>NC_047055.1:1745309-2345309 GCF_011762595.2 Tursiops truncatus | reverse complement strand
GAGGAGGGAGCTGAAGGTGAGGGAGGTGCAGGTGAGGAGGGAGCTGAAGGTGAGGAGGGGGCTGAAGGTGAGGCAGGAGATGCAGGTGAGGAGGGAGCTGTAGGTGAGGCAGGAGATGCAGGTGAGGAAGGAGCTTCAGGTGAGGAGGGAGCCTCAGGTGAGGCAGGAGCTGCAGGTGGGGAAAGATCTGAGGGTCAAGCAGGAGCTGAAGGTGAAGCAGGAGTGTCAGATGAGGAAGGAGCTGCAGGTGACGACAGAACCTCAGGTGAGGCAGGAGTTGCAGGTGAGGCAGGAGCTGCAGGTGAGGAAGGAGCTGCAGGTGAAGCAGGAGATGAAGGTGAAGCAGGAGCTGAGTCAGATGAGGAAGGAGCTGCAGGTGAGGAGGGAGATGAAGGTGAGGAGGGAGCTGAAGGTGAGGAGGGAGCTGCAGGTGAGGAGGGAGCTGCAGGTGAGGAAGGAGCTGCAGGTGCGGAAGGAGCTGAGGGTGAAGCAGGAGCTGAGGGTCAAGCAGGAGCTGAAGGTGAAGCAGGAGCTGAGTCAGATGAGGAAGGAGCTGCAGGTTACAGAAATGTTGCAGGCGTGGCAGGACTTCTGAGTATGGCAGGACCCACGGGCGGGGCAACGGCTGCGCCTGAGGAAGCAGTTGTGACAGCGGCAGGCGCCATGGGTGAGGCAGGGCCCGGGACCCAGCAGTGGAGGCAGGCCTCGCAGCCCGTGCTGGACAGCATGGGCTACCAGGAGCTGGGAACCTTCTCTGGGATGGAAGAGCCGGGCCACGGGGAAGGGTCCTCTGAGAGCTGGCTGGAGCAGGCCAGCCACACGCTGCACCTGTGGCGCCACGTGTCTGAGAGGGAGAGGAGGAGGAGGCTGGTGGAGAGCTTGCGCGGCCCCGCGCTGGACCTCCTGCGCGGCCTCCTGGCGGAAGATCCCGAGCTGGCTGCCCAGGACTGCCTGGCCGCGCTGGTGCAGGTGTTTGGGAACAAGGACCCCCGGGGGAGTGCTCGGCTGAAGTTCGTGACCTGTGCCCAGCGGCCCCAGGAGACTCTCTCTGCGTACGTGATGCGCCTGGAAGGCCTGCTGCAGTCGGCCCTGGAGAAGGGGGCCATCCACCCGGCCATGGCGGACCAGGCGCGCGCCCGGCAGGTGCTGACGCGGGCCCGGCTGAACGACACGCTCCGGGACACGCTGAGGAGGAGGCGGCTGATGAGGAGGCCTCCCGGCTTTGCGGGGATGCTGCGGCTCATCCAGAAGACCGAGGCCTGGGACGCCGACCCGGCTAGCAGGGAGCACTTCCCAGGGCAGGAAGAGGCCCGTGTGGACGTTGCAGTCCTGGCAGCAGCCGCCCAGGCCGCCCCGGCCCATGAGGCCATCACCGCAGGCACCACTGCACATGGTGAAGATACCACCGCCCAGGCCGCCCGTTCCAAGGAAGGGAGCGCCGAGGACCACCCAGCACGTGAGGAGGCCAGTGCGGCAGTTGCCGGCACTGCCAAGGCTGGCGAGGCGGCCCCTGAAGACCATGGTGCCGCCAGGGCAGCCCCTGAAGACGATGGTGCCGCCAGGGCAGCCCCTGGCCCTGGGGAGACCAGCAAGGCGTCCATGGCCACTCAGGAAGATGGAAGTGCTGCCGCCCCTGCGGGCCTAGGTCAGGCAGGACCCTCAGATGCCCCCGGGGTCCCCATGCCTGGCCGGATGGGCAGTGCTTCCCCGGTGGCCCCAGGAGGTCCTGGCTGGGAGCCAGAGGGCCTCGCCCAGGCAGAAGGCCAGGAGGCCGAGGAGACCCCCGAGGAGGGGCTCAAGCCCATCCCAGAAGAGCTGGGAAATGAGGACGGGGCTGCAGAGATGAGCCCCCCGGGGTGCACCTCAGGCCAGTAGGCTCAGCAGGTCCCGGGGCCCCCAGGCTTGGAGGCAGGGGGAGGCCAGGCCTGGCAGCCTACTGGCCCCATATTAGGGGCCACTCCAGGTGCCTGGGCCTCCCTCCTGAGAGGGTCCCCTATTCATCATCCCCTGGGGCAGGTTGCTCCCTGTACTGGCAAGCCCAAATGTGTCCCTGTAGGCCCCAGAGGGACCCAGGTGTCAAGGAACCCCCCAGCCCCCGCTCCCCTCCCCCCAACACACACACCCTAGCCATCGTCCCCCCACAGAGCCCTGAGGTGCGCCACGTGCCAGCCAAGGCTCTGGTCTCTGTGGGCCAGTGTCGTGAGCTCAACGTGTGCTTTCTGGGCATAGATTCAGGCCCAGCGCTGCCTGTTGTTGTGGAAATGTGCATGTGTTCTCCTCTGAGCGGTTCCCCCAACCCCTGCACGGCGTGGAGACCCCGAGCCCAGTCCCAGGAGCCAGCGGGAAGGACGGGATGGACGAGGTCACAGCCAGCGCCCACCCCAGGACCTGGGAGCCCACCTGCGACCTTCGAAGGAAGACCTTGACCGGGGCTGCAGGAGGTCTGCGGGAGGCCCCCCAGGGCTTGTGTTCTGCTGGGCCACCCCGTTGTTCCTCGGGACTCCACGTCCCCGGCTCGGTGGCGTGCGCCCTGCTGTGGGACTGTCCTGTGCCCGCCATAGGGCAGGGCCAGGCCCCGGGCATGTGGGCCAGAAATGGAGGGTCTGCCCTGGGGGGAGCGGGCATGGCCGGCGCCCATCTTCCTGGCGAGAGGCCACCCGCGGGGCCCTCAGGAAGGGAGACTGTGGGGAGATGGAGGGCCGCCGGGTGGGGTGTAGCGGAGGCACCTTTTTGAGGACCCTGGTGGGGCCGGGACCCGTGAGCTCCGGTGGCCGTTAGAAGTTCCTCTGTGTGTTGTTATGCCCTGTGTTCAATGGTTTCAGTCAATGTTTCTGTTTAATAAATTTCCCTGAACGTTTCATCTGAGTCTGGCCTCTGCTGTGGGCAATGGAGGGAAAGGGCTGCTGCGGGTGAGGGCGGGGGTCCAGAGTCCGATTCCTGCTCAGCACCCATGGGACAGCTCTCCAGTGAGAGGATAAGGTAGGCACTTTGCAGCCCCAGACATTGTGAGGGTTTTTCTTCCAGTTCATAGGTGAATCGTAAAGTTTTAGCGACCTTGACCATGGGCCGCGTCTCGGGCGATGCTCGTGCTTGAAATCATGGGTGCTGTGCACGGCCCGGAAGGCCAGGGGACACACAGGAGGACTTCTGACCTCGTGGGTCACACGTGGGTCCGTGCACGTCTGCCTGGCCCGGGGGCTCCGGGACCAGAAGGCCGCGGCCGGTTTGCACGAGCGCTCGGCCTGTGGCTCTGCACCCGTGCACGAGTGTCTTCGTGCCCCCTGCGATGACGGGCGTGAAGCAGGAGGCTGACATGCTGACGGGCCTGCCCTTTATGATGTCACTTCCTGGCTGGGCTGTGCTGTCACCCCCGAGCAACCGGAGCACTTCTGTGAGGGGCTGAGCGGGAGTGTGAGCCCAGGGTGCTGCCGGCCGCGCTGCACTGTCCCGTTTACGTGGCGGAGGGGCACGCCGCGCTCCGCATGGCTGCGGACGAGAAGGGCCCCGCCGCGGGCAGGGCACCCGGCTTCGGCGAGGCGCCTCTTCCTCCCGACACAGCGGCTCCGGCCCTCGGCTCAGGGAGCTGCACCCCCCAGTCCCTCGCCCTGGACCAGCCCGTGCCCGCGGGGCACCCCGACCTCAGGCTGCTGCCTGGAGAAGCCGCTTTCCAGGATTTGACGGAAGAGCCTTTGTTGAAAAGGCCTCGCACCGCCTGTGAGGCCATGTGGGAAGGCAGCCTGCTCTTCCACCCCTTTCCCAGGAAGCTGTGGACGATCGTCCACAGCAGTCGCTTTGCATCCATTGGGTGGAATGAAGACGGGACTTGCATAGGCGTCAACAGGCCGCTGTTTCAAAAGGAGGTTTTGGACAGGGGCGGCCTAGACAAGGTGTTCAAGACAGAACGTGTGGAGAGCTTCATCCGCCAGCTTAACCGCTATGGATTCAGCAAAGTGTACCAGGACATGCAGACGTCCCTCTGCGTGACCAACCTGTCCACGAAGGAGCGGCCCGCCCACGTCCTGAGCGAGGTAAGGAGGGTGGGGGACGGCGGGGGAGGAGCCCTCTCCAGGGGCTGAGCCGCTGGGCCCGGGGGGGGGGGGGGGGGCGCCAACCCCGGGGCCGCCTGGGACGGCGGCAGGCGTGTCGGGAGAGCTTCCTTTAAAGGTGGTACTTGGGCACCGGCGTGACGGCCGGAGCTGGCAGTGCCGCGCGCTGTGTTGGGACGTTGTTATGGGGGGACCCGAAGCGTTCTCAGCACAAGGACGTCACTTCTCTCCCTCCTCCTTTTCCCTTTGCTGTGTCTGTGTGAGGTGATGCGTGTGAACTGGACCCCCTGTGGTGATCATTTCACAGCACACGGGGGCAAGGCGTCATCCTGTACTCCTGACACGTGGGCAGTGCCGCTCGTGCCTGACCCGCAGTCACAGCGGGGGACAAGAGGACACTGCTGCAACGCTGGCCCTTCCCGTCCTCCTGCTCGGGGACAGTGGCCCGCCGGGGGGAGGGGGGAGGTCTGTGTGCCCCCTTGACTCCCATAGCTCCAGAGCATCACTTGAGTGGGGGCGCAGGTCCTTTCCTGGGAAGCAGTCAGCGTCCCCGGTCTGGCCCCTGGAGGTGCTGGCCAGGGGGCGATTCGGACACTTCCTTAGAAAGCTACCGAACCTTGTTGCAGTCTCGTACCTGCAAACGCCAAGTCCCCTTTCGTGGGCCTTGTACTCGTCCTAAGGGGCCATTTTCAGTCATTTTCCAAGGGCGAAAGGTGATGGTGAGTGAGCGAGTCTCGGGGATGTCAAAGCTGGGGCACAGCGTCCTGCTGGGACCGGGTCCCGCTTTCTCCAAAGAGGCCCTGGGTCGGCTGGGGGAGGGCGCCCAGGGGCCCAGCCAGGCGGCTGCTGCTTGCGAGCAACTCTTTTGTGACTCGGGGTTTCCTTTTCTCTCTCAACTGCGACCTCAGTTACACTTCTACCACAGTCCCCTGTTTCAGAGAGACTGCCCGCACCTCCTGGTGAGGATGAAGCCCAGAGTACACACTAAACCAGCATCCGGGCAGGTGGACGGCGAGCCGGCAGCCCCGGGGCACCTCCCGGCGCCCAGCGCCGCGGAGCCGCAGGACGGCCTCCCACCCTCCCACCGTCTCCTGAGCACATCCAGGGGACCCCGAGCTACCCGCAACTCGACCATGCCTCCGCCCTGGCCGGGACTGACTCTGTCGCTCCAGCCCCTCCTCGGACAGCAGCCGAGCCCCCCGCGCCGGATCCCAACGTGCAGATTCTGGTCCCTCTAGTCCCTGTCCTGGCAGAGGTGGCCCAGCCAGCCGAGGTCCCCTGGCTCTGCTGCGCCTGGCCTCCCGCCCAGATGAGTCCTCCCTGGCCCGTGCCGGGCCTGGCGGCCACGCCCTCCCAACTCCTCAGCCTGCCCCCCCACCCCGCGCAGCTCCCAGGGGCCGCGCTGCTGCCTCTTGCGCACCCTGGGTGCCTGAGGTGGCCGCCAGGCCTGCCGCCTCCCTGACCTTGATCCCTCGGCCGCTGAGCCACTTCTGCCATCGCTGCGTGGGCTCCCGCTCTTTCCTGGAATACCCGGCCCCTCCAGGCAGGCCCACAGAGGACCCTGACCAGGCAGACCCTGCAGACACACGGAGGTGGTAACGTGGCCAGAACCTTGCAGGGCAGTAAAGAGCACGGGGACATGAGAGCGATGTTCCACCCAACACGTGTTTGGCGCCTCCGTCCTGGGCGTGGCTGAGCAGTTGAGTCCCCTCAGCAGGAAACGATGACAGGTGACAGCCCACCCCCGGCCCAGTGCGGGCACCTAGCAGGTAGCCAGTGAAGCCCCTCAGACGCCCTGTGTCCACCCACTAGAAAGACCCTTGAAGGGCTGGACAAGCACAAGGAAGGCCCTGGCACCCGCGGCTTCACAGTTGCGAGGGCATCGTGTCCAGCAGGGTCTCGATTTGACAGATGAGAAGAGCTCAGGCCTCCCCTGGTCAGAGGCCTGAAAAGAGCCCTTACTGTCCTGAGACGCACAGGTGTGGAGGTGACGGTCCCTGGCAGGGGCCTGCGGGTGTTCAGTTTGGGGGTGCTCTCTGGTGTCTGGACAGCAGGATTGAGGTTTGCTTTTCACTGCGGGTCCTGCGTCTGGAGACATTTTCCTGGTTCTCTTTTCCTTGCCTTTCGAGCTAAACACTTCAAGGGCGCCATGCTCCACCACCGTCTGGGGGCTGGGGTGTCGCGCTTATACCGCGAGTCCTTGTGGTCAGCGCCCAGTGATGTGTACAGAGCACTGAAGGCCAGGGCGCACCCCCAGCTCACAGTTGCTGCCTCCACGTGTGGGGGATGGGCCGGGGGACCTGGCCAGGACTCTGTGGCTGTCACAGCGATAGGGCGACATCCCCTCCCAAACACTGCTAAGGAGGGGGCGGGGAGCGGGAATTGCCTGGAGTTCCAGGGGTTAGGACTCTATGCTTTCACTGCGGTGGCCCGGGTTCAATCCCTGGTCGGGGATCTAAGATCCCCCAAGCCTTGTGGGGTGGCCAGAAACACAGAAAAGAAAAAAACAGGTGGGTTGGGGGAGGAGGGGAAGTAGACCCAAGGTACCAGGAATGATCCAAGCACCAGCAGCCAGAGGAGCCCCGGGTCTGCCCGGGTGAGGGGTGGTCCCATCTGCCGCTCCCGTCTGTCACAATGCAACAGCTAGTGCACGTCAGGGGGGTCTCTTGAGCAGCCCAACAGCAGCGCCCCAAGTGAACGATGCAAAAATGGACAGAGGGGACGGAAGAAAACCGGTCTACAGTAGAAGTGGGAGACTTCGGTCCCCCCGTGATGGATTCAAATGGATCCCCCAGCTCCCACCCCAACCATTAAGTCCACCTGTTGCAGTGCTAATCCCAAGGCGCGTGTATTTGGAGATAGCGCCCTTGGGAAGTCAGTAAGGTTAAATGAGGTCACAAGGGTGGGGCCCCAGTCCGACAAGAGCGGTGTCCTTTGGAAAAGAGGAAGAGACACCGAAGATCTCCCTCCCTCCCTCCCTCAGCCTCTCTTCCACCCTCCCAACCTCCCTCCCTCTCTCTCCCTCCGTTTCTGTCCCTCCGTCCCTCTCTCTCTCCATCCCTCCCTCCCCCTCTGCCCCCTCTCTCCCCGCTCCCTCTCTCTCTCTCTCTGCCCCTACCTTCCTCCCCCCTCTCTTTCCCTCCCTCGCCCCCCTCCCTTTATCTCTCTCCCTCCCTCCCCCTCTCTCCCTCCTTCCCTGCTCCTTATCTCTCTCTCCCTTCCCTGTCTCTCCCTCCCTCCCCCTCTTCTCTCCTGCTCTCCTTCCCTCCCCCTTCCCCTCTCTCTCTCTCCCTTCCTCCCTTCCCCTCTATCACTCCCTCCATCTCTCTCTCTCTCTCTCTCTCCTCTCTCCTTCACTCCCTACCGCCTCTCTCCCTCCCTCATTCCCCTTCTCTCTCTCCTTCCCTCCGTCCCTCTCTCTCTTGCTTTCGATTCCTCCCTCCCTCCTGTGTGTGTGTGTGTGTGTCTCTCTCTCTCTCTCTCTCTCCCCTACCCCTCCCTCCCCCTCTCTCCCTCCCTCCCTCCTTTCCTCCCTTTGTCTCTGCCCCTTTCTCTCCCTCCCTCCCTGCCTCTTTCTCTCTCTCTCTCCCTCCCTCCCTCCTTCCCTCCCTGTCTCTTTCCCTCCCTCTCTCCCTCCCTCTTTCTCTCTCTCCCTCGCTCCCTCTCTCTCCCTTTCACTCTCTCCCTCCCTCCACCTCTCTCCCTCCCTCCACCTCTCTCCCTCCCTTCACCTCTCTCCCTCCCTCCCTCCTTCCCTCCCTTTGTCTCTCCCCCTTTCTCTCCCTCCCTCCCTCTTTCTCTCTCTCTCTCTCCCTCCCCCACCACTCTCTCTCCCTCCCTCCCTCCTTCCCTCCCTTTGTCTCTCCCCCTATCCCTCCCTCTCTCCCTCTTTCTCTCTTGCTCTCTCTCTCTCTCTCCCTCCCTCCCTCTTTCTCTCTCTCCCTCCCTCCCTCTCTCTCCCTTTCACTCTCTCCCTCCCTCCACCTCTCTCCTACCCTCCCTCCTTCCCTCCCTTTGTCTCTCCCCCTTTCCCTCCCTCCCTCCCTCTTTCTCTCTCGCTCTCCCTCCCTCCCTCCCTACCCCCCCCAACCTGTTCAGAGAAGCAGCCAAGTGAGGGACCAAGAGAAAACCAGCTGTCTGCGAGCCAGGAAGAGACGCCTTCCCTCACCTGAGACTGCACTTTCCAGCCAGTTGACGTTGGACTTCTAGCCACCAGGACTGGCACCCAGTACATTTCTGTAGTTTTAGCCACCTCCTCTGTGGGACTTGGCTATGGCAGCTCTAAGCAGACTAACACAGCCTGCTTTCATTATGGGTACAGCGACCAGACAGCACCGCAGTACGGGAATCACAGATTTGAACAGCACTGTACAAAGACTAGGTCTCATGACATGTGTAGGCTATTAGCCCCAAGAACAGAGTAGACACGTGCTCGTCAAGCGTACCTAGAACGTTCTCCAGGGTACTCCACGCGTCAGGCCACACAGCATCCCTCAGTAAACTTAAGGGGATACAAACAAAAGGGCTGAAATCATACAAAGTATGTCCTCTGGCCAAAATAGAGTGAAATTAGACCTCAATAACAGAAGGAAATGTGGGAAATCTGCAAAGAGAGGGAAATTGAGCCGTGCGTCCCCAAATAACCGCATTAGTCTGGGACGATGCCAAATCCCACAGCACAGGATGAGGGGCTGAAACAGCAGACACAGATTCTCACGGTGGTTCCGACCAGGAGGCCGAGAGGGAGGGTCCAGCAGGGGTGGCTTGTACTGCGGCCGGTCTCCTTGGTTGCAGGTGGCCGTGCTCTTACCGCCCCTCACGTGGTCACCCTCTGTGCACGCACCCCCAGCCCCTGCCTTCTCTCCTTGCGTGTGCTGATCCGCTCTTCCCTCAAGGGCACCAGCCATCTTGGATTAGACCTCATCCTAATGGCCTCATTTCAACCTAAGAACCACTAACTCCAGCCACAGTGACATTCTGAGGTTCTAGGGGATTGGGGCTTCAACATGCAAATTTTGGGGGGATGCAGTTCAGTCCATAACAGTAGCCCAGGGAACGTACAAGACATCACAAGGGAAACTAGAAAATACTTTGAAATGAAGAAAACACATACCAAAGGCCCCAGGACTTATGGCACGCGGCCAAAGAGGCACTTGGGACCTAAAGCTGCAAACACCCGTGTTCCAATGGAGGCGACACCTCAGATCAACCGCCTCATCTTGAACGGGGACAAGCGAGAAGACGAGGAAGGCGAGCCCAAGCATTCTGACAACAAATGTTCACGAGGAAAGAAAAACTGCACTAACCCACGTACGCGGGGATCCCAAGACGTGCACTGGTCAGGAATCCTCACAACATGGGGGAGGGCGCATCCTTCTTACACACTCAGTAACAAGAGCTACAGCCACCGACCACTTCATTTGGCCCAGGCTTTTTACAAGCAGGTCACATCATGGGGAAACCCACACCAATGCTTTTGCCTGGTACTGTTAGGAGGCCCATTTTACAGATGGAGAAATCGAGGCGTAGGGAGTCTCCATGATTTGATCAGCTTGTCACTAGAAGGACTCTTATTCAAGCTAAGCATCATATGCGTGCAAAGACCCATCCCCGCACTGGCCTGACCTGTCTCCCCAACAGTCAAGGGGGATTCAGCTGTCCTCCACGGGGTCCTACTACCTGACGCCTCAGGCCACATAATGGAGACAACACAGGGAAGCCAGGCATTAGTGCCCATGAGAGCCTGACACTGTATTCTGCCCACGTGGCCTCCCCAGCCCCATCAGGTCACCATCTCTCGTGAAATGGACACGAGGGCCAGGGAGGAGGGTGAGGGTCTAGGACTGAGGGCGTGAGGATGGAGAAGGGTCCCGGACGTGGGGGTCCGAGGCACGGCCCTCTGAAGGCGGCTCCTATGCTCAGCCTTGGGCCCTGCTCTCTCCTTCCACTGCCCACTCTGCTCCCTTCTGTCCCAGCGGCGTGGTGGCCCCACGTTCTCCTGCAGGCTCACTTCCCCGGGCACACTGGCTGTCAGGCAGGCGGCAAGCCTGCATTCAAAGCACGGGGACCGCCGGGCTGGAGGACTCTCCGCATCCCCACGGGGCGTGAGTGTCTGTGCCCTTCAGGGCCCTGCGGATGCACCTCCTCCTGGATGCTTGCTCACACGTGGCTTTACACCCTGCTGCTGTCTTGTGAATGTCACTTGGCTTCACACCCTGCATCCCGCCACCAACCCAGCCCTATCCCTGTGCCCAGTCCCAGCTCAGGGACCACGGACAGGCACAGGCCCGGGCCCCGCACTTGCTCACAAAGGCCCCTAAAGCAGCAGCCGGCGATATTTGCCACAGAGGAGGGTAGGCGAGAGCCAGGCAGGAGGTCAGCCCTTTGCCAAGGAGGCTGGAGCTCAGAGCAGACGTTAGCTGGGGCTGGGGAATGGGGGCTTCTCGGGAAACAGGGCCACGGCTGAGACAACTCACACCAGCCCCTCAGGGGGCAGGCTCAGCGCACGTAGAGAACGTCAGAGCTTCCCGCTGATGGGCAGCAGCTCCCGTGTGCCCTGCCCCGCCCTGGTCAGGACTGGCTGTGTGCCGGGGTGGTGTGTGCTCGTCCAGAGTCTACTGGGTAGGGTGCTGCTGCCCCCCTGAAAAGTGCCTCCCTGAATGTCCCTGGGGCGCTCTTGGCGTGTCCCGGCCGCTGCTGCGCCGCCTGCCACGGCCGTCCCTGGGCTAGCACTGCCCCCCATCAGTCAGTTCACTGCACGAACGGGCACTAGGAATCCCTGCTTTCCCCCAGGAGTGCTTACCATTTGTGATGACAAAATCCCCTTCTTTTCCGGCAGGAGTGTCTGAGCAGGTTCCATTGGCCCTGAAATTCTCCACCTTTTCCAAGTGCCCACCTGCTATATGGCAGGTGCTTCAAATCCAGGATCCCACGTAATGTTCACGTTGTCGTACGGCGCTCAGCAGGGAGGGCTGCCTCTTTAGCCCCCGGCGCCGTCTGCACCTCCCACTGCAGTGACCTCCCAATCCCATTAGGCCCAGGAGTTGCCCCTTCCTTTCGATGCCAGGTCACAGCCCAAACCTGTGGGTCTCTGATGCCGCCATATTTCTGCACCTGCCTGAACGCGGGGACACTGGCGGACGTTGCTTCTTAGTGGCTAGGACTTATTTCTAGTATTATTCTGATCCCAGACTCTGTCCTTCTCCCCTCTAGAAATTGCTTTCTTTTCATGACATCTCAGAGAATTTGCAGCTCCATAGGAAACGGAATAGAAAACCAGTCAAAATTGCTGTTCTGTGTGTTTTACTCCTGGAGGATTTATTATTCAATTTGGATGTGTATGTGTGTGTGTGTGTGTGTGTGTGTGTGTGTGTGTGTGTGTGTGTGTCTGTCGGCATGGAGGGAAGGGTGGTGATTTCCCCAGCTGGGTGCAGCTCACGCGAAGCTCCCAGGATTCCAGTCACACGGCGACTCCTTTCCACTTCGGCAGCCTCTCTTCTTTCAAACCCCCTATTTTCATTCATTTCATCCCACTGAAATCTAGACCTTGCTCACAAGTGGCCAAAGGAAACTCCAGGTGACTAAAATGGTCGTTTCCATACAGTTGGTAATTGGCTCTCCCAGGGCAGGGAGAGGAGGGCCAGCCCCGGGAATACCGAGCAGGGCTTCAAAGAGCAAGACCCTCATTTCTCTGGAAATCCTTGCAGATGGCGGCTATGAAACACCTACCTCTTCACTGTGGCCCACTGCAATGCAACAAGAGCCAGCACCCCTTCCTTCCTGCCCCAGGGCGAGACTTCTCTCGGCTTTATCCACGACCCGGAAGGACATCTCACAGCAATGTCCCATTTCAGACTTTCCCCTGCAACCCAAGACACACCCTCTGCATGTCTGGCTGCTGCCACCACCCAGCTTCATCACCATCACCTCCCACAGAAGGAACCCCCACTTCCCAAAGGCCCGAAGTGCCCTGGCTCGGGGCACTTAACACTCCAGGGCTCGCTGCTGGAGCCCCACCGCCTCGTCCCATGTTGTCTTATTCTGTGGGACTTAGGGGACGTCTCACCACCTTCCTCATGTGACAGTGGCTCCTAGACCATCACTCTAGGTGTGGGTGTGTCCTGCTTTTCCTAGCGTTCCCGCTACTAACACAGGCCCTTCCGGAGAGCAGAGGCTCCGTGGAGGTCTGCGGAATAAACAAGCCAGTGGGCAGGGGGCTTATTGACGCAGATGAACCTTCTCCTACTTTCTTAAAATACCCGTGCAAATCCAACTCAACAGAGATAGTTCGTTTTATTTACAGAATGACAGACAAGACAGGGAAGCAAGAATTGGAACAACAATGACTCTTATTTTTCTATTTCTTCTCCCATCTATAGCACTGCTAAGTACTTCCACCTTTCCAGAGCAGTTCTGATTCCAATTCCCTGTTATCTTGTACACGGTCACAAAACGAACTGGGAGATTTCCCAACCTCTCTTACAAAACAGCAAAACTCTTGTTCTTGAACTGAATTAGTGCAAATACCTGTGGGATTAACGTCATACACAAAGTTAGACACTGAAGCTTGTTTAGTCTTCTATTCAAAGAACCAACATTTGAAAAATTCCTAAAGAAAACAGACATGGAAGTCCATGTCAACATACACAACAGGAACCCAAAATGCTGCACACCGGCTTCCCCCAACTCGCCCGGCTCTCACTGCTTAGAAGGCTGACCGCTCCCTCTTCAAACTCAGAGTGAAGGATCAGCCCCCCTTCCTGCCCCACGGGAGAAGCTGCTGGACGTGGGACTGGCTGCTGCACTGGCTCAGGCTCCCTGCAGACACGGATGGGAAGAACCTGGGATCCATGCTATTGATCCTGAGCAGATGCTCCAGGACCTGCCACTTGCTGGTCTCCACGTAGGCCCGGGGACCCCACAGGAACTCGTAGCGGGCAGGGTCGCTGTGGGGCACCTGCCGGTACTCCAGGTAGCCCTCCTGCACCCACACTTTGGTGAGCAGCTCCCTGGGCTCCCCATAGATGCAGGACTCCCTCCCGGCACACACCCCCATGTTGCCGAGCATTCCCCACACCTCCTCCTCAGGGGCGCGGTCACCGAACAGGGTGATCACACCCAGGACCGGCACCAGGAGGCCGGCCTTGGGCGTGCGCTGCCCGGCCCTCAGCACTGCATCCCAGGTGAGGCCCAGGGTGGGGACCAGGACGTAGGTGCGCTCGCGGGGGTCCACCACCTTCACGTCCACGCCAAACAGCAGCTGCAGGCACTCGCAAACGAGGCAGAAGACCACGGGGAAGTGGTCCCGATGCTCCCGGACGACCGTACTCAGCATCTCCGCCTCGGAGGTCGGCTCCCCAGTACGAAACTTGACGAGCAGGAACCCCACCAGGTCAGCCATCAGCGCAACAAGTGCCTCGCGGGACAAGGGCTCGGCATAGGCGGAGAAGGAGGGGGCGCCAGGGGAGGCGGAGGACGAGGGGGATGCGGCCTCCTCCCCCGCAGCCCCCAGCAGCGGCGCCTCCACCGGACCCTGGGCCGGGACTGGGGCCTCAAGGTCGGCCTCAGGCTGGCGGAGCTCACTCATCTCGACCGGGGGCCTGATCACTGGGGTCGGGCCGCCCACGGGAGTGTGGGCACGGGTGACAGGCGTGAACCTCATACCTGGGGAAGAGAGGGGGTGTGAGCGGCCTCGGCGGAGAAAGGCACCCTGGGCAGCCCTGACAAAGGCCACTTACAGGTCTCGTCTCAAGGGCTGCCCTCGGGCCTCACAGGGGCGCTCCTCCCGGGTGGCCTGTCCCCTGCCAACCTGAAGAAGGAAGTGAGGGGGCTCCTCAGGGTGCAGCCAGCACGGCCCCAGGTTCTGGGGCTGACAGGGCGGTGGGGTGACTTGGGTGTTGTGGGGTCCCCTCTGTTCTGGGAGGGGGAGCCCCTGGGTACACACTCAGGGCACGCACCTCCCCTTGGCTCCTGGCGCTGCCTGGGCCTCCTCTGCTCTGTGCCCTGAGGACACGGTCCTCAGACCTGGGCCTTCGCCTCCCGGTTCCTGGAGCCCCTGTAAGAGGAATGGAGGGCGCACCTCTTGTGTACACTGTGGCACAGCTCTGGGCCTCGGTGCTGGTAGGAGGATTGGGCCGGACTCTGTGAGGTCCCCCCAGTGCTGAGTTCTGGGGTGGGTAGTCCCCTCGGGGTCGCTCGTCGTGCTCACTGTTCCCCTTAAGGGCCTGGACCCTCCCCTTTGCAGGCCGGAGGGGAAACTCAGAACAGGACCCCGAATCTGAACAGAAAGCAGTGAGGGGGCCCCACAGGTGGCCGCACCTGCCCAGGGCCTCCCGAGGGTCCTAGGATGGGGAGATGCTGGGTCCTCACCTCCTCCTCACATCCTGCCTGGCCTCCCAGCGCTGACCACAGGGGCAGGTTTCTGTTGAGGCCCCTGTTCCAGGGCTGGGGGTCTGCTCAGTCCTCCCTCGGGGTCCTGGGAGTCCACCTTCTGTGGACCTGAAGGCTCACCCCTCACACCAAACACCTGACCTCCTGAGGACCCCAACCGAGAGGTCAGGAAACATCTCATCTGCTGACCGCGCTCTGGCGCCTCCAAGGCCCCCGCGGAAGGGCAAAGGATCCCTCCCTGTGTTGGGGTCTAACGTCCTCAGTCCTTCCTTCCTCGTGTGCAGGCTGGACTCTGGGCAGGACCTGGGATTGTCCCGTCTGCCAGTGTGAGTCCCTGCTTCTTATACCAGGTCTCCAGTCTCTCCGAGACCCTGACGTCAGGACGTCAGGACAGGCCTACCGTGCTCATCCCACCCCGGGGCCTCCCACGGCCACCTGCAAGGGCGGTGACCTGGTGGGTCCCTTTTGTCCTCCCTCAGGGTCCCCTCAGTCCTGCCTAAGGGCCCTAACCTTAGTCCACCAGGGACCTGACATTTTACCCTCTGCCCTCATGAGACCCCGCCCCTTATCCCAGGTCCCCAGCTTCTCTGACACCCGGATGTCAGGAAGTGCTGCACGTGACGGCCTCCCAGGGCCAACTGAGTTCTGGGTTGCAGGCTGCCCTCAGTGCTCCCTCAGGGCCCTCACCTTGACTCCACACAGGACCTGGGATTCTCCGCAGTGCCCACCAGACACCCCGCCCCTTATACCCCCTCCCTAGCCTCTCTGAGACCCCGCCCCATGCTCCCCCTCTCCAGGGTGTCTGAGACCCGGATCTTAGGAAGTGCTGCACCTGTTCATCCCGCCCTATGGCTGGAAGGGCCAACTCGGTCCTGGGATCCAGGCTCCCCTCAGTCCACACTCAGTGCTCTCACCCGGACTCCACATAGGAACTGGGATTCTCTCCTGTGCCCGCCTAGGATCCCGCCCCTTATACCCCCTCCCTAGCCTCTCTGAGACTCCGCCCCGTGCTCCCTCTCCCCAGTGTCTCTGAGACCCGGATGTCAGGAAGTCCTGTACGTGCTCATTCCGCCCTATGGCCTCCCAGGGCCAACTCTGTTCTGGGGTCCAGGCTCCCCTCAGTCCTCCCTCAGGCCCGTCTCCTTGACTCCACGGAGGACCTGGGATTCTCTCCCGTGCCCACCAGACACCCCGACCCTTATACTGCCTCCCCAGCCTGAGACCCCGCCCCGTGCTCCCCCTCCTCAGCGTCTCTGAGACCCGGATGTCAGGAAGTGCTGCACGTGCTCATTCCGCCCTATGGCCTCCCAGGGCCAACTCTGTTTTGGGGTCCAGGCTCCCCTCAGTCCTCCCTCAGGCCCTCACCTTGACTCCACGGAGGACCTGGGATTCTCTCCCGTGCCCACCAGACACCCCGACCCTTATACCCCCTCCCTAGCCTCTCTGAGACCCCGCCCCGTACTCCCCTCCCCAGCGTCTCTGAGACCCGGATGTCAGGAAGTGCTGCACGTGACGGCCTCCCAGGGCCAACTGAGTTCTGGGTTGCAGGCTGCCCTCAGTGCTCCCTCAGGGCCCTCACCTTGACTCCACACAGGACCTGCGATTCTCCGCAGTGCCCAGCAGACACCCCGCCCCTTATACCCCTCTGCAGCCTCTCTGATACCCCGCCCCGTGCTCCCCCTCCTCAGCGTCTCTGAGACCCGGATGTCAGGAAGTGCTGCACGTGCTCATCCCGCCCTATGGCCTCCCAGGGCCAACTCTGTTCTGGGGTCCAGGCTCCCCTCAGTCCTCCCTCAGGGCACTCACCTTGACTCCACGCAGGACCTGGGATTCTCTCCCGTACCCATCAGACACCCCGACCTTTATACCGCCTACCCAGCCTCTCTGAGACCCCGCCCCGTGCTCCCCCACCCCAGCGCCTCTGAGACCCGGATGTCAGGAACTGCTCTACGTGCTCATCCCGCCCTATGGCCTCCCAGGGCCAACTCTGTTCTGGGGTCCAGGCTCTGTTAAGTCTTCCCTCAGGGCCCTCACCTTGACTCCACGGAGAACCTGGGAATCTCTACCTTGCTCACCAGACACCCCGACCCTTATACCCCCTCCCTAGCCTCTCTGATACCCCGCCCCGTACTCCCCTCCCCAGCGTCTCTGAGACCCGGATGTCAGGAAGTGCTGCACGTGCTCATTCCACCCTATGGCCTCCCAGGGCCAACTCTGTTCTGGGGTCCAGGCTCCCCTCAGTCCTCCCTCAGGGCACTCACCTTGACTCCACGGAGGACCTGGGATTCTCTCCCGTGCCCACCAGACACCCCGACCCTTATACTGCCTCCCCAGCCTCTCTGAGACTCCGCCCCGTGCTCCCCCTCCTTAGCGTCTCTGAGACCCGGATGTCAGGAAGTGCTGCACGTACTCATTCCGCCCTATGGCCTCCCAGGGCCAACTGTGTTCTGGGGTCCAGGCTCCCCTCAGTCCTCCCTCAGGGCACTCACCTTGACTCCACGGAGGACCTGGGATTCTCTCCCGTGCCCACCAGACACCCCGACCCTTATACCCCCTCCCTAGCCTCTCTGAGACCCCGCCCCGTACTCCCCTCCCCAGCGTCTCTGAGACCCGGATGTCAGGAAGTGCTGCACGTGCTCATCCCGCCCTTTGGCCTCCCAGGTCCAACTCTGTTCTGGGGTCCAGGCTCCCCTCAGTCCTCCCTCAGGCCCTGGGAAGTGATTAGCCCATGAGGGGGGAGCCCTCATGAATGAGATTACCTCCCTTATAAAAGAGGCCCCAGACGGCTGCCTCATCCTCTTGTGCCATGTGAGAAGATGGCTAGTTGATACAACTAGACAAGAAACCAGTCCATATAAAGAAGAGCTTTATTACTATTATTTATTACTCAGCCGTACAAAGGAACGAAATTGGGTCATTTGTAGAGATGTGGATGGATCTAGAGACTGTCATACAGAGTGAAGGAAGTCAGAAAGAGAGAAACAAATATCGTGTATTAATGCACATATGTGGAACCTAGATAAATGGTACAGATGAACCGGTTTGCAGGGCAGAAATAGAGACACAGACGTAGAGCACAAACATATGGGCACCAAGGTGAGAAGATGGTGGGGGCGGGCGGGGGGGGTGATGAATTGGGAGATTGGGATTGACATATGTACGCTAATAGGTATAAAATGGGTAACTCATAAGAACCTGCTGTATAAAAAAATACATAAAATAAAATTCAAAAGTTAAAACAAACCAAAGAAATAAGAATAGGTTTATGACATTATCAATCACAGTAGAAAACCACCTGTAAAGACAAATGGACGTACTTGCCACAACGGGCTCTGCATCGCTAAGTTCGCTCCCCCAACTCCGCAGCCTCGCAGGAGGCCTTCCTATTGGTGGAAGGCCAATGGGCGTGTCTTTTGCTTCCGGAGGCGCCAAGCCTTGGGACCTCAGGCCCTCAGTGCGCATGGCTACTGCTGCTTCCGTAGCAGAGCGCCTCCTCACGTGCTCTTCTGATCCAACCAGTTTCTCGGTAAAGAGACGTCTAGAACTTTCTCCCTCATCTTCCTGGGGCTTCCGGGAGCACCCGGAAGCCCACGTGGCGTTCGCACAGAGTGCCTGGGACAGTCGGCGGCACAGTTCCTGGCTGCTCTGCTGAGACGAGCTCTTCAGCCCCTCGTGAGCGGGACTCCGGAGCCATCCACAGAGTCAGAGCGAGTCAGGAGACAGGCGGGGGCTTTGCCGGGGGCTGGACTCCGCAGGTACCGGGGGCCCTGGGAAGGAGTGGAGGTCGGGGGAGGGCTACGGGCTGCTCGGTTGGGAGTGGGGGAGCGGCGGCGGAGGGTAGCGGGCTGAAGGGGGGCTGAGGGAAGGGTCCCCCAGTGAGCGGGTCAGAGGGGAGGACCGCTGGCTTCCGGGGTGGCTGGTGGGGGGCGTTCTGGAGTCGGGGTGCAGAGGGTGGGGCTAATGCGTGGGGGGGGGCCTGAGCGGAGGGCTTCCTGCTGGTCGGGTGGGGCTGGCCTTGGGGGCCAGAGGAGAGGACGACTGGCTGCGGGGGTGGGGAGGACGGGACGGGACGGGCGGGCCCCACCCCCGGGGCCGAGACGGGAGGGGAGGGCTAACGGCTGCTGCGTGTGGCGGGAGGAAGGGGGAGCTACTCCTGGCTGAAGCGGGGGTCGATGGGGAGGACTCCCGGGCGCGGGTGCGGTAGGCGTTAGGGGAGCTCCCGCCGGGGCGGGGCGTGGGGTGGGGGGGGAGGACGCTCGTGGCAGTTAGGGGGCTCCGGCTCCCGGGTGGGCGGGGGCAAGACGGGTGGGCTCTGCGTCTGGGGTACGAGAAGCGAGAGCCCCTGGCGCTGAGTGTGCTCGGGGGAGGACTCCCCGGTGTGGGGAGGTGAGAGAGGCAGTCCGACCTCTACGCATGGCGGGGCGCCCGGCTTCCAGGGCCCAGAGCGGAGCGCCACCAGCTGGTGGGTGGGGGAGGGTGTATGGAGGGGATGTAGTGCGAGGGGTCGGGGAGGAGCCGCCTGGCCACGGGGGGGGCGTAAGTGAAGCTGAGAGGGGGGAGGTGCTGGGGCTGCTGTGATCTGGTGGAGGCTGTTGGCCATGGCAGATGGATTTGTGGGGTCCAGGGAGGGGCTCTGGCCCACTGCATGAGGCATCGAGAGCTTCAGGTCGCCTCTGTCCGGGTGGCACAGGAATTGCAGAGGTGGGTGGGCAGGGCAAGGCCCTGGCCTCCACACACAGTACACAGATTCTTTACGAGGGTGCTTTGCACATTCACCCGGACACGCCATACCAGAGTTGTAAAACAGTCTCCATAAATTTAGCAGTATTGCAAGTTTACATGATAAGTTTTCTCATCACGGGGGAATTTTATTTGATGGTACTAATGATAATATATCTTCAAATATTGGGAAACCCATGAATCAAAGAAAAATATCACAGAGGGACTTAGAAAATATTTCCAAGTGAATACTAAAAAAACACGACTTCCCAAAATTAGTTGGAGGCAGCAAAAAGCAACAGGAGGAAACTGTATTCCTCTAAATGCTTCTGTTAGAAAAGAGTCAGGACATAAAATCAGTGAGCTAACAGTCCATTGAGAGATGCTAGAAGAAGAAGAGCAAAGGAAACATAAAATGAAGTAATAAGAGAGCTAAGAGAGGAAATCAGTGATAGAAAGCAAATTATGGACACGGTGAACAAAGCCACGCGCTTCTTTCAAAAGAGCAAGGAAACCGAGCAAGTCCTAGAACGATGAATCACGGAAACATAGAAAGAACGCTGATCCCCAATATGAGGAATGAAAGAGGGCCAACGTTACGGATCAGATGTACATTAACAAAGAGGATATAGGGGAATATTATGGGACATTATGGAAATGTTTATGCTAACAAATTGGAAGACTTGAAAAATTCCTTGGGAAAAAGGCAGCTTCCTAAAACTGAGGCCAGAAATGTAGAAAAGGTGACGAGCCTTCTATCTGTCTTTTTTAAAAAAATTATTTTATTTTATTTTATTATTGTTTCTTGAGTCGTACGCAACAAGTGCTCTTTTGTTATTATTTTTAAATTTTATTTTTACTTTGGGCTGCGTTGGGTCTTTGTTGCTGCGCGCGGGCTTTCTCTAGGTGCAGCGAGCGGGGGCTACTCTTCGTTGCGGTGCGCCGGCCTCTCATTACGGTGGCTTCTCTTGTTGCAGAGCACGGGCTCCAGGCATGTGGGCTTCAGAGGTTGTGTCACGTGGACTCAGTAGTTGTGGCTCGTGGGCTCTAGAGCGCTGGGTCAGTGGTTGTGGCGCGTGGGGTTAGTTGCTCCGCGGCTTGTGGGATCTTCCCGGACCAGGGATCGAACCTGTGTCCCCTGCACTGGCAGGTGGATTCTTAACCACTGCGCCACCAGGGAAGTCCCTAGCCTTCTATCTTGTAAATAAATGTAATTTATAAAAAAAGTTTCCTAAAGTCAAACAAACCAAACAGGGCAGGGAGGTGCTCCAGGCTGCTGCTGTGAGGGGCACTAGGGTGGGCTGTGTGGCACAAACATGATTCTCTCCTCTTTGCACCCACAGGCCGATTCCCACACTTCAACAGCCTGTGCACACCTGTTTGATCGCTTCCCCCCACCCTCAGGTCCTCGGAGATGGCGATGGCTCTGGCGGTATTGCGGGACTGGTGCAGGTCGATGGGCGTGAACGCTCAGCGATCTCTGCTCATCCTGGGAATCCCAGATGACTGCAAAGACCAGGAATTCCAGGAGGCTGTGCAGGCTGCCCTGCGTTCCCTGGGCAGGTACCGAGTGCTGGGCAAGGTCTACAGAAAGGAGCTGGGGTCGAGTGTTGCCCTGGTCGAGTTTGCTGAGTGTTTAAATCGAAGCTTGCTCCCCCGCCAAATACCAGGCAAGGGAGGGCCCTGGACTGTGGTCTGCCTGCCCCAGGCCCCTGATGCTGATTCACAGGATAGACCCAGTTGCCCTGCGCAGCCCCAGGGACAAGCAGTGGTTGGCAGGGCGGGTGAGGCAGGCACTGCAGGTCACTCAGGAACTGCAGGGGAGGAGGAGGCTGCAGGGGAGGCGGGAGTCGCAGGTATGGAGGGAGACACAGGTGAGGAGGAAGCCTTAGGTGAGGAGGGAGCTGAAGGTGAGGAGGGAGCTGCAGGTGAGGAGGGAGCTGAAGGTGAGGCAGGAGCTGAAGGTGAGGAGGGAGCTGCAGGTGAGGAGGGAGCTGAAGGTGAGGTAGGAGCTGCAGGTGAGGAGGGAGCTGAAGGTGAGGAGGGAGCTGCAGGTGAGGAGGGAGCTGAAGGTGAGGTAGGAGCTGCAGGTGAGGAGGGAGCTGAAGGTGAGGAGGGAGCTGAAGGTGAGGGAGGTGCAGGTGAGGAGGGAGCTGAAGGTGAGGAGGGGGCTGAAGGTGAGGCAGGAGATGCAGGTGAGGAGGGAGCTGTAGGTGAGGCAGGAGATGCAGGTGAGGAAGGAGCTTCAGGTGAGGAGGGAGCCTCAGGTGAGGCAGGAGCTGCAGGTGGGGAAAGATCTGAGGGTCAAGCAGGAGCTGAAGGTGAAGCAGGAGTGTCAGATGAGGAAGGAGCTGCAGGTGACGACAGAACCTCAGGTGAGGCAGGAGTTGCAGGTGAGGCAGGAGCTGCAGGTGAGGAAGGAGCTGCAGGTGAAGCAGGAGATGAAGGTGAAGCAGGAGCTGAGTCAGATGAGGAAGGAGCTGCAGGTGAGGAGGGAGATGAAGGTGAGGAGGGAGCTGAAGGTGAGGAGGGAGCTGCAGGTGAGGAGGGAGCTGCAGGTGAGGAAGGAGCTGCAGGTGCGGAAGGAGCTGAGGGTGAAGCAGGAGCTGAGGGTCAAGCAGGAGCTGAAGGTGAAGCAGGAGCTGAGTCAGATGAGGAAGGAGCTGCAGGTTACAGAAATGTTGCAGGCGTGGCAGGACTTCTGAGTATGGCAGGACCCACGGGCGGGGCAACGGCTGCGCCTGAGGAAGCAGTTGTGACAGCGGCAGGCGCCATGGGTGAGGCAGGGCCCGGGACCCAGCAGTGGAGGCAGGCCTCGCAGCCCGTGCTGGACAGCATGGGCTACCAGGAGCTGGGAACCTTCTCTGGGATGGAAGAGCCGGGCCACGGGGAAGGGTCCTCTGAGAGCTGGCTGGAGCAGGCCAGCCACACGCTGCACCTGTGGCGCCACGTGTCTGAGAGGGAGAGGAGGAGGAGGCTGGTGGAGAGCTTGCGCGGCCCCGCGCTGGACCTCCTGCGCGGCCTCCTGGCGGAAGATCCCGAGCTGGCTGCCCAGGACTGCCTGGCCGCGCTGGTGCAGGTGTTTGGGAACAAGGACCCCCGGGGGAGTGCTCGGCTGAAGTTCGTGACCTGTGCCCAGCGGCCCCAGGAGACTCTCTCTGCGTACGTGATGCGCCTGGAAGGCCTGCTGCAGTCGGCCCTGGAGAAGGGGGCCATCCACCCGGCCATGGCGGACCAGGCGCGCGCCCGGCAGGTGCTGACGCGGGCCCGGCTGAACGACACGCTCCGGGACACGCTGAGGAGGAGGCGGCTGATGAGGAGGCCTCCCGGCTTTGCGGGGATGCTGCGGCTCATCCAGAAGACCGAGGCCTGGGACGCCGACCCGGCTAGCAGGGAGCACTTCCCAGGGCAGGAAGAGGCCCGTGTGGACGTTGCAGTCCTGGCAGCAGCCGCCCAGGCCGCCCCGGCCCATGAGGCCATCACCGCAGGCACCACTGCACATGGCACCAAGGCCTCCCCGGCCGGTGAAGATAGCACCGCCCAGGCCGCCCGTTCCAAGGAAGGGAGCGCCGAGGACCACCCGGCACGTGACGAGGCCAGTGCGGCAGTTGCCGGCACTGCCAAGGCTGGCGAGGCGGCCCCTGAAGACCATGGTGCCGCCAGGGCAGCCCCTGGCCCTGGGGAGACCAGCAACGCGTCCACAGCCACTCAGGAAGATGGAAGTGCTGCCGCCCCTGCGGGCCTAGGTCAGGCAGGACCCTCAGATGCCCCCGGAGTCCCCATGCCTGGCCGGATGGGCAGTGCTTCCCCGGTGGCCCCAGGAGGTCCTGGCTGGGAGCCAGAGGGCCTCGCCCAGGCAGAAGGCCAGGAGGCCGAGGAGACCCCCGAGGAGGGGCTCAAGCCCATCCCAGAAGAGCCGGGAAATGAGGACGGGGCTGCAGAGATGAGCCCCCCGGGGTGCACCTCAGGCCAGTAGGCTCAGCAGGTCCCGGGGCCCCCAGGCTTGGAGGCAGGGGGAGGCCAGGCCTGGCAGCCTACTGGCCCCATATTAGGGGCCACTCCCGGTGCCTGGGCCTCCCTCCTGAGAGGGGACCCCTATTCATCATCCCCTGGGGCAGGTTGCTCCCTGTACTGGCAAGCCCAAATGTGTCCCTGTAGGCCCCAGAGGGACCCAGGTGTCAAGGAACCCCCCAGCCCCCGCTCCCCTCCCCCCAACACACACACCCTAGCCATCGTCCCCCCGCAGAGCCCTGAGGTGCGCCACGTGCCAGCCAAGGCTCTGGTCTCTGTGGGCCAGTGTCGTGAGCTCAACGTGTGCTTTCTGGGCATAGATTCAGGCCCAGCGCTGCCTGTTGTTGTGGAAATGTGCATGCGTTCTCCTCTGAGCAGTCCACCCCGCCCCGGTCGCGGCGCCTAGACACGAAGCCCAGTCTCAGGAGCCGGCAGGAAGGACAGGATGGACGAAGTCATAGCCAGCGCCCACCCCAGGACCTGGGAGCCCACCTGCGACCTTCGAAGGAAGACCTTGACCGGGGCTGCAGGAGGTCTGCGGGAGGCCCCCCAGGGCTTGTGTTCTGCTGGGCCACCCCGTTGTTCCTCGGGACTCCACGTCCCCGGCTTGGTGGCGTGCGCCCTGCTGTGGGACTGTCCTGTGCCCGCCATAGGGCAGGGCCAGGCCCCGGGCATGTGGGCCTGAAATGGAGGGTCTGCCCTGGGGGGAGCGGGCATGGCCGACGCCCATCTTCCTGGCGAGAGGCCACCCGCGGGGCCCTCAGGAAGGGAGACTGTGGGGAGATGGAGGGCCGCCGGGTGGGGTGTAGCGGAGGCACCTTTTTGAGGACCCTGGTGGGGCCGGGACCCGTGAGCTCCGGTGGCCGTTAGAAGTTCCTCTGTGTGTTGTTATGCCCTGTGTTCAATGGTTTCAGTCAATGTTTCTGTTTAATAAATTTCCCTGAACGTTTCATCTGAGTCTGGCCTCTGCTGTGGGCAATGGAGGGAAAGGGCTGCTGCGGGTGAGGGCGGGGGTCCAGAGTCCGATTCCTGCTCAGCACCCATGGGACACCTCTCCGGGGAGAGGGTAAGGTAGGCACTTTGCAGACCCAGACATCGTGAGGGTTTTTCTTCCAGTTCATAGGTGAATCGTAATGTTTTAGCGACCTTGACCGTGGGCCGCGTCTCGGGCGATGCTCGTGCTTGAAATCATGGGTGCTGTGCACGGCCCGGAAGGCCAGGGGACACACAGGAGGACTTCTGACCTCGTGGGTCACACGTGGGTCCGTGCACGTGTGCCTCGCCCGGGGGCTCTGGGACCAGAAGGCCGTGGCCGGTTTGCACGAGCGCTCGGCCTGCGGCTCTGCACCCGTGCACGAGTGTCTTCGTGCCCCCTGCGATGACGGGCGTGAAGCAGGAGGCTGACATGCTGACGGGCCTGCCCTTTATGATGTCACTTCCTGGCTGGGCTGTGCTGTCACCCCCGAGCAACCGGAGCACTTCTGTGAGGGGCTGAGCGGGAGTGTGAGCCCAGGGTGCTGCCGGCCGCGCTGCACTGTCCCGTTTACGTGGCGGAGGGACACGCCGTGCTCCGCATGGCTGCGGACGAGAAGGGCCCCAACGCGGGCAGGGCACCCGGCTTCGGCGAGGCGCCTCTTCCACTCTCTGTCATTTAATTGATGTATTTTAGACCATGTGTTTTAATGTGATTATGGAACTGTTAGGGCTTGAGTCTGACATTTTATTTTTTTAACACAATTTAGTTTTCAGAGACGTTTCAGATTCAGCGCAAAATTGAAAGGAAGGTACAGAGATTTCCAATATACTCCCTACCCCTACACATGTGTAGCCTCTCCCATTATCTGGCACCAGAGTGGTACATCTGTTACAACTGGTGAACCTACATTGACACATCATTATCACCCAAAGTCCACAGGTTCACTCTTGGTGTTGTACATTCTATGGGTTTGGGAAAATGTATAATGACATGTATCCACCATTATGATACCATACAGAGTAGTTTCACTGCCCTAAAAACCCTCTGTGCTCTACCTGTTCATGCTTCCTTTCCCCCATCGCCTGGAAACCACTGAATTCTTACTGTCTCCATAGTTTTACCTTTTACAGACTGTCATATAGTTGGAATCATATAGGATGTAGCCCTTTCAGATTGGCCTTCTTTCACTCAGTAATAAGCATTGAAGATTCCTTCATGTCTTCATGGCTTAATAGCTCATTTCTTTTCAGCATTGAATTGTGGTGTTCCATTGTCTGGATGTGCCACAGTTTATGTATCCATTTACCTACTGAAGTATACCTTGTTTGCATCCAAGTTTTGGTAATTGGGAATAAAGCTGCTATAAACATCCATGTGCAGGTTTTCGGGGGACAGACGTTTTCAACTACTTTGAGTAAATACCAAGCAGTGTGATTGCTGGGTTTTGTGGTTAAGAGTATAGTTTTGTAAGAAACGTCCAAGCTGTCTTCCAAAGTGGTTGTACCATCTTGCATTCCCACTAGCAATGAATGAGTGTTCCTGTTGCTCCATATTCTCACCAGCAGTTGACATTGTCAGTGTTTCAGAATCTGTCCATTCTAATAGGTATGCAGTGGTATCTCATTGCCGTTTTAATTTGTATTTCTCTGATGATGTATGAGATAGAGCATCTTTTCATATGCTTATTTCTCATCTGTAACTCTTCATTGCTGAGGTGACTGTTCAGATCTTTGGACCATTTTTTAATCAGGTTGTGCATTTTCTTGTTAAGTTTTAAGAGTTCTTTGTATATTTTGGATAACAGTCCTTTATCAGTTATGAATTTGCAAAGATGTTCTCCCAGTATGTGGCTTGTCTTTTCATCCTCTTGGTAGTGTATTTTGTAGAGCAGAAAAGAGAGAGGAGATATGGGGATATGTGTATACGTATAGCTGGTTCACTTTGTTATACAGCAGAAACTAACACACCACTGTAAAGCAATTATACTCCAATAAATATATTTTTAAAATATATGAACAGTGACTCAGAAATGTATAGGGGAATATGCCACAACAATAACATAAAAGATGGGAAAAGGCAGTCAGAATTAAAATGTTCTAAGATCCTTGTGCAAAAGCCATGCCACCCCAGCCCTGGTCTGTCATCTTGTAGTGCGCTAGGTCCCAGGTCACCGTCCCTGGACACTGCTGCATGTTCTGCAGGTGCCTGTGATGGACCTGTGAAAGCCAGGCCATGGGACCCCCGAAGCTGCCTCAAATCTTACCCTGACTCCCACAAGCAGGAAGGGGTAGGGGAATATCTCTCTTCCCAGCTCTGGGCTCAGTCTGCTTGAGCCCATGATCTCCCAGGATCCTGCCACCTAGGCAAGCCTGCTCATGAGAAGGCAGGTGGATTGGGTCATATGGGCCCACCGTTAGGGCTCATGGCTGCCAGAGCATCTTTTAGGAATTGAGAGGGCAGAAGGGACACAGGTTTGGTCCTAGACTTCCTCCTTTCTTTGAAACCTGGCTCCTTCCCTGTTCTTGTGGTTCTTTCTGTTTTCCTTAACAACGTGCCTGTCATGTAGCAGATGTTCAATACATTTTAGTTGAATGAATGGATGAATGAATGTAACCTCAGACTCCACTGTCTCTTTGTTGCTAAATACAGTGGATGGTTCGCAGTCCTTTCCCCATCGGATACCTCTGCAGAATATGACAATGCGGATGGCCAGAAATCAAAATCACAAAAGTTGGCAAATGGTGTACCTAGAAATGCATGATTTGCACTGTGAATTGAGCCCACCGTGCTGGAGGTAGGAAGCAAGATTTCTGGCAAGAGAGTCTGAGAAGACACAGGAGGCAACCATCATGAGAAGAGGGAGCCTTTTCCTGAGGGTAAGGCCAGCTTAGGAGAGAGAAGTAGCAACACTTATATCTGCCCCTGCCACCTCCTCACTTTTAGTGGCCTGATTGCCTCTGCCACCAAGGTACGCTGCCAGCCGGCACCCCTGCCCTACAGCAGTCTGGCCGAGGAGAGAATCTCCGCTTTCCCAACTGGCCGTCTCAGCTGCCCCTGCTCGCCCAAGCCCACCGGGAGCCCCTTGCCCTGACT
Organism: Tursiops truncatus; assembly: GCF_011762595.2. Taxonomy (NCBI): domain Eukaryota; kingdom Metazoa; phylum Chordata; class Mammalia; order Artiodactyla; family Delphinidae; genus Tursiops; species Tursiops truncatus. The sequence goes on along the minus strand of NC_047055.1, from coordinate 2,318,075 downwards.
AACTTTACTAGTTTGCAACTGATGCCTGGACCCCCAAGGCCCGACTTCCAAATCGGTAGCACAAGCCAACACGGGAAGAGGATGACAGGCCCCAGCGTCTGCCCACTGTGCCTCGGCCGGTGCCCGGAAACGCCACGGGGCCGGGGCCTCGGTTCTCTGAGCTCCCGCTAGTGGGAAGGACTGTGGAAGAGCCCAACACCCGCGGCCTGCATCTTTCTTCCTGTCTGTACAGTCATTAGATGGATCTTGACTAAAAAATAAATTAAATCACATTTCTCTCCTGCTTAAACCTTCCAGTGGCTCCCTACTTTCCTCAGAATAAATTCCAAACTCCTTTCCATGGCTCATGGGGTCCTACACACTGAGGACTTTGACCACCTAGCCAGCCTGGCACCTTGCCACTCTCCCCACTTGGCTACAATCTGAGGCCCAGGTTTACCTCACCCCTCAAGCAAAGCTCTTACCTGCCATGTTGAGGGCCCCTACGGACACTGCCTTTGTGCCCTTGAGCTTCTGTGGCTTGTGAGGGTTTCCCTGTGCAGAGGCTCAGGCTTACCAGGTCCCCACCCTTCTGATGACTCAGTCGTGGGATTGTGGGGCTATGCCTCCTCTGGCTTCACTTCCCTGGGTGCTTGGCTGCATAGGTCTCAGCCCAGTCTGCAGTCTTGAGGAGCTGAAAGTGAGAAGACTGGGAAGCCTGAGAGCTGAGAGCTGTTGGAAGATCCCTCAGGTCCCTACAAAGAGTTCCTTGTAGCAGGCATCCTTCTCTGATATCCTATTAGGCAGTTTTGTTGTACAGGTCATTTGTCCTGAATACTGGCTCGCTCATCCTCAGGTTGCAGGACAATGAAGAAAGGCTGTTGATTTCCTGCTAGTCCCCCACCAGGATTCATGGGCACCTTTTTCCCTGGCAAGGCATTTTCAAGCCAAGAAGCTGCCTCCTGCTTTCCTTCCAATCTTTTCAATTGTGGTAAATATATATATAACATAAAATTCACTATCTTGATTATTGTTAAGTGTTCAGTTCAGTGACATTAAGCACATTCTGCAGTTCTGTTCCGCCATTACTACCATCCACCTCCAGAACTCTTTTCATCTTGCAAAATTGAAATTCTGCTCCCGTTAAACACTAACTCCCCAACCCCTCGTCCAGCCCTGGGCAAACACCTTTCTACTTTCTGTCTCTATGAATCTGACTACTCTAGGGACTTCATAGAAGTGAAATTATACAGTATTTGTCTTTTTGTGACTGACTTCTATCACTTAACAGAAAGTCTTCAAGGTTCATCCATGTTGTAACAGGTGTCAGAATTTCCTTCCTTTTTATGAGTGGATAATATTCCATTGTATGTATGTATCACATTTTGCTTATCCAGTTATCCACTGATGGACACTTGATTTGCTTTCACCTCTTGGCTACTATGAACAGTTCTGTTAAGAACATTAGTGTGCCAATATCTCTTTAAGACCCTGCTTCCAATTCTTTGGGGTATATACACAGGAGTGAAATTTCTGGATCAATATGATAGTTCTACACATTCTCGCCAACACTTGTTATTTTCTGGGGTTTTTTAAATAGTTGCCATCCTAATGGGTGTGAGGTGGTATCTCATTGTGGTTTTGATTTGTATTTCCCTAATGACTGATGATGTTCAGCATCTTTTCATGCGTTTATTTGCCATTTATATATCTTCTTTGGAGAAATTTCTATTCAAGTCCTTTGCCCATTTTTTTAATCAGGTTGTTTGTTTTGTTTTTGTGCAGTTTTAAAAGTTCTTTATGTATTCTGGATAGTAACCCCTTATCAGATATATGATTTTCAAATATTTTCTCCCATTCCATGGGTTGCCTTTTCACTCTGTTGGTTGTTTCCTTTGTTGCACAGAAGGTTTAATTTTTGATGTAGTCCAGTTTATCTACTTGTCCTCTTGTTGCCTGTGTTTTTAGTGTCATATCCAAGAAATCATTGCCATATCGATGTCATGAAGTTTCTCCTCTATGTTTTCTGCTAAGAGCTTTAGCTTTAGCACTTATGTTAAGGTTTTTGATCAATTTTGAGTTAATTTTTTATATGGTGTAAGATGAAGGCTCAACATCTTTTTGCATGTAGATACCCAGTTGCTCCAAAACCATTTGTTGAAATTCCTCAGCTCTTAAAGGAAGAGTGACAAGGAGCAGGGTGTCTGAAGGTGACTGAATGACTGTGAACAAGGTCCTTCCTCTCGCTGAGCCACTCAGTTTCTCAAGGAAACTGGATAATTTACTCAGCTCCTACTCTTTCATCACCCATTCATTCATTCATACAACGTGCTGTGTCCAAACTTAGAGCCAACAACCTAGTAGAATTTAGGAATCTCTGTGGTATTAGTTGGGGGAAGAATATTCTTTATTTTCATTAATGCAGGCAACCAACCACAGGAAGGTTAGCAGCACCTGCAACTTTGTCACCAGGAGAAATCCCTGGTATTTTTATATCATGTTACCATGGCATCAGCTCTCTCCAAATATTCTTTACCCTTGTCACTACTTCCTAATTACAGTAATTATTAGACATACTACTCAGTCATATTATTTAATGCATCAGTGAAGATACACATATATTTTACAATATCACAATTGTGTTTCTTAAATAGTTTGATAACTGTACTTCAATAAAATTGCTTTCCTTTGTAACCCTACTTATTTTGTTTCTTGCATTCAAAAACATTATTCTCAGACAGATCCCCCCCAGTCTCCCCCACATGAGCAAGGAGGTTAAGAAGCCCTGCCCTATGTTGGGCCCTGGGGACACAGCAGCCCATGACACAGTCTCAGTAAGATCCAGCCACTGGGAGTGGGAGGGCACACAGATGTGTAGATGCAACATATTATGGTGACTTCTGTGCCAGGGGCACCAGGCACTGTGAGAATCCAGCAGATTACTCAACTCCAAGCGGACCAGCCATTTTCTGGAGGTCTATGTAAAAGGAGAGACCATCCATTTGTCAGCCTGGAGGAGTTATCCTGCCCCTGGTGACTTTTTTGACCCTCTTTGTGTAGGTAATGAGATTCAGAGGAGCCGACCCTGCCCCCCTTGGCAGCAGAACATCGGTTCTCCTTTCTGCTCTTCTGCTAACGACAAATATATTCAGCTGTGGGAATGCAGATGCTCACTGAGCTCTTGGTAGCTATGGAAATCCCAGGGTTTCCCTAGCAACAGCTCTGGTTCGGCCTTGTTGCTAGGGAACGCTGGGATTTCCCAGGCTGCCACAGAGCAAGACTGCTCTAGCCCAAGGGCAGAGACGTGAGCACAGCTGTAGGTCTGAGCCCCAGGGAATGGATGGTACCCCCTCACTCTGGTCCTTTCAGGTCACCATGGCCCATAGCCAAGTGAAAGGGGGCTGCACACTGGGCAAGAGGTCTTGAGAGGGGAGTGAGAAAGGAGTGCAGTGGGGTAAGCAAACTAATTAGAAAAGTCCAAATGAGCCCAAAAGGTGCCAAGAACTGGAAGATGCTGGGCTTCAGGAAGCTCTTCAATCTTCAAGTCTAGCACTTGGCTGTTTGTAAAGCACTTTCCCCAAGATTATCACATAGCACACACCTGCTTTGGTTAAGGAGAAAGCCCAAGGTTAGAACTAAGGCTAGCCTCAGGGATGAGGGTGTGCCACCTAGGCGGTCCCCAAGGGCCCCATGCTTAGAAAGGTTCTGCATACTTGGTATAATGCTCTGTTGTCACCATCTTGAAATTTAATTTTTAAACAAGCAGCCCTGATATTTTATTTTGCAGTGGGCTCCACAAGTTATGTAGCCAGTCCTAGTTGTAACCCCCATTTTACAAAAGAGAGAACTGACCTATAGGGAGTAGATGTAATTAACCCAAGTTCATGTGTCAGAAAGCACACCTTAGGGGCCGCTATATTTTCCCTTAGCTGCTTTCAGACACCAGAAGCTGGAAGGGTTTGACCCAAACAGGCATTCAGGCATTCATGAGAAGGCACCTCTGGGATCCCCATGACAAGGAGATAGGGATGGCTAGAGTCATGGTCCCCTCACTTGTTCTAGGGCTTCAACAGAAAACTGGAGAAAGCAAGGCTTCTCCAAGCCTTGCTCTGGGGGAGCTCCCAGTCTAGTAGAGGGTACTGCCAGCATTAAGGAGATACAATTGGAATAGGGAATGAGGTGGCAGTGAGTCCATGGTTGCTGGTAGCAGCACTAGTTCTGCCCATATTTTAGAAATATGTCCACTTTCTAAAGGATCTAGATCTACTTCTACAGTAACAGGCAAAGCCCCGTGCAACAGTACGCACATATTTAGTGAGACTTCCTGTTGGCCAGACCCTGGGATGATATCTACTCTAGGTTGAATTGTGGTCCCCCAAAATTCATATGTTGAAGTCCCAGCACTAGTACCTCAGAGTGTGACTGTATTTGCAGATAGGGTCTTTAAAGAGGTGATTAAAGTTAAATGAGGTCATTGGGGTGGGCCCTAATCCAATGTGAGTAATGTCCATATAAGAAGAAGAGATTAAATTCCATATATATGTGTTAGCATACGGTATTTGTTTTCCTCTTTCTGACTTACTTCACTCTGTATGACAGACTCTAGGTCTATCCACCTCATTACAAATAGCTCAATTTCGTTTCTTTTTATGGCTGAGTAATATTCCATTGTATATATGTGCCACATCTTCTTTATCCATTCATCTGATGATGGACACTTAGGTTGTCATGAAGAACCTGGGGTAAGACAGGAATAAAGACACAGACCTACTAGAGAATGGACTTGAGGATATGGGGGCGGGGGGAAGGGTAAGCTGGGACAAAGCGAGAGAGTGGCATGGACATATGTACACTACCAAACGTAAAATAGATGGCTAGTGGGAAGCAGCCGCATAGCACAGGGAGATCAGCTCGGTGCTTTGTGACCACCTAGAGGGGTGGGATAGGGAGGGTGGGAGGGAGACGCAAGAGGGAAGAGATATGGGAACATATGTATATGTATAACTGATTCACTTTGTTATAAAGCAGAAACTAACACACCATTGTAAAGCAATTATACTCCAATAAAGATGTAAAAAAAAAAAGAAGAAGAAGAAGAAGAAATTAGGACACAGACAGGCAGAGGGGAGATCATGTGAGGACACAGGGAAAAGATGGCCATCTACAAGCCAAGAAGAGAGGCCTCAGAAGGAACCAACCCTGCTGACCCCTTGATCTCAGACTTGCAGCCTCCAGAACTGGGAAACAATACATTTTCATTGTTTAAGCCCCCGCAGTCGCTGGTATTTTGTTATGGCAGCCCCAATAGACTAATATAATATCTTTCTCTGTTCCCACTCGTGTGAGGTAAAGACTATGACTGTCTCACAGAGGAGGGACCCGCGACTCTGAGGGGTTAACTACCTTGCTCAGGGTCACACAAGCTACCACGCAGCCTAGGGCAGGACTCAACTCAGCTTAGTCTGACCCCCAAACCAGTGTTTACACCTCAGGAAGCCTGAGTGAGTTGCACCCCAGCTTATCCAATTCAGAAGATCCAGATCCCTTTCCTTCTGCTGTCCTGTGGGCTAAGGGACTTCTGGCATGACTCTCTTGCCCCCGGGCCCATGACCAGCACATTTCTGCCCTGTGTTCCAGTTTCTCAAAACTTCCTGGTCATTGGCACCTGTGCCCCAGGCTGAGATGATCACCCTGGATGGATCCTTTCACAGAAGGACCCTGAGGCCATATTGACATTTACTGTCCTGAAGACAAACAAAAGAGTGGATATGAAAGGCCTTTGAAAAGTGTCACTAAGCAAAGTAGCAGTCTCATGGGGTCCCTAAGCCCTTTAACACTAGGGGACACTTTCAGAATCAAGAAATTCCAGATTCTGCCGCCTTCATGCGGGGGAGAAATTCAGCTCTCTGTGACTCTCTCCTTTCAACCCCGAGGCAGCCAAGCATCTCCGTAAGCAAAGAACTATCTACCCAGAGAAAACCATGCCTCTCCCCTGGAAAGCAAAAGCAACTGCAGGTGGTTAAGGGGATGGATTTTTCTCTTTTAAAATTTTTTTAAGTTAACAGTGCTTTGTCAAGGTACAACGTACATAAAAAAATTGCACAGATCATAAGTGTAAAACTTGAGAAATTTGACAAATGTATACTCCAATGTAATCATCATGCAGATAGAAATGGTAGTTGTGGTTTTAAGTGGAAATCCCCACTTGTCTACTACAAGCTGTCCACACATAGTGTGACAACTCTGATCATGCCAGGTATTGGGCCCCAAGGATGCAGAGTTGAAGCACAAGGTCAGTGGAGTTGATGACCTTGCTAATCTTGTAGAACCAGAGCTATGACAGAGAGGACAGGGGCTAGGGAAGCACAGAGAGGAGCACAGATCCAGGTCAGGCCAGTCATGAAAGATTCCCCTTGAGCACGTGACAAGTAAGTTGGACGTTGTAGGATAAGAATGAGTCTGCTGGGGAAGAGAAAAAATAAGGGGACATTGTAGACATAAAGACATGTGAAGGCTTAGGGGTATCAAACAGCTCAGGAGAAAGGCATCAGAGTAAACACAGCATAGGATGGCTCATAGGGTGCCACTTGGGGTCAGAAAGAAGATATGATTATAGAGAAATGAACCCAAGGTTCTTGTGTGACTTAGAAGCTGTTTCTGAAGCCAGAACAGTCAGTGCCTGTCTAATGCTCATGTCAGGTTTTATTGCTTGTTGTCAAATGCTGTTGTACAATACACAGGGCAAAAACCAGGGACTGCATGATTCTCGTAGCAACGTTCAGAATAAATGTGAGTCTCTCCCCGACAAGTGATATTGCAGAGCAAGTTACATAAATGGAATTATCCATCTGATAGATCTCACCACAAATTGATCAAGGTATCTAAAATCAGCTTAGCACCAATGTTTAAAGTGGTCAGAGATGTTTAAAGTTACCAAACCTAAATACATGTTTCACCTCATTGTGCCAGCATGTCATTTTCTCCCTCTTTAATCACTTGTTTTATTTTTGTCACCAGAATGTATCTTTTCAAGTATCCTTAAATCCTTTCTGAAAAAAAGAAAAATATATACATAGGTAGCCGCATACATACATGCAGCAGAAACAGTCCATCTTTTCACAGCATCCCTGATATATACCAAACTGTCATATACACTTAAGTCTGTTTCAAGCCCATTTCTTCTATTCCAATAGTCCAATTTTTTCCTGGCCCTATACCACACTGGTATTATTTACTATGGTTACTTCCCTTTATTTTTTTAATTTTTTTATTTTTAACATCTTTATTTGGGTATAATTGCTTTACAATGGTGTGTTAGTTTCTGCTTTACAACAAAGTGAATCAGTTATACATATACATATGTTCCCATATGTCTTCCCTCTCGTGTCTCCCTCCCTCCCACCCTCCCTATCCCACCCCTCCAGGCTGTCACAAAGCACCGAGCCAATATCCCTGTGCCATGCGGCTGCTTCCCTCTAGCTATCTACCTTACTACGTTTGTTAAGTGTGTATATGCCCATGACTCTCTCTCGCCCTGTCACAGCTCACCCTTCCCCCTCCCCATATCCTCAAGTCCGTTCTCCAGTAGGTCTGCGTCTTTATTCCTGTCTTACCCCTAGGTTCTTCATGACATTTTTTTTTTCTTAAATTCCATATATATGTGTTAGCATACGGTATTTGTCTTTTTCTTTCTGACTTCACTCTGTATGACAGACTCTAGGTCTATCCACCTCATTACAAATAGCTCAATTTCATTCCTTTTATAGCTGAATAATATTCCATTGTGTTATATAAACCATATTTTGTTTATCTATTTATCTGTCGATGGACACTTGAGTTTCCACCTTTTGGCTATTGTGAATAATGTTGCTATGAACACAGGTATGCAAATGTCTTCTCATGTCTGTACTTTCAATTCTTTCTGTAATACACCTAAGAGTGGAATTGTTGGGTCATATGGTAGTTCAATGTTTAATCTTCTGACAAGTCACCAAACTATTTTCAAAAGTGGCTGCACAATTTTATACTCCCACCAGCAATGAACCAGGGTTCCACTGTCTTCACATCCTCACCAACACTTGTCATTTTCCATTTTTTCTGGCCATCCTAGTGCATGTGTTGTGTTATTTAATAATATTTTTAAATAAGAAAATCATACATGAATACAATCTTGTTTTAAGAAATTTAAATTCCACCTCTGAAATCTTACCCTATAGCTTATCCCACTGGTTATAATGTGGTCATTGATGTCCTGGAAGAGTAAGCTGCGTTGAGGAGTTTTGTCACTAGCAGCTGAATTTTAGTATCTTTCTCATGCAGAATGCATCACCTAGGAAGTGTCAGGCTTATTTTGGAATGACCTTCTCCTATCACATATACCAACAACTCTTTATAGTCCTTTCCCTCTCTGAAATTGCTTCCTTTGTCTGGGAAAAAAAAATAATTGGAAAGATTTTCTCCCTTTTGAAGAAAACAACTGTCCAACAGTTCCAAATGGGAAACAGGTAGTGTTTGACAAGACATTGCCCTCTGCTGGCTGTATTAGTCGAGGTTCTCCAGAATAGGAGATTTTATACATACATATATATATATATAATTAAGCTCCTATTGGTTCTGTTTTGCATATATATATACATATATATGGAGAGAGAGAGAGAGAGAGAGAGAGAGATTATAAGGAATTGACTCAAGATCTGCAGGGTGAGTCAGCAAGCTGGAGACCCAAGAGAGCCAATGGCATAAGTTTCAGTCTGAGTGTAAAGGTCTGAGAATGGGGAGAGCCAGTGTTGTAGTTCCTGTCTGAAGGCTGGTAGACTCAAGACCCAGGAAGAGCCAATATCCCAGTTCAAAGGAGGAATTCTTTGTCTCTTACTCAGGGGAAGGGTCAGGCTTTTTGTTCTATTCATGTCTTCCACTGATTGAATGAGGCCCACCCACATTAGGGAGAGCAATCTGTTTTTCTCAGTCCATAGATGTAAATGTTAATCTCATTCAAAAACACCTTCACAGAAACACCCAGAATAATGTTTGACACATGACCCAGTTGAGTTGACACATAAAATTTACCATTGGACTGGTCATGTGAACTGCTTTGGAGACCAAACCCAGAGCAGGAAGCTGTGGTGTATTTAAGCAATTGCCCTGATGGGTGTTGCAAGCAATCAAAATTCTAAGTAAGAAATTAAGAATAGAAAACTTGTAAACCATCCCAGAGAGAAAAAGAATAGGCTCAACCATCTAGTTTTCAGTTAAAAGTATTAAAACCAATCGAAACAAGGAGCACGTTGTCTTAGAGAGCAGAGTGATAAAGTAGAAAGATCATGAACTTCAGAATCAGAAACTCTGAGCCTCAGCTACTTTATCTGTAAAATGGGGTAATAATAATCCTTGCCCAACGCTGATAATTCAAGGATCAATATTTCCCAAACTCTTTATGGTTTAGAAAGGACTAAGAATGATTGATTAAACCTGACCAGCAAGAGAGAAGAACTGGTTGTGGGTGAGGAAATGACCAGAATTTGGGAAAAAATAATAATGACATTTTGAGGTTCATAATAATGGCAGACAAGCTTGGGTGGAAATCAGACATGAACTTAGATTAGAGGATCTGAGAAGGCAGACTCCAGGGGGAAAAGGACAGAAAGCAAAATAGCACACAACACAATTTGCAGTCCTACTGCTAGAGACTCTAAGGGAAGTGGTTCCAAACGATGAGGATTCTAAAAAGGGGAAATCTGCCTTCATTACTTCAAATTCCCAAAGTTCCCAATCTCAAGTCATCCAAATGAGATTTAAAAATAAAAAAAAGTCAGCCATGTGGCTATGCAGGGAGACCTCTAAGTGAGCTCATATTACGAAAAGATATATGCTTCCACCCTGGCTCCCGTAGGCCATTCACAACACAGCTGCCAGTGTGAGACTTTCCACTACAAGTCAGCTTACCTTCCTGATCAGCTCTCAGTGATGACAACCCATCGTCTGCAGAACATAACCATTACTTACGGGGTTTACGGGGCCTTATCTTACCTGACCCCTGCCTCCTTCTCCAACCTGACATTTTTCACTTTGTTCACTTTGCTGCAGCCACATGGACCTCATTTTTCCTCACTCACACCAACCCCACTGCTGCCTCAGGTCCTTTGTACTTGCTGTTCTCTCTGCTGGGGTACTCTTTCCCCAGATCTCCTCATGGCTTCAGGTCTTTGCTTGAATGTCATCCCCACAGAGGAGCCTTCCCTTACCATCTGTCTAAAATAGCACCCCTACATCCTTTTCTATCTCCTCTTCCTGCTTTACTTTCTTGAGATTTTTTTTCTGTCTCCTTCACCAGAATGTAAATCCCATGAGGCTAAGGTCTGTATTTTGTTTACTTCAGGGCCTGAATCAGAATAGATGCTCATTATTGCTGAATAAATGATAAATAAATGATAGAAGGAGAGAAAAGATCTAATGATTGATTCAAAACAAACAAACAAAAAGCAATGGTATGAATCCAAAACAACAATTTCAGGAAGGCTAGACCTCAAAATGGATTGAGGCTTTTGAAAACTGCTGAAGACGGATAAGTAAAAGGCCTTTTAAACAGTATAAGGAGGGGAAAGAACAACTTCTTAAAGAAAATAAGTCCTCTTTTGTTGGCATTTTACTTCAAGAAGATTGATCTTCAAACTGAAAAAGGCTAAAAGCGTTGGGAGAGGAGATGACCAGAAACCCAGGTGAGTGGTGATATTGTTGGAATCCAAAGGCTCCATGGAGTGGAGGGTCGCCAGGAGGTCTAGACAGGGACAGAAACAGCATTGTAGAGATTCCCAGAGCCCGAGTGGCAAGAAAGCAGCAGCCTCAGGTCCTCAGGCAGAGCCAGGAAACAGATCTCAGGGAATGCCTGGGTGGACAAATGACCACAAAACCAGGTCTCACACACTACTGCTATTATTACTACTGCTGCTACCACTACACAATGCTGTGGGTTTGCGCATTTCTCTCCACGCCCCAGATGGCAATGCCCAATTCCAAGGCAGTGGGTCTGAATCTCTAGGCTCATGGTCTTTGAACAATTCTGATGAAAGTTGCCCACCTGCCTGTACCTTCAAATTGTGCATGTTATTTTAGGAGATTTAAGAACGTCCTTGGAGTAATTCGTGGACCTCTGAAGTGGAAGTGTCGCAGGTTAAGAATCCTTGTTCTAAAGGTATCTCCCTAAATTGTACCACTGGGATGAATGGTGTAACTCCCAAACCCTAGAGTTGAGGATTTTAGCCAAATTCTGAATTTTTTCATTCATCAAATGTTTATTGAATGCCTGCCATGTGCTAGGCTCTGTTCTAAGCTCTTTAGGTATATTGGATTATTTAATCCTTACAACTGCCCTTGAGGTGGGTTCTGTTAATAAACCCCCTTTGAACCCTCTTGCACTGTTGGTGGGAGTGTAAATTGGTACAACCACTATGGAGGACAGTATGGAAGTTCCTTAAAAAACTAAAAATAGAGTTACCATATGATCCTGCAATCCCGCTCCTGGGCATATATCCAGAGAAAACCATAATTTGAAAAGATACATGCACCCCAATGTTCATTGCCACACTATTTACAGTAGCAAGACATGGAAGCAACCTAAATGTCCACCAGCAAAGGAATGGATAAAGAAGATGTGGTACATATATACAAAGGAATATTACTCAGCCATTAAAAAGAATGAAATAATGCCATTTGCAGCAATATGGATGGACCTGGAGATGATCATACTAAGTGAAGTAAGTCAGACAGAGAAAGACAAATATCATATGATATCACTCATATGTGGAATCTAATTTTTAAAAATGATTTAAATGAACTTATTTACAAAACGGAAACAGACTCACAGATTTTGAAAATAAACTTATGGTTACCAAAGGGGAAAGGTGGGGGGAGGGATAAATTAGGAGTTTGGGATTGACATATACACACTACTATATCTAAAATAGATAAACAACACGTACCTAGTTTATAGCACAGGGAACTCTACTCAGTATTCTGTAATAACCTATATGGGAAAAGAATCTAAAATGAGTGGATATATGTATATGTATAAATGATTCACTTTGCTGTACACCTGAAACTAACACAACATTGTAAATCAACTATACTCCAATAAATTTTTTTAAAGGAACCTTTGACAAATGAAACCAATGAAGTACTGAGGCTTTAGGTAACTTGCCAGAGGTCACATAATGGGATTTCACCTGTCTAGCTCCAGAGACATTTCACCACTACTCCACGGTGCCCCTCAAGAGGTTGGTGTCTGTTCTTCAGAGAGCCAGGTTCATCCACCAACAACAACCTCAGAAATTCTGTCACACTGCCTCTGGTTACTGATCTTTCCAATGCTTTTCAGACTCAGTTTGCCATCATTGGACCTATTTGTATGAGGGATTGCACAAATATTCACCCACATACAACATCTCACAAGGAGATGGCCTCACATCCATGTACAAGGTTACACTCTAAATTGAGAAAAAATGTTTCGGGGGGGCGGGTTCAAGGCTGCATACCCCCACGTCCAAGTTTTGTTTCCTTGACATCACCATGTGCACTTCTGGTCAGGACACTTGGTGGAATAAAGGAAGTTTTTCAGTAAAAGAGACATGTATGAGTTTGCTGGGGCTGCCAAGACAAAGTCCCACAGATCTGGGGGCTTAAACAACAGACATGTATTGTCTCCCAGTTCTGGAAGCTAGAAGTGCAAAATCAAGGTGTTGGCAGAATTGGTTCCTTCCGAGGCTGTGAGGAAAGGACCTGCTCCAGGCTTCTCTCCTTGCCTCATAGATGACTGTCTCTCTCGGTCTCCTCACTGTCTTCCCTCTACGCATGCCTGCATCCAAATTTCCCTTTTTTCTGAGAACCCCAGTCAGATTGGATCGGGGCCCACCTTAATGAACTCATTATAACTTGGTAAAGACCCTATCTCCAAATATAGTCACATTCTGAGGTCCTGGGGGCTAGGACTGCAACGTATCTTTTAAGTGAACACAATTCAAGCCATAAGAAGGCACAGTGGTCAGAAAAAAAGCCACAGAATGCTGGAATTTTTAATGAGTTAATAAACCCTTGCTACAGGATCAACAAAGCTGGCAAATGAGGAGGCGTGACTGTGAACAGAGCATTTTACTCGGTACAAAGCATGGCTACGAAGAAATCAAAAGCACATCTGTGCCCTTCCCTTGATAAATGTTCGGTGTAGTTGGGGAATCTCAATGAGGCCATGTAGCAGGTAAACAATTTTCCCTGCAAACACTCAGAAATGCAAACATGTCATTTTATTCTCTTTTAATTAGACTTAATCAAGCTTCCAACCAGACAAGCCATCCTTCCATTAGTCTCCGCACCTGGTAGCTTTTCTGAGGGGTTCACAGCTCTGCCAGGATTCTCGACACTGTGGCATCCTCTCCATCACACTCCAAGGCTGTTTGGGACCACAGCCCTCTCAGGGCACCTGAGAAGATCCAGCTTGAACCACTGGACTCCAAGTGACTCGGTGCCTTGGAGCCTCTCTGTCCTGGCACTCCACCTAGTGGCAAGGGACATATCTGCAAGGCTGCTGTCTCAATTCTCAATTCCAGCTAGGAAGGAGACCACAAATACTCCTACCGTCAAACAAAAGTTTTTCTGGAAGGAGGGGACTCCTAGGTCGAGTTTCACAACATGAGAAGAATACAGATTTGGGCGGAAATGGGGGCTATATTTCAATAGGGACGATGGCAGGGACATAAGTACGTATATAGAAATTAACCGTATACCAAGGATAACATATATAGGCACTGATTAAGGACAAAACAGTCCAAGTTAAGGAGGAAACTGAGGCTCAAGACAGTTAAGTCACGGACTTCCCTGGTGGCGCAGTGGTTAAGAATCCACCTGCCAATGCAGGGGACACAGGTCCGAGCCCTGGTCCGGGAAGATCCCACATGCTGCGGAACAACAAAGCCCGTGCACCACAACTACTGAGCCTGCGCTCTAGAGCCTGCGAACTACAGCTACTGAAGCCTGCATGCCTAGAGCCCATGCTCTACAACGAGAAGCCACCGCAATGAGAAGCCCGCGCACCACAACGAAGAGTGGCCCCTGCTCGCCACAACTAGAGAAAGCCCGTGCGCAGCAACGAAGACCCAACGCAGCCAAAAATAAATATATATTAAAAAAACACAGGGGATTCCCTGGTGGTGCAGTGGTTGAGAGTCCGCCTGCCGATGCAGGGGACACGGGTTCATGCCCCGGTCCGGGAAGTTCCCACGTGCCGCGGAGCGGCTGGGCCCGTGAGCCATGGCCGCTGAGCCTGCGCGTCCGGAGCCTGTGCTCCGCAACGGGAGAGGCCACAGCAGTGAGAGGCCCGCGTACCGCAAAATAAATAAATAAATAAATAAATAAATAAAATTAAAATAAAAATTAAATAAATAAAATTTAAAAACACAGTTAAGTCATGTCCCCCGGGGCCACAGCTGCTGTGTAGAAGAGTTGAGATCTGAAGCAGGTATGAGTCAGTCTAAATGCCAGGCTCCTTTCCTAAGCAAGATAGTGGCACAAGGAAGATGGTACCACAGATCATCTTGGGAAAAGACAGGACAGAAAAAGCAACTAGGAGGACATTACTGCATTCCAAATTTGGGTTGAGGTGGTGGCTTCAGAAATGAAAAAGGAAGAGGAGGATCAGAGTGGCTACTGTAGGGAAATCTTGGTGACATAATAGATGTTCAGTGCAAAGAGGAGAAAGGCGATGAAAATGACAAGCCTCTACACCATGGCACTCACAAAGAAAAAGGGGAAAGGCTTAGAAGACTGAGGGTCAGCAGGGAAAAGCACAAGAGGCGACTTGGCTTCCAGATACATCAAGTCCTGATGGTGAGGTTTTCAGAATTGGGCTCAGAGCCCCTGTGAGAGTTTGGGGCACTGGCGATAGGGATTTGGGTCACTAAATATGTCCCGTATGTCACAGCATGGCACACCAGGATGGCGTCATTGCTCCACAGCTGTAATCAATGAAGACTGATAACTTTTGCTACAAGTGAAGATGCACAATATTCCAGTGACTTCAAGAATATAGGATGTTGAGGGCTTCCCTGGTGGCGCAGTGGTTGAGAGTCCGCCTGCCGATGCAGGGGACGAGGGTTCCTGCCCCGGTCCGGGAAGATCCCACGTGCCGCGGAGTGGCTGGGCCCGTGAGCCATGGCCGCTGAGCCTGCGCGTCCGGAGCCTGTGCTCCGCAACGGGAGAGGCTGCAACAGTGAGAGGCCCGCGTACCGCAAAAAAGAAGAATATAGGATGTTGAGCTGAGCGGGTCATGAGACATGGAATGGAGGAGGGAGCCACTTGCTGCAAGACACTTATCATGAAGGCCGTGGAGGGCTCATAAAAGGGTATTTCCTGGCCTGTGGCAGAACTTCCCTTCGTGGAGTGAGCTATCAGGGAGTAAGCAGGTCTAGGCAAACAAAAGGGTGATTAAGTGTGTAGTGAAATGACTACCGGCTGTTTTTTACAGAAATGTGAGTGAGCTGTAATTGTAGGTAAAGTGTTGTTTTGAGTGTATTCTCCCTTTGAATGTGCTTCCAAAATTCCTACTATTTGAAAGTGTGACAAAAACAAGAATTTAAAATCTGATAGAGGGTGAAAGGACTTCAAAAGGGCCCCCTAGGGCACCCAATGTGCATTTTCACCCTTGATGCCTGGTCAACATTCTGGGTCCAGGAGCTCTTCCATGTTGAAAAGGACAGGAACTGAGATTCCTCCTTTTTTTTTTTTTTGGCGGTATCTCCCCATCTCTCCACGGCATCCTCATGGGAACTGATGGCGGCTCCCTCTCCATCCCCGGCCCTCCATCTCCCCACACCCCTCTGCTCCAGCCCCATGTGAAGGCACTTCCGCTCCCTCTCCATCCACATCCCTGCCACCTCACTATGGTCGTCTCTGGTCCATCTTACATCAACTAACTTCAGCTCCCGCTGCTTCCCAATGCCCAGCCCAACGCGGAATGCCCTCTCTCACTCACCATCCTCCCACACCCATATGCTTCTCTACTCCACCCTCAAATGAACCAACCTCTGTTTCCCTTCCCCCCAACTCCACCTGCATATCTCTGGTCAAGCCCCACATGTAGGAACCCCTGGTCCCTCCTCCCCCTTCCCCCAACTCCCATAGAGCTCTCTGGTTTATGCTAACGCAAACCAGTCAAAATCTTGTATCATCAAAATCCCGCCCCCACTCTCCCACAACTCTCTGGTCCAGCCCAACATGAACTGAACTATGTATCCTTTCCCTCCCCATCACCCCAAACCCACTATAGTTCTCTGTTCCAGCTGAACATGACCTAACACCTGCTGCCTTCCCCTCCTCGTCACCCCCAAGCCCATATAGCCCTGATCCGTCTGCACAGAAACCAACCCTTTCTCCCTCTCCCTCTCCTTTCCCCACCCATCACTTTTTCCTACTCACATGGATGGACCTCAGTCCCTCACTTCCCAGTCCCCAATTATCTTTCTGCTCCATCACCAGTTGACCTGACCTCTGCTACGTCTCCCAGTCCACGCTGCCATACTCCCCCAACATCTCTGGTCCACCCACAGGGGCTGACCCGTTCCCGCTCTCTCCCTGCCCATCCCCCACCATCCCCCTCCAGCTCTGTAGACCATCCATCCTCAGGAACTGACCTACCTTGTCTCTCCTTCCCTATCCACCCCCACACCGCCCAGAGTTTACCCAACCACTCTGCCTACATCTCTTGGTCCAGCCCCACATGAACCAACCTCTACTCCTCTCCCTTTTCATGACCCTACTCACCCTACACTCTCTGCATCAACTGCACCTGCGCTAGCCTCGCCTACCATTGCCTCCCCCCATCGTTCCCATCCCATCAGTCTATCTGACCCAGCCGCACATGAACTGACCGCAGCCTCCTCTCCATCCAAATCTCCCCACTCCCTTGCAGCTCTTTTCTGCCTCCACATGAACTGGCTCCAGATCCTCCTGCATCCCCATCTTCCCGACCCTCCTGTGACTCTGCTCCAGTGCCACAGCCACGGATTCGTGCAAACCTATCTTAGAATGAGAGTCATGTACCACAATGTTCATTGCAGCTCTACTTACAATAGCCCGGAGATGGAAACAACCTAAGTGTCCGTCATCGGATGAATGGATAAAGAAGATGTGGCACATATATACAATGGAGTATTACTCAGCCATAGAAAGGAACGAAATTGAGCTATTTGTAATGAGGTGGATAGACCTAGAGTCTGTCATACAGAGTGAAGTAAGTCAGAAAGAGAGAGACAAATACCGTATGCTAACACATATATATGGAATTTAAAAAAAAAATGTCATGAAGAACCTAGGGGTAAGATGGGAATAAAGACACAGACCTACTGGAGAACGGACTTGAGGATATGGGGAGGGGGAAGGGTAAGCTGGGATAAGTGAGAGAGTGGCATGGACATATATACACTACCAAACGTAAAACAGATACCTAGTGGGAAGCTGCCGCATAGCACAGGGAGATCAGCTCGGTGCTTTGTGACCACCTAGAGGGGTGGGATAGGGAGGGTGGGAGGGAGGGAGACGCAAGAGGGAAGAGATGTGGGAACATATGTATATGTATAACTGATTCACTTTGTTATAAAGCAGAAACTAACACACCATTGTAAAGCAATTATACTCCAATAAAGATGTAAAAAAAAACCCAAAAAACCTATCTTAGAATGGCTGCCAGACATACATATGGCAAGCACATTATGTCTGTCCTGATCCTTAGGGATAACACATTACTTGCCACTCTCCCTCCCTCCAAGAGATTCTGACTTTATTTCATTGAGGAGAACATTAAGCAGGAGGGGATAAGAATGTTTCCAGGGTGACAGCTAACAGTGAAATGGGAAGTAGGGCCCAGTTTTTTCACTCGTTTCCAATATTGTACGTCTTTTATCAGATCATATGCCTCTTATTAAAAACCAGCAATATGACAAAGGTCAAATCCTCACAGGAAATGCTGTCAACTCGACTTTGGGGACAGTAATCATAAAAGCTTCATGGACCCACATTTAACCAAAAGCTTATGTGACAACCATACCAAAGGAATGAGTGAGAACAAATACTTCTGAAATGCCTCCTTCTCGGCACTATAAATCCAGGCCCTTTCTGTTAAGTTTTCATTGGCCCCACCAGCGATTCTGAGTTAAGCACCACTCTTCTCCCTATTCACAAACAAGGAGACTGGGGTGCCTAGAGAAGCAGCTTGCCCCAAATTACACAGCCAGAAAGTGGTGGAGCCCCTGTGAGAACCCAGGTCTGAAGCTACTCTGGGCTCCCCCCACATACCTCAGTGTTTCTCAAGGAGAAGTCCCTCTGCAGGAGAGTTGTCCAGGGGACCCCCAAGTCCTCCAGGATGCCAGTGTCCAGAGATGAGGCCCATGGTCACACCTCTTTAACATGCACCCCACATAGGGTTGCTAGTTGAAATACAGGACACCCAGGTAAAGTTGAACTTCAGATCAACAATGAATAAACAACAAAATGTCCAAATGGGATACACTTGCACTAAAAAAAAATTGATGTGAAATTCAAATTAACCTAGGTGTTCTGTTTTTATCAGCTTAATCGGTTTTCCATTCCTCCTCATCCCTTCTTGCTTCTCACCCTCAGCCTGGGGCAGAGACTTTAATGCCATCTGCCGGGATTTCTCTTATAGGTCATCCCATATGGGGCCAGGAGGGCGGTAGACAAGGTCACTGGACCCGAACCACACAGAGATTCTGAGACACCATCCAGCAAATAAACTGACCACCAGAGGTTGGCTAAGCTCAACCTACTGTCATAATCACCTGGCTTTCCCCAATTTGTCCCAAGCACAAATTACCAATAAGACTCTTTTCCAGCTGTACACTTTGCCAAAACTATTTTTTTGGGCATCATTTAGGCTTATGCAAAACAGTCAACTAATTTTAGAAACTGATGGGTTCCCAGGGCAAAAAGCAATTCGCATCCATAGTAAAGGATCATTTTGTTTTCTGTTCACGGGCTGGCAAGGAGTTTGGGATCTACCAGGTTACATTCAATGAAATGGTTTAGAAGCTGAACGCATAGTCAAGGCTAAAGAAGTCATCCTTAGAGAACAAGAGCTCAAAATAAGAAAGGTTTTATTTGAAGACAAAACAAATAGCGCGCGTGCGCGCGCACACACACACACACACACATCCAAATGCAAGTAAGAGAGTTCACTGGGTTTTATAAAAGAGAAAGCTGCAGGCTTCCCTGGTGGCGCAGTGGTTGAGAGTCCGCCCGCCGATGCAGGGGACACGGGTTCGTGCCCCGGTCCGGGAAGATCCCACATGCCACGGAGCGGCTGGGCCCGTGAGCCATGGCCGCTGAGCCTGCGCGTCCAGAGCCTGTGCTCCGCAACGGGAGAGGCCACAACAGTGAGAGGCCCGCGTACCGCAAAAAAAGAGAGAGAGAGAAAGCTGCACTCAGGTGCCAATTAAAATTGGAACCATTGAAGAGATGCCCCCTGCTTGTGGTGACACAAGTACAACGTGTGCCTGTGAAGAAGTTGCTCTGCGGTGGCATAAATGTGGGAATGCGGGACAAGAGTTAAGCGACACAAGGCAGAACAGCAGGTGTGCAAAAGCTCAAAGACCCTCTTCTCCACTCTAACGTGCTCTCGTGCTGTCCTGGGGAATTAAAGCAGTCAGTAGGTCACCTTGCAAAGAACCTCAGTTTCAAAGAACACTTTCAAAAGTTGAAAATAGATTCAGAGTTAGTACTAAAGTCATACAGAGAGGTCAGTGGGGGAAAAATAATTTACGTTCTCAAAAACCAGGCTTCAGACAACAGCAGGCACGAAATCGAGTTCTACGTGCTCGCGTTATAACAGATGACACTGATCTTAATAAAGGCTGGTCTTCTTCATGATGCGCAGGAACTCGTGCTCATTGACTTCTCCATCTCCATCTCTATCGGCCTCATCAATCATTTCCTTCAGCACAGAAAAGATTCCGGTTAGATTAATTCATAAATGAAACGAAAATGTGACTAAGTAACAGGCTTTTAAAATGCTACATGAATAGACAATTGTGGTCCACCTGATGCAAATGTGCTGCTTTTTATAATGGTTTGGGTCCTGAAAAGTCATTTGAAAACCAAGCCATACTTTGCCACATGTGTATCACCTAGAAGGAAGCTCAACGATCATGTTGACTAGGGAGATTCCTAAAACCTAAAATAGTAAGTAAAATTGTTCACGTGTGTATTTTTTTGGGAGCAGCGTCCATAGGTTTGTCACACTATCAAAAGAGAAATTAAGTGGTCAACAGAGCGACGAGAGAACACTAGTTTTCCTTCATATGTAACCAGAGAAAATGTAAGTCAGAAAAGTCACACAGGGCTCCAGGCTGATGCATCACAAACCTGCAGTTCCTCATCGGTGAGGTTTTCACCCAACTCCTTGGCCACACGTTTTAGATTTTTGAACGATATCTTCCCGGTTTCATCATCATCGAAGAGCTTGAAAGCTTTCAGGATTTCTTCTTTGGTATCTTTCTCAGACTTAACAAGTAGAACATAAAACACATGAATACGGAGACAGTCATGACTCATACTTACTTGGCTCCTGCAGCCCCACCACCGCCCATCCCCCCTGCCCTGCACAGACATCTTGGTAACAGCCTTCATGACCACAGGGGCTAGATCACAGAAGATCACACATCAACCAGGGTAGAAAAAGGGGACAAACGATGAAATTATTAGAAACCCAGAGGCTAAAAAGGAAATATAAAGGATTGTATTTAAAACACTTTCTGTATAAACCAAAGAGAAAGTAGATTTGTTTTTAAGATATACAAGCAGACGGTGGAGTTAAATTTAGGGGAAATATACTGCTTAAGCTGGTGGAGGAGGGAGAATCTTGGTGAGGGGGGAGGGGGAGGGAGGAAAGAGAAGACTATTTCACTTGTTACGAGATCACAAAGCGTTACTGGGATCCCAAGTACTCTAACAGAGGAAAAGAGTAAGATCTCCAAGAGCTCCAAGTCCAAATATTCCTGAAACGTAGCTAAAGATAGAGTGAGCCTCTACTAAGACCAATCTGGGAATCAACCTTGAATGTGGGACAGCTTTACTAGGTTTTTACAGAATGTTAAACTTCCTGAACTCTTAAACTAGTCTCTGAAGAAAAATATAGGTGTGATTAGATCATTTCAAAGCAACAGGATTATTAGAGTAGGAACGGGCCTGTGCCCTGGGAAGCACACTTGAAACACTGATGGAGTTACTTTTCCACAGGCCAATAGAACATAGCTGAGCCACATTAAGGAGGAGCCAGGAGGTCAACGAAAGAGAAATGGACCAATGTGAACATCTTTCCTGGGTGGGACACTCAGGGGACTGAGGTAGACTGGTGAGGTGTCATCTTAGAGTCTCTCTGGACCATTTGGACCCTTTAAAAGGGTGACACCCAAGAGACTAGAAAATGGGTGAATTCAACCTTGGAAGTGGTGAAAGACCAAATCCTCAGTGCGATAAAAACACAGCCTCAGGCTGAGGCTGCCCAGAATAACGACAAATAGGAGAGAAAAGAATTTCAAACTTTAAATACATGGACTTTGTCTTGTCAAAATGCGAGACACTGTAATATTGTTGGTGTTATGAAAAGTTTTACTGCTTGTGGGTATCACACTGACATACCAGTTGGAGAAAGGTAATAGCAAAAAACATGAGAGCAGGAAGACTTTTACTTCCTTTCAGAGGGTAAAATGACTTTCCCTGTGACTCTGTGGCCTTGAAGAAAGCCAAGTAGAACCTAAACATCGTAATTCTCAGTCACAAATACTCTCCTTTATCTGAACTCTCCAGTTTGTGTTAACTTTTCTTCAGTGAAGACATTTCCATATCGAGATTCAAATTTGTCCACCATTATTGGTGGAAAATATGCTGATCATCTTAGCTAACTTACCATTTTCTGAGTCATCACAGTCAAAAAGTCGCTAAAGTTCATTTTTCCTGTCCCTTCCTTATCGATTTCACTTATCATTTTCTTGATCTCTTCTTTCTTGGGTTCAAAGCCCAGTGCCCTCATTGCCACCTACAACAAAAAGAGGATCATCTCAATAGGCACATCTAAGCCCAGGCGCGAAACAATGACAGTGCTGAGGGTGTTAAGCCAGCATCTGCCACAATCCTGTTAAAATGACTAAGAAGCACTATAACATTAAGCAAATTGATATGTGCGCTCAATTTTATTTAATAATTCTCGAGGTAAGTAAAGACAGGAAAACACAGCACAGAAGACAAAGAGGCAGAGAAAAGATAAGTCAGCAGAGCAGGAATGTATAGCGCTTGCCTTAAGTTCCTTAACATCAATTGTCCCAGTTCCGTCAGCATCAAAGAGATCAAAGGCTTCTCGAATTTCCTGTTTCTGCTCTTCAGTAAGCTCCGGTTTAGGACTCATCCTTTTCCGCTGGGCAGTTGATGCCATGTTTGCCTTCTTAAAGTTAGAGGCCTTTATATGTTTTACAAACACAGAAGCACAATATTAAGTAAGAGTCCACATTTTACATAAAATAGTTACAACCACACGTATTTTAAGATAGCTTATACCAACGAATTCCAAAACTTTGCTTAACAAACTATTGTTTGTAGAAGCAAGGAAATGCCTTGTTCTTTTGGACGTCTCTTATGGAAAAATCATCCCAAAAGAGAGCTAGCCAAGGAGCTGACTGGGGAGAACTGTACAGATAACCAGTTCTCCCTGAATCTGGGAATCCTAATTATAAAAATGTCCTTAGAACGCTACTCTGCTTCACTCTAAGTTCTCCGATTTTCTGATTACTTCTAGATTTAGGCCAAATATTACTAAGGTAAGATATATGTTCTGTCAATATCGAATAATAAAATTCAATCCCCTTGGTACCTCTGAGCCTTCTCCAAGAAGCTCAAAGCGTTTCCCTAAGTCCCTATATTTAACATTTTAAATGCATTAATCATCAAACATAATAAACTGCCCCCCAGCTCTGTGTGGAAACTTTGGTAGAGGCGGCCAGAAGGCCAGAGTCAGAGAGGGGTCGGGGCCTGGGGGGAACCCGAGTCTTTTTTGCCCAGGGACGGTCACCGAAGGGACTGGAGAAGGCCAGGGGAACCCGAGGGGCGGGTAGGGGGCGGCTGTGGCTGAAGGGGACACAGCGACGAAGCACAGGCCCAGCAGGGCAGCCGGCATCTCTACCCTACCCTTCCGGGAAAGCTCTCAGAGGAAGAAGGAGTGCGCCAAGGCCGAGAACCGCGCAGGAGAGGCGGCGGGGCCTTGCCAAGGCCTGGGAAGGGCTCAGCCTCTGGACGCGGGGTTCCAGACGGCGGCACGCACTCACCATCGCGGATGGACTCCACTTCCCGTTGTTACGGCAACCGACGTACACAGTGACTCGACTCCGTTCCCACCGCCCCGCGCGCGCGGCGTCGCTCCCCATTGGCGGACCGCTCGCTGCCGCTCCCCATTGGCACAGGGCTGGAGTGGGTGGGGCTAATCTGAAGAACTCCCGGCGCAGGGCCGGGGGCTGTGCGCTCGCGGCCTGGCCTCATTGGGCAGGATCACGCCGCGAGCGCCGACTGGCTGAGCCAGCACCGAACAGAGCCAATTCCCTTGGTGGAAGAGCCTCGGCAGATTCTCGGCTCACGCGGGCGGGGAGAAAAGGGTGGCTGCAGGCCGCTGGAGCGCTGAGGATGAAGGCTGCGGACGCGCTGGGGACAGCCAGGGGGCCGCCTACGGACGGGTAAGGGTTGCGACCTCGCCCTTGTGTCGGCGACAGGACTGGAAGGGTTGGGTGGGGCGATCCGGCTCGGGGACTCTCTGGTCTGGCCTGAGATTGAGTTAGGGTCAGAGAGGCCAGAGAAGAGCGTCACCTTTCGTGTTGGAGCAGACACTGTACTCACTGGGCAACTGAGACCCGGAGAAGGGAAGGGACGTGCCAAGCCTTGTCGCAGAGGTTCGGACGTCTGGGAGTTAGCGGCCAAATGCAGCTGAGGCTCTTTCTTTGAGCGTGTCCCTTCAAGAGCACCCCCTGCCTCTCAAGTAGGTTCCAAGACAGGATCACTGTAGTTCTCGCCTGGCTTAAAGCAGCCCAGGGAAGTGAGCTGGAGGCCTGGGAGCGGACTTGGAAGGGAGTGAAGCAGATATGAGCGTGAGAGGGAGCAGGTCATCAAAATATATTCTTTTTGGCACCCAAACACTCCAGGTGGATAGCGAGGGGCATTGCAGGCGGAGACACCTCCTAAGCAAAGTCACAGGAGTTTTGCAAGTGTGAGACCTGCCTGGAGAATTACAACGGGACGTGTGCTCTCAGCCCTTACCTGCTTCCCCTCTGGGCAGGGGACAGAGCATAAGTTTCTCAGGCTGAGAAAGCCTGAGGTTTACTGACATTGATTAAACGACAGTGTTCACCGACCTTCTGCCCTTTACCCTCTTCCTCTTTGAGCATAAACCAGGTCCAAAACCTTGCAGTCATATTTGACTCTTTTCGTGCCCCCTTCCCATTAACCAGCCTCCAAGTTCTATCCATTTTCCCCCTTAAATGCCGTTTCTTTTCTCTTTCCCACCTCTGCTGCTCGCTCCTCTCCCACTTCAGGCCTTCAGCAGCAGCCTCCCTATGAGTACAAGCCAGACAGCCAGCCCCTCTGTTTGACTCACGCCTCCAGGGCCTTAGAACTTGGCTTAGGGATCTCCTCCCCGCCTGGGTTTACCCTCATCGGAAGTCAAAGGCACTTCTGCAATGTTCTGCTAAGCCTGACTCCCACCCCAGATGCTGGACTCCCTGAATGTCTGTGCTGTGCAAGGTTCTGTTTGGCAATGGCCTTGTGAATGAGGGAATGTATGAGTGAGTGAGCTGACACCAGGGTGCTTTTTCACAACTTTTTGACAAGTTACAGCTCCCCTTTTACCCCTGGGGCTTCTTTCAGCCCTACAGCAACTCTGAAGTCTGTGGGAAGGATCGCTGCTCTACAGATGAGGCCTCTTACACCAGCCGCAGCAGCACAGTTCAACCCATACTCTCCATTCCAGGGTCCTTGCTGGCCCTCCAGGGGCTCACAGCCTGGCGGGCCAGGACAGATGTGGCGGGGAGAAAGCCTAAAGCTGTGTGCTATGTTAGAATGAGAACAGAAACCTGTTCTGAGGAAGCTGCTAACCTTGCCCGGGGAGGAGGAGGAGGTTTCGCAGAGGGGACAGCTGAGCAGAGCAGCTCACCATGGAGAGGACAGGGAGAATATTCCAGGTGGAGGGAACAGCATAAGCTAAAGCTCTCAGGCTGGCTTTGTCAGTGGCCACCACAAATTCAAAATCAGGGCCTTTCTGTGTCCTAAAAGTCAGTAGACCAGCAGAGAGATGAATGACTGACAGAAGCACAGAGACACCTCAGATCCATGAAAGGACAAGACTGAGCTGATTGAGACTTCTGGGGAAGTGGTGGGAAGCCTTGGATGTTGTTGGCGTCGTTCTCCCACAGACTAGGGTATCGAGCTCGCGGTGGCCACAGTGTAGCTTCCTGCACTGAGTCTGTGGACAGCAGCAGGCCAGGCCCCAACTACCCCAACACACCCCTCTGAGCTGCTCTGGATTTCCGCTTCACAAAGAGCCTGGTCTCCCACGTTCGCAAAGGAAGGAACACTTGTCTCTATCTGGTTCGAAATGGACAGACTATCCCGTCCTTTTGTCCCCAGGACTCACTAGCTGGAGACTCTCCCCAGCAGGAAGGCGGTGATGGGCTCACTCCCTTCTCTCGGTATCTAATCCTATCAGTGACCTTCCTCCCCCTTGCCCAGAAGTGGAGCCAGGCGCTTGGGTTTCCCTAATAGAAGATGGTTCTCTTCCTAGATTCTTTTTAGCCTAAGGCCTTGTCCCAGTGTGTATAGAGGAACAAGGGCATACGTACTGGTTTTAATTCAGACACCTATCATTTTAAAGGAAGAAGACTTGAGGCTTCTGATATGTGAACCTTAGAACGTTGCTCTTTGGGGTCTTATTTTCTCACTTACAGCTGTTCGTGTGCATGTATGTGTGGTACAATAGACAGAACTGAAAATTTACCATTTTAACCATTTTGAGTGTACAGTTCAGTGGCATTAAGTGCGTTCACACTGTCGTGCAACCATCACCACCATCCGTCTCCAGAACTCTTTTCATCTCGTAGAACTGAAACTCTATATGTACTAAGCATCACTTCCCGATTCTCCCACTTCTCCCAGCCCCTGGCACCCTCCCTTCTACTTTCTGTGTCTATGAATTTGACTACTCTAGGGACCTCATGTAAGTAGAATCATATAGTATTTGTCCTTTTGTGTCTGGCTTCTTTCACTTAGTATAATGTCTCCAAGGTTCTTATTTCACTTAGCTTACGTTCATCCATGTTGTAGCATGTGTCAGAATGTCCCTTCTTTTCATTTTTATTTTATTGTTGTAAGAACACTTAAGATGAGATCCACCATATTAATAAATGTTTGAATGTACAATAGGTACAACACACCTCTAGAGCTTACTCATCTTGCTTAACTGAAACTTTCTGCCCGTTGATCAGTAACTCCCCCTTTCCCCCTCCCCCAGTCCCTGGCAACCACCGTTCCACTCTTTGATTCTGTGAGTTTGATTACTTTAGGTCCCTCATATAAGTGGAATCATGCAGTATTTGTCCTTCTGTGACTGGCTTATTTCACTTAGCATAATGTTCTCAAAGTTCATCCATGTCTCATATAGTGGAATCTCCTTTTTTAAGGCTTAATAGTATTCCATTGTGTGTATATACCACATTTTTTTTATCTATTCATCCATCAATGAACACTTAGGTTGTTTGCATGTTGGCTGTTGTGAATAGTGCTGCAATGAGCTTAGGAGTACCCATGTCTCTTCAAGATTCTGGCTTCAACTCTTTTGAATATATACCCAGAATTGGAATTGCTGGATCATATGGTGGTTTGGTGGTTCTATTTGAATTTTTAAGGAACCTCCATACTGTTTTCTACAGTAGCTGTATCGTTTTTCCATTCCCGCCAACGGTATACAAAGGTTCCAGTTTCTCCACATCCTTGCCAACACTTATCTTTTGACTTTTTGATAACAGCCATCCTGACAGGGGTGAAGTGGTATCTCATTGAAGTTTTGTTTTACATTTCCCTGATGATTAATGACATTGAGCATTTTTTCATGTACCTGTTGGCCATCTGTATGTCTTCTCTGGAGAGATGTCTATTCAAGTCCTAAGCTCATTTTCTAATCAGGTTATTAGTTTGGGTTGGATTTTTTTTTCTTTTCTTTTTTAGCTATTGATTTGAAGTTCCTAATACAGTCTGGAGATTAACTCCTTATTAGATACAAGTTTTGCAGATATTTTCTCCCATTCCATAGTTGCCAGAATTTCCTTCGTTTTTAAGGCTGAATAATATTCCATTTTATCTGTTTATCCATCAACGGACACTTGACTTGCTTCCACCTTTTGGCTGCGGTTCATAGTGCTGCCATGAACATGCGTGTACAAATATCTGTTCAAATCCCTGCTTTCAGTTTTTTGGAGTATGTACCCAGACGTGGAATTGCTTGATCCTACGGTCATTCTATGTTTAATATTTTTAGGAACCACCATACTGTTTCCCACAGCAGCTGCGCCATTTTACGTTCCCACCAACAGTGAACAAGGGTTCCAGTTTCTTTACATCCTTGTCAACACTTGTTATTTTCTGTTTTCTGGGGTTTTTTGATAATAGCCATCCTAACAGGTATGAGGTGATTGCCCACTGTGGTTTTGATTTGCATTTCCCTGACGATTAGGGAGGTTGAGCATACTTGCATGTGCTCATTGGTCATCTGTAAAGTATATCTTTTTTAGAGAAATGTCTGTTAAATCACAACTCTTCTTGGTGTTCATTTGGACGTGAACATATATCACATGGGGGATTTAGGTTGCAGGGGAGGGGGGCTGCCAGTGGGATCTGATTCATTCCCTAGGCTAGACCTGGGTACCCAGCCTCTACAGACCACTAAAGTATCAGCAAAATTCTTATCTGGCTTAAAGTATTTACAAACTTTAAAATAATTTGTATATAATTTGAGACAAATTAGATTTGATTTTGTTTTTGTTTTTAAAGAGGCTGGTTTGCTGAGAATTGTATATGCATTACTTGAAAGTTATGTTATGGATCCAGGCTCCCTCCGCAAGCCCTAGGGGAGGATCCTTCCTGCCTCTGCCAGCTTCTGGGGGTTCCAGGTGTCCCTGGGCTTGTGACCACAGCACTCCAAATGCTGTCTGCCCTCTCATTTCCTCATGCTTCCCTGAGTATCAGGAGAGATTGAGTAAGAAACCAGCAGTGGGTATTGGTGAGTGTAACACCACCAGAAAAATAACAAACCCATTTGCCCCCAGTGAAGCTCCTGCATCTTAGATGCGGGTGTCTGTGTGTACGCGGTTGAAAGCAGAAAGCATGGGTGCGTACACACACCATGTATTCATGAGTCCAGTGGACGTGTGAGGGCCAAGATGTAGTGGTGAGCAAGACAGACAGGACCTCTAGGCACACTGTTTGCTAGGCCTTGGTGCAAGTGCCCAGATCCTTGTTCCCTGGCAGATGCACATTGAACCAAATGGACAAAATGTTCGCCAGCCACATCTGTTTAGGGAGAACAGATGACAGGGCCATCTGCCGACACAAAGAGGATTATGGTGTACAAGGCAGACGGGATAGGCCTAGAGCTACAGGTGAACTTCGCTTATTCGTTGGTGTGCTTTCTAAAAAGTTCTGTGAAAAATGAAGTTTTGAAATATATTTCCTAATAACTTCCATTGTGGTCGCAGAAATATGTGTCCCCAAAATGGCTCCATCAGACATCGAGGATCCTAACATCCATTTCCAGGCCACAAAATCAGCTCCTACAGGGACACGTGACAGAGTGTGTGTGTGTGTGTGTGTGTGTGTGTGTGTGTGTGTGTGTGTGTGATTGGGCTGCCTGCCTGCCACCTCCTCACTGAAGAGTATTCTCTGAATCTAGCCTTTTGCAAGCAGTTAGACTTTCTTTGTCATGGATTTTGCCACCCGCCGGTGTTAGGGGATCTGTGACTTAGGTAGATTGACCGCTGCCAAGAAAGCAGATCAAGACCTAATGCACTGTAACCCCAAAGTGAACGGCTTCTCTTTGTTTGCGGTTCAGTGGTTTGGTCTTGTTGTGGGACTTTATCACCTGACATGCTTTGCTACTGTCTCCTGATTATGAACTGCTGGGTCCCCACCACACTCTGGCCACTTCCCGAGGGTTTCCGGTGGCCCCAGACACTCTGAGTTCTATATGTGGTCAGGGTGGCTTTAATTCCACCAACAAGGAGAGCTCTGTCTCTTCTTACTCTTCCTCCTCACAGCATCCCATGCCCTGGCACCATGGGGATGAGCACTGAGTCTGCTTTATCGAGCTGCAGCAGAGAGACATGGCTTGAGCAGATTGATACACTTTCCGACAGTGCCAGGACTGCAACCTGGGCCTCCCCGGGTCTGTGCGTTTTCCCACCGCGCTGCCACAGTCTACTAGTCTACTGATCGACTCGAGAGAAATAGACAATAATTGAAGTGCTGTGGGAAAAGCTGTGATGTTAGACATATTCTTTTCATTGTAACTGATGGATGAGATTATTTAACTGGCTTCCTGTTCTGCCTGGAGCCAAATATACAGTGAGTTATGGGCCCAGTCAGGCCCTTCTCTGAGGGCAGCCTGCATCACAGGAATGTTCGCTGAGTGCTTCATCCAGCAGCTGAAGCTGTGGTTGAGCTCTTTGTGAAAACTCCATGTGTGCGTGTGCGGGGGGGCATCCACACAGAACACTAATAACTAAAAGATGGTTCAGTTTATATAACATGTCTGTCTCTAAATATGTCTTTAAGGACCGAAAAGTTGACTGCAGACAGGGCCAAATTTGCAGCTGAAATGGAACAAGCAGCTGGTGAGCCAGTGCGAGACCAGGGCACATGGACACATTTGACAGAAGACATTCCAAAAGTGAGTACGAAAAGGGTTAACCAAAACCAGGTAAGGGGAAAGTCGAACACATACATACCAACAAGACATTGATACATAGCTATGGGTTAAAAATCGTATTTGGTTCATTTATTAAATCAATCAATGTTGAGTATTGTTTCTTTATAGAAGATATATATCTTTATTTAAGGCACCAGTTACTTACTGCTGTGTAACAAACTCTGTCAGAATGTAGTGGTTTAAAACAACACCCATTTCTTTGTTCACGATTCTACAGGTTGGGCTCGGCCCAGCAGGGGGCAGGGGTTCCTTGGTGGGTCTCCCCTGGGCTTGCTGTCACAGCCGCTATCATGGGGACCCTGAGGTGTATGTTCCAGGCAGCCTCACACACATGGCAGTAACTGCTGGCTGTCAGCTGGGTGCCTCGGTTTGCCTTCACGTGGCCTCCAGCAGGTTAGACTGTGCTTCTGGGTAGAATGGCAGAAGCCTTTCCAGGGCCAACAAGGGCGGTAGCAAGGCCTCCTAAAGTCTAGCGTCGCAAGTGTCAGAAGGGACTTGAAGGAATTGTCAGGCCTCTTGGAGATTTTTCCACAAAGATCTGCAAAGAGTGGGTTGGATTCACTTTTGCTGAACGAACACTTCAGAAATGAAATCACACCAAGGTAAAAAATGTGTTTATATCAAATGTTAGTAAATTAGGGATTCCCAGGAGGTTGCCAGAGGTCAGCAGATCGCCCTGGTTTTACTGTACAGCTCGGAGTAAGGTCTTCTCTCTGCCTCTGTGGTTGAGCGTAAATCTGACATTCTAGCGCTCAGACAAACCACCAGAGCTCCTTGCCGTCTGTAGCTCATTATTTGTGTGAACCAGGACTTTACTCAGCAACCAGAAACAATCCGGATTCGGATGGTTGTTCGTTCTCATTGATTGACTTTATAGGGAGTAAAAGTTACACAAAGTACTACAATAGAAAGAACACTTTCACCCTAACTTATATATACATTCTGTGTAAGACTTCTCTGAGAAAATGGCCCACGGCTAAAGACAAGGGAAAACAGAAAAGGATGGAATAAACCCAGTGACCTGGAGCATTCTCTTTTCTCAAGATCATATTGCAATGAAATAGTATGTCTAGATGGCTTTCTTTCCTATTCTTTTTTTCTTTTTGCGGCACGCGGGCCTCTCACTGTTGTGGCCTCTCCCGTTGCGGAGCACAGGCTCCGGACGCGCAGGCTCAGCGGCCATGGCTCACGGGCCCAGCCGCTCCGCGGCACGTGGGATCTTCCCGGACCGGGGCACGAACCCGTGTCCCCTGCCTCGGCAGGCGGACTCTCAACCACTGCGCCACCAGGGAAGCCCCTCTTTCCTTTTCCTATTCTTAAAACTGTCTCCAAGATGTCAATTTTATAACTCCCGGCAGTACCCCATTCTTGAGTCTCGCTACCTGTTTCCAGCCTGGAGTCTCATTCTTACTTGTTAGTGCATATTCCTTCTGTCTGCTGGGCCCACTTGCCCCGTGCCATCTTTCATGGCCATGAAAAGTTAAGTGGTTATTTCACATGATCTCCTGTAACCAAATACCATGGTTCCATCCCACATCTGACTTCTCTGGGGTAAATGCCAGCTCTGTTCTCATCATTACAAAACTCTCTGTGGCACAGCTGCTGACCCACGCTTCCCAGGCAATATTGGTGCAACATTTCAATATAATAAAAAAATCCACGTCACTGTCAAAGAGAGGAGTACGGATTGCTCACATTTAAAATCGTGAAACGAGATTGCACTAGACATAGTAGCAAGGTTATTTGATTTGTTTTTAATGAGACCATATCAGCCTTTTGAAACAACTGTAACTAGAGATTGCAGATAATATAAACAAGAGACTCTGAAATCCTTTGGGATGCCCTTAGACATGTCTAGTTCAGACCCTCTTTGGGCTCAGGCAGATTTTTACTAAACCAAGAAAAAATAGCTTGGGAAGCAAGGATGCTCAGAGTTATTCTAAAAAACTGCATTTGCCTGTGCAGCTGACTTGGGGGGAACGGGAGGATAAGGGATTGCCGAAAGGGGGATCGAGTGGGATTTGTGTAATTTCATTTGCCTATGCCCTGGGGGTGTGTTAGAAATTTTAGTAAAGGTACAAATAATGTAGCGTGCTGTGATTACATGTATATGGCAGTAACCGAAGCATAGACGAGAATCTGGTGCGGGGGGGGGGGCACAGTGAGGCTGACTCTGTCAGGAGATTACAAATGCCTGAACAAATGATGCTAACGCTACAGAGCCGTCTACAGAGGGCCTGGTGGACTCCACTAACAATACCACTCCAGATGGGACGACAGGTTGAGAGGGGCAGAGCCGTAGAAGAGGCTCTGGCACCCCTGCAGTCTCCTGCATGTCTCAGTTATACAGGCATTTAGGGCATACATAGCAGGTTGGTTGGTTGGTTTTTTAATCAGGAGCAGAATTTCTTTACGATCTCTACTTCATCCCCAACTTTGATTTACTGTACATGAGCTCAGGGAAGAATGGGGGTTTGTCATCTTAAGGAAGCCCAGATATGGTTTTACAAAGACCCCAGGGAGGAGGGATATACCAGGGCCTCCATCTGGGCCCCTTGTAGCCAGCTTCATCAGCGTACACCAGCTACAGTTTTGCATCGACTCCCTGGAGTCAGAATATTCAAGTGCCTGCATGTGGGGCACTGTCCTTCCTTTATCCCCAATTACCAGAGTTGGACTTTAGCCAAGAGTGCATGTGTTGCAGAAACTGAAATGTAAACACCATAGCTCTCCCCTAATTTTTCAACAACTTCCTCAGAGCTCAGAGAAGGGGAAGCAAAGCCCTGGGCCTGGCTGATGAACAGCTCACCCATCCTCCCTGCAACCCCACCAGGAGATCCCATCAGACAAAAGCACAGTCTTACATGGATGTGCTAAGGCGAGAAGGGGTTAGGTGACGAGTCCTAAGCCACACAGCCAGCCCTATAGTGGTTGGGGAGCAAAGGGGGCTGACTTTGCCCTGTAAGTAGAAGTAAGAAGACTCTGTAAGAAGTAAGAAGACTCTGCTTTCTCCTTTCTGATATTTTAAGTGCACACTGTCAATTGAGTGGGTGGCACGTTTTGATTTGTTCTGTTTTTCCATTCATGTGTGTGGTTGGTCGGTTGGTTGGTTTGCTTTTTGCCTTAGAAGTGCCCATGGATCAGCTATTGGGAACAAGAAGGTGTCACTTTTTTTTTTTTTTTTTTGCCACACTGTGCAGCTTGTGAGATCTTAGATCCCCGACCAGGGATTGAACCTGGGCCACGGCAGTGAAAGCACCGAGTCATAAGCACTGGACCGCCAGGGAACTCCCCTCAGGTCATCCAGTCTCACCAAAGTCTGCCTCAGTATCATTTGCTATCCTGCCTCTCCTGATCCCAGGAGAGAAGGTTGGCATTGGTGATAGGACACCAGAATTATATGAAGCTTCCAACTTGGCTCAAGAACAGTTTCAAACTAAGAGATGGACCTGCCATCGCAGTGGCTCATGGTCTGTGAGTCCAGGCTCTTAATAGTTCTCAGCACACCCGTACCCCACTGCCATCCCTCCCTTTCTGCAGGCCATGAAATGCACAGTGATCGGAGGCTCTGGGTTCCTGGGGCAGCACATGGTGGAGCAGCTGCTGGCAAGAGGCTACGCTGTCAACGTATTTGACATTCGGCAAGGGTTCGACGATCCCCGCGTGCAGTTCTTCCTGGGCGACCTCTGCAGCCAACAGGTAACAGACCACCCAGCCTTGCCGATTGCCCCAGGCCCCTGAAGGGAGACTACCAGACTTACGCTGCTCAGAGGCCAGCCAAGTTGTTGTTTCTAAAACAAAAGTTTTTTTGAAAAATTGTGAAGTTATAGGAAAGAATTTAACACACACCCACATTGTTACTAGTGAGAATGAGTAACTGTCATCTCTGTCACTACTACTCCACTCTGCCCTGGTAGTTCGAAGGCAAGTGTGGCCAATACATAAATGAGTGGGTGTAGCTGAGTAGCAATAAAACTTTATTTACAAAAAGTTGTCCGCAGGCCATAGTGTGCCGACTGTGGCCCCAGAGTGTATATCCAAAAGTGCAATTGCTGGCGTTTTTTTTTTTTAATTGAGATATAATTCACATTCCAGAAATTTCACATTTCTAAAGTGTACAATTCAGTGGTTGTTAGTCTGTTCACAAAGTGATGCGTCCCTCACCGCTATGTAATTCCAGAACATTGTCACCACCCAAAAAGGAAACCCCAGGCCTGCTAGCAGTCATTCCCCGTTTCCTGTCCTCCCCACCGCCGCCAGCCCTTGGCAACCATACATCTCCCATCTCTATTCTGGACACTTCACATAAGTGGAATCATAATATTTGTCGTTTTGTGACTGACTTCTTTCCCTTAATGTTTTCAGGATTTAGCCGAGTTATAAGGGTGTTAATATTTTGAATTTTAAGATGTTGCCAAATTGCTCAGCAAGGCTGCTTTGTCACTTAAGCTCACAGCAGCCGTGTGGTAGGATCCCCATTGCTCATGTCCTTGCCAGCACTTGGTATTCTTAGACGTTTTGGTATTGCCCTTCTGGAGAGTGTGAAGTGCTACCTCAGTGACGCTTAGTGTCACATGTGCCCCCTGCACGGGTGGCTAGGCGCCACGCCTTTTCCTGACCCTCCTCTGTGAAATGCGTGTCGCTGACCTTCGCTCATTAGTCTTTGGCTTTACCTTGTTCTTCCTATAGGGATGTGTAATTCCTTTCTATTTGAGACAGTCCTTCGCATGTTGTATGTATCACAGTGGCTTCCTTCAGCCTGTCACTGGGCTCTTCTTCTCGGCTTTGGCATCGTTGGCTATAGTTCGTTTATTTGTTTGTTTTGGATTTTAAGGCCATGGCTTCCCCTGCAGCCCTGTCAAATTCCAGGCTGTCTTCCTTACCCAACCCTCCCCACCTGTGGGCCTGGAGATGGGGTAGAAGTCTTCCTTGTTCATCATCACTGCTTCTCTCACCCTGACTCGAGCTCCCTCCAGCTTTGAAGGTAATACCAGCAGGCTGTACATACCCTCGTACCCTTCCTTGTGGCCATGATCCACAGCCACCCTCTCCCTTTCCCAGGTGACTCCATCTCATTTCTCAGTGGTTTTAGCTCCTGGCCAAGGTCAACCTCATCGTAATTGTTGGCAAGTTCAGTATTCACACCTATGATCCTGCCAGTACCCTCGCCTTGGCCTCCACTCCCATTGTCATTCCCTAGACCCGGACCTCGGTCGTCCCCAGTAAGTGTGTCCTCTCCGTGATCTCACTTACAGGTGTTGCACTGTGAGCCCCAGCTCCTATCTTTCCAGTTCACAGCCTCTAAGACCTCCACTCTACCAGGTCTGTGACCCACCCAGGCATCTGGCCGTTTCCCACTATCCCGCACCCCATTCAGAGCCTCCCTGCTGTCAAGTCTATGGCTGACTTTCTCCTGCATGATTCTCAGCCCTCATTGTATGTATCAGTCAGAGTTGTCCAGAGAAATAACCAGGGAGACATGGATCGTGGGGGCTGGCAAGTCTGAAATTTGCAGGACAGGCCGGCAGGCTGCAAGCTCAGGCAGTCCTGAGGCAGGTTTTCTTCTTCCTGAAACCACAGCTTTTACTCTTAGGCCTTTCGACTGATTGAATGAAGCCCACCCAGATTATCAAGGACAGTCTCCTTTGATTTCAAGTCAACTGATTGTAGATGTTAACCACAGCTACAGAATATCTTCAGAGCAGCCCCTGGACTAGTGTCTGCTGGAAAAATGGACACATAAACCTCCCCATCATGTTGTACTTCCTGGGTTAAACCCCAGCCCTGGTTAAATCCAGTTCTACCTCCGTGGGGTGTCTCTGTGCAGCCTAACGGGGCTGGAGAAGAAAACACAAGCTTGTTGCCTCTTTCTTCACGGTCGTGCTCTTCAAGCGACCCATGTACCTTCCGGCACCATATCCACAGACCTACACGCTTCACGTGCTTAGCCCTGGAAATGGCCCAGGCACCAGCTAGAGCCCGTGTCTTCTTCCCTGCTTGGTGATTCCTCTAGGGATTCTCCACCCTCTCTCCTTGATCAGCAAGTTGTCCTACCAGATCGCAGCCATCAGCACAGCGTCACCATCTTAAGGAAACAGAACGCCCTGATGCGGCTTTAGCTACTGCGCCACTTTCCCCTTGTGGCAATTTGTTCTCAGCACCTCTGACTGCTTCCCTCCATTGTCTCATAGCAGCACTCCAGCTAGGTCTTCACCTAACAGCCACTGATACAGCCACCAGGGACCTGGAAGCGACCAGATCTGGTGGCCACACCGTGCTTCTCATCTGCCTGGACCCTTCCGCGGCACCTGATAGTTTCTTCACTCACCACCCGCTCACTTCTCCTCCTGCCTCACCAATTGCCCCTCCTCAGTCTCCTTATCTCTGTAATGTCTAAACTTGGCAGGATCCAGGGCTTATTCCTTAGATCTCTTTTCTCCAAGCACACTTAGTGTCCTGGTGAATCCACTCCGGCTCACAGATTAAATAGTCTAGAAGCTAATAAGCTCCAAGCTTGAGATCTGCAGCCTCGTGTCTGTCCAGCTGCCTGCTGGCTATCTCTCTTTGTGCTGTATCTAAATTCAGCTCCTGGCTCCCTGCTACAAGCCGGCCCCCTCCCCCAGCACAGCCAACCTGCTGCTACTAAAGTCCTCACCATCTTGATAAATGCCCACTCTGTCTTTCGGATTGCTTTGGCCAGAAACTTTAGATTTATCCTTGATTCCTTTCTCTTCCGTACCCTCGATCCCATCCATCACCAAATCTTGTTGACTCCACTCTCAAAGTAGATCTCCGATCCATCAGCTCCTCACCCCTTCCATTACCACCCTGGTCCAAGCCACCACCCTTTTAATGCATAAATCAGACTTCAGGGCTCCTCTGTTCAGAAGCCTCCAGGAGTGTCCAGTCCTATTTATAGCAAACATACAGACCTGAATAATCACCCACAAGGCCCTGCGTGATCCGACCTCACCCGCTCCCACACTCCCCCTCATTGCTCCTGTCCAGGTGCACTGGCCTCCTTACTGCTTCTCAAACTCACCAACTGAGTTCTTGCCTCAGGACCTTTGCACTCGCTGCTCCTTCTGTCAGGAATGCTCTTTGTGAACCACAGAGCTTGTTCGGGAAATTCCTGTAAGTCTTTGAGCACCTTATGCTAAGCATCCAGCCCCTCTGGATCTCCCTTACTCCGCTTTGTTTCTGTGTAACACTTGGCACTAGCTGATATACTCTGTGTAAACTTAGGTATCTGTGCCCCCCACCCAGAGAATGGACCCTCCTTGATGGCAGGGATATGGTCTCATTTGATCACTGACGTGTCCCCTCAAAGGAGACAGGCTCTTTAGCAAACTTCAGCTCCCCTCCAAACCACTCCCCCACAACTCCCACGCCATCGTTGCCAGTATTTCGCTTCCAGATTTTCTTCACCCTGAAGACGGGGAAGGACGAGGGAGGGATCGACTGAAGTCTCCACCCATCAGCACCTCTCCTATCCCATTTCTCTCTCCCAGGTTCCTTCCTCTTCCTGCTGAAGCATTTCCTGTAGCATTCCCCCCAGCGAATATCTGTGCACAGTAAACTCGCTGAGTCCTTTCGTGCCCGAAAATGTCTCTGTCTAGTTTGGCTGCAGGTGGAATTCTCGTTTCACAATTTTCCCCCCATCGCTCAATCTCAGCATCGTTCCTCTGTAGGTCAGCTGAGTTTTCCTCATGACTTTTAGGATTTTCTTTTTTGTCCTTTATGGTCTGTAGAGAGTATCTCTAGGTCTGAATTTTAGTTTTCTTTTTGAATCCCACTCAGCACCTAGTGGGCCTCATTTTGAGAAAATTCTTCAAATATTGACTCTCCCCGCATTCTTTCTGGAAGCCTTACTGGACATACAGTAAAATCTTTCGTTATATTCTACACGTCTCTTAGTCTCTCCTCCATGTGTTCTTTCTCCTTCTGTCTTTATAATATTTTATAGATTCTCTCTATTCCATATACACTCACAGCCAGGCCTGTTTCATCTGTATTCCCTCCCCACCCTCAGATTATTTTAAAGCCAAACCTAGACATCTTGTCTTTTTTTTTTTGTAAATATTTCAGTTATTTGTTACTAAAAGATAAGAATCCTTTGAAAAAACACAACTCCATGACCACACCTAAAACATATTGACAATTGCTTAATTTCTAACCAGTGTTGAGATATCTCTGAATGTCTCACAATGTTTTTGTATAGTTGTCTTTCCAAATAAGGAAGCAAAAAGGTTGAGGAATATTGCAGTCAACTGAAGGGGCAGGACGGGACTGAAATGTTTAAGTCTCTCTTCATTTAGAAGTTCCCTTTCGCATTTTAAAGCTTTAGATTGTTCATTGAATGATGGACGTTTATCATAAACCATGGTCTGGATCTTGCAGATTTCATCCCCGTGGTGTTGTTGAACATGTCCATGTAGGTTATATTAAATACATTAAAATTATTTTCACCTGTTTCTTTTTACTTTTTTATGTTTTTTTATTTTTTTACTTCTATTTATTTAATTTTTTTGGCTGTGCCACACAGCTCGCGGGATCCTAGTTCCCCGAACAAGGATTGAACCCAGGCCTCCCCGCCGCCCCGCAGCGGAAGCGCAGAGTCGCAACCACTGGACCGCCAGGGAATTCCCACTTTTTCCTTTTTTAATGTGGCTACTACAAAGTGTGAAGTCATATCTATGCTTTGTATTATATTTCTAGTGGAGTAAAGACTGCATCTGGTTCTGGTTTGGTTTTTTTCCGTTGGGGCATCATGGATTGATACCCAACAGCCATAAGCACACCTGGTGCTCAGATTTTGCTTTCTACACACCACCGCCCATAATAGGAACCTGGGCTTCTTGGGAAAATAGCCTATGCAGGACTCTGGGGCAGGGTAGGTAGCACAAGGTGAGCCTGGAATATTTTCTTAGGACAAAATTAAGGACGTACTCAAAAACTAATGAGAATATGTCAAAAAGACACAGGAACCAATTTGAAGAGCCTCCACTGGCCAAATCTGGGACATTTTGAGCCTCACCAAATATAATAGTAGTGGATTACACAGAGGGAAAGGTACCTTTTTGATGGCCAGAATCGGGCAGCCATCCCGCTAAGCAAATGATTGGATCAACATCACCAACAATGGGACAGACTGGGTGATGCCCTGAGAAGGTCATAATGTCACTGGTGTGATGTTCTTGCCAAAAGTATTAAATCTAAAAGACTAATCCAAATTGAGGGGGCATTATTGGGACAGTTGGGGAAGCTTGGATAGAGACTAATGATTGCGTAGGAGTATCCTATCTGTTACATTTCTTGCATACGATGAATGTTTTGTGGTTATTTAGGGGATGTCTTTGTTCTTAGGAGGTGCCTGGTGAAGACTTGAGAGGCTAAGTGGCATGATGTCTACAGCTTACTCTCAAATGGTTTCAAGGAAAAACATCATGTCTACATAGAGAAAATTGTGGCAAAATGCTAATAATCGGTGGATCTAGGCACATAATTCATGGTTGTCTTTCTTTTGGTGATGTTAGTATCTATTGATCATTCCTAGATCTTATTACTCAGTTAAGGTTTCACAAAATGGTGACATGCTATTATTCTCTCTTTATTTCTTAGCTCAAATCTTTGTACCTTGTGCAGATTAAATGCTTGACTCCTTCCCTTTATTTGCCACTTTGCAAAAGGAATTCTTACTCATACTGGGGATCAAATTGTCCCTTCCTTTTTGGCCAGTGGGAGCGTCTTCAAGTTGGCTCTCGAGTCCTTTTAACAGGAATTATTTTCTGGTGCGACAAGGTGTTCCTGGCTCATCTTGTCTGTTTCCTGCCCCAGATCTGCAATCAGCCGTCGATCTCAGGAGCTCTGCTTCCCTGTAGCAATAAATAAAACGTACATGTTTTTGTCTCAGGTTACTGTTTTATGTCTAGTTTCACGGAAAGGAATGCTGCTGTGTATTGGGTATTTACACTGTCTTTTCATATGATTCATAATGTGTATCTATGGGCTCATCTTCCCCAGGAGCTTTAACTGCAGGTGCCCTGAATTGTACCCCACCCACCCACCACCCATGAGGCGCAAAGGCAAAGATGCTGCCTTTCTCTGGATCCCACAGGCTTCTCATGCCCCAAACCAGTTTTTATTTGGGCCCAGGTAATGGGGAGGGGGGTGGTTAAAGGGAAAATATGGTTTCTGTGCCGTGTACTTATGTGTTGTTTGACTCTTTTACAGTGAGAATGTATTTCTGTGTTGATTGTAGAATTATTAAAGGGCAAGACACCTACATGCCCCAGATTGGAGAGTGGTAATGTGAGGAGGATGTTTACTTGTCTAAAGCAGGAGGGATTTTTTTTTTGTCTTTGTTTGCTTCTCCAGGATCTGTACCCAGCTCTGAAAGGTGTAAGCACAGTTTTCCACTGCGCATCGCCCCCACCATCCAGTAACAACAAGGAACTCTTTTACAGAGTGAATTACGTTGGCACCAAGAATGTCATTGAAACTTGCAAAGAGGCTGGGGTTCAGGTAAGGGGAAAGCTGGAATGAGTGCTGTCGGGAGCGTGTGATGGCCCTTTCCAAGTGTGTGGGGACCAGGGCTCTTGTTCTCTTCCTGTGCCTCGCCAGGCTTGCTTCCTAAAGTGTTGTGAAGAGCCTAGAAATTCAGCCCTAGGACCTGCTGAGCATCTGAACAGACCATCTGAGGACCCTAAGCTTTATTAGTCTTGGTTAAAGAGCTACACAATTTAGAAATTGCTTGTATTTTTTTATTGTGGCTTAAATATATATATATATATAATGTAAATATATATAAAACATAAAATTTACCATTTTAACCATTTTTAAGTGTACAGCTCACTGGCATTAAGCACATTCACATTGCTGTACAAGCACCGCCATCGTCCGTCTCCAGAACTTTTTCATCATCCTAAGCTGAAATCTGTACCAATTAAACACTAACTCTCTCCTCCCCTCGCCCCTGGCGCCCGCCATTCTGCTTCCTGTCACTGTGAATTTGACTCTAGGGGCCTCATAGAAGTGGCATCAAACAACATGTGGCCGTTCGTGTCTGACTTACTTTACTTAGTGTAACATCTTCAGGGTTCGTC
The DNA here is from genome assembly GCF_011762595.2 of Tursiops truncatus. Classification (NCBI taxonomy): domain Eukaryota; kingdom Metazoa; phylum Chordata; class Mammalia; order Artiodactyla; family Delphinidae; genus Tursiops; species Tursiops truncatus. The sequence goes on along the minus strand of NC_047055.1, from coordinate 2,276,930 downwards.
TGTGCTGTAGCAGGTGTCAGAACACCAGAGCTGTTTCCAGGTTTTGACACGGGGAGGGGTAAGGGTAAACTGGGACGAAGCGAGAGAGTGGCATGGACATATATACATATATATATATATATATACACATATATACTCTACCAAACGTGAAAGAGATAGCTAGTGGGAAGCAGCCACATAGCGCGGGGAGCTCAGCTCGGTGCTTTGTGACCACCTAGAGGGGTGGGATAGGGAGGGTGGGAGGGAGGGAGACGCAAGAGGGAAGAGATATGGGAATATATGTATATGTATAACTGAGTCACTTTGTTATAAAGCAGAAACTAACACACCATTGTAAAGCAATTATACTCCAATAAAAATGTTAAAAAAAAAAAGTTTGTAGGGGACTTCCCTGGCAGTCCAGTGGTTAAGACTCTGTGTATCCATTGCAGGGGTGTGGGTTCAATCCCTGGTTGGGAACTAAGATCCCGCATTCTGTGCAGCGTGGCCAAAAGAAAAGAAGGAAAACCTAAAACTTTGTAAAAATAATATCATGTTGAATATATCTTCCTGCAACTTGCTTTTTTTTTTTTTGCAGTACGCAGGCCTCTCACTGTTGTGGCCTCTCCCGTTGCAGAGCACAGGCTCTGGACGCACAGGCTCAGTGGCCATGGCTCACGGGCCCAGCCGCTCCGCGGCATGTGGGATCCTCCCGGACCGGGGCACGAACCCGTGTCCCCTGCATCAGCAGGCAGACTCTCAACAACTGTGCCACCAGGGAAGCCCCCAACTTGCTTTTTTTCCCCAACATTATGTTTTTGAGATTTCTCCATCTTGATATACATAGCTCTGGTATATTCACTGAAGTGGCAGGATTGCTCAGTGGGTAACAGTGCAGGAAGTGTTTTTTTTTAATGTAGTATTTAGGGAATGTCTCTCAATAGAGCAATCAAAAGATTGGTTACTACTGTGCTTTTCTTTTCAGAGATTTAAAGTGTTACTTCCCACATTTAAATCTTTAATCCACCAGGAATTTATGTCCGTATATGTTCTGAAGTAGACAGAGGATGTTTTGGTGCTCGGCAGCATGTGTTATACGATCCATCCTTTCTCCGCTGTTCAGCGCCCTATGCAGCACATCTGTGCGGGCCTGTTCCCGGCTCTCAAACTCTCTCGGCCCCTGTGCCCTGCCTTAGGATGAACCTCAGTATCTAGTGTAGGACAAGTCACTCCCCCAACCATGTTCTTCAGAGCTTGCTTGTCTACCCTCAGAATGGGAGAAAATATTTGCAAATGAAGCAACTGACAAAGGATTCATCTCCAAAATTTACAAGCAGCTCATGCAGCTCAATGTCAAAAAAACAAACAACCCAATCCAAAAATGGGCAGAAGACCTAAACAGACATTTCTCCAAAGAAGATACACAGATTGCCAACAAACACAGGAAAGGATGCTCAACATCATTAATCATTAGAGAAATGCAAATCAAAACTACAGTGAGGTTTCACCTCACACCAGGCAGAATGGCCATCATCAAAAAATCTAGAAACAATAAATGCTGGAGAGGGTGTGGAGAAAAGGGAACACTCTTGCACTGCTGGTGGGAATGTAAATTGATACAACCACTATGGAGAACAGTATGGAGGTTCCTTAAAACATTAAAAATAGAACTACCATATGACCCAGGAATCCCACTCCTGGGCATAAACCCTGAGAAAACCATAATTCAAAAAGAGTCATGGGGCTTCCCTGGTGGCACAGTGGTTGAGAATCCGCCTGCCAATGCAGGGGACATGGGTTCGAGCCCTGGTTCTGGGAAGATCCCACATGCCACGGAGCACCTAAGCTCGTGTGCCGCAACTACTGAGTCTGCATGCTGCAACTACTGAAACCTGCGCGCCTAGAGCCTGTGCTCCACAACAGGAGAAGCCACCGCAGAGAAGCCTGCGCACCACAGTGAAGAGTAGCCCCTGCTCGCCGCAACTAGAGAAAGCCCGCACACAGCAACGAAGACCCAATACAGCCAAAAATAAATAAATAAAATGAAAAAAAAAAGAGTCATGTACCACAATGTTCATAGCAGCTCTATTTACAATAGCCAGGACATGGAAGCAACCTAAGTGTCCGTTGACAGATGAATGGATAAAGAAGATGTGGCACATATATACAATGGAATATTACTCAGCCATAAAAAGAAACGAAATTGAGTTATTTGTAGTGAGGTGGATGGACCTAGAGTCTGTCATACAGAGTGAAGTAAGTCAGAAAGAGAAAAACAAATACCATATGCTAACACATATATATGGAATTTTTTTAAAAAATGGTTGTGAAGAACCTAGGGGTGGGACAGGAATAAAGACGCAGATGTAGAGAATGGACTTGAGGACATGGGGAGGAGGAAGGGTTAGCTGGGACAAAGTGAGAGAGCGGCATGGATTTATATATACTACCAAATGTAAAACAGCTAGCTAGTGGGAAGCAGTCACATAGCACAGGGAGATCAGCTCGGTGCTTTGTGACCACCTAGAGGGTTGGGACAGGGAGGGTGGGAGGGAGGGAGATGCACAAGGGAGGAGGTATGGGGGCATATGTATATGTATAGCTGATTCACTTTGTTATAAAGCAGAAACTAACACACCATTGTAAAGCAATTATACCCCAATAAAGATGTTTAAAAATTGAAAATATTTTATAAAATTTAAAAAAAAAGAATATGTGTATTCTTAGCCCTTTGCTCGTATACATTTTAGAACCAGCTTGTCAAGTTCCTTGATAAAGCCTGTTGGAAATGTTACTGTAATTGCCTCAAACCTAAAGGTAATTTGGGAGAGAATTGATATCTTTCAAATATTGAGTCTCCGTATCCATAAATATATACATGTCTATTTATCTCTCTCTTTAATGTCTTTCAATAGAGCTTTATACTTCATAAAGGTTTTGTACATCTTTTGTTAAATTTATTCCATGTACCTTGCTTTTAGTGGTTGAAATATCTTTCACATTACATTTTCAACTGCTACTGCGTAGGGGCACAGTTAATTTTTGTATACCGATTTTGTACTCAGCAACTTTGCTGAACTCTAATATTTTCTGTATATTCGTAGTGCTTTGTATGTAGACATTTGCAACACCTGTAAGTGGCAATAGTTTTGTTTCTTCTTTTCAAATCATTATACTTTGTTGTTTCCCTTATCCTACCATGCTGGCTAGAACTTCCAGGACCTTGTTGAATAAAAGTGATAAAGATGTGATTCGAGCTAATGGTGTTCAGTTTAGGATGGGCTGCCCTTAACCAGATAGCTGGAAGCTACGAACCCTCGTAAGAAAGCAACTTCCTTTCAAATAGCATTTCGCCAGTGGACATGCGCACGTGCCCATTCGTGTGTGCTGACGTGCCAAGGTTGGGATCAGAATCACCAGGGTCTTTTGCAGACAGGCATCTCCCTCGAAGTTTGTGGGCTATCCTTCCCCCATGGAGAATCGCTCCCATAGTGAGATACCATGAATAATGGAAGTCTGTTCTATCCCTTGGTTGTGATAAGAGGGGGGGAAGTGTGAAATTCACTGTTTTAGAGCGTGATACCATAATGTGTCTCAAATCCCCATACCTGCAAAAGATGGTGATCTTTGCATTATTTTAAGAAGGCCTGAAAAGGGAAGGCGTCACAGTAAAGAATCTGTATGGGGCGAGGGTTGTGAGCACGTGCCATTTGATTCTCTTTCCTACCTGACCATCGTGGTGTTTAAACAGCGATCGTTCCTGACTCATTTGTTTTAAATCTTCTGTTCTCCTCTGCCAGAAACTCATTTTAACCAGCAGTGCCAGTGTCATCTTTGAGGGTGTCGACATCAAAAATGGAACCGAAGACCTCCCTTATGCCAGGAAACCCATTGACTACTACACGGAGACGAAGATCTTACAGGAGAGAGTACGTACCTGAGAACTGGTTGAGTGAGTGACAAACGAGGTCCATGAACGTCTACAGAATTTAGATTCTTAAGAAGAATGTTTATGAACATAGGAAGTTAGTATTCTGATGCCTAATAAGTAAATTGGGCAGTAAAATCTGTGGATGGAATTCAATTTCAAGGATAATAACAGAAAAAATAATAACATAATAGCTTAATGTGGCCAGACGCTACTCTGTATTTTACGAGGAGCTGCCTCATTTAAACTTCGTAATGACCCCATAAGGCAGGTACTGTTACCGTCACCAGGTTACAGAGGAGGACAGTTGGTGCAGAGAGATTCGGAAGCTTCCTGAGGTCGCGCAGCTCTAGAGCCTGCACTCAACATGTATACCATGCAAGTTTACTGAACTGCTCCAGCAATCAGACAATTTATGACGACCCAAAGTGGGAGGCAGAACTCAGGCTAAACACTCAAGTGTGTTTTGATTTGAACACACCTTCCTAGTGGCACTCTTGCACCTCTGTCCTTTTTTTTTTTTTTTGAAATTAAACAATGGAAGGCTCTTGCTTTATTTTAAGGAAAAGTACTTTTCCACTTGGCAAGCCAGCTTCACCAGGGAGCACCTGGTTGTAGCAGCAGTCTGGGCCAAGTAGCAGAGACTGTGACAGTAGCCAGCTCCGGGACTAACGTCCAGGAGAATATTACCCTGAGGACACCCGATACTGTAGGCCATAGATGCTCATCGGCCACAGGCAGCTCACCTTAGCCAGGCAGCTGTGAGTTTGCCTCTCCCAGCTGTTGGCAGCGGGCCACGCCTACTGAGGTTTTCTTTCCCAGCCGGTATGTATGGAACCAGAGCTTAACGCCAGATTGGCCAGAGTCCCCCTGCGTGGCCTGAGTGTCAGCCGTCTCCCATCTGTTTGCTATTACTCCAACCCAGAAAGTCCCCAAAGACCTCATCTGCCGGGAGACCCAAGGGCTTCCTGGTGCAGCGCATGGAGGCCTAGCTTTTGCAAGCTCCAGTCCTGGGTCTGCCCGCCTGCTCCTTGGAGCACAGAGAGCCTCACGTAGCTCCCACCTGCTCAGACTTGACCCGAGGAGCGCTAAAGCTTCCACTGGGCCCCGTGCACCCTCCGCCAGCGCTCCTGGGTCTCCCGCCCCCTGGGCTCAGGTGCTGCAAGTGGCAGCTGTGGTTCAGACCATCGTCGTGTCACTTGCACTGACTCTTGGGTGCTCTGCTGGAAATGAGCTCAGCCTGTAAACGCCTCTGGCAGTAACTGTGCTGGAGCCTCCAGTTGGCGGCAGATGTCAAGCTGCTGCCGGCTTTCAAACGTGCTGACAGATAATAGATGGAGTGTGGTGTTATCTAGGACTCCCAGAGCTTTCTCCTCTTTAGTAACAGAGATGAGCCTCGGCTAGAGGGCATTTGAAGGCTTATTTAGTCATTTCCTCTGCCCCTGTGGGGACCAGGGCCTGGTGGGGGGAGGGGAGAGGCAGCTCCACCTTTGGGTAACTCCGATCATTGTGAACACAGTCAACAAGTGGCTTAAGCTCACTGGACCGAAACGTGAATGAGGATTTTGCCACCACGGAGTAGAAATCCTAGGTGAGGTGGGCCATCTCGTTTCAGCAGCACACAGCCTTGGCAGTAGTACCATCGTGGTCCCCATTTTTAACAACAACCTATCTGATCCTTTGGGAAGTTTTGTTCCCTTTGAGACAAAACTTGTTTCTCTGTACTTGAAGCCCTTAAGTGCTAGCTTGTACATTAAGCCACACAGAACATGGCTCTGAGGATTCACCCGACATGTTGGTCCATCTGTTTAGCTACTGAGTTGCTGCCCTGTTTCTCCCAGACCTTCTCCCTTCTCAGCCCCTTCTTCCAGCCCAGTTGGCTTCATCAGAGTCCCTTCCTAGGAGGTGGTACTCAGTTCTGACCACAACAGCCCAGGACTGGTGGAAACATACAGTTGGCACATGGAACTTAAGTCAGGAGCCGGTTTGGTGGCAGCAGCCTTACTGAAGGCCCCCAGCTAACTCATTAACTGGATCTCTCAGATATTTTCCACAAACTGCTGCATTCATGCATTTTAGTGTTTAAACCCCAACCCAGGCCTTTCTGTTAGATTCTACTGGTTTCGACCCAGCTGTCTCCTGTGTTTTCAGATTTGGGTGTTGGAGTGGGGAAAGGGATACAGAAGTAGTCCCGAATTATAAGTGTCACTGACGTGAGTCTGTAGCCCGGGGCGGTGGGTGGCATCCATGCCCTTGTGCAAGGTCCTGTCCCCTGGGGAGCATGTCTGCAGCCCACATGGTCCCTCTGCTCTGCCGCAGGCGGTACTGGGTGCCAACGATCCTGGCCAGAACTTCATAACCACAGCCATCCGCCCTCATGGCATCTTTGGCCCAAGGGACCCCCAGTTGGTCCCCATTCTCATCGAGGCGGCCAGGAAAGGCAAGATGAAGTTCATGATCGGGTAAGTTGCTGCTCTCCTCCCCGCACCCCCCGCCCTGGACACAGTCGGCTCTTGCCTTACGTGGCCTTCTCTGCTGCCCGCTGCTCATTTCCTGGGGCTGCCACAACAGATGAGGCTTCGAACGACAGAAATGGATTCACTCCCAGTGATGGAGGCCAGGACTCCAAAATCCAGGTGTGGGCAGGGTTGGCCCCACTGGAGGCTCTGAGGGAGAGTCTGTTCCAGGCCTCTCTCCCAGTCTCAGGTGGCTGCCAGCAGCCCTTGGCGTCCCTGGGCTTGTAGACCCGTCACTTCAGTCTCTGCCTACATCTTCATGTGACGTTCTTTCCTCTGTGTGTCTGTACCCAAACGTCCCTCCTCTTATAAGGACGCCAGTCATTGGGTTTCAGGCCCACCCTACACCAGTGTGACATTATCTAAACTAATTACATATTCAAAGACCTTATCTCCAGATAAGGCCAGAGTCACGAGTTCCAGGGAGACACGGATTGTGGCAGGACACTCTTGTGCCCCATGAACCCTCTCAGGTAGGCTGCGAAAACAGGCTCAGAGGGGAAACAATTGGCCCAGGGTTAAGGGCCAAGCCCTCCGCTCTCCTTGCATCTAGGAAGGCGGGGGTAGGTGTTCACATTCCTCCTCTGGGCAAGTGCAAGTGGGAGGGCTGCTGCAGGTGATGAGACTGGGACTGTGTCCCCAGTGTACCTTTCCTTCCCCCCTCCTCCCTCCCTCCCTCCCTTCCTCCCTTCCTTTCTTCCTTTCTTCCTTCTCTTTTCTCCCTTTCTTTCCCCATTTATCCCTGTGCCTTGCCACTTTGCCTCCCTGCCTTTCACTTGGCTTTCCTGCTGTGGGATTTGAAAGAGACAGTAGAAAACTCTGAGGCCAGAGAAAGGCATTAGCCCAGAGTGCCCTGGAGGGAGTTCAGAGCTGCTGCCCTAATTAGAGCCCAGAGCAGACAATACCAGTGTTGGCCACACTGGGACGGGGCAGGCAGGGCATGGGACTTGCAGATTCATTGGTGGGCCCTTAAATATCCCACTGGCCCTGAGGGCCTAGGAGCCCTGGCCTCCTGCCCATCTTCAACTGTTACGGATGCCCAGGTGTGCCAGGGGCTGGCATTGCCAAGGCGGGTCCTGGCCCTGGGTCCACGTGCAGGGGCTCTACCAGGTTCTCCCCCGGCGCAGGGAACCCATTCCTTGTGCACATGCAGGAACGGGGAGAACTTGGTGGACTTCACCTTCGTGGAAAACGTGGTCCACGGACACATCCTGGCTGCAGAGCACCTCTCCAGAGACACAGCCTTGGGTGGGAAGGTAAGGCACCTGCTTCTTCCTGCTTCTACCTGCTCGGCAGCAGCTGGCCCACCATTTCCTGCCCCTGTGTGTCCGCCTGCCTTCACAATTCTCCTCCCAGTGATTGGACCCACTGGCAAGTGGCTTCTGTGACCCTGCATCCTGGCAAAGCTGCTCTAGGATCCCACTGGGCCACGGTTGAGCCCCTCTGGTGGGGTGAGGTCAGCTCTCACGCAGAGATGAGAGAGCGCACGCGGGCTCCTTTCACTCCCACTCCTAGGGCCCCCGTCTTCTTTGTTTCTCACTCCGACCTTTGGAATCCCCCGTATTTGGGCTCATTTTTTTCTCCTGGGCCTCTGCCATTTTCCCCCTCCTGTAACTCTCAGTGTGGTGGCACGTTTCAGAAATGTCATATGGCCCGTTCGTTGCATCTGAAGATAAGATGATTTACTGCAGTTACCGTGATTAACACAATTATTAAATTAACAAACGTACCTTCCCAAGTGCAATCTAAGCTTCCCTTGAAATCCTGTCATCGCCTGAAAGCTGCCTGCAGCCTGCGGCCTGTGTAGGCTTAATAACCGCCTCACTTTCGAGCTGCCTTGCAAAGGAACTGGGGCGGGCAGGCAGGGAGTGGCCACTGGTTTCTCAAAATATTGGTCCTGGCTGAGCTCCAAGCTCCAAGCATGGCCTGCCGCCCCATCCTGCTGGAGAGCAGTTCCTAACTTCTCCTTCCCCCCTGCAGGCTTTTCACATCACCAACGATGAGCCCATCCCTTTCTGGACTTTCCTGTCCCGCATCCTGACAGGCCTCAATTACGAGGCCCCCAAGTACCACATCCCCTACTGGGTGGCCTACTACCTGGCCCTCCTGCTGTCCCTCCTGGTGACGGTAATCAGTCCCATAGCCCAGCTTCAGCCCACTTTCACGCCCATGCGGGTCGCGCTGGCTGGCACGTTCCATTACTACAGCTGTGAGAAAGCCAAAAAGATCATGGGCTACCGGCCGCTGGTCAGCATGGATGACGCCGTGGACAGGACGGTGCGGAGCTTTCGCCACCTGCGGAAGGTCGAGTGAGGCGGCCTGGAGCCCGGGCCCTTCCACGCACTCCCCAGCCGATAACTCTCTCCTTGCAGTGAGTTTCTTCTGAGCTTAGGTCTCCTCCGGCTGGTTCTGTGAGAGCACACCCACCCTTCTGTGACTCCGAGGGTGGCGAAATCAGCAGACGTTTCTTCTTCGTAGGACTGGATTTAGATTTCTTAAAATAGGGCAGCTTCCTGGTTTTCTGGTTTGTATTCTCTCCCTCTCCCCCACCCGCTTCCTCCTGGGTCCCTTATCATTCCAGTGGCCTTGTAAACAGTCAAAGAAGCCTAGGGAAGAAACAAGCCATTTGCTGATCGAGGAGGGGGTCCTAGACTTATTTCCATGCAGACTGTTCAAGGAGCCACAGATGACAGATACCCTAGAGAAAAGCAGAAGTTCTAAACACATGGTGAGGCTTCAAGTGTACGTTTTAAATAGACACAGAGTTTAGAGCAAAAACTTTTAAAAAGCTTGAATAACCGTAAACCCCCCAAATCCCTGGGGAGAAGAGCTACCAGTTGCTCATCTCCTTGCATGCTCCCAAGTTCTCTCTCAGGTGCAGCTGGTGTGCCTGCCTGCAGTATTTTTTCATACAGCATTCTTTGATGGGCACCTTTCTCTTTATCCACAGAGCCCTGTGCCCTTTTAATGGCAAGGTGGTGGTCTGCCCGAGTGGCATGCCGTTTGAAGCTGTTTAGCACCTCTCCTAACACGGGACATTGGGCAGGTTGACAGTAAGCCGTGGAAAAGGTCAGAGAGAAGAGTACCCCCTTTATCTGCTTGGAGTTTGGGCAGAAACAGCACGAGATGATGCCGAAAGGGCTACTTCCCTGCGGCTCACGCCCATAGAACCCTTCAGGCCAGTTCCTGACAGTCATCGCACATATAGTGATTCAGCATTCTTTATTTTCTGGTGCTCTGCTTACAGAATCTGGTTTCTTCTCAGACTCATTGAAATGTAACCTTAAAGACTTCTGTTTGCTTCTCTGCCTTTGTGCAAGGGTTGGGAGACAGCTGGGGAGACTGGAATAAAGTGAAGGTATTGTACATGCTGTGCAGTTTGTGTGATTTGAACTTGACCCCCACCTGGGGGGAAACAGCTACTGGGGTGGGGGGACACAAACAGAAATAAAACAGGGTTTTTGCCCCTAAGGCAGTTAGAACAGAGGAGTTAAGATACGTTCACAAGCCCCTATAATAGCAGGTAGGAAATGATAGACACACTTGAGACGAGGTGGTGTAAGTTCAGAGGAAGGATACGTGGCTTCCAGCCAAGGCCTTGAAGGATGGCTAAAGAGTACGTAGGTGCAGGCCCCTAGATGGCGTTTCAAGGTAAAAGGTAAGGTTCACAGGCATTGGCTTGTCATAGTTTCATTAGCAATGTGTTGTCTCTCAGATTCAATGAAGTACAGAAATGTCCAGCTGGCCTTGGAGGTTAGTTGAGCTGAACTTTATCTTGTAGGCCTGGGAAACCATTGACAGTTCCAGCAATGGGGAGCAAAAACCCACAAGCTCATTCCAGCCACCCTATGTGGAGCCTGAGAGACCAGATAGGAAGTAACAAAACTCTGAGCAATGTTGCAGCTGTCCATGGAACTAGAAATGGAGCCTTAGTGGAAGGGCCTGGAAAGGAGTCAGGATTCCTCTGGGGGGTGAGAGGCAGGAGGAGGCCAGGGCAGTGAAGGGAAGACTCCGCTTTTGGAGCTGCTGAAGGAGGGGTCTCAGGCCGGGAAGACTGAAGCTGGCGGGTCTCGCTGAGGAGCACCGAGGACCAAAATGCTCTCGGCCCCCCACCCGTTTGTAGAAAGTGTGACAGCCAGGAAAACAGACTCTGCACAGCCCTGGGAAGTTGTTAGAAACTGGCGCCCCACCGCACACCTGAACTGAGACTTGGAGGGCAGGCCTGGCACTCTGTTTCACAAGCCCCCCTGGTGGTTCAGAGCAACTGAAGTGGGCTCCCACCAGGTCACTGAGTACAGCTAGAACCTCGTGTCAGCCCCCGAAAGACTGAACTTGCCCAGATCCCTGGACCACCGCCTTCCCTCCGCTTTCCCACCCCGTCCCTCTCCTGCCAACCAGAGCCTGGCAGTGCAGTGCACGTCCCTAAAATGACACACTGGATGACCGACCCGGCCTGTGGCTCACCCCTGTGCAGCCTCAGGCCTGAGGGAAGGCCGTTGTCTCCCAGCTTGGGGACAGCTACAAGTCCAGGCCCGGTTCTGCATGTTCATTGGGGAGCTCTCTTGTTTCAGGCCCTCTCCCCTCCCCATCCGTGCTGACCTAGTTCCACACGTGGCCCCGTGCGCACCTGGGTCAGGTGTACTGGGACGGCTGAGCTGATCTGTGTCCCCTCCAATGCAGACTCTACGCCCATACAGGTGTCCTTCCTAAACCACAACTAGATCCTGCCTCTCCTCTGCCGGAAACACTTCAGTGGGTCCCAGTTTTCTCCTGAGCACATTCTGCAGCCAGTCCCTAACGGCCCAGTGCACCTTGCCAGCTTCTTCCCCTGGGCTTCCCACCTGCTGTGCCCTAGGCAGACTGCTCTGGCCGTGTCATCCATCCCCTTGCCCAGGCTGCCCCCGCCGCCTGCAGTGTCCTGTCCCCCAGGTGGCCCCAAGTCCAGAATGGCCAGCTCCCTTTCCCCGCCGATGCCTACCCTGAGCCTCCCGACTGGAAACCATCTCTTTCCTCTGGGCTCCCAGCCCGAGGCTCTCGATCTTTACGTCGTTTACTGTGTTCCCTCTGTGTGCTTCCTCCTACCCACACCAGGCAGGAGCTCCTTGGAGGTAGAGGCAACCAGTGTCCCCACAGCACAGAGGGGAGGTCAGGAAGCGTGGGTAAGCACCTGCCTGGCCTATAATCCTGGAGTAACAGCTGCGAGCAGAGGAAACAGTCCAAGGAATGGGGAACAGCAGCCAGCGGGCCTAGTTGGAGCAGAGGTTCCAGGCCTGGCATTCGTGCGTGGACTCGGGAGGTCTGTGAACCCCATAAATTGGACATGGCCTTTGGGGCATCTGTGAGTGTGTGTCTTTTGGCAGGAGAGGCACAGAGCTGTCATCAGCTTTTCACAGATGACTGTGGCCCAACACAAAATTCGAGCCAGTGGGCTGGGGGCCAGCAGCTGCAGAGAAGCCTGCCCTGGACGGAGGGTCCAAGAGAGACAAGCCGAGGGGGCAGAGCCCAGACTGGGGCTCCCAGGCCTCATGGGCACCCCCATCTGCGTGTGTTCCTGGGACAGGGGGTGCCTGTGGCCAGCTGTTCCATCTGTGGGGTCCATGACTCCAAACCGGGGAAGGACTGGAACCAAGGCAGACGCTGGCTCAGCAGACAGGACAGGAACGGTTGAGGCCTCTGGCCACAGCCCTCTAAACTCTGGTGTGCGTTTCTCCTCACTGACAAGGAGCTCTAGGCTTCCCCTCTACTTGCTGGGTGAGACAGCCTTGGTGCTGGAAAGTTCTCCCTTCTACTGAACTGAAATGCCTCTTGATGTGACTTCCCTCGCCTTCCCTCCCTCCGCACAACCCCAGCAAGTTAGCCTCTAAGCTCCTCGTGGCTTCTCCGCGGCACTCTCCTCTGCACAGCTGGGCCCGCATCCTCTTCTTTCAAACCTCACCTGTAGCAGCATTTCCTCCTCGCAGCTCCCCCCCATGAAGACCTCTCTCTTCTGGCTTTTCCTACAAATCCTGGCCTGCCGTCTGAGCACTTCCTCGATCATACGGTAATCACTGGCTCAGCTGCCCAGATCTCCGGTGAGCCGCTACACTGCTCAAGGGCCAGGGGCTTTTCATTCATTTCTCTGTCCCTGGAGTCCTGTGTAGTGCTTACTCCCGAGAAGGTGATCAGTAAGTGTCACCAGACTGGAAGGGCACTGAGAGGAGAAAGCCAGTAACACCCACACTGACCAGCTGGGGGAGCCCCAGAGAGAAGCAGCCAGGGCTGGACCACGGGCTCCCGATTCCCCAGGCCAGTGCACCCCATGCCACCATCTAGATTCAGGGAGCTTAACACACCACCAAGGGACACAGGCTCTCATCTGAGGCTTTCCAGAGTGAAGGACTCACAGGGCACAAAAGAGGCATATTGGGAGACACTAGAACCTTCCATCACCAGCATTCACCTCTTTCCATAAGCACTACCTAGTTGTTGATCTCGAAAGACTCCAAATTACGGTGGCCACGAAGTAGACTCCCCTTTGTTGTGTCTGCCTCGCACCTACTCAGCCCCAGCAGTTTTGTTCACATTAGCTGCTTCAGCCCAGAGAACTTTCTAGAGTGACCTGGGTAAGGGAGAAAAGGAGGGAAAAGTGTCCCTTCTTTTGTCCTCTACTGCAGGCCTGTCTCCCAACTAACCCTTGCAATATGCCTCGTCTAGCAGGTACTAGGAGACACAGGCGCCGTTGGCTGTGGCGGGGGAAGTTGGGGACCATCAACGCAGAAAATATTAACTGACCACGCTAAGTCCAAAGGGATACAGAAGTGACCAAGATAGAGCCCTTACTCTCAGTGAGTCCCACAGAGAAAGTAACAACTCAAGTGCTCCTTGCCTCAAGAGCAGAGGTCTGCAAACCGTGAAGTCAGGGTCACATCCTGCTTGTTGCCTCGTTCTTTTACATATTGTCAATGGCTGTGTTTGTGCTACCACGGCGGAGTTGACCAGTTATGACAGAGGTCATGTGACCCACAAGCCTAAAATAGTTCGTCTTTACAGAAAAATTTTGCCAACGTCTGCTTAAGAGTGACCGATACGCCAACAGGCACATGAAAAGCTGCTCGACATCACTGATCGTTAGGGAAATGCACATCAAAACCACAATGAGATATCACCTCACACGCATTAGGATGGCTACTATCAAAAAAACAAAACAAAACAAAATAGAATGAGACCGATTCGGCCAACTTGAGGAAGAATAGCATTCCACCTTCCAGGCTAAGGGAACCACCGTGGGCTCTGGCTAGAAATGGTAGGAGACGAGGTTGCAGGGGTCAAGGAGCTTTGACTTTCTTGCCCCCTGGAGAGTGACATGGAGCTCACGGTCTGGTGAGGGAGGAAGAGGTAGTTATTAATGACAGAATCACAGTTCATTACAACTGGGCTCAGTGGTCACAGAGAAGCTGCAGCCTGAGGCAGCAAGCATTGTCAGTCAGTGGTACTCTTGTACCCAAGGCAGATTTCCATGTCCTGCTCGGGCAACTCGAATCCATCCTCCATCTTCCCCTCCGTATTCTTCTTTGATGGTCATCTTCTCAAGGGCAGATTTTCTTTGACTTTAAAGAACCCTCCAGCTCCTGACCCAGATGATGCTATTCACACCAATGACACTCCAGATTTGTTAAATGATTTTGATAGGAGGGGACTGGAGAAAAGGCCAAAGAGGAATGCAGAGCAGGATGACAGGAGCAGGGTCTTAGGGAGCGGGGCAGAGGGCTGGCTTTTGTTCAGCACCTCCTCAGCCAGCACATTCCCAAATATACGGATGAACAGACACACGGGTCAGTGTTCTCTTCTTTGATCCTCACAACAGTCCTGTTTATTCTAATCCCCACTTTGTACAGGGAAGCCCAAAGCCTTGGGCGGGGGAGAGGGGTTCTCTCAAGGCACACAGCTGATTGAGTCACAGTTGTGCCTTAACCCCAGGCTGGCTGCCCTCTGGCCCAACTTTCTTTTCCCCAGTGGCTTTCCACTCTCCCAGGATAATCCTGAGTGGCCTGAGCCCCTAACCCCTGCACTGGATGGGAATACTAGACGTATGAGTTTCCTGTGGCTGCTGTAACAAATTACCGCAAACTTAGTGGCTTAAAACGATGGAAACTTATTCTCTTACAGTTCTAGAAGTTCAAAATCAGTTACACTGACAGAAAGTCAAAGTGTCAACAGGGTGGTTGCTTTTGGAGGCTCTGGGGGGAAAATCCATTTTCTTGCCTATTTCACTCCAGTCTCTGTTTTCCATTGCCACATCTCCTTCTCCTCAAGATGTAGACATCTTTGGGAGCCATTAATCAACCTACCACAGTGGCTAATGAGGTACATGGGATCTCGAAAGGGATTCCTCTGGGCTGGTGATCAGTGGGGTAGGAGTGTCCTGGTCCTCTAACATTCGTCTGGAAAAACCAGTCAAGCATGAGGTTCTGTCTGAACCCAAGTGCAAGGCAGTGAGACAACTAGCTTAGGCGGTGGCCAGGTAGAGTTGCAACACTATGGATAGATGCACACGGAGGGTGCTGAGCAGGCCATTGAGGCATGGGAGGGGCCCAGGTACGTGGCAGGCCCAGCTGGAAGAGGGAGCCAAAGGGCAGACAAGTCCCGACAGGCTCAACAGCCATGAATCCAGTGTGGGGCAGCTCCTGCAGAGCTGGCTGGAAGAGACGAGGCCCTGAGTAAAGCGCCAAAGGGCTGCCTACCTAACGGTCTAACCTGCCTCTGCTGGGCCAAGGGCTTTGAGCAAACTGCTACATCCCTGGAGCCCTGTCTGCCAAATATTATTCAGATCATTCACCGGGCTAGTTTGGCACAAGTGATGATTGTAAAACCTGTACGGAGGTCACTAATAGGATGGCACTGGCTTAGAAGGTGCTGAGAAATGTGGGTGGATCTGTAGGGTGGGCTCAGAAAGGCCTGAGAATCCAGTGGCCCGGGTGAGCAAGCGTTTGCTCCAACACTGCCTCCAGGCCCGGGACCTGGGCCCCTGATCCTGGACTGGGCCTTGGGTCCCAGTAGGGGAGGGACTGGGATTTGGACATGCTCTTTTGCCCTGTTTGGGGCTGGGATTAGCATTCAGAGGAAGGAAGCTCAGAGGCTAAGCGAAGGCCAACCAGCCAAAGGCCATCTAGCCAGAGCCAACTAAAGGGGCTCCCAGTATGGGCCCATGTGGTGCTGATAACAAACCCGTAGAGACTGGGCCCTGCCAGAGAGGCAGGGGCAAGACCCAAGGCTCGACGGCACTGCAGGCTGTGCAGGAGAGGGTGCCCCATGCCGCTGCAGCGCCAAGGGCTCCAGAGGTCCCTGTCCTGTTAACATGACTGTCTGATCGCTCAATTTTCCAAAGCCAGTTCTGGCTCAGACCACTGGATGTTGAGAGGCTGTTTTCGGTGTGGAGGGGCCCAAGGTAACCTTTGACATCTATGGCCGGGGGGTTCCACGCGCACTCTCCCTGGAATGCCTCCTGTCCCCTTTGCCTGGGCTGGCAGCCTGGCCAGTTGAAGGTCCCGCTGTGCCCTCCCCCAAGCTCCCACTGTGCCTGCTTCCTCTACCACTGGCCCTGACCCAAGATTCCTGGCTCTTATGCCTGCATCCGTCTAGACTAAGGAGTCCTCCAAGACAGGGCCCACTCAGAACCTCCCTGTGACCCTTGAATTGCCAGTACAGGCATTGGCCCCCTGGAGCCTACCTCTCCCCACCTCAGCATGAGCGTTCCACAGAGCTGAACTAAATGGAATTGAAGAGCAATACAGTAATGAGAAAGCAGTAATTACCCAGGGCTGAAGGGATTCTCCAGGACCCAAGTTCCATGAGTCCAAGTTGGCCTAAGACTGCCTGGGAACAGCCAGGCTCTGCCTAGCGGTCTTCAGGGGCCAGAGTCCAGCACCCAGTCAGCTGAGCTTCCTACTCTAGGGTCTGGAACTGAGTGAGGGCACCTAGGTCAGCCCCTTCATCATTCAGATAAGGGGCCAAGACTCAGGAAGGGCTGAGATTAGTCTAAGAAGAAAAGCCTATTCATGAAAGAATAGCTATTACAATGATAATCCCATCCTAGAGTCTTCTGTCCAGCTCCTTCTAGAAGTCTGTGCTGAGGAAAGTAGTGAGGGAGGGTAAGTCACAGGAATAAAGCTCTCACTGACCACTGGAAACCAGATGGGCACTGTTACCAGTTGCCTTGTGTTCCTCCAAAAGACACGTTGAAGCCCTAACCCTCAGTACCTGTGAACGGGACGTGATATGGAAATGGGGTCTTAGTAGACAAGCAAGTTGAGACGAGGGCATTCAGGGGGACCCTCATGCGATAAGATGATGTCCTAATGAGGAGAGGAAAGAGAGACATGGATTGCCATGTCGAGATGGAGGCAGAGCTGGGAGTGATGCGGCCACAAGCCAAGGAAAGCCTAGGGCCACCAGAAGCTGGAAGAGGCAGGAAGTATTTTCTCCTAGAGGTTTCTGAAGGAGCACGGCCCTGCACATACCTTGATTTCAGATTTCTGGCCTCCGGAACTTTGAGAAGATAAATGGCTGTTGTTTAAAGCTCCCCCGCACCCTGCCCTGCATACGGCACTTTATTGTAGCAGGCCCAGGACACTCCTATACGCGCTTTGACACTTATCTCCTAGTAGCCTCACAGCAAGTCAGGGACAGAAGCCTTGCTTACCTTCCCATTCCAAAGTCACTGCTGCGCCCCAACCATGAGTAAACAGCGCTCCTCGGCTTCGAAGCACTCCGGACATACTAATTAACTCTCGGTTAATTTGGAAGAAACAATGTGAAGCTCTAATGACATCATCTCCATTCTGTGCCCAGATCTAGCCACAAGTGAAGTCTGGTGACTGCTGGGCTGTGAGCTTCATCTTGTGGTAACATGTTGTGCCTTTCACAACCATCCCTGGAACAGCAGTCTGGGAGGCCCCTCTACCCCTCAGCTCCACGGGCTTCAGAAAACCGCCAGCTGTGGGCACTCTTGGTCAATCAAGCACATGTGACCCAAATGGTTTCTGTGATTAAGCGTGTGTGTGTGTGTGTGTGTGTGTGTGTGTGTGTGTGTGTGTGAGAGAGAGAGAGAGAGAGAGAGAGAGGAAGAACCACACAGCCCTGCACTGTTCCATGTCACTGAAATGGTCTTACTGGAGGTTCTAAACAGCAGCCTACAAAAATTCAGGTGTATCTTCAAGTATTCCACCACAGGAGGGCCTTCTGTTGTTCTGCGACCCTCAGGGTCTGGCCACCCCCTGCCTTGTAGAACCAAAGGGAAGAATCCCTCCACCCTTTATGTTCAGGACCTCAGTGGGTGATCAGTACTTGAGCTGGGCAAGTAGCTGCTTGCAAGGCCTGGAGGCAGGAGCCTGCCCTAAGTCAGTGGGGAGAAACTCAGACCAAGGCCCGCTGGGCATAGCAGGGAGGGGCAGGGCTGCGGCTGTCCCCACAGCACTGGGGGCCCCAGTAGATTAGACAGTGGGCACACCACTGATTAACCTGGGGGAGGGAAGCAGCCCTGGCCCAGGTCTCCCTGACTCCGCACAGGCTCCCCTTTGTCCCCCACCCAACAACCAGGGGCTCCGTGCACCAGGCGGGTCTGGTCCTGCCAATCCCCACCAAACACTAGGCAAAGGCTTCCGGCTGCCCTCACCAGTATGTCCCAGTGGGTGCCCTGGGATACCATCGGTGGTACAAAACCATCGTTGTCCAATAACAAAGGAAGGAAGGCCATCCCTGCACGATTCTTCTGCCAATCCTTCAGATTATTTTTTTAAAAAAACAAAAACTCCAAGTTTGGTGCCCTTGTGTTTTTTTTTTTACTTTGTACTGAAGCAAAATAGACACTAAAAAGAGTGCAGCTTGATGCCGGCTCACAAAGAGGACACTGTCTGTACGAAAGCACGCAGATCAAGAAACAGAATATTACCAGCACCCCGCAAGTCCATCTGCCAGGTCCCCTCCCTGAGGGGAACCGCTCTCTTGATATCTAGTAGCAGACATTAGCTTTGCACATTTTTACGTATTACATAAATGAAACCACACAGTATGTGCTCTTATATGTCTGGCTTCTCTCACTCAGCATTATGTTTGAGGGCCTCGTCCATACGTTTGTGGTTCTGTGGAAATGCTCTGATGGGCATTGGGTTCTTTTGACTATTATAAATCATGCTGCTATGGCTATTCCTCGTGTGTGCCTTTTGTTGAACATATATATGCAATTGTGCTACATGTGTACTGTGTTAGTCTGCTCAGGCTGCCATGACAAAGTACTACAAGCTGAGTGGCTTAAATGACAGAAATTTATTTCCTCCCAGTTCTGGAGACTAGAAGTCTGAGATCAAGGTGTGCACAGGGCTGGTTCCTCCTGAGGCCTCTTTCCTTGGCGCTTAGACAGCTGTCTTCTCCTTGTGTCCTCACATGGGCTTCCCTCTGTGTGTGTCTGGGTCCTCCTTTTCTCTTCTTATAAGAAGTCATATTGGACTA
Source organism: Tursiops truncatus (assembly GCF_011762595.2). Taxonomy (NCBI): domain Eukaryota; kingdom Metazoa; phylum Chordata; class Mammalia; order Artiodactyla; family Delphinidae; genus Tursiops; species Tursiops truncatus. The sequence continues at coordinate 2,258,024 of NC_047055.1, read as the reverse complement.
GAGCCCTCCCTAGTGACCTCATTTTTACTTAATTACCTCTGTAAAGACCCTGTCTCCAAATACTACAGTCACATTCTGAGGTATGGTGAGTGAAAACGTCAAGATAGGAATTTGGGAGGAACGCTATTCAACCCATAACACTTCAGAGTGTTTGGGATATACTTTTACCTCCTCTTTCCCTGGCCCCCACTCCCAGCTTCTATAACGGTCAGAGAACATGCATATTAAACTTTAGTAGACAAGGTCAAACAGTCTTTTAAAGTTCTTGTACCCATTTACCCTCCCTCCAGCCATGCATGAGCGTTCTAGTTGCCCTCACATCCTTGCTAACGCTTGGTATTCTCTGTCTTTTTGTTTTTTGTTTTTGTTTTTGTTTTTTGTTTTGTGGTACGCGGGTCTCTCACTGCTGTGGCCTCTCCCGTTGCGGAGCACAGGCTCCGGACGCGCAGGCTCAGCGGCCATGGCTCACGGGCCCAGCCGCTCCGCGGCATGCGGGATCTTCCCGGACCGGGGCACGAACCCGTGTCCCCTGCATCGGCAGGCGGACTCTCAACCACTGCGCCACCAGGGAAGCCCTCTCTGTCTTTTTTAATTTTAGATCTCGTGGTTTTAATTTTCATTTCCTGCGAACTAATGAGACTGACCACCTTTCCATATGTTGAACCATTTGCAGTGGGGATTCATCAGCAATTTTTCCATATGAATACACAACTAGGTGACCTTGTGTCCTTGTAAGTGTGTCATCTAGATGTTATTAATTTTGATTGCCCAATCAAAGTGATAGCCAATTTCTCCCCTGTGTAGTTACACTTTCCCCCCTTACAACTAATAAGCAATCTGCAAGAGACACTTCAGGACCATATGCAAATAATTTTCATGAAGCTTGCCCCCCTCCCCCATATTTAGCATCCATTGATGATTTTTGCAATGGTGATTTTGCAAAATGATGAGAAAAGTGTTTTTAATGTCATGTTACAGATAATATTTATTGGAAAATCCATCCTTTTCATACTGCCTTGCACTGTGCTACCTCAGCCTCAAAGCATTCATCAGATAATAATATTTTAGACGATTTGTCATATTATTTCCTTTTTATTGTAATGTTTCTTTTTATGGCAAAAATTGGTGAAAATAGCATGCAAGTGACTAAAGAGTGGGCAATACTGACCTCCAATAAATGTTCTAGCTCGTAGTGAGATATGCAATATCCTAAGCTCCCCTGTGGCAGGTACCCCTCAAACACCATTATTTATCAGACACATACTATAAAAGAACTACATTTATTATGTTTAAGGAAATGAATGAAAAACTTGAAAAATATCTACAGGAAACAGGATTGAAATCATATGAAGTATATACCCTGTGACAAGAATGCAATTAAGCTACAAATTGGTAACAAAAAATAGCTGGAAAAATTGTGGCATGTTTGGAAATTAAGCCACATGCTTCTAAATAACTGTAGGTCAAAATTTCATAATAGAAAGTTGAAAATATTTTGAATGTTTTGATAGGGAAAATACTACATACCAAAATTTGTGGGATACAGTCAAGGTCGTGCTTAGAGGGAAATTTTAGCCACAAATGTGTGTGGTTCAAAAAGAAAGAAGGCTAAAATTAATGAGCTAAGTATTCCTCTCAAGAAATTAGCAAAAGTAGAATGAATGCATGAAGATAAGGACAGAAATTAATTAAAAAGAAAAAAACCTCAATGCAGAGGGTTAACAAAACCAAAACTTACTCTTTGAAAAGACTAATAAAATTAGCAAAACTTTGGTGAGATTAATCAAGAAAAAAGACAGAAAGCCCAAGAATAGAAAAGAGGCTGTAATTTTAAATGCTATGGACTTTAAATGATAATAAGAGGAAATTATGAGCAAAAACAGAAAGTTTGAAATAGAATACAATTCGTAGAAAAAAATGCAACTTAGAAAAGTCCAAATAGTCTTGTAACCATTTAAAAATTGAATCAGCAATTAGAAGTCCCCCAACCCCGTGATGGCCAATTTTACGTGCCAACTTGACTAGGCTACAGGCCCCAGTTACTCAATCACGCTTCTAGGTGTTGCTGTGAGGGTATTTTATAGATGTGATTAAAACCCATAATCAATAGACTTTAAGGGAGATTATCCTGGATAATCTGGGTGGGCCTGATTCAATCCATTGAAAAGCTCTAAGAGCAGAGAGTTCTAGCCTGTCCTTCCTCACAGCCTGCCCTACAGGTTTCAGGCTTCCTAGCCAGCCCTCAATTCCTGACAATACATATCTTCATATATCTCCTACTGACTCTGTTTCTCTGGTTGAACCCTGACTGATACACTCCCCGCCCAAACACAACTTCCAGGCAAAGATGGTTTCAGTAGTGAATTCTATCAACCATCCAAGGAAAAAATTCCAGTCTGACAAAAACAATACTTTCCAGAGACTAGGAAAAGAAGGAAGTCTCCCTAATAGGAACAGAATGGAAAAGAAAAATGACAGACCAATCCCACTCACCATAAATACACACACACACACACACACACACACACACGCACACGCACACGCACACGCACACACAAACCCTCAACGAAATATTAGCCAAGTGGCCACAGTCAAAGGATGTTACATCATGACCAAGTGTGTTGGCACCACAGTGCAGTTGCACACTGGGTCTCGCAGGGCCGATTCATATTGATGTAAATAATGAAATTCAATTTGGGAAGTAAATAGCACACCAACAGTTAAACTTTCTAATGAAATGCGTTTGAAGTCAACGCACGTCCTTCAATTACCTTCATATCCTTGGTATCCTTTCCAACTTCCTGAAACTCCACACGCAGTCCTCCAGGGTTATTTGTTTGAAGCCGGTGAGGTGATAGATGTGGAAGTTAGGAGTCCAGGCTCTGGAGACAGCCCAGGCTCAAATACCACCTCTACCATGCGCTAGCTGTGTAAGCTTGGGCCCACCTCCTCAACTGTAAAATGGGGATAATCACAGAATTGCCCTCAGAGGCGAGGTTTCAGAAGTTTCTCCTGTTTGGTTACTGAAGTTCAGAGGAGACTAAAATGTCAATCTCAGACTGGGTTTAACTCTCCCCTCCCCACCTCCCGCCCAGGGCAGCCTCCCTGAGACCCTCCTGCTGGGACGTTCATGGGCGGGGGGAGGTGTTGTGAGTTCTTGTAAGGGTTCTTTGGGAGCATCTCCACTGTCAGTCCCCTGTTGTGGTCAAGCCAGCCCTGCTCTTTTATCTCCCCTGGTGGGGAGAGGCATGGGGGTGGGGAGGGGCTGTGGCAGTGGCTGGTGACAATGAAGGCCTGTATTGCTGCCTTTTGAACATCTCAGTGGAAGGTATCTGGCTGCCACTGTTGGTGGATGCCTTTAGACGGTGAGGACACTTAATGCCGCACGTTTCATTTTCAGCGTGGGGCTAGAAGAGTGCCCGGGTCTTAGTGGGAACAAATCAGTCATTTGCGAATAGCCCCTGGGAGCAAGCAGGTCAGAGCTGCAGGCGTCCTGTTCCCCTCTGCTCAGGCTTCCTGGCAACTGGATGAGTCTTGACAAAAGTGACTGCTCATGCCTGATCTCTGACCCCTGCTTCAAAGGCTCTTTCCTCATGGGGGCTCCCTTTCAGTTTAGCTGGGCGGGGCTCCTCCCTGGCCTTCCTTATCATTCTACACACTCAACCCTCCCATACTGCCCAGCGGCCATCGCAAGCTACCTCTGCCCGCACGCACTTGGCCTCCACCCTGGACAGTGCCTCCGAGCCCCAGCCCTGTAATATCTGAGTGTCAGTCTTCTCCACCTGGTTGTTGCACAGGCCCCTCAGTCTCACTCCCTTCCTCAGTTATTTCACGAGGCTTCTCTAAGTCCCGAATAAAAGATTTGGGCAAGCAACTGAAGCAAGCCCATTTCTTGTTCTAATGCCCCCAAACACCTGCCTCTCTCTTTGTGGATGGGCCAAACGGTTCAGCTCCTCTGAACCTAGGGAGGACAGGGCTGGTGGCGGTCTCCCTTGTCGAAGCTGGGAGTGGGGGCCAGGGAAAGAGGAGATGAAAGTCTATCCCAGCCACATAGGAATGATCCTGCTGCTGCAAGAAACCTGCACCAGAGTGGCCACAAGATGAGCTAATTGAAGACAGACAAATGTGACTCCACGTTTACTTAGTTTTACATGGAGTCTTGATTTCATAGTGAGGGGGGCCTTGGAAAAGCTGCTGTGAGTCCAACTTTTACATGTAGGGAATAAACAGCAAAGAACCTTGATGCTGGTGGCATTTCATCGACAGGAGACTTCCCACTTCCTTCCCTTTCTCCCTCTCTCCATCTTTTTGCAAACATCGACCGAGCGGCCCATGTCCCCTGTGGTGTAGCCAGGGGCCAAGACCTATGACCTGAAGGAGCTCTCTGCCACCCCAGGAGGACGTGATTTCACCTGCCATCTCTGTCTCCTCCTTCCCTGAGGCCTGAGGCTAAAGGGAGCTTGGAAGTTCTTTGCAAATGGGTCTCTGCCGTGGCCAGGCTCCCCTGAAGTCCACTCTTCCCACGACCATCTCTTTCACTTTTCCCCCAACAGCCCTCTGCCCGCTCCCAACTGGCACTAGTTCTTGCCTCAGGACTCAGTGACTTGTTGCAGTTTTGTCTCCCGTACGAGACAAACGTGCAGGCCACCCGAAGCCTGCCTTCCAATGTCATTTCCCTCTGTCCTGTGTCATGGGGAGAGGGCAGGGGCGGAAGCTCCAGGAGCACCTTCTGGGGTGACATCATACAATCCTATGCAATTTTGATATTTTAGAGCAAGTATGTATGACGTTTAAGACGTAACTTGCAAAAGCACAATTTAACCTGTTTTAATAAACATACCAAGTATTTACTGGGCTCCTCCAAATATTATCCTCACGCGAGTGTTAAGAGTGGCCAAACTCAGTAATCATGCAAGGACAGCTGAAGGCTGCTTCTGCCTGCCGCCCACAGTGGGGGAGGGGAGGGAGGTGGGCACTGTGAAGTCCCATACACTTTGTGTTCTGTGTGGCTGTTCTATTAAAGGGAAAGTATATGTTCAAGAGAGTGTCACCTCCTCCAAGCCACTCCCTGGGGAGGGCCTGCTGGACCACTGCAGATTGGACAGTGATGCTGGGACACCTCCAGCTGTGACTACCTTGACTTTTGAAAATGAGCATTTGCAAAATGGCATCTCCATTTTCTTTCCATACTGGAGATGATTCCACTCCGTTGACCCAACACTCACTGAGCACTGAGCGTCTGCCAGACCCCGGGCCTGTCGCGAAGAGGGGGGGTATGAATGGGAGCCGGTTTCTGCCTTCTAGAGCTCACGGGCTGTGGGGGAAACAGAGGCAAACCACACGACCACCACGTGACGTGCTCTGTGAAGGGACTGAGCCATGTATGTTGACAAGGCAGTGGCCAGCAGCTCAGAGGGGCTACTGTGAGGAGGAAGTAGCCCCTTCTCGTGGCCCTCAAGAAATGACAAAGTACCTTCCCATCGGCCCACACAAACCCACTGCCTAGACGCAGCCGCTCTGATCATTTTCATGTGAAACCTTCCAGAAATATAATGATGTCGTTTTTGAAAATCACTTTTTTAAACAAAAAAGAGATACGCACATTTTTCTAAAAAATCAAACGTCGCACAAAAACAAAAAAAGAAAGTAAAGGTAACTCAAAATCCATCTCCTAGAGATACCAAGTGTTAATATTCTCCAAGGTGTTTCTCAATGCCTCAGACAATGTTACAGAAATGAAATCACGCTATACATGCTGTCACGTATCTTATGGAAACTGCTTTTTCCCTCTTGTTCAACAATATGTTTTATAGGCATTTTCCATGGGGTTGAGAGAGAGAACATGTAGTTGCCACCTGAAGATAAATGCCAGTAACTCAAAACCCACAATGAGCTAACACTTCGTATCCTTTACATTGGCAACCGTAACACCTCTGACAGCACAAAATATTGGTGAGGATGTGGAACGCTGAGCGCTCTCGGGCACTGCTGATCGAAAGGAAGAGCAGTGTTCCGTTGTGCGGTTGAATATGTACGTATTCTATGACCCAGCGTTTCCACTCCTGGGCATAATACACCCTAGAGCTGTGGATCTCCAAGTGTGATTTCCCCACCAGTAGCATCAACATCGCCTGGGATCTTGTTAGAAATGCAAATACATTCCTAACCAAATTGGCATTTCTGGGGGTGAGGCCCAGCACTCTGGGTTTTAACAAGCCCTCCAGGGGATTCTGAAGCCCCCAAAGCATGAGAACCACTCAGCTAAAGAATCTCTTTCCCATGTGGTCAGATGTGTACAAGAATTCCAGAGCAGCCTTGTTCTTAACAGAAAAACCACCAGATAGTAGAGACGGGGAGAAGGGGCCAGATTTCTGTATCCCCAACTTCAGTGGGGACAACTGTAGAAGGAACAGGTTTGGAGGGGCCGATAAGGAGTTTCATCTGGGACACCAAGTACAGTGCCTAATAGGTATGCATAGAATAGGCCTTGGGATATAGGAATCTGAAATTAAGGGGAAAGGCCTGAGTTGGAGATATAAATTTGGGAGCTGCCAGTCTTCAGATGGTGTTTAAAGACACGAGATGGATAGAAAACACCATAAAAATGAATATCATTGAGAAGAGTTCCAAGGACTGAGTCCTGGGACCCTCCGAAGTGAAGAGGTTGGACAGGGTGGGGAAAATGAGAAGGGGTCAAGTGAAAAGTGTTTCCAGAAGGAGTGTTTCCTGTGTCCAATGCAGCTGACATATCTAGTAAAATGAGAACTGAAAGCTGACCATTGGATTTCGCAAGATGGAGAGCACCGGTGGCCTTGACAAGAGCCAGTTCTGTGAAGTGCTGGCCACGAGATAGAGGAGTCAGAGACAGGAAGTGTAGATAGTTGTCTCCAGGATTGCTACGGAGAAACGGACAAGGGAAATAAATGGAGAGTAGCTGGAGGGGAAGATGCAAACAAGGAAAAGCTTTTTGATGGCAGGAAGAATGACAGCATGCTTGCATGTTGATCAGAATGATCCAGCCAAGAAGAAATAATTGATGATCCAGGAGAAAAGGAAAAAAATGTTAGCGGGCCGTCCCCGACTAGGTGGCAGGAGATGGACTCAAGGGCCCAAGCCAGGACAGGCCATCCCAAGTACTAGGACAGAGGGCAGAAGGTGTAGGGAATGGCACTGGCTGGTGGGTAGACGTTTAGATGCATCACATTTTATATAATATACATATATGTCATTTCATATATATATCAGATAATAAAAAGATTTTTTTTAATTTTTATTTTTTTAATTTAATTTTATTGAAGTATAGTTGATTTACAATGTCGTGTTAGTTTCAGATGTACAGCACAATTAAGCAGTTTTATTTTGTTTTGTTCTTTTGGCCGTGCCGCACGGCATGCGGGATGCGGGATCTTAGTTCCCGGACCAGGGATCGAACCTTTGCCCACTGCAGTGGAAGCGCGGAGTCTTAACCACTGGACCGCCAAGGAAGTCCCAGAAGGAATTTTTTTTTAATTAATTAATTAATTTATTTATTTTTGGCTGTGTTGGGTCTTTGTTTCTGTGCGTGGGCTTTCTCTAGTTGCGGCGAGCGGGGGCCACTCTTCATCGCGGTGCGCGGGCCTCTCGCTGCCACGGCCTCTCTTGCTGCGGAGCACAAGCTCCAGATGCGCAGGCTCAGCAGTTGTGGCTCACGGGCCCAGATGCTCCACAGCACGTGGGATCTTCCCAGACCAGGGCTCGAACCCGTGTCCCCTGCATCGGCAGGCAGACTCTCAACCACTGCGCCACCAGGGAAGCCCCCCAGAAGGAATTTTTGAACGTTGCCATTGCTAGGTCAAAGGGAGTCTTCAACGTTCTTTTTGTTACGTATTTCTAGAAAGGTCACAACAATGAATCCTCCCACCTCTAGGGCCCCTGGGGCCTGAGGGTGACCATTTCCCCACACCTCAGGTAACCCCGGGTTTTGCAGATCTAATTTAACTTTGACTTCTCTGAGTCTGTACTTGTATTTCCTTCACATGAGGTTAATGCTGGCCCATTTTCCTATTGCTCGCTTTGAAAGGAGCCCTTTTTTATTTTAGGAAAATTAAGTCTTTCACTGTCACATGCAGCGCAAATAACTCTTCTTTGTTTGTCATTTGTCTAACTACAGTTATGATGGGTTTTGCCATACAGAAGTTTTTAATTTCTCTGTCTTTTCTTTTATGGTTTCTGGTTTTCATGACATACTTAGAAAGGCCGTCCCCACCCCAGGATTCCTTCTAGTACTTTTATGGTTTCATTTTTCTTTACATGAAATTTCTGAGCCATCTGGAGTTTATTTCGGTGTGGAGTATGAGGTAGGAAATCCAGCTTGTTTTTCCACATGGCCAGTCGTTCCAACGTCATCTACTGAGTGGTACACTTTTAGTTCACTGATTTGAAAAGCCAGTGTATTATTTGATAATACACTACATTTGACATGAACATTTATCCCTTCTTTCATTCATCTGGCAAATATTTCTTGTGTGCCCGCTCAGGAGCCCTACCAGGTGCTTGGGTGAGCAGGTGAGCATGAGACATGTTTCCTACATCCAAGTGGAAGGGAGGAGAGAGACAGGAGACAGGGACGCTGCAGGGTAATGAGTGCCGGGTCTTGGTGGTTAGGGATGACTTCGTGCTAGAGGTTTGCACATAGTGGGTGTTAACCAGGGCAGGGAGACCTCAGTCAACACTAAGGTTTGGGGACAGAGAACAAGGCTTATGTGGGGATCAGCAAGAAGTCCAGTGTGACGGGACCTTGGAGTTTGAGAGTTGGGAGAAGAGGCTGGAGGGAGAGAGGGAAAGAGGAGTGTCAGATGGTACCCCAATTCCCAGCTTGGAGAACTGGGTGAATTAAGTCACCGCATCGCTCAGACTGAGAGCACAGGGGGAGATTGCTCTGACTGATTGGAGGAGAGTAGATGCAGCAGGACAAGAGTGGAAGCCAGAAGACCAGGGAGGAGGTGAGTGAGAGCGGTGGCTTGGAGTAAGATGGTGGTGGCAGTGGAAGCGGGCAAAAGTGGTCAAGCTCTGGTATATTTTGAAGGTGGAGCCGTGATCAGGACTTGCTGATTGATTGGCTGTAGGAGATGAGGGAAGGAAAGAAAATCAAGTTTGCCACCTGGGCCTTTGGACGTGCACATCTGGGAGGTGCCACTGATGGAGATGAGGAAGACCTAGGGAAGAGAGGTTTGGAGGGTGTGGAATAGGGCACAAGAGCTCTATTTGTATGTCTTCAGTTTGAGTCAACCCTTGGACATTGTAGGGAAGGAAAAAGGTTTCCTCGACTTTCTCAGGGTCCCGGGCTAGGTGTGAAAATTAGACCGACAAAGAAAGATTGACAGGAGGAAAGCACACACGTCTATTTCACGTAAGCTTGGGAGCCTTCATAAGGAAATGCAGACCTGGAGGAACGGTCAGTCCTGAGTGTTTTGATGCTAGGTTTGATGAAGAGTTTGAGCAAAGTGTAGTAAACTGGGGGGAGCTCAGCAAGGCCTGTTCGTGTGGATTTTTCTTGGCATTACCCCTGTCTCAGAGATAAGGATACTCCTTCTCTCCAGGCATGGGGAGGGCACCTCTTACGTGAGGGGCTTATGACCTGCTTCCAGGGAGAAGGGCAGGAGTGTGGGGAAGGTCAGAGAGACCTTCTTGCTTCTGCCATTTTTTCAACCTCCTTCATCTTAAAATATTCAACATGCCAAGGTGCCATGTTTGGGGGTAGTGTGTCTTGAACCCCATCAACGCCCATGTGGTGATTTCATTGAGCATCTCTCCATGTAACAAGCTCTATTGTTAGTACTTTTATCTGTTACCAGTATAACCTTCACAACAACCCCAGGAGGTAGATGCTGGTATTCTCACCTCCTTTGTACAGGTGAGAAATGGAAACCTAGAGAGGGAAAGTAACTTGCCCAAGGTCACACAGCTATTAATTGGCACAGCCAGGATTTGCACCCAGACAGCCCCGTTCCAGAGTTTGTGCTCCTAACCTTCAATACCTTGGAGGAAGTGGAGTGTCAGGGAAGCCAAGAGAAGCATGTTTTTCCAGAACAAAGGAGTGATCAACTGTGGTTTAGAGGTTAAGCGAAGACAGAGGTGTGAGCACCAGGTTTGGCAACATGGAGATCACTGGTAACCTTGACAAGAACGATTTTAAGGGAGCAGTAGAGTTGAAATCCTGATGGGAATGGGTTTATGAGAGAATGAGAAGAAGCAGGGACAGAGAGTGTAGACAACTCTTTCATGGAGTTTTGCTCCATAGAGGAGCAGAGAAATGGGACACTGACTGGAGGTGGGAGTGGGGTCAAGTGAGACTCTTCTTTTTTTAACTTTGAAGGGAATGCTCCAAATAAAATGAACCTTCTTATGATGCAGAAGAGAAAGGGATAATTACAAAGACAAAGTCATTGTGGAGGTGAGAAGGGGTGGGATCCAGGAATTTACATTGGCACCATTCTGCATGATTGTGTGAACTTTGCCAGCACCTTCATCACCTTGGGGCAGGCAGGAGGAAAGCAGATGGTTAGATTTGTCCAGATTTGAGGTAGTGTCAGGTGGAGGTGACAGAGGGACAGCAAAGCAAGGGAAATTCAGATGTTAGCAAAAGAGGTGTTGAAGTGATGGGCCATTGACTCTATGCTGGATAGGGAGAGAAAGCAAGGGAAGTAAGGGCTAATGGTGGGAAGAAAGCAGACCAGCGGACAGGAGGTCCCCACAAGCTGGAAAGATAGTTGGTGGTGTCTTTCATCAGGAGGTAGCTGAACAAGCCCAGTAGAAAGAGAGGAGACAGGGGTCAGAAAGTGGGAGCCCCGCATAGAGTGTCCAGAGGTGGCAACAAGATGTAGGCTGCCCCTGTGGGAAGAGGCAGCTGCAGTGGACCCGACAGCGTCTTCAGAGATGTCAGGTTCGAAGAACTGGGAGGCCTGAGGGTTGAGGATCGATGGCCACAGGCAGGCATGCTGAAGTCTCACACTCACTACTCCATGTCACTACTGTCCTGTCCCATTCTCGCAATCCCTTTCTCACATGCAGTGACGTCTGGGTGGGAAAGAAGAATGAGCCCACCGCAAAGACTTGACTGAACGTTGGAGAGTGCGTTAGCCAGTTGGCCTGAGCCTCGAAGGAGGAGAGGTGCTCATCCAAGGACAGACTAGTCTACCCCAAGGTAGGTGGGGTGTGGGAGAAGGAAACGCCTCCTTTGGGTCAGGTTACGGGGGCACCCCACTTGGTGGAGGGACCCCGGCTTCAGTTAAGGAGGAAGTTGAGAGCTTCCCTCTAAGAAGTGAAGCAGCTAGAGTGGTGATGTCCATGGGGCTAGATGTGGCTATTGTGACTGAAGAACTGAAGGTTCAATTTTATTCCATTGTAATTCATTTAAATTTAAATAGCCACGTGTGGCCAGTGGAGCTCTACAGAGGTGTGCTGGGGAGGGAGCTGCAGTCTTCAAGGTCACAAAGGGGGCAAGCGGGGGAGAAAGGGGAGCGGTAGAGGGCACAATGCCAGGGAGCCTAGAGCCATGTGGTCAAGTTCCTAGTCCCCAAGTACAGGATACTGTCTATGCACACAGGGAGGTTTCTGGAAAAACTAAGGTGAGTCTCAGTAACCTGGCGCTCCCGTGTGAAGGAGTTTCAAGGACCCACTGCATTTCCCCTTCCCAGGTGGGCATTGCCCAAGTGCGAGGTCAATGCTTGACCCAAAGGAACAAATCAGCAACTCTTGGAGCTGGACAGACCTTCAGGTGGCCGTAGCCTCGGCTCCTCCCACGAGTGGTTTAGCCAGCCCAGGCTTAGCAGGGCCCCTGAGCGAGAGAGTCCTCCCTCTCCAGACAGATCTAGCTGTTCAGAAGTCAGTTTCCCCATGCACCCTGCATCCTCGGCTAGGTCTCCCAGCCCAGGGCCCCAGTCAGGTCTGGGGGCACCTTCCTGTTTCTTGAGCAGGTGGTTGCTTCCACACCTTTCCTCTTCTTGGCCCGTGATCACAATGCCCAGGGGGCATCGGTCCTGCCAGAGGGGCCTGGGGGCCTGGGCGGCTTCTGGGGCCACAGTGGGGTCCTTGGGGGACAGGGCTGGGGCCCGGCTCGGGGGAGGGCCTCCCAGCAGGACCAGACAGCCTCCAGATTCCCCAGGCCGCTGAGCTCAGGGGACGAGGGGGCGCTGGGCAGCCAGCCCACTTTCTCCTCCTCATGATTTCCCTTCCTCTTCATCCCAGGAGCCTCCTTGCCGGCCAACTGTACTAAAACTCCGGAAAACCATGGCGGGGAGGTTTTCCAATTAGAACATTCTTTTTCCGATCTGTGGATGATTCTTAAAGCAGCAAAAAGCCATTCTTCAGGGCATGTGGGGATTATCCGCCAGCGAGGCCTTGGCTCGGCTCGCGCACTCGTGCTCCGGAGGCCTGGCCTGGGGCTGCTTCAGAGCCAGAGACAAAAGGCAGTCTGCGTTCCGGGGGCATCAGGTCACACAGGCCAAGACTGACGGCTGAGCGTTTCCTGGGCTTCTCCAAAGTAGTAGATTCAAAAGGGAGTGGGGAGTCCAGGCTGCAGGGGTGGGAGATGTCCATGTGGCTGGGGAGGCCTGCCTGTACAGCCTTCCTGCTCCTGGTGGGGCCACTGTCCACAGAGCAAGAGATCCTCGGGTGTGCATTCTGCCCCTTGGAGCTGAACTGGTCTGCCTTCCCTACCAGACTGGGAGCTACTCCAAGCCAGGACTGGGTCTGACTGGTCTCTGGGTGCAGTGGGGCTTGCAGTGCGGTGGGGGACAGGAGGTCCTAAACGGGGCATTTGGTGAGCGAGAGTATGTATGTTTGCCAGGGAGGGGCGGTGCAGGTTGAGGGTAGGGCTGGGGCCCCAAAGGCAAGACTGGGCAGGCGGGGTCTCAGGCCACGCACTGCAGGGTTGGACCACCTCCCAGCAACACAGAGAGCTGCTTACAGACTCAGAGGTCTGGCCTGCAGGTTCGGGGCTCCGCAGGGGCCCCTGTGGTTTACAACCATGCCTGGGGACCCCTGCCCCGAGGGGACCCACCCTGCTCGGAGCCAATGGAGTCACCCAGCAAGTGGAGACTGGTTGAAGAGCTTAGGAGGATGAGGTGTCAGGGCGGGCCCTAGCAGAAGGGAAGGAAGGAGGGGATTAGGGTGCAAACAGAAGCCCGGCCCTCCCTACACGTGAACCTGAGCACCCTAGCTGGGTGAGGGATCCATCCGCAGCAAATGGAGCCCTGGTTTTAGTCCCGGCTCTGCCTCAGACTGGCTGTGTGGCCGCTGCTGCATGCCGTCCCTCTCTGGACCTGTTTCCCCCTGTGCACCATGGCAGGGTTTGGGTCAGCTGTTGGTCTCCGGTGCCCTCCAATGTGGGGACACTCTGCCTGTGTTGGCTTTGGGGCCTGACAGTCTTCAGGGCCCCACCCACGGTCCTCCTCCCTAACCTGGGAACTCTTCGGCTAGACTGGCTTGCCTACATTCTGTTCCCAGCCCTGGAGATCTGAATGGGGCCATCCTGGGGCTGAGGAGCACTGGTGGCCGCTTCTTTCCAGACAGTCACCTGTCCCCATGTCATCTGCTTGCTTCCCGAAGAATCTGCCTCCATTGCCGGCTCAAGGCTCATGGCTCCCCTCAGCATATAGGGGGTCAACACCTGCCCGGTCCTGCCTCTACCTTCCAGGCAGCCCAGCCTGACCCTACCCTCCAGCCCACCCTACTTAGAGGCAGCACTTGTAGCCTCAGAGCAGGGCCTTGCTGAGGGCCTGCCTGTCGTGGGGAGACTGCTCGAGCTGGGGGCCTTCGGGAGGACTCCACCAGAGCCTGGGCGGCTGGCCAGCCTTGGAGCTAGAGATGGGTGTCGAGGCACAAGAGGAGCTGAGAGTAGAAAAGGACAGGGCCAAGCTCAAGCCAGTCAGGGGTAGAGCCCAGTCTGGGGGCAGCCAGCAGCCACAAGGGTCTTGGCCCTCGAGCTCTGGGAGAAGGGGAAGTTCATGGCGGAGCCAGTGTTATGGGTGGGAGGTCATCACCAAGGGGACATCTCGTGCAGGGGCCTGCTAGGACGAGAGCACTTGCTATGTCTGGGTCCACGTGCCCGAGGGCAAGGAGTCAAAGAGGAGGCTGACGGACTCTGGCTGACGTGACTTCGGGTGGCCCTGGCAGGGGCGGTGGGGGCTGTGTTGGGGCAGTGAACAGGTGCGCAGGGCAGGGCAGGGCAGGGCAGGGCAAGGCGCTTACCATTCGAGTCAAACCCGTTTGCAGGCAAGATCAGATGCAGGGCCTGGAAGCCTGGCAGGGAGGGAAGAGTTAAGGAAAGGCTGACTGGCACTGTCATGGCAGATCTGACCTGGCAGGGGCTGAATCACCCGGTATATGGGAAGAGCTTGAGACCCCAGAGCAGCCCAGCCCAGGGCAGCCCTCGCTCACTGGCCGTTGGCGGCTTTGAACAGCACCCTTGCTTGTAGTCTCCAGCTGGCGAACCCAGACTCAGGGCTCGGGGGTGAGCTTGCCATTTCCTACTGGTGGCCTTAGAGAGAAGGGCCACCCTCTGTCTCGTCCTGCCCTTTACCCCTTCACCTCTTGTCCTCTCCATTCTACCTCTCGAAGCTAGGGGCTCTGGAAGGGTAAGGGGGCCCAGAGAGGGGGGAAACACACGCTAGGTCATATGGTGAGTACGTTTCGGAGCGAGGATGGCAAGCCAAGTCCATGGCCACCAGCAGCCTGGGGTCAAGGGGCTGGAAGGCGTTAGACACTGGCCGCCAGACTGGAAGCAGAGAAACGTTTGCTGGCAAGAGGCACAGATGAACTGAGGTGACGTTATACTTTATATACGATCCCCACCCTCACACCGCACACACGTATTCACACAGACACAGGGCAGTCTCCTCCCTACGTGATAAAGCCCGAGAATAACAAGGACAGCTTCCTGAGTTTCAATCGCCTCTCAATCCCCTCCAACCTGCCATGTTGGTTTCCACGTCCCAGTGATGACTCAGACAGGGCCCTACCCTCCCCAAGCTCATCATCTAGAACAATAAAAGGTGACAGCCGCTATGCTAGATTGATGTAATCAGAGGGAACTGGGGGAGCACACAGAAGGAAGTGATCTTCCCCCCCACCCCGAAACCCGGGTGGCCTGTAGAGTCAGGAGAGGATTTACAGACACTTGAGTAAAGTTTTGAAGAATGACTATGAGTTCACTAACCAGACAAGGGGACAAAGGACATTCTAGGGAGTCTGCCTCAGGGAGACAGGATGTATTCGGAAGGCGGAAGGAGCTGAGTGCGGCTGGAGTGCACTGAACCGAGGGAGAGCGTGGCTGGGTCTGCAGAGAGAGGTCGGCACAGCCGAATCCTCGAGCCCCTTAGAGAGTTTCGTTTCATCTCGAGAGCAGTGGGCATCAAAGAGCTGCAGGCAGTGGAGCCACGTGTAAAGTCTTCAAGTGACTTCCGTGTGGAGACTGGACGGGGACAAGGCAAGACCGGAGGCAGGGAAACCACCGAGGAAGCTGATCCTGGAGCCCAGGCCTGGACCAGGGTGATGGCAGTGGGCATGGAGGGAAGTGGATGGATTGGAGGGCCCTCTAGGACATCGATTTGGCAGGGATCGATGAAGAACCCGTTGCTCCATCGTTTCGATCCTGTCATCCCCATAGGCCAACTCTGTGCGGTCTCTTGGACAAGCCCCACAGGTAGGATTAGGGGCTTCTTCTGACGCTCCCTCCATCCTAGCCCCCAGCCCAGTGCCTTAACCATCACAAGTACTCCGCAAGCATGACAATGACACAAGTACTCCAAAAGCAGGACTGAATGACACTTATCAAACTGCACTGGCCCTCGGGGTCTGCCTGCGTCTCCCCACCCAGCTTGTGGGGGTGGCCTGGCTGGCTGACAGGGTGTTCACTGCAGTGTCTTGGGAACCCCAAGTCCCCCCAGGATGGTTTTCCAGGGTGAGAACTTCTCAGGCGCGGCCGGGGAGCAGGCTTTTCCACTTTTTTCTCCTTCCCGGCCTCCGGGACTTCCTGCATGATCTCAGCCGACAGCCCCCAGCCCCCCTCCCCGCCCCTGTCTGGGATCTCCATCTGTAAAATGGATCTAGGAACAGTAGTTCTCGACAGAATTAACCCGCAGCATCTGTGCAAGTCATCGCCCCGAGCGGGGGCCAGATCGCGTCGGGCGCGGGCAGGGGCGCAACTGGGCAGCCCGGGCTCTTCACGTGGCGGAGGCCTCCCAGCCCGGGGCCGCGAGCCCGGAGGAATTTGCCTGGAAGTTTTCCACCGCGGCAGAGCCTTCCGGAGCTCGCTTTGGGCTCGGTGCGGGGAACCCGGGCCTTGATTTCTCCAGCAGCCCCGCGGGGCGGGGCCGGGAAGGGGCGGGCGGGCCGAGGACACTGGCGGGAGAATGCGCGGAATGTGCCAGGCGCATCTACCTACCCCGGGAGAGGGCAGAGGAAGGGGGCCGGCCGAGGGGAGGGGCGAGGGGCGAGGCTCGGGCGCAGGAGAAAACCTGTTTGTTCTCCTGCGGGCGGAGTCCAGTCCGCTCCTCCTCGCCGCCCTGCGCGCTCCACGCCGCGCCTCGCACCCCGCGTCCGCTGCCCGGCCCGGCCGGCGCTGCCCACCTGAGGGAGCCCGCGCCCCGCGCCCGCCCGACCCTCCGCCCGCCCCGCGAGCTGGGCACCTGTGCCAGGTAGGACTGTCGAGTCGCCGTTGGCGCGGCCGGCGGAGTCAGCGCGGGGAACCCGGCCAGTGTTGAGCCGGGTGACAGGGACAACTCAGGACCTCAGTTTCCCCATCCATAACCTTCACCCTCTCTAAGCATCCCTCCCGGGCTTCCGCCGGCTGAGGCAGGGTACTTAGTTTTCTGGTTTTCACTTTGAGCAAAGAGACTAAGGAGAGAGGCACCTAAGGCTGGCCTGGTCCCGGCGTCCTCACTCTTTCTGGAAGAGAGGGTTTGATGGTTAGTAAATGGCCTGGACCCAGGGTGCTGTCTCACATCAGCTAGTTCTCCCTGTGTCCATTTTGTAGATGAGAAAACTGAGACCCAGAGTCCAGCTCACCCTGGAGCCCAGAGCAGGAGGCTCACCGGTTGCTTGTGATGAGCATGTGCTGGGCACAGGGCAGTCCCTGAAGGGCCACTGGGAAGGTAGCTTCTCAGACAGAAGGCGCCGAATCAAGCGCCGCTGGGTGTTATCGACGGGATCTGCAGTGAGCAGGCTCTGTGGCTGGATTGTTTCATGGGGGCAGGGGAGCCAAGAGCCTTGTCCTCTTTGGAAAGGCAGAGTGATACCTCTGCCTTGGAAAGAGACTGAAAGCTCAGCTGCTCTGTCCACTCTGCTGCTTCTGAGCCGGGGGCACCCAGGCAGCAGCTCCACGGTCCAAGGGGGTAAGACACTAGGTCGCTTCCCACCGGGGGCTGCTGGGGTCTCAGATGAGGTCGGTGGTGGTTGTGCCTGGGGTTTGGGACATCTGAGGCGCGATAGGAATTGTGTTCGCACTGAGCCATTTGCACTTAGTCTTGACATCGTGGAAGGCCGCATCTCAGGACCACTCAGCGAACCCTGAGAGAGAGCCCCTCACAACCCACCTAGCGGTGGTTCAGGCCTCTGGCACCTGGACCCAGTCGTGCCTGGGCCTCATGGCCTTTTGGACTTCTGATCATGGTACCTGGCTGGGGACAGGGGGCAGGGCCCCACGGGCCAATAGGCCTGGACAGTGGGGAGGGGCTCTGGGTTCCCACTCCCTCCTCACCAGGTCACTTAGAGCTGTGGTGGAAGGCGGCAGGGGGCGGCGGAGGAGTGTCCTACCTTCCCAGGGCCTCCACTACCTCACCCATAAAACCAGGGGCAGCTCAGAGGCCCTGCTCAGCACTTAGAAGCGAGTGGCCGGGAGGTGGATGCACAGACCAGGGGCCAGCTTGCAGGTAGGCCTCGGTACTTGGCCTGTTCACCTCATCACCCCTGGGCCACCCCAGGATGAGAAGGAGAGGATCCACCTCACCTGCCCTCCCCCCACTTTCCATCAATTCCCAGCCCCAGCCCGTGTGCCTTCCTGGCCTGGCCTTGAGAAGCCGGGGCCGGGCTGGGGGCTCTGTACTCAAGTGTGGGGATCTGTTCATCTCCACCCTCTGGACACGCACAAGTCAGCGACAGAGGAGGCATAAGCCCGAGGGGCTGTGGGAGTCTGGGGTAGGGGAGGATCAGAAAAAACTCCCTAAGCCCTCGATGTTCCACCCGGAGCTAGGCAGCGGGGCGCTGGAGAGAAAGCAGGGGCAAGCCTTGCCCCAAGGAGACAGGCGCTCAGTAAAGAAACTGTCCAACCTCCTTTCCTCGCCAACTCGAGTCCAGATTCCAGACGGAGTGCAGTGACCCCAGGAGCAGCCAGTGCTTCACCTCAGCCTCCTTCAGCCTGCCTTGCGTTTCTGCTTAGCGCCCCTGTGGCCTTCTAAGACCAAGCAGGACACAGACTCTGGGCCCCCAGCAGCGGGCCTGGGACCTGGCTACACAGACATTGGCACCCGGTCCCCAAACTGCCCTCAGCTGCATGCCCAAAAAAGTTTCAGATCTGGCCCAGTGCGCTCTGGGAGCCTGCCGTCTCCCATCCCCACTCAGCCTCCACGGCTGACTGATCCCTTTGGTCTGGATCTTGCTTCAAGCCACAGCTCATAAGGTGCCAGCTCATGCGTCACACCAGCTTGCTTTCTGCTTGCTGACAGCCAGGCCCCCTGGCATTGGACAGGACCGTGAGCAGCAACCCGGGTGTTCGGGCCCCTAAGGTTGGGGTCCATCAGGGCTTCTGCGTCCATTCCTGCTGCGCCCACAGAGAGCTGGCCGATGCCAGGACAAGAGCAGCCATGCAGGGACCCATGCGCCTGAAGTGACACTCAGGAGAGGCTGGCATCTTTGCTGCTGAGGGTTGTGAAGTGGCGACGGGAGATGGCTGGTCGTAGGGTGTGTGATGGGACACAGAGGCGCCTTTACAGCCTAGCGGTAAGAACGCGGCTCGGAGGTCAGACTGCGTTAAGACACCAGCTCGGCCACTGTCTAGTTGTGCAAACCTGAGTGCGTCACGGAAGCTCTGGAGGCCCCAGGTTGTCACCCGTATGCTGTCAGAGCTGTCCTCCTGCAGGAGCCGTGGTCGCCAGGAGTGGGGTTGAGGCCGGATTGGGAGGGTTGTGGCCTCCCCACCTGAGGAGAAACTGTTTTAAAATCCCTGCTAGTCTATGCCGACGATGCATATCGTGTCTACCCACAGTTCAGTGATTTGCTACAGAACACTTAATTCTTGGGTCATTTCTGGATGCCTACTAACATCTGATTTGCTTTCTTTGACAATTTTCAATGTTTTTCTTTTTAACTTTTATCTTGGATTAATCAAAAGCTCACAGAAAAGTGGTAAAAATGGTACCAAGAACTCCCTTATCTGCATCCCCCAGTGTGAACATTTCTGATCGTTTTCTTCGGGAAGGGGGAAGTTGACGTGGGAGTACTTGTGTGACTGTCACCTTCCAGTGGTCATGGCAGGGTCAGGAGGCGGGCAGGGCTGGTGTCAGTTCATTTTTCCAAAGGGAAACTGAGGCACAGGGAGGAACTCAATACTCATTTGAGGATTAGGAACAGAGCCAGGCTACCTTAGCTCACAGATACGCATGTCCGTATTTGGCGCTGGGGCCCAGGGCGGACTGAGGGCTGAGGAGGACAGGGGTAGGGAAGCAGGAGGGGCAGGGCTGCGTGGAGAAGGGACTGGAAAATGAAAGGACGAGAGGCCCTGTGGGTGTCATTCTCAAAGTCTAATGGGGGTTGGGAGAACAGGAATTTGCAACTTAAGCCCCCGTCCCCGGTGACCTGGATGCCAGAGGGACCCAGGGGCCACTTTCAGAAACACTGCCTAGGCTTTTCCTGTGGGGAGGGTGCTCACTTCCCATTTCAAGAGGGAGCCGGGCACTGGGGCTGCTGGTGGTGGCAGCCGAGGTGGCTGTGGGGCTGTGTGGCACACCCTGGGTCCAAGAGGAGGCCTGGCCTCCAGGGCCACTGGTGCGCAGGCCCCACGCTGCTGCTGGTTGTCTCTGGCAGCCCCTGGCCCTGGCCACGTCTGTGGGCACACCTCGGGTGCTCGGTCCAGCAGCCTTGATCTGGTCCCCGTGATCACTGGCTCAGCTCGCCACTTTCTGATGACTAGGTCAGTTTCCCACGGAGCTTGATGGTGCAGAGAGCAGGCCCGAGGATTCCCAGCAGCAGAACGGGTATCCCTGGTGTAAATGCTTACCTCAGGCAGCGCCCGCTTTCAGACTGAAAGAAGCAAAACAAAACAAAACAAAAAACCAGGACTTGCCTTATCGCTTCTGCCCAGTGAGCTCCTACTCATTCTTTCATTCCTTCAGACGGCCCGAGCCAAGGGCACCTTCCTGGGAAACGCGGTGCCGCTCTAGGCTCCTGTCTGCCTGTCTGCCCAGCACCTAGCCTGGCTTCCACTTTCTCTAAAGGCTTATGGAATCAATGAATATGTGGCCTTGGGCAAACACTTTCTCCTCCCCGGGTCTCCATATTCTCACCCAGAAGTGCGGACAGCGATAAGAGGTCGGGGTGGAGCTCAGGGAACTCTGGGTCTGGGCTGGACAGGAAGGTGAGGGAGGAGGGGACTGGGAAGGGAGAGGGCAGCGCCACTCGTGATCACCTGTGACTAGGACAGAAGGCATCAGCCTTGGCCAGTGTCAGTCAGGGGAAGATGGAAGGGACTTCCCTGTCACCAGGCCTGCTCTGGCAAAGGCTGAATGGGTGGCAGTAGAGAGGGTGCAGGGGTATTCCTGGGGTGGGAAGAGTTGTGTGGGGTGGAAGTGGGCTCCAATGACCCCTGGGTCCCTTTCAACCCCCTTGACTGTCTGTGTGCAGATGTGGACAGCATCTCTGCCCCACTGGGATGAGCTTAAGACCACCTTGGTTCCGGGCTGCAGAGACAACTGGGGTGTGTGGTGGGAGGGACAGAGCCGGCCCAGGCCCCACAAGACGGCTCCTGGGCTTTGTCTGGGCCCCTTCTCCTGGCACGGCAGGGGAGGTCGCGGCCCCGGGAATAGCTCATGTGCGTGGCTCCGGCAAAGGGTCCTGCGTGGGGTGAGGCCCATGCATGGGCCCTGCTGTCCCCAGCACGTCGGCCCCGCCCAGCCCCCTGGCCTCCACAGAGACATCTCAGAGGGTCCTGCCGGAAACCCTTGCTGGCCCTCGTATCTGGCCGGCTGAGCGCTAGCAAATGGGCACAGGAGTGGCGTGTGGCTGGGTGGCCGTGGCTCCTTTTGTCCTCTTGGGGCTCCAGCTCCCCACCGCCCGGAGGGAGCTGACCAGCCTCAGGTGTCTGCCTCCCAGGGCCCCTCTGGTGCTGACGCCGAGAAGTCTAGATTCTGGGTGTTGGGCGTGGGATGAGGGGAGGTGAAATTCCAGACCTTCATTTACCTGTAAAGCACATTTACAAATACTCCCGCCCGGTCAATGCATTTTGTTTCCATATTACATTTTCCCTCTCTGGAACCCAAGTCTCCTCCAGCTCTTTTTTCCATGCGGTACGCCTCCTTCCTGCCACCCCTTGGCTTCCGGGCAGGAGGCCTGGGACTGGAGCATCACGGGCCGGCGAGATGCTCCACTCTGTCGCTCGCACAGGCCAGAGAGGCCAGCCAGGGCTCCCGGGAGCTGTGTGCTGTGCAGCCAGCTGAGGGGCTTGGACATAACCCAGCTGCTCAGCCATGGATCTGGAAGGCCTCTGAAGGGCCCCTGCCCCCTGGACCGCTGCTGAGCATCTCCGGATCCCAGGAACCCCTGGAGGAAAGCAGCCCGTCTGCTGGCTGTCCTCTTGCCGGCTGCTGCGACTGGGAACCAGGATGTCCTCATTCATGAGACGTGCTCTCAGGAGACTCCTCATAAAATGGGACGTTTGATCGTTCCAGCCCTTTTGGCCTGGGGAATCAGGTCAGCTGACCCAGTGCTGGCGTAAGTCAGCCTGGGTCCAGACTTTGACACCCAGCCAAGTGTGTGCCTTGAGAAAGGACTGGACGAGGACACCCAAACAGGGGTCCCCAGCCCCCTCATACGTCCTGCCTGGGGCCTCAGCGTCGCTCATCTGGGTCCAGGCCTTCCTTAGCCCAGCGCAACCTGGGCCCTCCCTACGGCGCTAGACCTTTGACCTCCGGGGATGTTGCAGAGGAAGGACAGGAGGCTGTGGCCCTGGTGATGAGCCGCACTGAAGCCTGTGCCTTACCCCCACGGCCAGGGGCAGGGGTCAGGGAGCGCTTTGAAGCTGGGGCTTCATCTTCAGCCAGAGGGGGTAAGTGACATGTCCGGTGACCTTTTCTGACAGAACAGGACTGGGACTCCGTGTCTCTTGCTCTTTCCTTTGCACCTGAGTTGGAAGAAACAC
This sequence comes from Tursiops truncatus, assembly GCF_011762595.2. Lineage (NCBI taxonomy): Eukaryota > Metazoa > Chordata > Mammalia > Artiodactyla > Delphinidae > Tursiops > Tursiops truncatus. The sequence continues at coordinate 2,235,637 of NC_047055.1, read as the reverse complement.
CATGTGTGCCCCTCCTGTGAAGGGACAGATGATGGGCCTGGCCAGCTCATCTCTGAGCAGGCAGTGTCCCCACTGCCCCGTCAGCTTTTGTTTCTGCTGCCCCCTTCAGGCTCAAGGGGCTGCCAGGCCAACTGTAGAGGGAAGCTCTCTAAGGACGGACAGGGTGGGTGAAGGCACCTGCTGCCCGTTGGGTAGAGCCAGGGCTCTCCAGCGGGTGGGCTTTGACTACCTTGGTGTCACCCGTCCCCTGGTGATGCAGACTGCCCCAATTCTGGGACACCTCATTACCCTGAAGGACCTTGAGAGGGGCCTCTCACGGGCACTTACACGCTAGGGGGACCCTTATGTTGAAGCTTCAAGGCATTTGCTTGAAACACACCCAAAGAGGGCCCAGGTGTCTCTTCTGGGAGGTAGCCACCGTCAGCGGGGCAAGTCTTCCGGTGGGTAGAGCTGTTGGACAGGTGAGGAGGGGCACGGCCTGGGAGGTCATGCACAGGTGTCCTCACTCCCTCCCTCCCACCCCCTTCTCGCTGCCAGTGGCAGCCCCCAGGTTGAATTGGGCCAGGAGGGAGGCGTGGAGGGACTCTGGCCAGGCTGTTTGTCGTAGAGGGCCAGAGGGGACAGGTGTGACAGCTGAGGTCCCCCTGGCAGGTTTTGTTTCTTCATGGTTTAGTCATGACACCCCATCGGGAGCCAAGGCCCCATGGAAGGAAGGAGTCTCCTTCCTCCCAGGCCAGCTGTCTTCTCTGAGACCCCCCGACAGCACCCAGCTGAAGGCATCAGAACTGGCTGGGTCCGCCCGTCTCAGGAACAAGCTGCTGGGAAACAAGGGACTTTTCGCCACTTCACCTCTTCCCTCCCGCCCCAGATAGGAGTGCTGTGTCTCTGCTGAAGTGACGGGGGAGGCCATATTCGGGGCCCTGCCGCTGTTAGCAGTCCCTGCCCCCGAGCCGCATAAAAATGCTCGCAGACAGAGCTTTACTGAAATACGGCCTAAAGTTGGCCCAGCAACCAGCCCCCGGGGGGCCCGAAGCCTCAATGACATCTTCCAGATGTCCTCGTCACATCTGTATTTGGTCACTGGGCTTGGCTGCGTGGGTCACACTGTGACCACACCTAACGAGTCTGCCCGGAGCTGAGCCGTGGGCTCTGGTGCCAAGAGACAGAATCGCGTCTGATCCCTGCCAGCCAGAGATGGGGTCCCGCAGAAGGTCGATACATGTGAGGAAACACAGCCGGGCTTCCTGTCAGCTCCCTGGGTGCAGAGCGTCACAGCTCACCTCTGGGGAAGAAGCCCTGCCCCTCGCTCTTCTGCCAGTGGCGCACCCACGCCTGCCTGTTCACAGTGGCCAGCGCCCAGCATACGCACCTGCAGACAAGCCCCAACAGCCGCGCCCTCTGGCTGCAGCTCCTGTGTGTGAAACGGTGTCCTGTGCTCCTGGAAAGCACGGCTAAAGGTGTTTTGTTCCTCTTCCGTCGCAGTTTACCTAGGAGGTCCCGGCCTGGCATCCAGCGCTGCCCCCCACTCATCTCACTGCCATCCAGGGTGGGGCAAGAGCAGTCACTCAGCCGCCATCTCCTTTCACACAAGGATCCTGGGCAGGAACCGGGGGGCGGGGCTGCCTGCGTTCTCAGGCCCGTCCTTGGTGTCCTTCCTGTTGTCCGGAAGAAGCCAGCCCGTCCCAGCTGTGCCGCGGGGAGCCGGGAAAGGTGTGGGGAGAGCAGCCCCAGGGGAACTTGAGGGCGCCTCTGGGAGATGCCTCCTGGGCTGAAGCTCGGGGCCATTTGTCAAGTTGGTAGCTGCCAGAGGAGACGCACAGAGGCCTGCTTGGGAAAGTGGATGTGCACGACATGGGGTGTCAGGCAGGCCGGCGATTCTAGAAAACTTTCTCTGAGTTAGTTTTCTCATTTTGGAGGCACAGCACGTCCTTGTGGGGTGACACGGTGACCCCTCCTCGCTGTCTCTCTCTCCATCTCTGTCTCCTCACACATCAGCCAAGCTAGTCTGCCTGCATCAGCTCTGTTGGCCTCTGATGCCACCAGGCTCGCTGTGGCCGGGACCACAGGCTCCGTGCACGCCCCTCATCGGCTCCTTGCTTCTGTCTATCCAATCAGGGCTTCCAGCCCTTTCCCTGGGAGTTAGCACGGGAAGGGGTCCTGCCGAGTGAGGCTACATCTAGTGAGGATCCAGGGCTGTGCCATGAGGGACAGCTGCGGCAGAAGGTGGCACATAAGCCACCCGTTCCTTTGGTGGCCCAGGCCGGGCCCTTGGGCAAGGCGACGTGAGAATTCCTAAAGAGTCGGAAGACTTCTCCCTCTCAAGGTAGAAGTGGGGCCATCGTCCTGAAACGGCGCACAGAGCGGCTGCCCTGACTAGACCGGGGCTCGCATGGGCCATTTGGGAGGTTAGGACACCCACCAGCATCCAGACACCAAGCCATGGCATGGGGCAGAACTGGCTCCAAATTCCAGCAGTGGCACACGCTCTGGCTTGGAGGCGTCCTGCCAAGAGGAGAGCCGGCGAGTAGGTTCACGGGCTTGGCGGCTCCGCACCACTTCACAGATGGGGCTCAGAGAGTGGGACAACATTGCAGCCCTGTGAGGCCCCTTAGGGACGAGGAACAGAGCCGTGAGCCTGCTGGGCGGGGCTTGCTGTCAGGCTGGGGGGCCCTTCCTGATGGCAGGCCTCGTGCGCCAGGAGGGCCTAGGACGGTTTGGGAGAAGCCCAAGTGCCCAGACGAAGAGGAAGACTGGAAGGCCTGGGCAGCTGGGAGGACTCCTGCCCCACTTTATTATTATTTTTTTTGCGGTACGCGGGCCTCTCACTGCTGTGGCCTCTCCCGTTGCGGAGCACAGGCTCCGGACGCGCAGGCTCAGCGGCCATGGCTCACGGGCCCAGCCACTCCGCGGCATGTGGAATCATCCCAGACCCGGGCATGAACCCGCGTCCCCTGCATCAGCAGGCGGACCCTCAACCACTGCACCACCAGGGAAGCCCTCCTGCCCCACTTTTGAAGGCCGCTGGAGATGGAACATTCCAGTGATGTAGCATCCATCTTGCCTCTTTCTCCACCTTCTGCGTGGGGTGAGTGGGGAGGTGCAGAACAGTTTCTCTCTTCCCAGGTCTTCTTGAATTTTGCATCCTGCGTCTCAGGTGCAAGCCCTGGGCATAAGAGACCTTGGCACGTTGGACGTGGAGAGGGTAGAGTCCGGGGCTGCAGGGCGAGGGCTGCCCAGCTCAGAGAGGATGCTGGAGTCAGGAGCTCGGAGTTGGTAGTGAGGCTGAGAGTCCAGGCAGGCACCGTGTGCATGGCTGGCCTGAGTCCAAGAGTCTCCTCCCTGCCGCAGGTGTGAGCCAGCTGCTGGGACCATGTGCCGTGCTTTGCAGGAATCATACTGGTGGTGAGCTGCCTGGACCCCAGGATTTTGCTCCAAGGAGCACTCCGTGATGTCGTGTGTGGGGTCAGCAGGGCTACTGTGCAGCCACAGCTGGGGCCCAGATTCTAGCTGGGCCCGCCACCCTCTGAAAGTGTTGGAAGTGTGGCCTGGGGCCAGTTGCCCAACCTCCCCGATCCCAGTTTGCTCACAGTGAAGCAGGACGATGGTATACTTACTGCTGGCGGGTTGCCCTGGTGCCTGGACTAGATGCTGGGACCCCACATCCCAAGGCCCCATGGACGGGCAGGACCAAGGCTCCAGTCAGCCAGGCTGGAGGGGGTGGTGTGGGTCCTCGATGCTTGGTCAGTTCTCCCCAAGTGAGGGAGGGAGCAGAGAGCCTCTGCACGTGCAAAGCGCCTTCATTCTCTGCTGCTGTGTCTCCTGTGTTTTTGAGCCTGCTCCCAAGGGTGCTTCTGCAAACTATTTCTGTATATGTCCTTTCAGTTGTTTCTTTTCCTGGGCATTTTTATGTAACTGTATTTTTAAGGAAATGGAAGCATCCCAGTAGTGGGATTGCCGGGTCGTATGGTAGTTCTATCTGTAGAATATCGCATATATCAATATCATTTGTGATGGGCACATATCATCTGCTTGAACAGTAGATCATAATATGTTTAAATACAACTGTTGGGAATTCAGATTATTGCCAAATTTTCACCATCATATTCTACACTGGAATGACACCCTCTTGTATACTGTGTTGTACTTATGCACTTGAATCCTTAGGAGAGGTTACTGTGAGGGGAACTGTTGGATCAATGAGCTTGCCCTCTCCAAAGCTTTTGACACACGTGGAGACCTGTCCTCCAGAAAGATGCCCTGACTGACCTGCCCGCCAGCAGTGTTTGAGAGCCGCCAGGAAATGCCCTCCTGAGTGGTCCACCCCCCATCCTCCAAAGCTGCTCGTGTCTGCAGTGAGGGTTTTCTGGTTGCCCACGGATTGGGCGGCTACTTTGCCCTGCTTTCTGAGAAGGGTCAGAGGAGGGGAATGGATGGTGGGTCTGAGAGGAGACCTGGCTCAAAGGAGCGGTGGCGCTATCGGATAAGTTAGGAGCACGGCCCCCGCCAGCCTCCAGCCCAGCGGCATAAGCAAAGGCGCGGGGACTGACTTCGCAGGGCCACGTTCCAGGGATGCTGAGGCATGTGGTCCGCTTGGAGCGCGCTGTTGACATGGAGGTGTGAGAAGTGGCTGGGTCGGAGGACTGGGGAGTTTGCCCCCAGTCTTGGAGACAGTGGGGGACCAGCAGGAGGGATCAGGGGCCGATGAGTGCTGCCAGAAGGAGGCACAGATGGAAACCAGTGGAGCAAGGAGGAAGGCAGAAGTCACTGCGGCCTGAACCAGCGCTGTTGTGGGGAGGGAAGGCAGGCAGTGAGGTGGAGGGAGAAGCCAGCTGTCCAGCCGGGACATAGGTTCAAATGTCATGTCCATCTGGCTGGGACTCATCACCTTAAAGTCTCCTTGTCCTGAAGCGCTGCGTTCTTCTTCAGTCCCATGAGGAGACTCTACTTCCTGACTCAGATTTCTTGTTCCATGAAAAAAGACACTTGACTTCTGAGATGAGGCGTCGGTCCTGGTCTTTGTCTGGTGAGGTGGGACAGGAAGCTGTAAAGCCAGCCCTTGCTGTGGGCTCTCGGGCGCGTCCCTGCCCCTTTGGCTTGGGGGTCCCCAGTGGCCCCTCTGCCTCTGTCATTCTGCATGTTCATGCATCTGCCCTGATTTTGGAAGTAAGTGGCTTATTTGCTTCTGATTTGACAGAAAATTTCTAGGCAACGTGGCCAACAGGCTTGTTGAGGGGAAACTGATGAGCTAAGGTCCAGAGGAGGTGAGGGACTCCCCCAAGGCCACGCGGTCAGTCAGCAGCCTCAGGAGACGGAGGGGCCGAGATCTCAGGCGGCCCAGTGGGGCCGTTCCAGGGGCTGCTGGGATGGGGCAGCTGGGCAGTGTGGTCCGACGGTCACCTATCGAGTGAGCTCTGCTCAACAGAACTCTGACGTGGCAGCCTTGGTGCAGGGCTAGGCACGCGGGGCTCCCGTTCGCAGTGATGAGGTGCCGTTCCTGGCACTCAGAGGGCTCGGGCCTGCTGGGCTGCTCGTTCGGTGCAGTTTATGGGAAATCCAGCTCTTGCTGACGGGGCAAATTTGGTTTCCTCTTGGCCCTCTGCCCTGCCCGTTTTAGTATGCCCGTGACCTCCGTGAAAACATTCCCGGGACTCTGCCAGCTGGCAGCATGGCCCGGCTGCTCAGGGCCTGGCCCTGGAGGGGCCCAGAGGGTGGCAGGCCCCTAAGAGGGAGGTTGCTGTGCCTTAGGACTGTGTGGGCAGAGCCAGGGCCCCTGCTTCCTGTCACGCCCACTCGCTTGAGGCCCAAGGGTCACTGCCTTGACTAAACCCGTGCTGGGCCAGTCCCATTCTGGAGAGCCGACTTCCTCACCCCAGCGCCTCCTGGAGCTGGAAGGTGTCGGGGACCATGACGGCCCCCCCTTCACGGGCCGCAGAAGGGCAGCGCCTGGCTCAAGGGCAGAGAGGAGACAATGGGGGAGGGCAGGGCGAAAAGACAGAGAGAGGAAGAGAAAGCAGAGCACAGGACGTTCCCTTCTTCCCCAACATGACCTCGTGCCCGAGGGTCACTAGGAGTTGGCAGTGGGGCCCCAGGCTTTCCCCACCGGAGATGGACCCAACCCCCGAACCACACGGGGCTGACACCTCCAGGCTGTGCTTGTGCTGATTAAGGACCCGCGAGGGTCTCTCCCAACGAGGATAGGTTGAGAGTCACGGCGATCTTTGCTGTCCTGGGGAGTGTTGGGCAGTTGCAAGAACAGTGGTGCCTTCTGTCCTCCCAGCAGTCCTGAAGGGTAGACACTGGGTCAGGCTGGAGAGGTCAGATGACCCGTTCAAGGTCTGTCAGATGACGACTAAGGAGTGAGAGAGACGGTCCCCCAAAGCGACCGTCCCCCAGCCTGTACCCTTCCTTCCCCCATCCCTCCTCCTGGGTCCACCAGTGTCGGCCACTGCTTCCACCCCTCCCCTACACTCGCTGGGCGGGAGTCTGGCCATCAGAGGTCTCTAAGAGAGTTGGTGGTCTGCCTGTCTCAGCCATCTCTCCAACAGAGAGCCCCTGGCAGGCCATGCCATGCTTCCCAGTGTGCAGCCCAGCGGCGGCCTCTGCCCAGACTCCACCCAAAGGACAGTCTGCATGGTCTCAATTTGCCAAGGACCGTACGGTGACCCACGAGCCATTATAAATGCATGAAGTGACAAGCCATGTGCTTGCCTTTGCCCCCAGGAGCCCTGCTGAATCCACTGAGAAGGGACGTTCAGAGCAAACACCATGAGTATCTCAGCTCTCGGAGGAGGCAGCAAAGGTGAGGCCTGGGTGCCCTCTTGTCCTGGGCTTGGTACGTGGCTGCCTCCTTCCAGGCCTGCCCTGCAAGGCACAGCACTGCCTGGGCAGCCGAGTGACAGCAACGTATTGGGAGGGCTGGAAAGGAGGCCTCGGGGTCCTGGGGCTGGGCTCCACTTCTGATGCTGCCTGGCCTTGCCGCCACCAGGGAAGCCTCTCCCACCGGGTGAGGAGGAACGCAATAATGTCCTCAAGCAGATGAAGGTTCGGACCACGCTGAAGGGGGACAAGAGCTGGATCACCAAGCAGGATGAATCGGAGAGCCACACCCTGTAAGTCCAGGAGGCCAGGAGGGCCGGCAGCGACAGGCTGGGCGTGGGGTGGCACTCCATGGGCCACACTCAGTCTAAGTCACAGGGTGAGAAAGGCGCGGCTGCCAGGGCGTGCGTGGACACACACGCCTCTGCAGTGTGGACGCAGGCCAGGGAAGGAGAAGGTGAGACGGGAACGGTGGGCCAAGTTCCTGGGGTACATGTAGTGGCCGCCCTCTTTTGTGTCCCCTCTTTCCTCAGCGAGCTGCCCTCGGGCCGGAGTCGTGCCATATCTTTCTCTTCAGCTGGGGAGGTCCCGAAGGCCAGGTAAGAAGTGGTGCCCAGGTGGCCGGTGGGTGGGCCCTGCGCTGCAGCCTTTGGCGGACGCTGAGTCATTTGAACTCCACAGGAAGGATGGCTTTTCCACTCTGCTCCTTCCTGGGGAAAGGAGTGCAGGAGTCACTGGGTCCAGGTCCATGGCTTCAGCTGTCAACTGGGATCAAAACTGTCACTGAGCATAATAATAAAGTCTTAGCTCCAAAATGCGAAGCTCTGCCAGAGCGTATGGGATTATAAAAGCAAATGCACATTATCAGGCACAGGGCCCCTCACCGCCGCGGCCCCTCCCGCTGCGGAGCACAGGCTCCGGACGCGCAGGCCCAGCGGCCATGGCTCACGGGCCCAGCCGCTCCGCGGCATGTGGGATCCTCCCGGACCGGGGCACGAACCCGCGTCCCCTGCATCGGCAGGCGGACCCCCAACCACTGCGCCACCAGGGAAGCCCAGGCACATTTTTAAAAAGGCAATACCCACAGGTCTGGACAACTTCAGTTTTATGCAAATTCTGCAAGCTCTAAGACGTGCTTACTTGTCACGTTTTTGTTGTATCAGCACAGCGTCCCAAGTGCCAGGGGAGACTCACACACTTGCCCCAACTCTCTCCCAAGTTCAAGATGACATATCTTGACAGCTGGCCGAGGGGAACCAGCTCTTCTCTCTGTTTCAAGGACTTTTGCATAATGGCATCCAGGGAGGCTCTGAAGGGTGGGCACATCCTGCCCGTATGGGGAGGAACTACTCCTGAGAAGTGCGGGGTTAGGGTTAGGGGGACCCCTCAATTCAGGCTTGATCCTTGCTTCAAAGAGCCAGCAGTTAGCAGTTGAGTGCAGGGCCAGTGCCTTCCTGGGGTGGTGGTACAGGCAGTGGCAGCAGCTGGAAGGCAGGCGTCCAAGTTCACTGCTAGCCACAGGGGCTCCCTCCGGCAACTATGCGCTTGCCCGTAATCTCTCAATGACTCAGCACCTGTTACCTGCCAGGTCCTGTGTTGGGCACAGAGTACACAACCCTCTCCTCAGGGAACTGACATCCTCACCAGGAACACGGGCACGTCCTGAGTAGAGAGATGAGCGTGAAAGAGAGAATTGCGGACTGTGATAGCGGCAGTTGGCCAGAGCCTGAGCACAGTTCAAAGATAATCCATTCGTTGGAGAGTATGTTTACTTTGGGGGTGCAGTTCTCAGCCTGGGCTTTGGTTTGGGAGTATATTTGGAAAACACGTGGGATAAGTGACCTTTCTTTCTCGGGTTCCACTCCAAGCGTTCCTGTAACTTGGTCACCTCCAGGAGGCCATGCCCTGTTAGGGACAGGGTCCATGGGGATGGAGAACACTGGGGCTCTGCACTGCCCTCCCAGCTGCTCCAGCCCCAAGCTCCCCTATTCCTGGACAGAAGAGCCATCTGCCGAGTCTTTGTCTCCTGCCTCTGATCCCAGAACTCACAGCCCTGCTTCCCCAGCACTACCAGCTCTTGCCTGCCCACACCCCTCACCCGAGTCCTCTGAGCCCCCGCCCAGGCGGAAGGTGCCCAGCACATGGAGGCTAATGTTTTCCAGGCACTGACCAAGCCCTGGCCGTGCCTTCCGGTCCTAAACTTCCATCAAGCCTTGTGACGTGGGCATCGCACGGGCTGGGGGAGGGGGGCTCAAGCGGAGTGGGAAGGAAAGGGCGGCTGGCTCCTGCCTGGCTCTGCCCCTTGGGCCCTCATGAGTCTTCCTGGAGGGGGCTGGGCAGAGTAGGGGGTCAGATCAGGTTAGGGGCTCTGCCTGATGTCGCCTCAGCCCCAGACCTCTGAGCACAGAGCCTCCAGCCTGAGCTGGGTCAGCTCTGAGAGGGGAGGGGAGGAGGGCTGTCAGAACAGGGAGAAACCGGACTTTGGAGGGGACGCCTCTGTATAAATGCCCTTCCTGGGCACGTGCTGTGAGCCAGGGCCCCGAAGAATCGGCCTGGGGTACCTTTCTTGGGGGGCATGAGGGAGACAGGCAGAGCAGGACAGGTAGCCCAGCTAGGGGTGCAGGCGTGGCTGGATTTCTTGCGAAGCAGCTGGCCACTGTCGCTCCCCTCATTCTGCCTGCACTGGGACACCCAGCAGCCAACCCACTTTGCCGTCACTGGGCAGCCTGGCTTCACACCATCCTTCTTCTCCCTTGGCAGGCCCCCGAGCGCGAGGGCTCCCACCGGCTATATCATCCGGTAGGTGACCACAGGACCCTGCCCACCTCCCCATGCCCACCCGCACTGCCCCCAGCTTCTCCCAGGGGTCTCACGGTGCTGCTTCTCCCGGGCTCTCTTTCAGGGGAGTGTTCACCAAGCCTGTAGACAGCTCGTCTCAGCCCCAGCAGCACTTACCCAAGGCCAACGGAGCTCCAAAACGGTGTGTTCACAGGGTGCTGGCCAGTTGGCCCGTGAGAGGTGTGAGGGCCCAGGCCACGCTCAGGCCAGAGAGAGTCCTCTGCCTGTCGCTGAGGGGGTGGGGGGGTGGGTGGCAGGTGTCTTCCTGTGTAAGGCAAGGCCCTGGACCACTACCAGTGCCCTTGTCCTTGAGACAAGGTCACTGAGACAGAGGCACCGGGAGGAGGCTGGGTGGGAGCCCTGACTCGCTGGTAACTGCCCTGAGCTGTGTGCTTTAGGCCACCTTCTTCCCGACGGGCTGAGCTGGCACCGGGCTGAACCTGGGCTTCATCAGAAAAGCAGGACCAAGGTGGCTGAGGGGTCTGTGGCAAGAGGGCTGCTCTGCACAGCTGTTCTGGGTATCTGGCAGGGCTGAGAGCAGAGAGGAAAGGGCGCCAGCACCCCCTGTCCACCTGCCACATGCCCGCTGGGCCACGTAGGCAAATCTGGAAGCAAGAGGGCCCTGCGGGTGGACTCACAGAAATTCCTTGCCTCTGCAGCGCTGCCGGGCCTCCCCGCCCCTCCTCCTCTGGCTACAGGATGACCACAGAGGATTACAAGAAGCTGTGAGTATGCAATCACAGACTCAGCTTGGTGCCCTCCTCCAAGGACGAGCCCGAACCCTGGGCCCGCTGAGGGCAGCTGGCTGCTTGCCTCTGGGCACAGCCAGGTCTGAGCACAGCCCAGGAGCGCAAGTCCTGTCGGCCTGACATCCCTGCCAGCTGCCACTGTGGCCTGGAACCCACCAGAGGTTGACAAGCTCCAGAAAATTGGACAGTGTGCACATTGTACTTCTGATCTGAAGCAAAGCAGGGGCTGTAGGAAGCTTGTAGAAGGAGCTAGTGGGTCTGGAGAAAGTGTCATGGGTCATGGCCCTAGCTGTTTCCTGGGCTGGGCCGAACTGGGCGGGCACCTGGTGAGCCCAAGCATTCTGCTGGCCCTGGCAGCCAGTCACCTATGGGCACTTGGTGCCTAACTCTGGCCTGCTTCTTGGATATAAATCTTTGGGATTCCCTCTGGAGCTCCCCTTGTGGCCCCCGTCCAAGCCCCTCTCCTGTGTGCCCAGGGCCCGCATTCCCAGGGCCCCACGTCTTTATACTGTTTGTCCCTTGTCACCCCCCCCAGGGCACCCTACAACGTCAGGCGCAGCTCAGCGTCAGGGGCTGCTGAAGACGAGGAGGTGCCCTTCTCTTCTGATGAGCAGAAACGGAGGTAACGGTGCCTGCTGGGCGTCCCGTGGGCCGGGCGGGGCTCAGGTCTCTGAAGCCTGGTGCACCACATGCGGAGCATCGGTGCTGGTCTGTTGGCTGGAGGGTCGCTGCCAGCACAGGTGGCACTCCTGGAACCCCAGAACTACCCACTCAGTGCTGGGCCAGCCCAGGGGACCCTCTTATGAACCTTCGAAGAGGGCAGAACCTAGGTAATGAGGAATTTCTATAGTTTGTTAAAAAGGTTCCTGAGCAAATTGGACCAAAATAGGCAGTGCGTGGTGCCCTGGTAGAAGCCTCCTGTATGTGCCTGGGGGCAGGGCCAGGCTCCAGAGGTGCCCACGCCCCTTGTCCCAAAGTGAGGGTTGAATGCTTGGGCAGCAGCTCGGCTCCGAGCTCAGCCTGCCCTCACTCCCAACATCTGCTGGCCCCTCCGTGACTTAGGAAACACACCAAAGCCCCCCACGCTGAAGGCCCAGCAGACAGGCAGTCCTAAGGGCAGAGTCAACAGTAGCAGGGGTCCCCAGGCCTCGGAGGTACCGGGGAAGAGCCGAGAGCTCCAGAGCCAGGCTGCCGGGCATCGACGGCCCACTCTGCCGCCCTCTAGGTGTGGGGTCTCGGGCAGCTCCCTAAAGCTCCCCCTGCCTCCCGAGTAGCTGCCTGGCTAGGCTGGCAGAGCAAGCCCCTCCTCATGCCATCAGATGCCCCCTCCCTGTGCCACCCCAGGTCAGAGGCTGCCAGCAGTGTGGTGAGGAAGACAGCTCCCCGGGAGCATTCCTACGTCCTGTCGGCGGCCAAGAAGAGTGCCAGGTGAGCTGTGGCTCAGCTACCAACCCGCTCCCTGCTCCGGGCCACTTCCCTTCCCTTCAGGGCTCTGGTCTTCCTCTGGCTGGTGACGGGCGGGTTGAGAGGGCCCTCCTAACCAGACCTTCTGGGACTCTCAGATCTACTTTCTGGAAACCTGAGAGGTCTGGCTGCCGCCATCAGGGTAGGCAAGGTGCTGGGAGTGATGTCACCTGGCTGTGGGTTCTGCCCAACTTGTCACCTCTCTGCCTTCTTCCAGCAGCCTCGCCCAGGAGACACAGGCCCCGTTCATAGCAAAGAGGTAAGTGTCGGCAAAGGGAAGGTCTTCCATTGGCAGGGGTGGAGTGTGGGGAGAGCAGGCGCAGGGTGGGATGCGGTCACTGTCCCTGAGTAGAGGGAGCTGTGAGGGGCTGGTGGCTTCTGTTTGGAAGCCAAGGAAGCACGTGGGTGGCAGCCAACGCTGCGCAGGCAGGAGCTTGGCTGAGAGAACCCGGCCCCCGACCCAAGATGGAGCTTTAGGTGTTTCCAAGGCCCTGGGCTGCAGAAAAGTCGTCCCTTTGCCCTGTTGCCCACCCTACCAGGGGTGGGCCGGACAGTGCCTTGGTGGGACGGATCATTGGGCTGGAGTCCAGAGGCTTGTCATTGGGGGCGCCTGCCTGACCAGGCCCTCGGAAGTGACCATGACACTGGAGATGGACCCTAAAGGGTGAACAGGGTTCAATGGGCCATGATCGGGATATCAAGACACTCCAGCTGAATGAGGGAGGGATGGTGCCATCCGTTGACAGGACATCTTCTGGGAAAGGGGAGTATTTGGGGAGGAGAGGGAAGAAACTTCTGGCCAGTTGAAATTTAGGGGTATTCTACTGGGTAGAGAGGGAAGATATCCATGACGAGCTGAGGACTGAAAAACAAGGAGGACTCGGCATACCAGGTGTTCCAGGCAGAGAGTGGTGGCAGCATGACGGGAGTGACAGATAATTGCTGTCCTCCTCCTGGCTGCATGAGGTTCCTGGGACTGTGATATCAGAGTACCACAAACCGGCACTTTGCGGGAACTGGCACAAGGTCCAGGAACAGATTGTCTCCCAGTTCTGGAGGCTACAAGTCCGAGATCAATGTGTGGGCAGGCTTGGTTCCTTCTGGGAGCTGTGAGGGAGAAGCCGTCTCAGGCCTCTCTCTCGGCATCTGCTGTTGCCGGCAGTCCTTGACTTGTAGACACATCACTCCTATCTCTGCCCCCATCATCACATGACCTTCTTTTCTCTGTGTGTCTGTGTCCAAATTTCCCTCTTATAAGGACAACAGTCATGGATTTAGGGCTCACCCTACCCCAGTGTGACCTCATTGTAACTTGATGACAAATTGGTTGCGAAGACTCTATTTCCAAATAAGATCACATTCCCAGGTTCCAGAAAGACATGAGTTCTGGTGGGATGCTATTCAACCCAGTGTTCTGCCCTTAGCCCAAGCCGGAGTTGCTAAGCCATAAACACCACTGAAAGAACGCATGTCCCTCAGGGTCTGCAAGCTCCGGGGCAGCTTCGCAGGCCAAGAGTGCCCTGAGGATAGCGGTGCATCTGTTTCTCTTCTTGCCCAAAGGATTGAGGTGGTGGATGAGGACGGGCCTTCCAAGAAAAGCCAGGACCCACCTGCTCTGGCGCGATCCCCTCCCGGCTCGAGCAGGTAATCAATTGCTCATCTCCGCCCAGGGCTGGTGACTGCCAGGTCACCTCCCTACAGGACCTCAGGGTCAGTGTCCCTGTATGCCCAGTGACAGGATGGGGCCCAGAAATCAGTAAGGGCCTCTCTGGCTGGATGTCCTGGGGTTGAAAGGCGCAAAACAGCCTGGTCTCCTGGGAGACAGTGCTTCGGTCTTGTCTGTTTCGTGCTTATCTGTGTCAACTTAACCCTTCCACCACTGAGTCCAGTGGCATCCCGAGGAAAAGTACCAGCTGTGGGATGTGAGGGGGTCTGTGGCCAGGGCACTAGCCCTGCTATTCTCAGGTGGGTGCCAAGAACTGGCTCTGGCCTCTGAGGCCCTCAGGTGGGAGGGTCTGGCAGCGGGGTGACAGGGCAGGGACAGGCTGAGCGTGGGTAATCTCACTCCACGTGGGGCTCTGATTTGCCCTGATTTCTGAGCCCCAGAGTCTCCGGGCAGATAATGGCTCTCTCTTGTCTGCAGGCCAAAGGCAATCAATACCTCCTTGTACTTTGAGCTGAATCATGCTAAGTCCTGCCGACAGTGCCACTGCCTCTGGGGCTGTTACAGGTCTTGGAATTGCCACTGCATGTCCCACACGCCCCTCCCCGACTCAAGCCCCACAACCATTTGTATGTGACCTCGGTCCTTGGGGCCACCTCTTCTGTGCCGGGAGGGAGACAGGACACCCTAAGAACTTTTGAACAAGTAGGAAAATTTGAGAGCTCTTCTCGAGGTAGCACTGATGGGACATGGTGATTGATGGAACATGGGGGCTTAGTTTGCCAGAGCTGCTGTAACAAAGTACCACAAACTGGGTGACTCAGGTAACCCAGTTATTGTCTCCCAGTTATGGAGGCTGCAAGTCCAAGGTCAAGGTGTTGTCAGGGTTTCTCCTTAAGACCTCTCTCCTTGGCGTGTAGACACCTGTCTTCTCCCTGCGTCTCTTACAAGGTCTTCCTCTGTGTGTCTGTGTTCTGACCTCCTCTTCTTATGAGGATATTAGTCGTATTAGATTAGGGGCCACCCTACTCAAGTATGACGTCATCTTTATTATATCTGCAACGACCTTATTCCAAATAAGCTCACGTTCTGAGGCACTGGGGATTAGGACTTAAATATATAAATTTTGGAGGGGACATAATTCAGCAAAAACAATGCACATCTCTGAATTCTCCTTAATTTCTCTTTTGAATAAAAGAAAGCGATTAATGTTGGTTTCAGATGCCTTCTGAAAGAACATAGGAGGAGGAAGTAGGTTGTGCTATATTCTCATTTGAGAGGCATTTTAACATTTATTCCAGAATATTCCTTTGGATGTTCCCTACCCGTCACCTGCTGTCATAGCAAGATGGCTGTCTGTCCTGCTCAGGCTGCCATAACGAAGTCCCCCAAACTGGTGGCTCAGACAATGGAAATGTATTGTCTCACAGTTCTGGAGGCTGGTTTATGGCAAAGTAGGAAAGGAGAGTTTCACAGCCTGGTCCCCAGGCCCCTCCGCAAGCGTGTCCCTGCCCCATCCCCCTTGGCTTGGGTCTGAAGGTCAGCTTCTCAGCCACCTAGGAGGGGCTCCCCTGTCTAGGCACCAAACCCTTCAGGGACTTCAGAGGGGAGCAGAAGGAGTGCCGCACAAGGATGCCCTGTCTTCCTCCGGACCCCTGACCTGCCTGGGTGCCTCAAAGGCTTCTCAGCACCAAGTGTACGAATCTGAGCTCCTGTCTCCACTATCAGCCCCCTCCCCTCCCCCCTCCACCGCTCACCTGTGGCAATGGCCCTCCCTCCAGGCACCATGGGGCTGGTTTCTTGGGTTCAGCTCATTTCCCCACCTTCCAAACTGAGCTCACTCAGATACCTTCTGTCAGAGAAACTGGCCTGTGTGAGAGCCCCAGGCCTGGCTGCTGCCCCATCACAGCGCCGCTCAGGCTTTCTTGGCTCTCTGCCCCACCTGATCAAGGTGGGGCCTGGAGGCTGGGCCCCAACATGCTGCCTGGCAGAGGGGCTGGGGAGCAGTGAGTAAGAGCACAGCTTCTGGCACAAGGCAAAACCCTGGCATTGCCCTGTACTGTACTGTGTGACCTTGAGTAAGTCACTTTACCTCTCTGTGCCCCGGTGCCCTCATGTGTGAAATAGGGAGCAGTGATGCGTACCTCCAGAGGCCGTCCCAAATCCCATATGGGATAGTACACATAAAGCCCTTTGCACATTGCCTGGGTGCTGGTGTGGTTGGGCGCTTCCTGATTTGCTGGGCCCTTCAACAAATGGAGAGACCAACATCGGCACCTGCTGGTCTCAGAGGGAAATGCCGCTGTGGGTGCCTGAGAAGGATCTACTGCCTCTGTACGAATTTGCTGGGGCTTCCGTGACAAGGTACCAGAAACTGGGTGGATTAAACAACAGAAAGTTGTCCTTCCGCAGCTCTAGAGGCCAGAAGTTAAATGAAGGAAGGTGTCAGCAGGGCTGTGTGCTCCTCCGAAGGCTCTGGGGTAGAATCTGTTCCAGGCCTTTCTCTCAGCTTCTGGTAGTGCAGTCAGCCCTTGGCGCCTCTTAGCTTGTAGGTGCATCCCTCCACCCTCTGCTTCTATCATCACGTGGCTGTCTTCCCTCTGTGTGTCTGTGTTCAAATGTCCCCTTTCTGTAAGGACGCCAGTCATATTGGATTAGGATGCATCCTACTGCAGCACAACCTTATCTTAACTAATTACCTCCGCAGAGACCCTATTTCCAAATAGGGTCACGTTCACGCAGATACCTGGGTTACAACTTCAGCATCCCTTTTAGCGAGGACACAATGCAACCTGTAACAGGACCCCTGGAAGAGGTACCATTTGAGCTGGGCCTTTGAGAAGAAATCGCCCAGGAGCAGGGTACTGAGGGACAGGCGCCAGCTGGGGTCCCCATTTCCCCTCTGACATAGCTAGAAACGCCAGGGAGAAGGTATGCTTTACTTGCCTGTGACGTCCCCAAGTGGGACGTGTCCTTGTTCCCTGGCACCATGTGCTTTAGATGGGACAGAGTAGCGACAGCAGCCCGGGGCTTTACGCTGTCTTCGTGGCTATCATGGAGCCAGGCGCAGGTCAGAGCTACCTGCGTGCACCAGGCCCTCGCTGGTCTTTCATGTGCAGAGAGGCCCTGTCTCTGGCAGCCCTTCCATTTCCTCTGGTCATCTGCAGTGTCCAGGAGGGGCAGAGATGAGCATCCCACCGACCTGGCCTCCACGAGCTCCTAGTCTAGGTTGGAGCCAGATGCCACGGTCAACTCCAGGGGGACTACTCGGACGACTCAAGTCCCTGTCTCCACCCTGTACCCCCCACCCCTCCTCCTCTTGGGACCCCGGAGTGTCCTTTCTAACGTGCCAGGCTGATCATCTCAAGACCCACCCCGAATCCCCACTTCAAGCCCATCTTGTGGCTTCCCTTCGCCGCACTCAATCTGGTCTCTGCTTTTAAGTCCTCTGGGGCCTGGAGGTCAGTGGCTCGAGCTCAGCCCAAAGAGGAGACAAGAGAGAAAAAACAAGGGGGAGGGGGGAAGGCAATGGGTCTGGGTGTCCCACTGCACTAGCCAGGAGGCTCCTCAGAGAGGACACCCTTGGATCCCCAGCACAGATGGAGAAGCGGAGGCCTTTCTTACCACCGACTCTCTGACGCTCTCCTTTGGTCACAGCGCAAGAGGTGAGGAGACTGTCCGCCTGCAGATCACAACACCCGGGGCGGGACTCCGCCTGGTGGCCCCAGACCTGGAAGAAATGAGGTACAGGGGCCCTGCTGCTGCCTGGGCTCCTTACACACGATTCTAGAGTTGGGGGCAGCAGGGTCAGGGTGCAAGCGATGAGGCCTGGGGGCTGGTTGGTGAGAGACATGAGCCACCTGGGTTCTCTGCCCCCATCCCATTTCACTCCACAAGTCCTGGGGAGCGAGCACTTGGTCCATGGGAGACCAGACCCGGCCCCGGGGACCCGCTGAAGTTGCTGACTGTCTGCCTGTTGCGGGGAGCAGATGCAGACACAAGTTAGATGCTGAGCGTGTGCCAGGAGCCCCTGGAAGTGATGGTTCACCCTCTGGGCCCTGTGGATGGGAGCAGCCAGCCGTACTGGGTGGGGATGTGGGCTTTGCAGAGCCCCGTGAAGCCACTGAAGCAGCTGTGGCGGGGGGAGGCACCGGGAACAGGGCAGGGTCACTAGGTCAGCCTTGACAGTTCAAGGGACAGGGGAGGGGGTCGGGGGGGCACAACCAGCAGGGAGCACGGCAGGCCCAGCCCCTGCCCCAAGATAGGGGGCAGACAGTCAGGTAACATGCAGGCAGGGTTCGGGGGGCTGGGAGCTGGGTCCCAGGGAAGCTTGGGTGGGGGCAAAGGGAGATGCGAGCAGGGAGGGGCCGCTTGTTCCCGGAGGGGCTCTGACTCCTGATCATTTAGCTACTCACCCAGCTCACAGCAGTGAAGCCAACAGACTGGGACCCCACCTCGTGAAGCCAGCGTCTGGGGAGGGAGGCCAGAGCATAAGCCCAGGCTAATCCTTGGGGCGGTGGGAGCTCCGATCTCTGGGGCCGTTGACTGTCTTCACTGGCCCCTCCCTCTCTACACCCTCGCCACAGTCGGGCACTGAGTCCTGTCCATTCTATTTTAGAGATATTTCTGTCCCTAGTGCCTTTCCCCTGGGGCCAGGCCTCCTTCATCACTCGCTCCATCCCAGAATCTCCTTCATATTTCTACCTGGGTGCCATTTCTAAAGGGCAGCAGTAGTCCTATGCCAGTCCCTGGGGAAAAACCCTGCAATGCCCCCTCCCCTTTAGGCTCCGCAGCCTGAACTCTCTACCTTGCCCGGCGGGGCTCATCCACCCGCTCCCCAGGTTCCCCTCGTACACCCTTCCTCCCTGGGCCCTCCCCACCAGCCTCCCCCAGCGCCATTCGTCTGCGCAGGCTGTAGGATGCCCTTTCCCATCTGCACTTTTCAGTCTCAGCTCAGATGTCTCCCCTTGTAGCACCTCCTTTGCTTGTTTCTTTCTGAGGCAGTGCCTGTGAGGGGCTTTCCGCGCTGAGCTCACACAGCGCTGTGTTCATCCCTCCACCAGAGAGTGTTCCACACGGAGTCACAGTTGTCCACTCACAGATGGCTCTGCCCCAAGGACTCCAAGCTCCCGGAGAGCTCAAGGCCTGGCTGGCCCAGAACAGGACTGCAGGAGCATTTATTGCTGGAATGATTGAGAATCACCCAGTGTGACAACGTCTTTAATAAGGCAACACTGGAAGCTGCTTCACTGGTTTCCCTAAGGTGACCAGTCCCTGAGAAACAGGGGCAAAGTGACCCTGAGAGATGCAGCAGGAAGCCAGGCTGTCTCTCAGGAAGGTCTGTGCTGTGTGCCCCGTAAGGCCTCCACAACCCATAAGGCCTCTGGCATTTTGTCTGGGAGTGACAAAGCTATAACAGCCCTTGGAGATCCTCTGGAGCACCCCTCCCCCACTTTCCAACAGGAAAGTCATGTTGGAGAAAAGGAAGAAAGAGGGAAAGCTAGAATTCACTAAGCCCTGCCCTGTCCCAAACAGCCTAACACGTGTCCCCATGCAGGATGTAGATGCAATCACTATGCCCATTTTACAGATGAGGAAACTGAGACCATGAATGCTTAAGTAACTTCCTCAAAGCCACACGGCCAAGAGTAGGCAGATCCATGACTCCCACCCCACTGCCTGACTCCCTCCCTGCGCTTTTTGCTCCATAAGTCACTACAGTAGTGGGAGCTAAGGGGAGGGGGCAGGAAGGGGTGCTATAAATACTTAGTACTTTCAAATGACTATATGATGAGTTTATTTGTAGGCATCCAAATGCAAATTACCAGGAGGCTTTTGAGGGTTTCTGGTGGAGCTTTGGCAGAGAGATCAGGGCTCAGGAGATTTCCATGTTCTGTGCAGAGGGATGAGAGCAGAAATAATGGGGTTCAACGTCGATATTTACATGGGGTACAACGTCAAGGGACTCGAGGAGAGAGGAGCCGGCAAACTGAGCACAGATAGTATCGTGGAGGTGGCAGCTGCCTGGTCATTCCCCTGAGGGCAGCTGGTGAGGGTGGTCAGTTCTGGCCATGTTGAGGGTGAGGTGCCTGAGGGCCAGTCCCAGAAGCAGTGAGGGTACGGGTCAGAGCACAGAGGAGAGGTGGGAACAGGCAGACGTCATTGGCTGAAGAATGACAGTTGACGCCATGGGAGCAGAGGAGGTGACCAAGGTAGGTGGCAGAGCATGCAGATGGAGAGGGACGCCAGGAACACCATTTAAGCCAGTGACACAGAGTCATGATGGACGGATGGGGGACAGAAGGCGGGAGTGGCCCACTGGGTCAGTGGTCCTGAATGGTGAGAATGATGGGAGTGTCTCTGTTGGGTTTGACACCATGAGGCTCCCTGATGACCTCAGAGAGAATAGAGGGAGGTTGAATCAGGAGTTAGGATCAGTCTTGCACCATAGAAGATTATAGTCTGGAACTCTGAAGTCAGACTGCTTGGGTTCAAATCTCAGCTTTTCCCCTTGTTACTTGCGGAACTCGGGGCAAGTCACTCCAGGCTCTCTGTGCCTCAGTTTGCTCATCTGGAAAGTGGGCATGGATAAGAACAGTGACCATGTTGTGGGGTTGATGCGGAGAGCTAATGCATTCAGAGTCATGAGAGTAGGGTCTGACCCTCAGTCAACAGCAGCTGTTGGTAGATTTTGATAATTAGCCAATCCTACAATGTCAGGCTTTGCGCTCTTTGGAGAAAGCTGGCATTTGGGGATGAGGTAACTGCCCCCACCTAAGTATGGTTGGCTGATGGGTAGTTAACTTATGTTTCTTTCCACCATAGGTCTTCCCCAGGCTCCAAGGACAACGAAGCCCCCAACCCCAGAGAGCCCAAGAGAGACTTGACTGGTGAAAGGGCCTTCAAGGGCCTTGGTGCAGACTCTGAAAGGTAACTCAGTGCAGGGACACGGAGCCCATGTGGCCGCCCCATCCAAGGCCAGTGGATGGAGCTGGGACCAGGACTGTCCCATTCTTCACTGTGTCCCCAGTGTCGGGGGCAGTGCAGGTCCTCAATGAATATCTGCTGAAAGAATGAATGAAGGAATGCATGAGGCCTGGAGAAGGGCAGGCCCCTGCCAAGATTCCTCAGGGAGCCAGCTGCAGAGGAGGACAAAACTCTAGGCCAGCAAGGCCGCCAAGCTGGAGGTTTCAGGAAGTCAGTGACCAAAGGATTCGTGGACGCCAGCAGAGCATCTAACAGGGCCTTCCAGGGTGGCCTGTAGGCGAAGGGAGATGCAGAGGGGGTGCAGGGATAGGAGGCAGAATGATAGCAGGGGATGCTGAGTCCAGAGGGGCTGCTTGTGCGCCAGCCACCCCACAGCCATCCCACTGACCTGTCCTTCAAGCCAGACCAGGGGAGCCTGGGGATGGTGACCAGTCGCTCAGTTGGGCACTTCCTGAACAGGAAGTAATGGCTAAGAGCCCACAGCCTTGTCTGCCGGCCACTGTCTTCTTAGTGTGCAGCCCTGGGCCCTGTGGAGCCCCAGCACTGGAATGAGGGAAGGGGACCCAGGATTGTTCGGGGAGCCTGTCTCAGCCCTGGGCTCTGTTTCTTGGCTCCACTTTTGCTCCCAGCCCATCAAGTTCGGAAAAAAGGCAGAAATATTGCTGATATCAGCTTGGCTTCAGTTGGAGCGGTGCAGGGTGGCCGCTGAAGGCGCCCACTCTCAGGACATATGAGTTACATCCAATGGAAACCCAATCAGCCAGCAAATGTTTCTCTCCCCATAGCAGATCAAGTGATGGCAACGTGGGATCCGGAGCCACGGGCTCCACACCTGAAGGCTTGGCTGGAGCAGACATCAGCTCTGGGAGAGGAGGGTGAGCTACCTGGGGGAGGCCCGTGGCCCCAAGTTGTTGATTCTCTCCTGTTCCTGGTCAAGTCGCCACAGCTGCTTGGGCTGCTGGGGGCGGGGCACTGGTCATTTCCCATAGTCCCGTCTACTGCTTCTCCCATCTCCGGCACTCCCGCCGCCAGCACCTCCTTTGTCCCCAGACTTTCCACTTCTGAGATTTACCTCTGCTTCAGTCTCGCTCCTTCTCCTACCCTCTTCCACTGGCTCTCAAGCTCCTCCCAGGTAGGCACGAGGGCGGGCCTGGGCGGGCAGGATGCACATGTGGGGAAGGAGGGAATGATGGATGAATCGCTGCCTTCCTGCTTCTTGGCTGAGCTGTGAGGGCAAGCTGGAAGGCGGTCCATCATCCCTTCCAGAAGCCCCAGAGCCTCCTCCACCTTCCTCCTCTGGCCAGCTCTGCTCTCAAGTTCAGTGAGCGGAAAAGCAGTGGCCCCAGTGAGACAAAGTAGGAGGCAAGCATGTCTAGCTGGGCTCTGACTTCTTGGACCTGGGTAGAGTCAGGGGCCATTTTCTCAGGTGATATGCGGAGTGGCAAGGTCCCACTTGTCCCCAAGTGGTTCCAAACCAAGCATGACTTATCCCTGGGGACAAAGGTTAGGTGTACAGATGTTGGCACAGATAGTTCAGCTGCAAGCTGTGCTACAGCCCTTATGGTTCAGAACAGATGGCCAGGGAGGAATGGTGAAGCCGGTGTCTACAGAGAGCCACCAAGGCACGCTGCCAGCTGGCACCCCTGCCCTACAGCAGTCTGGCCGAGGAGAGAATCTCCGCTTTCCCAACTGGCCCTCTCAGCTGCCCCTGCTCGCCCAAGCCCACCGGGAGCCCCTTGCCCTGACTAACTTTACTAGTTTGCAACTGATGCCTGGACCCCCAAGGCCCGACTTCCAAATCGGTAGCACAAGCCAACACGGGAAGAGGATGACAGGCCCCAGCGTCTGCCCACCGTGCCTCAGCCAGTGCCGGGAAACGCCACGGGGCCGGGGCCTCGGTTCTCTGAGCTCCCGCTAGTGGGGAGGACTGTGGAAGAGCCCAACACCCGCGGCCTGCATCACGGTGCCGGCCAGCACGGTCCTGCAGGTTGACTCCATTCTCCGGTCCAACATGACTGGGCCAGAACATCCTTCTTGCCTCTACCCCCTCGCAAAAATGAAGTCTTTGCTTTCTGCATTGTTTCCTTAAAATGAAGCCAAAGCTCATATTAACTTGCAAAATTATCTTAATATCTTCTAGACTTTTATGACTTTTAACAGTCTTTTACATTGTCTCTTCTGTAGACAATGATTTTCAAGAGACTTGCTTTTATGGTCTTTGCAAAAAAAAGGTTGTTTGTCATGAAAAAAAATACCCACTCTCCTTTTCCATTCATTTTTATGAGTTTCCTTAATAATTGAACTCAGTGATTATGGTTGCAAGTGCAACTGGTGTAAGTGGGTGTGGAAACAAACACGAGGAACTCTTAGTACGCATGCTATTCAAGTGGAGGGTGCAGGCTCGCACAGGTAACTGCTCGGCATGCTGTGAGTCACAGAGAGACATGGAGCTCAGCCGATACCTGGGAAGGCTGCATAACACAGCACCCACCGAATCTGTGTCAAGTTGACGGGCACAGACGGACTGCAAAGGGTTGCTGCTTCTACAAATGGCCACAGGGCCCAGTGATAATCTTCTCAGAAAATGTGTGAGGCAGACACAGTTGTCTCCCCATTTCACTGATGATCCAACTGAGGCCCAGAGAGGTCACTTGATGTGCCCAAGGTCACATAGCCAGAAGCTTAATAAAGCTGTGATTTGAATCAGAGTAATGTGCCCCCCCAGGGAGTGTGCACTTCACCACGAGGCCACGCTGTCCTGGTGTCAGTCAGCTGTAGGATGTGAGTGAGTACCGTACTCCAAGCAACCACTTGAGGACCTCCTTAGTGCCCAGCATCTGTTGGGAACAGAAGCCACCCTCTCGGGGGGTGTAGACATAAGGACGCAAAGTCCTGAACCAAGACCGGGCTTGGCCTCCTTCCACAGGCTGTGCTCACCTGCTGTCTTTACCCCTCTGCTGGATGATCAGGAGGTGCCCAGTGCCAACTCGCAGCCTCATAAGCCTGGACCAGCAGCCACCAGGTAAGGGTGGGGCAACTGCTCAATGACCAATCCCATTGCCAGACGGCCTTAGGCTTCATCCTCACGTCCAGCACCCCAGGGTCCCCCTTGAACCTCTCAGCTCCATGGCATCTTCACATCAGGTGATCACTGCAGGACAGAGGAGGCTGGGCGGCGAACCCACCCACCAGGGGCAGTGGAGGAGTGGGTACAGGTGATAAGTCAGGGGACCCAGACAACTCAGCACCTACCCAGAGGGACCCAAGCTGAGGAGGCAGAGAAGAGGGCATTGAGAAGTGTAGCTTGGGAAGAGACCCTGCTAGGAGAAGTCGGTGGGAAGAATCCCACGGACAGCCAGCCGGCAGCAGAGGGCCCAGCCCCAGGGAGCATGTGGAGGTGGCTGGGGAGGTGCAAAGGTGCAATGGGAGGAGGTTGTGCATTCCCGGGCTGCAGGCTTCTGCCCTATTTCCTCTACCAATCCACCAGTGGGAAGTGGCCATTTTGCTGTGGGTGTGTGCAACATTTAGTAAGGAACGATCGTTCTAGATTCCCACAGAGCCCCGGGAGGTGTAGGTCATGCAAGGACACTGGAACCGCAAACTAGGAGGACACTTCCCCAGGAATTCCAAGCTGGTCACGGCCAGATGTAGGTCCTCCTTTCCTGTGAGAATGCAGCTGGGAAGGGGAAGACCTGGGCTCCAAGTCTCCTTTGGTCTGAGGCTTCAGAAGGTCTGTGTGCTTCCTCCTTCAGCTCTGGTGCCACTTCTCCCTCTGCTGTCCTGGCTGGCAGGAAGAGCAACAGCCCGGCACACCTGGAGGACATGGAGACAGACCCAAAGGGGTAAGGCATCAGCTAACAGTGCTGAGCTCGTGCGGTGGAGAGAGGCGGCTCAAGTGTACATTAGCCTTTGGCTGGGAAGGTGAGGCCAGTGAGGCCCAAGGAACGTGGCGAGGGCTGAAGCCCCAGCTGGAAACCTCTGGCCTCTGCCAGGAAGTCCTCCATAGTCAGGAAGTCAACCACTCTGTCAGTCAGCAACTACTTGGAAGGCACCTGCTCTGTGCTGGAGACGAGTACACAGACAAATCGGACAGGGCTAATGGGGGCAAAACCTGGTCCAGACTGGAACAGGGGAAGGGGGCCCCAGGACAGCCTCATGGGAGAGGTGACTTTTGAGCTGAATCTTGACAGGTGAATAGGAGTTCTCCAAGCAAAGGGTACGGGATGTACAAAGGACTCCAAATAACCTGGTGTTTACTGGGCACTGTAAGTAGCTAAGCGTGGAACATGAGGTTTCTCAAGGTAGGCAGGGGCTATGCCAAAGCATAAAGTAGCCTACCCGGTGAGGGGGACCATAGATGGAACCGTGCCCTGGTAAAAGCCATGAGAGGGAGATTGGATCTTCTTTCAAGTTTTAAGCCAGAGAGGAACACAGTCTGATTTAGGTGTTTAAGAAGTGAGTGAATGTTTGCAATTTCACACCACATTACAGCTACGTTTTTACATTTGTCACCCCTACATAAACCGTGATGCTGGGGGTGGGGTGGGTAATGGATCTCTAAGGTATGAGGCCCTATTATGTGACTTTTTTGTTTCAAACTGCCCTGACAATTAACAGAGTGAAAACAAAAACTGACACCTATAGTGCACTCTGCCAGGTGCTTTACTCTTGCCAGCAACCCTGTGAAATTGATAAGATGGGGAAACTGAGGCATAGAAATGTTAACTGACTTGTCAAGGGATTCCAAATGGCAGAGCTGAGTCGCAACTGAAGAGGTTCTAAGAAAAACCCCAGGAAAAACTTTGAAAAGCTAGTTTATGAACTCTGTTCTTTGGAGCCTATTCTCAAGACCCAGAACCAGTAACTGTCAGATGGTTAATGTGTACAGCATGCCATCTGCACAATCGCGTGTAACATTCCCCAAACTTGGGGAAGGATCTGGCTTCTTATTACGCAGTTTGACAGTGGAGGAAACGGTGGGCTCCTATGAAGAGCAAAGCTAGGAATAGAGCTCAGATCTGGCTAACTGTAGAGCCCAGGCTTAGAACTAATTTTCTCTGATTAAAAGTTCACAAAATCAAAACAAACTTTCTTGATCAGTGTTTCACAACTCTGGCTGCACTTGATAATCACCGGAGAAGTGGTTTGTTTTTTTTTTAAGTATCCTGTGACCCACACGGAGAGATTTAGATTCAATTGTTCTAGGGTAGTGGTTCTGCAACAGGGGCATCTCCCCCACCTCCAACCCCCCAGGAGTCACTTGGCAATGTCTGAAGACACTGTTGATTGCCACAACTGGGAAGAGGGTACTACTGGCAAATAGTGGATGGAGACCAGGGATGCTGCCCAGCGTCCTACAGTGCAGAGGACAGCTCCCACCACAGTTATCGAGTCCAAAATGTCAATAATGGTGAGGCTGACAAACTCTGTCCTAGAGCTGTCACGATGTCATGGGAGGCCAGGAGATTCTGAAATGGGAAGAAAAAAAGGTGGACAGAGTCCCCACCTGCTCTGCATGGAACTGCGCAGGCGGCACAGAACGTGTGCGCTTGCGCACGAGCGCCTGCACGAACTTGTACGCCTGAGCACGCGCGCCGGCACGCACGTGTGCGCCTGCGCACGCGCGCCAGCACGCAATGTGAGCGCCTGCGCACGAGCGCCGGCACGCACCGCACGCGCGCCAGCACGCAATGTGATTGTCCACGCGCGCCGGCACACACTGTACGCCTGTGCACGCGCACCGGCACAGAAGTGTGCGCCTGCGCACGCGCGCCGTCACAGAACGTGTGCGTCTGTGCGTGCGTCCCCGACTCGCGCATGCCTGCACGCTTTTGGGTCTAGACCAGCGTGAGATCGTCCTGTGTGCGCCTGCGCGTGCGTGCTCCGGGAGGGTGCGCGTTTGCGTTCAGCGAGTGTGCGCCTGCGCTCGCCGCCATTTCCTGCAGCCGCGAGCTTGGTCCGGTGTGCGTCGGGAAACGGGACCGTCAACACAGCGAAATGGCTACCATGGGCGTGAGCGGCCTCGGCGGCGCTTCTCCCGCGGTCGTGCCCGCGCCTGCCGCTAGATGGCGCGCGAGGATCACAATTGGGCCGGGCCGGCCGTCTCGGGCACCCTGGGCTCTCCCTGCCCTTCCCCCGATGGCCTGGAGGACGTGGGTGGTTCCACCGGCCCTGGGGCTGAAGCAGTCCCCCCCCCCCCCCGACCACGTGTGCACCCTCGCCGCAGTGCCGGCAGAGGCGGGAGAGAGGAAGGGAGCTCGGTGCCCGGAAGGAGCCAAGGGGGCTGTTTGGCGGGGTGCCCTGGTGTCGGTGGTCTCTGGGCGCTGGCCTTCAGAGCTGGCCGGGGCCAGGAGCTGTGGACACGCGGGGAGGGCGGCTCGACCCTCCAACCACGAGGGACCTCGGGCGGAGATGCTGCTCTGGGCGCTGGGGCTCCGTGGGGAAGGGGCTTGTTCCTAAGAGGTGGGGGAAGGAGGGGAATGGGGTGGGCAGGGACCTCCTGCAGAGCAGTGGAGCTGTCCCAAAGTTGAGGAAGTCTACCCTAGTCTAACTTGGTTTGCTTCATCACGGTACAGGTACAGGAAGAGGTGATATAGTATAGTGAGCACGGACTCCTGTGCCTGGGCTCAAACCTAAGCTCTGTCAGTTACTTGCTATGTGGTTTTGGGTGTCGTGCTCATCTATGTGCTTCAGTTTCCTTACTTGTAGAATAGTGGCCGTAATGGATCCTACCACGCAGGGTTGTTGTGAGGGTTAAATGCGTTTGCATGTAGGACATTTCCTGGCACAAAGTACTATATAAATGTTGGATTCTCCTTTTATAAGACGTTACAGCCAAATAAAGCAGTCCCAGAGGACTGTCTCTTTCCGCCAGAACTATTTAAGGACACTCAGAAAGCTGGCCTCTGGTCCCCTTTACCAGCCGTATTGGCCTGACTTCATTTAATAAGATAGATTAGCTCACCTTCTTCCCACTAAATTTGTGTTATTAGACTTTACATCTAAAGCATCTGCTGTTTTCCTCTGTGTTGCAAGTCTGGGATTTTCAGGTTTCTATTCTCTCTGCATCAGGAACAGGTGAACTTTAACCACATTTGTTTACCGCGGACAACTGTCAACCATTGGAGGAGTGTGATGGAGGTAGCACAAGAGTCGAAGGGGCTGTGTTCTTCCACGTAGAGAGTGTGATTGTGTCCAGAATTGTCAGTGGCTGTGTTAGGTTTCTGGATCTTTGGTCTGGTCACAGCCACAAGTATTACCTTCCCTATCTCTAATTGACTTCCAGGCAATTCATTAGGGGCCTGGAAGACCTCTGGGTTGCTACACTGCTCAGCAAGACTTCCTGTGACTGTTCTACTAAGATTTCCTTGTTATGGGTTAGGTGGGTTATACCGCCTAGAATTGTAGTGAGTCTGCTCTGAGGCCTAGGGTGAAGGAGCCTTATTCATCCACTTGTCCATGTGTCGCAGTGGACATCCAAATTGCTCTTTGCTGAGAATCTTGGCTTTATTCACAGACTTGGTGAGGATAACTTCTGTTACCGTAATTCTGTAGGGGATATGGGTTGATACAGGACTCCGATTAAGTCCATGGTAAAGCTAGCTCAGGGCTTCCAGAATTGGGAAGCAAACTCTTAAGGCCTTCTTGGTTTGCCTTTAGCTCCAGCCTGTATGTCCCAGGCAGGGTGGGGTGGGTGTGTCCGGGCACTCTGGGGTAAGGGGCTGGCACTATCTGAGGAGAGCGTACCCTCCGAAAGGTGTGAGCTCCACTCCCCTTGTTATTCCAGCTTGAAGGCAGCGAGCCTGCCTGCCTACTAGGGGATTCACTTCCATGAATAGAGCCCCGGGGCTGGAGGTGGCTGGTGGTGTGATCTTGTCCTAAGATGCTGTTAGGAGGGTTGAGTTCGGGCTGGGCCAGGATCGAGGTGATGGTGAACTAGATCCTCATCATGTTCTCGATAATCTCACTGAGTCTTGGCCCCGGCCAGTGGGCATATGACATCTTGGGTGCTTGAGGCCACCAGGCAGCAGCGCCGTCCCACGGGACGTGGAGAAGGCGGCAGCACTGAGAACAAGGCCCTCCAAAGCACCTCAGGGTGGGGATGGTGATGGCAGGGATGTGCAGGGGTAGCTGTGATGTGAGGCCAGGAAGGAAGGAAGAGCTCCCAAAGAGCCTGATGCCAAGGACAGCAGGGAAGGCGCTCCCCGCTTGCTGGACTGAGGGCGTGACAAATGCATCTGGGCTCAGGCTTCGTGTAATACACGTGGGGACAGCCGTTGTTGGTGGGAGGGGAGCAGCGGCGCTGGGGTCCCCCTGAGGAAGACACGAGCTCTCCCCGAGGTGGGGGCCATGCCGGGCTCCTGTCTGCCCCACCTCCTGGGAGAGGAGCCTGCTATGGCCACGGGAGGGGATATCGGTGTGTAGTCGGTAACCAAAGGCTTATTCTCCCTCAGTACCTCGGCTGATTTTGAGGAGGAGAATGTGGTCACCCAGGTGGGAGACGCCTGGCAGGGGAGGCCTGGAGCCCAGCAAGATGACCGGGGAGACCCAGCTGCACCCACCCATAAGCCGGCAGACCCCAGCAGCCCCGAGCAGCAGAGCAGCCCCAGGAATCCTGACCAGCACCTGGAAGTGGACAACCAGGCCAGCAGGTAAGGGCCACTCTGTGCTGGACTCCTAGCTGCCTGAACCTGACTTTTGTCAGGGCCCGTAGGCCAGAGCAAACCCTAACACGCCAGGCATGCCAGCTACCTTCTGCAGGTGTGGTGGGCTAGGAGCCCATGGGAGGCTGACAGCACCAAATCTGTTACACCAAACCTGCCGGAGAGAAGGCGCCCAGAGAACCTGCTATCTGGTAGCCACAAGGAGCGTGAAGACCTGGCTTGGCAGAAGGATACGGGGTGCTTTGCCGTTCGTGGGGCTGGAGGATTTCTAAGCTGTGCCTTGTATGGTACCATTTCAGTGTTCTCTTAGCTCTACGGAGATCTTTGCCCAAAGTGGTCATGAGTTTGGGAATAACCCAGAGACGATATACAAGTACTTCGTATGAACCAGTTGTAGGTAGCGGCCATACACACACTGAACACGATGGCCAGGCCCCCAAGCACGCCCTCAGGAAGCAGACAAATACCACAGCAGTAACACCACGGAAGGAACCATTAGTATTTGCTGCGTGCTGAGAACGTGCAGGCCTCCTTCTCATGCCTTATGTGTCCTCACTCATTTAGTTCTCACACCAACCCTATGAGAGAGGTGCTGTTACTATATCTGTTCTATGGTTGGGAGGCTGAGGCGGAGGGACGTTGAATAGCTGGCCAGTAGCCACCCAGCCAGGCAGTGGCCTAACAGGGATTAGAACCCCGGCAGTCAGCCCAGAGCCTGTATTGCTAATCACTGTGCTATATCCGCTGCCTCTCCATTTTTTTTTCTTTTTATTTTATTTTTTTGTGGTACGCGGGCCTCTCACCGTTGTGGCCTCTCCCGTTGCGGAGCACAGGCTCCGGACGCGCAGGCTCTGCGGCCATGGCTCACGGGCCCAGCCACGGCATGTGGGATCTTCCCGGACCGGGGCACGAACCCGTGTCCCCTGCATCGGCAGGCGGCCTCTCAACCACTGCGCCACCAGGGAAGCCCATCCGCTGCCCCTCCAGTTTTGATAAGCCGGCTTCTCCTTGTGTTTCAGGCCTCCTTGCCCACTCAGCTCTTCTGTCCCCTCGACCATCATGCTGTGTATGGGTCAGAGGATGCCAGACACTTGCTATAGCTGTTCAGTCAGAAGTGGATGCTGTTTCCTTCCCCTTGTACTCAGTCGTCTTCTGACTGTCTGGTCCTGTACTTTATCCCCCGTCTGTCTCTCCACGTTCCCATTGGGCCTCCCCTCCCAGCCCGTCCACCTCCTTCAGTCTGCATGGTGCATTCCTGTGTCCTAGAGTGACATAGGACTAGGCACAGGGTGACTGGGCACATTGAGGCAGGGTACCCCACCCAGCCTGGGGTGACAGGGCAGGTACTCTGGGAATGGCTTCCCCGAGGAGAAAGTAGTGTCACGTGCAAAGGTACGAGAGCGATCAGGTCCGCGTGACGTGGTCTGGGAAGATGAGGCTGGGAAGCTGGGCAGGTGCTGTCATGATTGTTCTCTACCCTCCCTCAGCCTTGTGCTCTCCAGAAACTTCACTGGAGGTTGGGGGCAGGGAGCTCATTCCAGGAAGGGGCTGCCCCACCCACTGAGGAGGTGAGCGAGGCTGTGTCTCTCAAGCCCTTGCTAGCCCCATAGCTCTGCTGTAACCAAGTGAGTCATGGGCCAAGGCCCTTGGCTGCAGGGATAGTTCTGGGCACACACTGGAAGGCTGGGGTTTTGCCACCAACTTACAATGTAACCTGGGTCACATAGCCTGGGTTTTCTCATCTATAAAATGAGTACTTCTACCCATTGATCTCAGGAGCCTCAAGGAACAAACAGCTGAGTGATTTTCAAGGGTTGTTTGAAAAGCGTCAGTGTTCTTTTAAACTCTTTGAAGTGGCCGTCTCGGCATTAGCCCCTGATAACCCTGCTGGACCCTGGAAGGCACCAGCTCTCAGTGTCGACACCCTTGCTGCTCCCTCCACTTCTTTCAGGGCGAGGAACCCCTCAAGCTGTATGGTCACCGTTACTGTCACTGCCACCTCTGAGCAGCCTCAGGTTTACGTGCCAGGCTCCCCAAGTGAATTGGAGTCTAACTCAACCAGGTAAGAAGGGACAATCTGGGAGATGTTCTGTGGGCTATTTCCTCCCTGGAGCTAAAGGACTCGGCTTTTGACCCACGTTACTTCCCTGATATTAGCTCTAGTACCTACTCCAATTCTCAGCAGCCCATTGGTCGAGGGGCCACAGAGCGTAGCCCAAGTTCCCCTAATATAAACTCCTGTGTGTGGGCCTGAACAGTCTCCCAATGAGAAGCTGAGGTAGCACTTCCTAGGGCTCTGCCATCCTTTGGACCTTGCTAATGTTTCTTGGGGAACATGCTTGTGAAGTCCAAAGAAATCCCTTTGAGGTCAGGGCCTATGTCTGTCTCTCTCACGTTATCTGTCGTGAGAAGAGGCGCATAACCACTGCCTCACCTGAGCTTCTGTCCTCACCTGCCATCTTAGAGTGCAGGAAGGGAGCCATTACAAGGAGGCTGAGTGAACTGTGTGTGTGTGTGTGTGTGTGTGTGTGTGTGTGTGTGTAGGAGAGATCAGAGGAGCGCCTACTGCCATCAAGCCAGCAGGCTGGAGTGCAGAGCATGAAAATGGGGCCAAATTTGGTGTCATGGTGAGCCCATCGAGAGGTAGACCTTGTTCCCAAAGTTGCCAGGGGCTTGTCCAGGGTGAGGCAACTTCCTGAGCTCACCCTGGAGCTCCAAGAGTGGGAAGGGAGAGGTTGGACTGCTGCTGGATCTTTGACAGTGTAAGATGAGGCTTAGAGGTGATCTCGGTCCCAGGCAGAAGGGAAACAAAATGAGGTCAGAGAGGAGAATGGAAAGTCCACTGGACTGAGGTCTCAGGAGGGTAGCGTCCCACCACTGGCTGCGGGGAGCGTCTTTCTAGCGCTCTCACATCCACACACAGCAGGCTGTAGTCATGGGCTTTGAGTTCAGCCCGAGTCCACAGTGGGCTCAGCAGCCTAGCAGCTCCTGTTCCCTGCTTCTGCTGCCCGCCGGGGGCTACAGCACCAGCGCCTCTGCGCCCAGGCATTCCCATGAGCTCCTGCACTTCCTTCAAACAAAATGGGGGTCCTTCCTGTCCTGGACCCCTGCTTTGGGTCAGGCCCAGTCCCCTGGAATCTTCCAGTATACCTCTTTCAGTTCTGCTGTGGTTTTTTTCTACAGCAAAGGGATTCTCTTTATGAAGGAGTACGTGAATGCTGGTGAGGTATCTTCCGGGAAGCCACTGTCTTCATTCTACAGCAGGTGAGAAGTCCCAGATCTTTCCATGTCACGGCCTTCTCCTGCCAGGCCCTGTGTTGTCCTCATTCCTGCATCCCCAGTACCTCATTAAGTACTTCACCCAGAGTACCTTCTGTGTAATCATTTATTGAATAGGTAGATGATTTAATTGCTCACGGACAAGATTTATGCGTTTCCAGACGTTCTGCCTGACTCGGTGCCTTTGCGCTCCCCTTTTGTCATTAACTCATCCTACACTCCACCTCCAGCAGCAGCCGTTTCTGCCTGTATTTGTTTCTCGGTAGACTACAGGCTTTCTTTTGTGAAATCCTGAGAGCATCACTCATGACAGAGCTGGTGAGGCCCCTAAGAACCATCTAGTTAATTCCATCCTGTTCCAGAACTCAGGGCTCCTCTCTTCAGCTCGCACGCTCCTTCCAGCATGCCAGGTTGCCTCATCTGAACACACATTGCTTGCTTCCGGATGCCACCTCAGCTGAAAACTAACCCACACTGAGACAGTGTATTCCTGGGATTTTTTTTTTATGACACGTCCATCACCCCACTGCTAGGGCGAGGATTTTAGTAACAGAGAGGTGCATCCTGGCCTTATTTCAGGATTGGGCCTCTGGGGACTCCAGACCAGCTTTCACTGCTGCTGCGGAATGATGATCATGGGCGTAGGGGTCAAATTCAAGTGTCTGCTCAGCCCCCATTTGTTGGGTCATTTTGGAGAAGACACTCAACCTTTATGAGCCTCAGCTTCTTCACTTGTAACTCCTTAGAGTGATTTTTCCTAGTAGCTTTATTGAGATATAATTAATATATCATAAAATTCACTCTTTAAAGTGTACAGTCCAGTGGTTTTTTGGTATATTTACAATGTTGTGCAATCATCACCACCATCCAATTCCAGGACGTTTTTATCACACAAAAAGGGAACCCCAGACCCATTAGCAGCGCCCCCAGCACCACAAGCCACAGCCCCTGGCCACCACTATTTTCTGTCTCTAGCTTTTTTCAGGGAGGTGGTTTTTTGTTTTTGTTTGTTTGTTTGGGGTTTTTTTTTGACATGCCACGCAGCATGTGGGATCTTATTAGTTCCCTAGCCAAGGATCGAACCTGTGCCCCCTGCAGTGGAAGCTCGGAGTCTTAACCACTGGACCGCCAGGGAAGTCCCCTTGCTGTGGCGCCATCTAGCGTTTGCCCCTATGAACTCTGTCCATCTCCTGGTTTTTCTTCTTCCAGTCCCACCAGTATTTTGTTTAATGGGGCACTTAGAGTTGTGTAGTCCAGCGTGTTTTCGCCTTTTGCTTTACCTTCCAGGAGGCTTAGAGGTAAGCTTAAATCTCAAAAGAAATCAGAAGCTGGGCTGAAATTCTGGCTCACCCCTTACTCCAAGCATGACCTTAGGCAGGTCACTTAACCTCAGAAGGTCATCACACAGCTCCTGTTAGCATGACAGCTTCACTAAGCCATATCCCAGAGCTTGTAGCTAGTTGCCCTTCCCTGGAAATAGTTTTTTTGATCATTATTTTTTATTATAAAAAGTCATATTATTGAAAAATGAAGATGCGAAAAGGAGAAAAACAAATTAAAAATCACCCCTAATTCCACTGTGTAACCCAGCACAGTATTATGTTGGAATGTTTCCTTGTTTTTTTTGTTCCCATTCTTAGTTGATTCCTGCAGTGAGTGGGCCCCTGGCGATTGTCACATTATAACCGAGGGCCGTATGTGGGGAGAAAAGCCATGGTCCTTTCCCACTGGTCCGTGAAACTGACAGTTCTCCAGAACCCTAGCCACCCCCTTCTCATCTCCTCACCACAGCAGGTCTTCTTTGCCCCCAGAGAATTATGCCTCGTTGGCACCAAGTTCATTTGGCATAACAGATGATGGCTGGTCATGCAGAGTCATGTGTTAATCAGAAAAGCATTCTCCACTCATGACTGCTCTCCTCTCTCCCATCACACTCCCTGCAGCGTCAGCAGCATTGAGGACTCACACAACATGGAGAAGAAACTCCCACATGACAGTACTCCATACTCTGAGAGGTAAGTCTGCTGTGTTACCAGGGAGCTCACAGGTCTCCAGAAGGAGAAGCAGGTGAGGGAGATTTACACGCTGAAAGTCCATTTGCTTTTGTCTGCCGCTTTGCTACTTCTGGTCCACTTCCAGATGGGATGTGTCACACCACAGCATAGGGCACTGCTTCCCTCATCAGGCTGTCACACTTGTGGCAATGAAAGCCTTTGAATCCAGCTAAGACCAAAGGGCAAAAACAGTGAGTTAGTGGCAGAGCTAGGGCTAAACCCCAGGGCCCTGAGTACTCCCAGGTAAGGGGTGTTTCCACTCTGCCATCTGACTAACTGTGGGCTGGGACTGGTGGTCGCAAAATAGGAGGGAGGAACAGGGCTGTGACGAGGGCAACACTGTCAAGAGCCCGAGCCCTGGACCAGCAGCAAGGCAGGCAGGGACTTTTGACAGGTTCTGTCTGAGGAGGAAAACCAGGGGGTGACTTGAGGAACAAAGTCAGGGATCCTGGAACTGGGGAGATACTCAATCTACAAGTCGGTGTCTAGGACTTCAGTATGAGATCCCAGCAGGCTCTACAGCCGCACTGATTTTGTGATAGTCCTTGGACCCATGCTGCCTCTGTGGTACTCCAGGTAGGACTCAGTGCTCCCAGGCATGAAGAGAAGGGCCATCAAGACAAGGGGCCAGGTGGAGCATACAGAGACGTGTCTCCTGTAGGAGAAGACGTATGTCTTCCTATTCTAGGTGGGAACAGCCCCCCAAGCAGATATGCTAGGCAGAGGGACAGAAGCAAGCAAGCTGCCTGGAATAAGAATCAGATCGTGGTGTCCAAACATACGATAGAGAGTAGGGTGAAGACACAGGACTGGTTTCTGGAAACAGTGTGACGGTCTACAGTGGGCTGCGGTCCAGTCTGGCCCAAGGCTATGTGGCCAGTTCACAGCACAGGAAAAGATGGCAGGCTGGGAATCCTGGCAGCAGCCTAAGCCTGGCTACGTCAGACCACAGGACCTGGCTGCGTCACAGCAATAGTCTGCGTACCAGCCTGACCGCGGATTCTTGTTTTTCATTTCCCAGAACAAGTGGAGGGGTCTGTACTTACTGCAACCAGGAGATCGGAGACTGTCCAAAGATTACCTTGGAACATCTCGGCCTTTGCTGCCATGACTATTGCTTTAAGGTAAGGAAGACAGGTGGTGTTGCTGAGAACGTCATCCAGAGCTGGGGAGCCTTTATGGGTGCAGAGAGTGTGGAGAAGGCTTTGTCTCTGTATGAATGTGCTCCATCTCAAAGGCTGTGCAGAACTGGGAGCTGAATGGGCTCCCAAGTCAAAAGGAGTACTATGTGCTTAATACTTTGAGGGAAACAAAAGCATTCTTCTGGGGAAAGACTATTCCCAGCAGACAGCCAACAAGTACATAGGCCCTGGGGCAGCAGCATGGAGTAGTTTAGCTCGCGTGGCTGGAATGACATGAGTGAGGGGTGAGTGGTAGGAGATAAAGTCTAAAGGATGGCTAAGAACTGGATCATGCAGGCCTTTCAGGACACAGAGAGACTTTGGGTTTTATTCTGAACGCAGTTGGAACCTACTGGATGGTTTGGGTCGTGGAGAGACAGGGTCTGACTCATGCTTTTCAAAGGATCCCTCTGACTGCTAGGTGAAGGAGCGAATGTAGAGGGGCAGGAATGGGAAAAGGGAGATCAGTTAGGAAACTGCTGCAGTAGATCAAGCTAGAGAAAGCAGTCACTTGATTAGGGAGTTGGCAGGGGACATGTCAGGATGGTGCCTGGATCGGGGATACTGTTTGAAAATAGAGCTGGTAGGTTGTGGCTATGAGAAAATGAGAGGAGTCAAAGGAGATTGCAAAGTTTGGGGCCCAGGCCATTAGCTGAAAGGATGGTGGCACCTTTTACCGAGAAGGGAAGGACTAGAGGGGAGCAGGTTTGAGCAGAGGGAAGGCAGAGATGAGTGAAATTGAAGATGCCTCAGTGAGAGCTATGTGAGGAGCTCACATGGTCGTTTGGATATGTGAGTTTGTGTTCCAGGGTAAGGCTGGAGCTGGGAGTCCGCAGGGCATGCTTTTTCCCTGAGCTGTCCCTGACCTGATGAAATCACCTAAGGTGTGAGTGGGTGGAGAGGGGGGCTGACGCTGAGCCTTGTGGCTTTCTAGCATTTAGAGGTTGGGAAGAGGAGGGGGTCCACAGAGGAGGGTGAGAAGTAACACAGAGTGCAATGCCCCAAGTGACACAGTTTCTCCGAAGACTGCATTGGTCACCCTGTCAGTGGTTGCCGAGAGATCAAATGGGATGAAGCCTGAGAACTGACCTTGAATTTTGCAGCATGGTGGTCATCTGTGACCTCAGTTGGAGCAGTTTTGCTGGAGTGAGGGGGATAGAAGGTTGACTGGAGTGGGCTCATGTGGAAATGGACAGAGTGAGCCTGGAAGACTCTCCTGATGGGTTGGCTTTGTAAGGGAGCAGTGCAAGCAGACAGTGGGGCAGAGGTGCCAGGCATGGGTTGGTGCAGATGGGAGCGATACAGTAGTGAGCAGACACTGATGACACAGGAGAAAGAGATGTTGATGGTGATCATGATGTACGTCTGTAGGAGAGAAAGATGGGTACCAGTTGACACATGGCAGGAATAGGAAAGGCCAAATCTCTGCGTCACATACAGAGAGGTTCCCAAGTTGGCTGGTGGAAGAATGAAGAACTTCAGTACTTGCTTCTGTTTTCTCAGTCGATTAGAAAACATGATCATCTATGAGTGAGGGTGGGCAAGGGGTGTTGGACACTCGAGAAGAAAGGGGAGTCTGTGAAATGTTGTCTCAGAGACAGGGAGGGTGGATGGGCTGTGCAGAGCCCGCTTGAAGGGAGGGCTCGTTCGTTCCTATGGAGACCGGTCAGCATGTACTGTGTTGTTCCCTAGCCAGGCTCAGCCACAAGGGTGAAGCAGGGGCAGTTGCATTTACTGGGGCGGAGATTATGCCAGGTGAGTTGGCAGGGTTTGGTCTGTGTGCAACGGAACAGTAACAGTGAGGCGGCGAGCTGGTCCAGTAATGGAGGCTCCAGCGGTGGCAGAGGCCAGCCAAATAAGCCGGAGGACATGGAAGTCAAGCAGTGGGGTTGTAACGAGATCTAGAGCAGCAGTTCTCACTCTGGAGTGTGCATCTCACACTTGACCAGCCCCTGAAGGGCTTGTTAAGACACAGAGTGCTGGGCCCCAGCCCAGTATCTAACTCAGTACGTCTGGGTGGGACCTGAGAATTGGCCTCTCTAACAAGTTTCCAGGCAATGCTGAGGCTGCTTGTCCACATGGAGTCTGGCCAGAGCAGTGGCCGAGGTAGAGAGGGGCCCAGAACATTGGAGGAAGGGAACAAGAGGCCACGTGGTGGGAAGCTCTTCCATCTGCGTGGATCCAGAATTGACTCAGGAGTGCTGCAGGGAGAGACTGTGACATGTCGTTTGGCAAAGAACATTCTGTTTCCCTGATTCCTGGACTTACATGAAAACTTATTAGAAACTATTATGAACAATTACATACCAATAAATTGGACACCCTAGAAGAGGTGGATAAATCCTTAGAAACATACAACCTACCAAGACAGAACCAAGAAGAAATTGGAAGCTTGAACAGACGAATAATAAATAAGAAGATTGACTCAGTAACCAAACACCTCTCAACAAAGAAAAACTCAAGGCTGGGTCTTCACAGGCAAGTCTACCAAACATTTAAAGAAAAATTAATACCAATCCTTTTTATACCCTTCCAGAAATGGAAGAAAGAACACTTCCAAACTCATTTTATGAAGTTAGCATTATCCTGACACCAAAGCCAGGCAAAAAATTAGAAATAGAGCTACCAGATGATCCAGCAATCCCACTTCTGTGTATATACACAAAGGAATTGAAATCAGGATCTCAAAGAGGTGTCTGTATTCTCTGTTCATTGCAGCATTGTTAACAATAGCCAAAACATGGAAGCAACCTGATTGTGCGTTGCCTGATGAATGGCTGAAGAAAATGTGGTATATAGGGACTTCCCTGGTGGCACAGTGGTTAAGAATCCGCCTGCCAATGCAGGGGACACGGGTTCGAGCCCTGGTCCGGGAAGGTCCCACATGCCACGG
Organism: Tursiops truncatus; assembly: GCF_011762595.2. Taxonomy (NCBI): domain Eukaryota; kingdom Metazoa; phylum Chordata; class Mammalia; order Artiodactyla; family Delphinidae; genus Tursiops; species Tursiops truncatus. The sequence goes on along the minus strand of NC_047055.1, from coordinate 2,197,050 downwards.
AACCACTAAGCCCGTGCACCACAACTACTGAGCCTGTGCCCTAGAGCCCCACGAGCCACAACTACTGAGCCCACGTGCCACAACTACTGAAGCCCGTGCACCTAGGGCCTGTGCTCCGCGACAAGATAAGCCACTGCAATGAGAAGCCCATGCACTGCAATGAAGAGCAGCCCCCACCTGCACAACTAGAGAAAGCCCATGCGCAGCAACGAAGACCCGACGCAGCCAAAAATACATTAAAAAAATAAAATGTGGTATATACACAAAAGGGGATATTATTCAGCCTTTAAAGAAAGAAGGAAATCCTGCCATTTGCAACAACATGGATGAACGTGGAGGACACTGTGCTAAGTGAAGGAAGCCAGACACAGAAGGACAAATACTACCTAGTACCACTTATGTGAGGAATCTAAAACAGCCAAACCCATAGAAGAGAGTAGAAGGGTGGTTGCCAGGGGCTGGGGAGGGGGAAATGGGGAGGTGATGGTCAAAGGGTACAACGTGTCAGGTACCCAAGATAAGTAAGTTCTAGAGATCTAGAATATTTTGTCAATTTTTGGTTATATACATTAATTACAGGGCACCCCGTTAAACAGAGAGCAAAATTACGGGAGTCTCAGACCTAAGCAACTGTGGGCACATTTGGTCTCACAGAGCCAAGTGTTGGGTTAAGGGTGCAGTTGGAGTGGGTTGGGGTCCCAGGAAGGCTTTGTGAGGGAGGTGGGTCCAGAGTCAGAGGTGAAGAGGCGTCCAAGGGTATTTTCCAGGTGGCTAAACAGGTCTCCATCGTGCGTACAGAGGGAATAGGGATGAAGAGGCAGGCAGGAGGCTGGCAGGCCTGGGAGGAGGAGGCACAGAACGGCAGGGATTTTATTTTAAACTTGCCTGATTGGAGCTCACACAGGGCTGGGGAACTTGGAGTTGTGGCAAAATAGGCCTGATATTCTTGGGGAATTCTTGGAATGTGGGCAGGGTGCCTGAGAGCCACCCCTGGGGTCCATGAGCACAGAGGTGAAGAGGATATTATTTTCGTAAGATCACACAGCTGCTCAGAACCGAGGGTGGAAATCCCGGTTCCGATATCAGAGCCAGTGTTGTCTCAGCTACACCCTGCAGCCTCCCAGGATATGCCATTCCATTGCTCAAGTTCATTTGTATAAACTAATCTGTCACTATCCTTAACTGTAGGTTTATCTTACCTTTGTTAGATTGACATAACATTTTAAAATACTAGTTTGTAGGGGACTTCCCTGCTGGTCCAGTGGGTAAGCCTCCGCGCTCCCAATGCAGGGGGCCCCAGTTCAATCCCTGGTCAGGGAACTAGATCCCTCATGCATGCCTTAGCTAAGAGTCCGCATGCCACAACTAAGAGTCCGCATGCCGCAACTAAAGATCCTGCGTGCCACAACTAAGACCTGGTGCAGCCAAAATAAATAAATAAATGAACATTAAAATAAATAAATACTAAAATAAATAAATAAAATGGAATACTAGTTTGTTTTGTTATATTTAGGAAGAAAGAGCAGACATTTATGGCCACAGCATCACAACAACCTTTTAGGGTCCCTGTTCTCCGCAGTGTGAGGAATGTTGCAAGCCCAGATTGTTGATTTTTTTCCTGTGTTCCCAGAGGTGACCCCCTAAATGGATCAGCACCATTAGCTGGCTAAGTTGAGGTTCAAGTCCTGGTCTACAGTAACTAGAATCACAGAGGGCTGATAAATTTACAGTGAAAAAATGGCCAGGAGGATAGCCTCATCCACCAGAGGGCAGACAGCAGAAGCAAGAAGAACTACAGTCCTGCAGCCTGTGGGACAGAAACCACATTCACGGAAAGACAGACAAGATGAAAAGGCTGAGGGCTATGTACCAGATGAAGGAACAAGATAAAACCCCAGAAAAGCAACTGAATGAAGTGGAGATAGGCAACCTTCCAGAAAAAGAATTCAGAATAATGATAGGGAAGATGATCCAGGACCTCGGAAAAAGAATGGAGGCAAAGATCAAGAAGATGCAAGAAATGTTTAACAAAGACCTAGAAGAATTAAAGGACAAACAAACAGAGATGAACATTACAGTAACGGAAATGAAAACTACACTAGAAGGAATCAATAGCAGAATAACTGAGGCAGAAGAATGGATAAGTGACCTGGAAGACAGAATGGTGGAATTCACTGCCACGGAAGAAAATAAAGAAAAAAGAATGAAAAGAAATGAAGACAGCCTAAGAGACCTCTGGGACAACACTAAACGCAACAACATTCGCATTATAGGGGTCCCAAAAGGACAAGAGAGAGAGAAAGGGCCGGAGAAAATACTTGAAGAAATTATAGTCAAAAACTTCCCGACGTCCGTGCCCGAGGCTCGTGGGTCTGCGGCCGCAGTGCGTGGTGCCGGAGCTTGAGGGGGTGGGGGTTGGGGGTGGGCTGGCTGCCACCATGGCCGGGAGTCAGGACATGTTCGACGCCATCGTGATGGCGGATGAGAGGTTATGATGGTGCCAATTACACAGCTGGGCCTTCAAAGTTAGAGCCACAGTCACGGTACATTTTGTGATCATCTGATGACGTTTCTCCTTGCTAGTCTCCTGAGATGTGATGGAAAGCCCAGTTTCATGGGGAAGGTTATCAGGAAGGCTATGAAGAAGGAAGTATTTTGGGTATGATTGAAGGAAGACAGTATGGCATGTTACATGGAGCTAAAATCGGATCTGAGATCGGGTGCTACCAAGGTTTTGCTTTTGCGTGGAGATGTCTCCTAAACGGCTGGGCCACTGAGAAAGACAGCAAAGAGATGAAGGTCTTAGAATCGTTGATTGGAATGATTCAGAAATTCCCTTATGATGACCCTACTTATGATAAACTTCATGAAGACTTAGACAGAATTAGAGGGAAATTTAAGCAGCTTTGTTCATTACTAAACATCCAGCCCGACTTTAAAATTAGTGCAGAAGGTTCCAGACTTTCATCTTGAGGATGACAGACGCACAAAGATGAAACGTCAGGGAACAGATGTTCATACGTTAAGTGTTTAAAAATGTGATTAAGGGCAAAACAATGATGGGGGATTCATTGTTTTGCAGGGAGGGTTCCAGCTTGGCCGCTGAAAGGGCTTCCTTCCCCCGAGGTCTGCCGGGTGGCCTCGATGCCCCCCACGGGGCCCCTCCGCATAGGCCCGTCCTTTGTTGGGCCCTGTCTGCTCTGCAGCATGAACGTGGCCCTGGCAGAGTCCTCACCGGGCTGCTCTTCTCTGGTCCAGGGTCCAGGCCCCAGGCTCACGGGTTCTCGTCATCTGGCAGGCCTGGCTGGATCTAGACTTGGGTTGGCTCTGGATATGATAAACCTCGCCTTTACCCCCCCGGGCTTTGGTCAGCGCTCAGAGGGACGGTTTTTTAAAAAATGAGAGCCACAGGGTTGACACAAAGCAGGTTAATGGGAAGGAGTGATGGGTACTGGACATTTATTGACCCTTGAGATGTACCAGTGCTGTGACCTGCTTCTCATGTTTTATTTAGTCCCTTCAGGAGCCCATGAGGTAGGCGTTATTCCCATTTTATAGACAAGGAAACTGAGGCCCAAGAGACTGCCTGGTCCAAGGGCAGTGGGCGGCAGAACTGGGACTCCAGCCCTGTCTCCTGGTGCCCGCTCTGGAATGCACAGTCGCACCCACAGTCTCGGGGTCCCTACCCGCAGGTCCTCGCTATGCCCCGTGGAGCCCTGGGGCATCTCATGTCACCATGGACATGGGCGTCTGGCTGAGAGGAGCAGAGGCCAGCCTTGTCCCCAGGAAGCCGGGACGAGCTCTTCCTGTGTCCCCAGGTGGGTGGGGCTCTGCAGCATCAAAAATGGTCAAGGGGAGGAGACTTTAAGGCCACCATTCTACGTGCAGAAACTTTGGAGCCTTACTGCATGCAGCTTCCTTCTAGTGTGAGTTCTTCTGTCTTCTGCCCGGACTTAAAAGGCATCATCTGTACACGGTGCACGGCCTCAGGTGCGCCTTCGTCACAGACACCAGCAGCGCTTATCTCGGGCTGGTGGGATGGAGGGGCTTTTGTTGTCGTTTACCTGGGTGGATTTTTGTGCTTCCTAAGCTATCTGTTTAGATAATGTATTATTTTTATAATTGAAAAAAATAAAGAGTGTATTTTAAAGCAGAAAAAAAAAATTCCCTAACATGGGAAAGGAAATAGCCACCCAAGTCCAGGAAATGCAGAGAGTCCCATACAGGATAAACCCAATGAGAAACATGCCGAGAAAAAGACAAAGAAGAATTATTGAAAGCAGCAAGGGAAAAACGACAAATAGCATACAGAGGAACTCCCACAAGGTTAACAGCTGATTTCTCAGCAGAAACTCTACAAGCCAGAAGGGAGTGGCATGATATACTTAAAGTGATGAAAGGGAAGAACCTACAACCAAGATTACTCTGCCCGGCAATATCATCAGATTCGATGGAGAAATCAAAAGCTTTACAGACAAGCAAAAGCTAAGAGAATTCAGCACCACCAAACCAGCTCTACAACAAATGCTAAAGGAACTTCTCTAAGTGGGAAACACAAGAAAGAAAAGGACCTACAAAAACAAACCCAAAACAATTAAGAAAATGGTAATAGGAACGTACATATCGATAACTACCTTAAATGTGAATGGATTAAATGTTCCAGCCAAAAGACACGGGCTTGCTGAATGGATACAAAAACAAGACCCAGATATATGCTGTCTACAAGAGACCCACTTCAGACCTAGGGACACATTCAGACTGAAAGTGAGGGGATGGAAAAAGATATTCTATGCAAGTGGAAATCAAAAGAAAGCTGGAGTAGCAATACTCATATCAGATAAAATAGACTTTAAAATAAAGAATGTTACAAGAGACAAAGAAGGACACGACATAATGATCAAGGGATCAATCCAAGAAGAAGATATAACAATTATAAATATATATGCACCCAACATAGCACCTCCATACATAAGGCAACTGCTAACAGCTCTAAAAGAGGAAATCGACAGTAACACCATAATAGTGGGGGCTTTAACACCTCACTTAACATCAGTGGACAGATCATCCAAACAGAAAATTAATAAGGAAACACAAGCTTTAAATGACACAACAGACCAGATAGATTTAATTGATATTTATAAGACATTCCATCCAAAAACCGCAGATTACACTTTCTTCTCAAGTGCACATGGAACATTCTCCAGGGTAGATCACATGTTGGGTCACAAATCAAGCCTCAGTAAATTTAAGAAAACTGAAATCATATCAAGCATGTTTTCTGACCACAACGCTATGTGATTAGAAATCAGTTACAGGGAAAACAACGTAAAAAGCACAAACACATGGAGGCTAAACAATACATTACTAAATAACCAAGAGATCACTAAAGAAGTCAAAGAGGAAATCAAAAAATACCTAGAGACAAATGACAATGAAAACACGATGGTCCAAAACCTATGGGATGCAGCAAAAGCAGTTCTAAGAGGGAAGTTTATAGCTATACAAGCCTCCCTCAAGAAACAAGAAAAATCTCAAATAAACAATCTAATGTTACACCTAAAGGAACTAGGGAAAGGAGAACAAACAAAACCCAAAGTTGGTAGAAAGAGAGAAATCATAAAGATCAGAGCAGAAATAAATGAAATAGAAACAAAGAAAACATTAGCAAAGATTGATAAAAGTAAAAGCTGGTTCTTTGAGAAGATAAACAAAATTATTAAACCATTAGCCAGACTCATCAAGAAAAAGAGGGAGAGGACTCAAATCAATAAAATTAGAAATGAAGAAGGAGAAATCACAACCAACACTGCAGAAATACAAAGGATTATAAGAGATTACTACAGACAACTATATGCCAATAAAATGGACAACCTGGAAGAAATGGACAAATTCTTAGAAAGGTATAACCTTCCAAGGCTGAACCAGGAAGAAATAGGAAATATGAACAGACCACTCACAAGTAATGAAACTGTGATTAAAAATCTTCCAACAAACAAAAGCCCAGGACCAGATGGCTTCACAGGTGAATTCTATCAAACAATTAGAGAAGAGCTGACACCCATCTTTCTCAAACTCTTCCAAAAAATTGCAGGTGAAAGAAAACTCCCAAACTCATTCTATGAGGCCACCATCACCCTGATACCAAAACAAGACAAAGATACTCCAAAAAAAAATTACAGACCAATATCACTGATGAATATAGATGCAAAAATCCTCAACAAAATACTAGCAAACAGAATCCAACAACAGACTAAAAGGATCATACACCATGATCAAGTGGGATTTATCCCAGGGATGCAAGGATTGTTCAGTATACACAAATCAACCAAAGTGATACACCATATCAACAAATTGAAGAAGAAAAACCATATGATCATCTCAATAGATGCAGAAAAAGCTTTTGACAAAATTCAACACCCATTTATGATAAGAAACTCTCCAGAAAGTGAGCATAGAGGGGGAACCTACCTCAACATAATAAAGGCCATATATGACAAACCCACAGCAAACATTTTTCTCAATGGTGAAAAACTGAAAGCATTTCCTCTTGAGATCAGGAACAAGACAAGGATGTCCACTCTCGCCACTATTATTCAACATAGTTTTGGAAGTCCTAGCCATGGCAGTCAGAGAAGAAAAAGAAATAAAACGAATCCAAATCGGAAAAGAAGAAGTAAAACTGTCACTGTTCACAGATGACATGATACTATACATAGAGAATCCTAAAGATGCCACCAGAAAACTGCTAGAGCTAATCAATGAATTTGGTAAAGTTGCAGGAGACAAAATTAATGCACAGAAATCTCTTGCATTCCTATACACTAATGATGAAAAATCTGAAAGAGAAATGAAGGAAACACTCCCATTTACCATTGCAACAAAAAGAATAAAATACCTAGGAATATACCTTCCTAGGGAGACAAAAGACCTGTATGCAGAAAACTGTAAGACACTGATGAAAGAAACCAAAGATGACACAAACAAATGGAGAAATATACCGTGTCCTTGGATTGGAAGAATTAATATTGTGAAGATGACTATATTACCCAAAGCAATCTACAGATTCAATGCAATTCCTATCAAATTACCAATGGCATTTTTTACAGAACTAGAACAAAAAATCTTAAAATTTGTATGGAGACACAAAAGACCCCGAATAGCCAAAGCAGTCTTGAGGGAAAAAAACGGAGCTGGAGGAATCAGACTCCCTGACTTCCTACTGTGCTACAAAGCTACAGTAATCAAGACAGTATGGTACTGGCACAGAAACAGAAATACGGATTAATAGAACAGGATAGAAGGCCCAGAGATAAACCTATGCACCTATGGTCAGCTAATCTATGACAAAGGAGGCAAGGATATACAATGGAGAAAAGACAGTCTCTTAAGTAAGTGGTGCTGGGAAAACTGGACAGCTACATGTAAAAGAATGAAATTAGAACACTCCCTAACACCATACACAAAAATAGACTCAAAATGGATTAGAGACCTAAATGTAAGACCAGACACTATAAAACTCTTAGAGGAAAACATAGGAAGAACACTCTTTGACATAAATCACAGCAAGATCTTTTTTGAGCCGCCTCCTAGAGAAATGGAAGTAAAAACAAAAATAAACAAATGGGACCTAATGAAACTTAAAAGCTTTTGCAAAGCAAAGGAAACTACAAACAAGACGAAAAGACAACCCTCAGAATGGGAGAAAATATTTGCAAACGAATCAACGGACGAAGGATTAATCTCCAAAATATATAAACAGCTCATGCAGCTCAATATTGAGAAAAACAAACAACCCAATCCAAAAATGGGCAGAAGACCTAAATAGACATTTCTCCAAAGAAGACATACAGATGGCCAAGAAGCCCATGAAAAGCTGCTCAACATCACTAATTATTACAGAAATGCAAATCAAAACTACAATGAGGTATCATCTCACACCAGTCAGAATGGCCATCATAAAAAATCTATAAACAGGGCTTCCCTGGTGGCGCAGTGGTTGAGAGTCCGCCTGCCAGTGCAGGGGACACGGGTTCGTGCCCCAGTCCGGGAAGATCCCACATGCCGCGGAGCGGCTGGGCCCGTGAGCCATGGCCGCTGAGCCTGCACGTCCAGAACCTGTGCTCTGCAGCGGGAGAGGCCACAGCAGTGAGAGGCCCACGTACCGAGAAAAAAAAAATCTATAAACAATAAATGCTGGAGAGGGTGTGGAGAAAAGGGAACCCTCTTCCACTATTGGTGACGATGTAAATTGATAGAGCCACTATGGAGACCAGTATGGAGGTTCCTTAAAAAACTAAAAATAGAATTACCATATGACCCAGCAATCCCACTACTGGGCATATACCCAGAGAAAACCATAATTCAAAAAGACACATGCACCCCTGTGTTCATTGCAGCTCTATTTATAATAGCCAGGTCATGGAAGCAACCTAAATGCCCATTGACAGACGAATGGATAAAGAAAAAGTGGTACATAGATACAATGGAATATTACTCAGCCGTCAAAAGGAACGAAATTGGGTCATTTGTAGAGACGTGGATGAATCTAGAGACTGTCATACAGAGTGAAGTAAGTCAGAAAGAGAAAAACAAATATCGTATATTAACGCATATATGTGGAACCTAGAAAAATGGTACAGATGAACCAGTGTGCAGGGCAGAAATAGAGACACAGATGTAGAGCACAAACGTATGGATCCCAAGCGGGGAAAGCAGTGGGGGGTGGTCGTGTGATGAATTGGGAGATTGGGATTGACATGTATACACCGAAGTGTATAAAACGGATGACTAATAAGAGCCTGTTGTATAAAAATGTACATAAAATAAAATTCAAAAAATAAATGGCCAGGAGACAGGAACTGAAAAACGGAAGAAAGAGCCACTAGAGAGGTGCTTGGTGAGAACCCGCAGAGGGACTTGGGGACCCTTGCGGCCGCTCTCCGCTGCTCTCAGCTGGAAGCCAGCAGCCTTAGCCAGGCTGGGCCTGGAGACAGCTGGAGTCTCAGAAACATGGGGACTCTTGGTCTCCTCTTAGTTGAGACTGTCTGCAGGCCACCCTGCTCTGACTCCTCGTACCAGGAGGGTCTGCTGCAGATGACTGACTGTTCTCATCCTTTAGACGTTCGCTGGAGAGACGCCGGAGCGGCTGGACTGCTGAAATAGCTTTACCTTTCAGTGGGCCTTCATGTCACCTTCTTTTGGACTTTCAATGTCACAATTAAAGCCCTCCTGTAGCTGAGGAAATGGAGGCTCAGGGAGCCTCCGTAACTTACCCAAGCCCACCTGGCTAATAAGTAGTGGATTTAGGGCTCAAACCCAGGCCCAATTCTGAAACGTGGGCTCCTAACCGCTGTGTGATCATTCTGCCTGTTAGGTTCTTTTTGTTTGGGTTTGGGTTTTGTCTCTGTTAGCCATTTTTAAATCGTCTGCTTCGAAGTCCAGGATGTGCGATCAGCTTGGAGCCTGCCCGCTCCACTCGCTTATGTTGCTTCGCTTGTGTGCCGACCTCTAGCTTGTTCTCTCTTCCAGTGTGGGATCTGCAGTAAACCGATGGGTGAGCTTCTGGATCAGATCTTCATTCACCGCGACACCATCCACTGTGGGAAATGCTATGAGAAGCTCTTCTAGGTGGGTGCTGGGAACTTACTAGAGGGCAGAAATGGGCTCTGGTCTCTCCCTGAGTCTTGACCTGGGACAATGCTATCTCTCTTAGCCTTTATGTTCAGGGGACCCCGAGTCCTTGTGTCCCTATGCCTTGTGATACTTTGAAGTCTTAGGTGGCGCAGATAAAGACCCTCCCCGTGGACATTTCCAAGTTGCAGGAGTCATTGTCTCTTCCTGTCAAGAAGCACCTTCCATGCAGCACCTCAGCTAAGCCCCCTAGCTGCCCTGAAATGCTGGCCAGGCCTGTGTTGTTAGCCTCATTTGGGAACAAGGAAGTAAAGACCTAGAAAGGAAAAGGACACGGGGAAACGCCTGGCTTGTAGATGGCAGAGTCAGGACCTCAACCCAGGACTTCAGATTCAGGTCCGGGGCTCTCTACCACATTCCCTCGAGTCGCCTCCAGCATTGCTCATATAGCATCAGATCAGGCCTCAGCCGAGGTATTCAGTGAAACAGATGCACAGCTGGGTAGCAGCAGCAGGTAAAGGCCAGGATACGCAGGCGTGTGTGGGAGATGATGGTGCTGTCCCGGCGCCTGGGCGGCCTCTGGGCCACATTGTGAACTCTGCCTGAAGTCAGGTTTGCATGCTGAAAGCCCGTGGGATCGACCCCGGTGTCTGAGCTTCACGGGGCCCAGTGACCCTCCTCAGCCAGAAGCACAGAGCAGAATATCTCCCTTGAAGGCAGTGGGGATCGGTACCAACCGGGCCCTCCACCAGCCACAAGCTGTTCCGCCTTTTCTCCAGAAGACATTGACCTGGCCTGTCCCTCCCGGTGCCTGGAGCAGTCCCCCTCGCCAGGGGCTTCTGACTGCTCACTGGATCGGCTGTGTGTTTCCAGTCTCATGGATACTTCTATTTCCTTTTAGCTCCTCCAGGCTAAGAAGAAGCTGATAACTCCTGGACAAGTTTGACTGTCCCCACGAGCCCCAAGTTGCTGACTCCTCTTCCCTCACTTCCTCTCTCCTCCATGTGATTGCTTCACGTTTTTGCTCTTCTTAAGTTGAACTTGCTTACATCCAGTAGCATATCTTAATGATGTTATGATAATTGCTTGTGTGTGTGGCTTTTTAGAGCTTAGAAAGCACTTCCCATCCATTATGTTACTTCCGGCTCAAGCAAAGAGGATTGAACAGTAATTCCATTTTGGCTTCCCTCAGACTGGTCGGCTTCCTGATGCGTTTAGGTGGCCTGGTACGATAGTCACGGACAAGAGCGTGGGGTGCGGTGCATCCTGACTCTTGGGACAGAGAGCAAATCACATTCTGGTTCACAGCTCTGAGTGTACCTTTGGAACTTGACAGAAGAAGCAGACCTCCTGAAGCTTCTGAGGGGTTAAAGACTGTTGACGATCCCTGGTGGGTAAATTGCAGACGCTGAATGCTAGGGATTGACATAGGCTAAAGTTCAGCTTGTCTATTTGCCATATATATTTTTTAAACTTTCCGTATACGTTTACAACTAGTTAGTTGCTTTTGATTGAGTTATATAGCAGATTTTAATGACCTCCTACCTACCTACCTTTCAGTGTAGTTGCGTTTTGTGCTGCAGGCATGTGGACGTGTATTAGAAAGTTTACACGTTAGGTTTAAATTCTATAGGATGTGATTCTTAAGAGGCTACTGACCAAAGGGGCATCTGTGTCTGAACCTTGCTGATTAATACCTTTGCCCTCAGTGTCCGATCCCTAAACTTTACACAGAAATCCCCTAAAGCAAGTTGTAGGGTCTATAGACTCCAGCAGGATTATGAAGGGAGAAAATCAGCTAACATCTCTTGAGGCCTTACTGCGTACCAGGCATTATCACAAGGTGGTGGCATTAATCCCCATGCTAATCGTGTACAGAGGGTGTTCTTCTCCGCAGTTTGCAAGTGAGGACGTTGAGGCTCGGGGAGGCGGTCATTGCGTTGTGCACAGCGCACCCGTGTAACGCTCCCTAGCACCCATGCCCTCTCCAGTAACAGTAATGCTGAGTATATGTGAAGCACTGTGTGGAGGTGACACCCGGACGCACACTTTTACAAAGAGGGGAAGGTGGGGAATTGCACCCCTCCTCTGGGCATCCTGGGTCCCCATAAAATACCAGAAGGGCCAAACTGGCCCTCTCACCTCCCTTTTCCATGAAAACACTTCTGAACTGAAATACTCTCAGCTGGGAACAGATCTGACTCACAGACCTTCCCAAAGACGAGCTTGTCAACCCAGGGGAAGCTCCAGTAGGCTAGCGGATCTGGGCACAGGGCCCTCAGTGACCTCCCATTTTCCAGTCCAGACTCTGTCCCATGCTAGTGGCAACTACTGAGACCCCAGGTACTTGGAACAGGGATACCTGTCGGCCAGCTGGACAGATGCAGGCCCATTCATGCAGTCAGCTGATGCTCTGCTCAGGTTCGACTGGGCCCCTCTGCCTTTGGGACCAGCATCGCTGTGTAAGTTCCTCGAAAGGACAACCTGACAGTTTTTATGATGACAAATGAGGGCGTTTTCTCTTGGTTTAATTAGAAAGTGCCTCTCCATCTCTCTCCAGTTTCTGAGCCCTGTGCACGTTGGCTGGTGGACTTCTTCTTCCTGCCAAATGATCAGAGAGGAATGTTCCATTTATTTCCATAGATGTGCGTCAGATTTGCTGTGGAGCGGAAAACTGGCCATGTACTCGCACAAAACATGAGCTGGTTTTCCTCAAGACGGTAGGGACTGACACGTAGGTGCTGAATGAATGAGTGAAAGGGAAAGAAAGGTCGTGCCTTTGGGTGGGAGGCAGCACCCCTGAGTCTTGGCAGGATCAAGAGGTGCAAGATAGGCTGGCTTCCCTGCCTTCTAGATACACTCTGCCTTTAAGAGAGTTTTAGAACCAACATGCAAGATATTGACTCCAATCTGAAAAAGTCTCTTTCATGTTTAAATGGCACAGAATTCTTTCGCTTCTTTTTATTTGCCTAGAATTTTTAATCATACTTGCTTAACTCATTAATGTACACAATTATAATAAATGGTAAGATATTTCATGTGTAAATGTTAAGGTTTCCTTTTATAGGTGTAATAACTTGGTGTATTTGGCTGTGTGATTTATTTTCTCCTATTACCTGAAGCCACTCTCTTTACAAAAGCAAATAAATACTTTAAGGAGTATCAAAGTTTTCTCTACAGAAGCAAATACTTTTAAGAAGTATCAAATCTAAAGAGAAAACAACAGCATTATCTAGAAACTATGCCTGCACAGCGAGTGTGCAATTCTAGGCCTGTCAGATCGAATGAAGGAGATTTTATTCTTTCGGGCCCATCCTTCCTTTCATTGTCGACAGTCCTTATTGAACTCTTGCAGTGACCAAGAGCTCAGTCCCTTAAAAGCCCATTCTGTCTGGGGAAATGCATTCCTCAGCTGACTTACAACCTGTTCCCTTTAACTATCACCCACTGGTAATCTGTAATCCCTCTTTTATATGCCAGCCCCTAAAATCGGTAAATACACTTGTTGGGTTCTTCCTCTGTCAACTCTTCTCCCATTTAAACACCCCTGATCCCATCAACTCTGGCAGGAATTCTGCGTATGCATCTCTTAACCCTCAGAGGTGCCCCCAACCGCACGTCCGAACCCATTCCTCCAGATGTGTACCGACAGGCAGGACTTTCACCTTGCTCATTAAGGCTGGTGCCCAAGCGGTCAGAATCCTGTGGAACAGTCATTCTGCCTATCACGTGATCCATGCTTCCAGGTTTTGTTTCCGAAAATATAATTTGCATGTCATCGATGTCTTGATCCAGCCTGGGGCCAAAAAGGGTGGTCAGGAAGTCAGTCCAAAGATAGAAGACATGGCAGAGAAATCCCTCTACAACTGAGCAGGGGCGTTGGGACCCAGTATTCAGTAGGTATTGAACTAGTGTCCCTCTAGCTACTTTCTCACCCCAACCTCAGCCACCATCTTGGCTACGAGTACATTTGGGAAAGGAAGAAGAGGTTTTACCACTTCAAAGGCAAGAACTATAACAGTAGCTCCTAACCAGGACCTGGAGTCTCTGTTGGTGATAGCATGTGACACAAAGACCTAGAAAAAAAATAGGGTAGAGTTATTTTGAAAAATGGCTTAGCAGACCAGGTTCCCACCAAGCCGGTCGATCCCCAGTACCCAGCCTCCCCTATTCCTCCTTCCCCTTTATAGGTCCACACCTGTGAGGGCCCCCAACCCATACACCCCCACGTGGGGTCCTCTGGGGGACTCTGCTTATGAATGTATTCCGCCTGTGAATTTCCACACGCTCCATTTCTCTTGTGATGTTTCTCTGCACAATATCCTTTTCCCATGAACTTCCCAAGGGAGGAAAGCTTCCACCAGGGGACCCAACACTGGTTACATTGAATTCAAAGTTGGGATCACTACGTGGCCATTTGGGGCCCCTCTTGCCACTGAATCAACAAGAAGGGTGTTATTTACCTGCTGGCTGAGCGCTCCTGACAATCGAGGGGAAAAGGGTCGCTGCAAGGACCACATAGCAAACCCCGGAGGAGAGTCTTCTGGGGGTGTCTCTTAGTGTTCCCACGTCCAATAACGTAAGGTAACGGATGACTGTGATGACTCATGCAGGCAGGACCACTAAGGGATCAGATTGGTTAGGAATAAAGGTTTGTATCTTACTGCCTGGTAGACGACCACAGCCAGCTAGACGAGGTCATAGGGAACTGAAATGCTAGTGGAAAAGGAAGTTACAAATACTATGACCTCATGGCCAGTTGCAAAAATAACAGCTACGGAAGCTATGCATACTTCGTCCTGCTTTGCTATTATATATTTAAATCTGCCCCGTTACTTTTCTTTCTCCCGTTTCCAAATCTCGCGTTTAAATTGTGTGGGTGGTGTTTAATCATATAATTTAACCTGTAGATTACAGTATGTCAAAGTGGAATTATGACAGAACTAGAGAAGGAACAGACATCCCCCAGAGAATGAGAGTGTATCTACTGGGACTTTTGACGTCCCCCCTTCTTGAAGAAGGCAAAGGCATATTCGTGTATATGAGGTATGGTTGCATCATGCTAAGCAGAAGCATGGTGTCACTGTTGTTATCATTTGTAAGAAAAATATGGGGTGTCAAAAAGAGGGTACACCTGGCTTTTTTCCCGGTGCCTTCTGGGAAACCTCCTGCGAATTATCCATGACAGTCCTGCGGGTGGAATTGCTGGGGGCTTTTTCCTCGTGTACCAGCAGCAGAGTCTCCCTGACCTTCACTGCTCCAGCCTTCTACTGCTTGTGTAAGCCACTGATTCCTTGTTCTCAACCCTTCCTGCTAGGGAAGGAGTGGCACTGCTTTTCTGATGGGCTTCCCTGTTAATGCTGTCTCCACCCAACCTTCTTCTGTACCGCATGTCCTGCCTGTGAATGGCTTCCGGAGCATGCACTCTACCTGTGAGTGTTTCCCACCATGCCATCTGTCCCATGAAGAATCCCTGCTCCAGCCCTTCCTCACTGTACACTCTGTCTCTGAACACCTTCTGCACAGTGCTGTCGCCCAAGGAGCACTTTGTGTGCCAGGCCCGTTATCTAATGCCATCTGCAGGATTCCTTTCCTTTTGAACATCCTCTGAACACTGAGCCCTGCTCATGAATGCTGCCCGTGTTCCCTCCCCATCCCACCCCCCACTGCCCAGGAACTCCTGTCTGCTGCACTCTTCATAACGTAATCAGCGTGACCTCCTCCTCTGGGTGCTTTCTGCGTCTAACTCTCTGCTTGGGAATGTGTGGGTCTCTTTCTTAAGTCCTCTGGCTGTGAGACATTGCTACAGGCCATTCTAGTGAAGATTGTCTGCACACTCATATTTTTAACAGTTTTATTGAGATATATTTAACACACAAGAAACTGCACACATTAAAATTGTTCACTGGGCTTCCCTGGTGGCACAGTGACTGAGAGTCCGCCTGCCGATGCAGGGGACACGGGTTCGTGCCCCAGTCCGGGAGGATCCCACATGCCGCGGAGCGGCTGGGCCTGTGAGCCATGGCCACTGAGCCCGCGCGTCCAGAGCCTGTGCTCCACAGCGGGAGAGGCCGCAGCAGTGAGAGGCCCGCGTACCACAAAAAAAAAAAAAAAGTGTTCACTTTTTAAAATTAGTTTTGACACATGTATGTATCTGTGGACTCATCACCCCATTAAAATAGTGAATATATACATCACTCTCAAGACTTTCCTCCTGCTTCTTTGTAATCCTTCTATCCTGCAGCCACCTATCTGCTTTCTGCTACTGTGCATTACTTTGTATTTTAAAGCATTTTACGTAAAAAGTTTTATATAAAGAGTTTTACATAAATGGAATCATACAGTGTGCACCCTTCGATGGAGGGATGGAAACATTCTAAACCTTGATTGGGATGGTGAGTATATACGAATGTATACATTTGTCAAAACTCATCATATGTACACTTAAAATGGATGTGTTTTATTGTCTGTTAAGTATTGTCAAATAAAAAACAAATACAGACTCACTAAGGAGAGACTTTTATTCAGAAGAATCGTTGAAAGAGGGGAAAGGGACTTCTGCAACAGAGGGAGGGGGACTTCTGCAATAGGGAGAATGCTGTGCTAGTAAATTCTGCGAGCATCTGAAAAGTTAGGAAAAAAGTTTTTCTTTTTTGAAGAGTAAGCAAGGTTAGAATTGGATGTGGGGAAGTGGGATGAAATGGTGGCATGATCGCATAGAGATCAGAGAGGCCAGTCTATTCTCAGGAGGCGCTGTCTGCTGACTCAGGCTGGGGGTGGGCCAAAGTTCAGGGGCCTGGAGGAAGGAGAGGAGCTGAACCAAACTTTGATTAACAAGCTTTTTTTTTTCAATTCATCTATGCTTAAAGACAACTTAGAGTCTTCATAAGGATCTAGGCAGTCAGCTTTTAGGTCTGTGGGGCCAAATCAGGAGGGAGAGAGGAAAATCAGAAATGTTAGTTTGGAGGGTTGTAGGCAGATATTGAAAGAAATTGGAATAACTGAAAATTTCTTAAGTGTGGACAGTGTGCGCAAGATTGCAGGATTCAGTCCAATTTACAAATTCTTACATGGTAACAAAACCATGACGTTCTACAAAGAGGGGCAAAATAGCTCAGAGACAATGAACAGGACCAGAATGTCATAGCCCACATCTCATAGTATTTTCTAATGAAATGCAAAATTTCTCTCAATGGTCGCCCTCCTTTTGATCAAAGATCGTCTCAAATAAGGTTATTCTCGATTGCAAACTAACTCTGGCCTTACTAGATTTGACCTGATTATTTGCACAGGTGCAGCAAGGATGGTCATTGGCCATACAGGCCTTTTGAAGTTCGCTTTGCTGAAGTTTTTATAAAGAATTTCAGATTGGACTGTTAAAGCCTCTCGAGGCTGGTAGGCCAGACAAGAACTCACCACCAGATATCACCCGTGCTTCCTATATATACATATTGGGGAATTCCTCTCTTCTCAAGGTACCCAAAGCCACCTGAGTTTCCTGGACTTGCCAAGGAGAGACCTTCCTTACTCACCTATAAGGCTGGGAACTCTGTAAGCCAGGTACCAGGTTCCCAAGGGAGTTTTCTAAGACTTGGCTTCATAAACTCAACCCGAGTTCCTTAGAATTGTCAGGTCACATGTGATTCTATGAACATCATTTACAGATATGACATTCCAGTCAAAGCCTTGGTTATATAACCAGTGTTTCCAATTATGTCCTGTTAATAAGAAAGGCAGGTTCTTATTGAACCTATAGGCATATAACTGTATGACCATGAAAATAAGAGCGCTCAAAAATAATTTCCAAATTCTAGAGGGATTGGGCAGGGAGGAAAAAATAAATGGTTTGTGTCCATTTATGAAAGTATAGTCTACTAAATTGTTATCAGTTATGGATAGCTTAAGAGAAATGAGAAAGGGTTCCTTATATCCAGAATATAGAGCATGAAAGCATTGGCAACATTCCAAACAAAACCCGTAATCATCTTTCATGAGTTCATTAAGTCCTATGTCATGAATTCTTGTTCCGCTCAGTCTCATGAACCCATCAGCTTCTTCACTAGAGTTCTGGGAATTCTGGCTTAGTCCAGTGACAGGATTTCAAAGTTATTTAAGTAATGGCATCAGAAGCTCGTGCCTCAGAGCATGTGGCGTAGTCCTTTCCATGGGGGTCTGAGACAATCCCTTTTTCTTGCAGGTGAAGCATTCTGGCCTGTAGCTGATTGCAAGCTCTTTCAGGGAAGCCTTAGTGCATGACAAAAGATTTTAAATGCTCATGGTTAAAGATCTGATGAGGGTTCATCGCAAAAATAATGCAATTGACAAGGAAATTTTGTTGTTTCTGTGGCATGCAACATTTTAAAAGATAACTACAATTATGATTGATAACACTACACTCTTTAATATCAGGCAAAGCAATACCAGGACGTATCACGAACACTGAGGGCATTGACAAACCGCCAGGAAATTAATACGGTTTCTGAAACATTTATATTAATGACATTTCGCTCACACAAACGTAACCTAGAGAAGGTTAGGCATCTCTTATGATATGACAAAGCCTCCCATGAAACTCAATATATCAAATAAACCTAATTATTTCTGGCACCTCTGTTTTTACAAGGGAAGAGATACTTTGTGATTTTCCAGGCTCTATCTGGGAAAACTCAAATAAGCTTTGAGATCAGGAATATACCACTCAGGGGAATTCGCTGCCGTTCCAGTGGTTAGGACTCAGCACTCTCCCTGCCGAGGGCCAGGGTTCAATCCCTGGTCAGGGAAATAAGATCTCACAAGCCACCGGGTGCAGCGAAAAATAAAGAAGAGGAAAAAAAAAGAATATATCGCTTAGGATTTGAGCGTGGGGAAAGTAAGATAAAAAAGTTGTCAGAAGGTTTGAACACTTGGTTAAATAAGATCATGTGTCAGTAAGAAACACTACTTGTCTATTTAACCAAAGTGACAAAATATTTTAAAAGTAAATCTTTGGCAGTAATGCAATTATAAAGAACCTTAGTTCTTTCAAAAGTGACAAGACTTGGTTGAAGGCCATGATAAAGTCAACATAAAGCAAAGAAAATTATTCTGATAAGAAAGACTCTTTGGCCAGAGGTGCGCCCCGGGGCCGCGGGACAAGCGGGCGCAGAGGTCGCCTGTGTTGGGGGGCGGGGCTGCGGCGAGGTTCCAGCGGTTCTGCCGGAGCATCGGAGCATCGTGGGTCCGGGGCTGGGGGCGTCCGGGCTTGCGATGTTCTCTGCACTCTCCCGGCTCTGCAGCCTCGAGAACACGGCTAGGCAGGGGCAGTTTAGTGGGGAGTTGGCCTGCTGGGAACTAGGGGCCTGCTGGGGTCTCAGTTCTTGGCTGGCCCCGGAACATGAGGTTGCCAGGCGTGTGACGGCAGCAGGTAGCAGTGAGCCGCTGGTGCGGTGATGAGCAGGAAAAAAAGGACACTGGCTGTTGGCCTGTGAACCTAGGCAAGAACGAGCAGCCAACACAATCCAGACCCGGGTCCGAGGGCCCAGCTCGGTCCTGTGCGGCTGGTCGGTGGAATAGACCTGCAGGTGTGGCTCTTGTCACTCTAGGACTGGCTTCGGGACAGATCCTGCCGATGAGCCCAGGGCACTGTCCTCAGCTCTCCAGGAGAGTGCGCCGGAGTGGAGCCAAGGGGGGGTGCCTGACTCAGCACGGCGACCACGCACGTCCAGTCTGCTGGCAAGGGCAGTGGGGAGCCGGGGGAAGTCATGGCCTTGGGAGTGTCCTCTGATGAAAAAGAACCTGCAGGCTTATCGAATAACTTTTGTGTGGAACGTTGGTGTGCTGAAAGCAGTTCTGTGTGCTTTTCCCCCTTGGTGTGGATCAGCAGTGCTGAGGCAGCAGGCGTGATGCAGAAGTGTGAGCAGAGACTGTCTGGAACCCCCAGACTCCAGGGAAACTAGAGGTGACAGCCAGCCTAGTGAAGAGGACGGGCGGCGGGGCAAGAAGGCGCCCAACGGCAGCGTGGCCCATCTGTGGTGGCAGCAGCCCAGCAGGCGCCCCTCATCTCAGGGCCCTAATCCTGGCTCCAGCCGGGTGGTCAGGGGAGCTGCAAGGTCTTCTGGGCGAGCAGAGCCCGCGGTCCTGAGCTGTTCTTCTCTGTGTTTGGGTCATCTCCCCCCATCCAAGGGGAGAAATCTAGATGAGGTTTAAGAATCAGTGCTTTAAGAATGTGGATCTCGTAGTTGAAACCTTGGAACACGTGTTTTCAGCACAAGGTGTTAAAGTGAATGGAAGGATTTAGCGCCTTTTCAAGGAGGCTGTCTCCATGTGGGCAGAACTAGAGAATAAATGGGTCTTGAATAAAAAAAAAGAAGAAGAAAGAAAGAATCTTTGCTTTCTAGGCAGATTACTCAAAAAGTAAAGAAAAATCTTCTACTACCTCTTATGAAGAGCAGACCAATAATCTAAGGAAATGTTTCCATTTTAACAGAGAAAATCAAATTCTAGTTTTGCATCAGTGTACTATTTGATATTATAGCTCATTTTTTTAAATCTTATAAACAAACCCACTGAACCTTAGCCAGCTTTGACCACAAGAGATAAAATCTCCTCTGAGAACCATATCCATTCAGGTTTTGTCCTACACTTCCATCTTTTTCATTCTGGAACAACTAGTCATTTTACTTTAGTCTTTTATTTAACAAAAACACATCCTGCATAGTTAATTTAGTATAAGTGTAAGGTTTTAAGTGAGCAAAAGATCTTGGAAACTATCTTTAAGACTGACATACTACATATGAAACAATTACTGCTAAAATAAAGTTTTGTGAGAACAAATTCACTGTCACTAATTCCTGAGAATTTTGAGGATTCAATTTATAAAAGCACTTAAGTATCTCTAAACCAATAATAATGGAGCTCCTTGAAAGACTTTTATAATCTAATTTGGTAATACCATCAGGGTAGGAAACATTATATACACATACATACACACAAAAACAAAAAATAGATAAGTCCTGGGGATGTAATGCACAGCCTGGAGACTGTAGTTAATAATACTGTACTGTACATTTGAAATTGGCTGAGAGAGTAGACGTTTAAAATTCTCCTGATAAGAAAAAAAAAACTATGTGTGGTGATGTTTGCTAGACTTATCATGGTGATCATTTTGCAACATATACAAACACACCTGAAACTAATATAATGTTATATGTTTTCAAACATATTTCTTAACCTCCACTGTTTTCCAGCATGACGGTCAGAACCCCGCTTCCCATGGTATCACCCTTTATGACACCTTCTCATACCTGTAATGCTACGTGGCTGAGTGGGGGATTCATGGAGCCACAGTGGGCTAGTGTTATGAGATCCCTCAAGTAAAATGTCCCACTTGGAGTCCATTATTTTCTGACACCAGCAGGCAACCCCTTTTTCTTGGCATGGAAGGAGAATGATTTAACAGCCTCTCAATAGTACGTTCTAATTAAGTAAGGCATGTTCAGGTCTGTGTTCTCCTTCTCTGATATAGGAAATATCTGGACTTAAAGGTAATCTTTAATTTAACATTTTTGTCTGCTTTTAATATTTTATTAAAACGTTATCGAAAAGCCTCTTCTTCTGTGTCCCGAATAAAGCAAAAGAAATCTATTCTGTCACCAGATGACCACAACTTCTGGTCCGAAAAGTGACCACAGGCTTCAGAGCCTTGGTACTCCAAGCGTAGTCAGGGATCTACAGCATGGAGTCACCTAGCTTTCGAGAAACGCAGAACCTCAGTCCCACCCCGGTCCTCCTGAATCAGAACTTTCATTTTTACCAAGATCTACCAGATTTGCAGACTTCCAGTGCGATAACCTGAGCTCCCCCCACGCCGTTCTCTGGAACAGCGAGTTAAGAGTCCCGCGGGCCCCAGGGAAAATATTCCAGTCTTCCTTCTGTGGAAGAAATTTTCTTTGGAAAAGGGCGGGAAGCAGTTTGGGTACTAGGTGGGCAGTACTAGGTGGGTAGTACTAGGCTGTGAAGTCAAGGGAATAATGGGAGAATGTAATCCTTTGAAAGTTTTCGGTCTCTTGGTGAATACGAAAAATTGTCCTGCCCTTGCATTTTTCCCGGAAGCAGCTGTATTTCTGCTGTCCGCCTCTAGAAAACAGAACAATTAAAAAAAAAAAAACGATCAGGATTTCATTTAGTAAGCACCCACCGGGCTTTTACTTTTGCACCCGGCCCTGCGCTGACCTCTTGTTATATTCAAATAGGGAGAGCGACTGGTGACTGTCACGCCACAGCTCCCGCTCAATGGGGAACAGACATGCTAAACAAGAGCCAAGATGGCTGCTGGGCCTGGCGTGGCACGTGGTGGGTCTGGCGGCCTCCTTCCAGGGACCAGCCTAGGAATTGCAGGGGACCCTATTCCACACCTAACCCCGCTCACAGTCCAAGGCTGGATTCTGTCCAGCTCTGCAGTTTAAGGTGCCCCAGTTTAATTCGAACTCCGTCCGCCTAGTTGCGCACACTGGCGCAGGGCGGGGAAAGGTCTCCCCCTTCCGAGGGGAAATGGTGGGCGCCACGCTG
Source organism: Tursiops truncatus (assembly GCF_011762595.2). Classification (NCBI taxonomy): domain Eukaryota; kingdom Metazoa; phylum Chordata; class Mammalia; order Artiodactyla; family Delphinidae; genus Tursiops; species Tursiops truncatus. Next base: position 2,174,874 of record NC_047055.1, on the reverse strand, counting down.
CTAGGGCGCAGCCGCGAGTGGGCCGTGTGCAGCTCTGCTGGGCGGGAAGCGGGGGGCGGGGGCGGGGGGGCGGGGAGCAGGGGCGGGGGGGCGGGGAGTTTGTAGCCCGACAGCCCCTTTCCACGGGCTTCCGGCCCAGTGTGCACCACGCGAGCCGTGGTTCCGGACGCGTGGTGGTCGTGGTGTACAGGCGCTTCGGCCTGTAGGCACCTCCAGCAGGTACTGGTCGGGGCCCGGGTACAGAGAGCCATCCAGACCGCGTGGGGTTCTGCACAATGACCCTTGCCATCTCCCTTGGCGTCCCAGGGGTTGGTGGCTACAGGTTTCCCCTGAAAATGGGATCCCACTGCACCAGGCATTGGCACCGCATCCATTCCGTGCCATTTCCAGGCACCGCGACCAGCCTAGGAATTGCAGGGGAACCTATTCCACACCTAACCCTGCTCACAGCCATTGCGGTCAGGACTAGTGGCTCTGGGCCTTATCCTAGAGGGAAGGTGGCTTCAGCCCTTCCTCCCCTGGTCTCCACCAACTTCCACTGACCACGTGTATTCCTGCTCTGGAATGAGGGACGTTTGAGGTAGCGGGTGAGGGGTCGTGGGGACTTAGGGAGGAGGGCTTAGGTGTGGGTGGGGACAACAGGGGAATGAGGGCGGGAGGCTTGGGGACAGTAGTTGGACTTGAGTGAGGCCAGGGCTTGGGACAGGGATGATGCTTGGGAAGGGGGGGGACATGGCTTGAGTGGGGGCAGGGATTTGGCTTGGGTGGGGGCAGGGCTTTGTTAGGGATCGGACTTGAGTGGGGGATGGGACATGGGAAGGGGTGGGGCTCGGTGGGGACAGGGATCGGACTTCCCTAAGCGTGGGGCTTGGCGTCAGGGGCTGGGCTTAGGTGGGGGTGGCGCTTGGGTGGGGGTGGGACTTGGAGGGGGGACAGGGATCAAACTTCCGTGAGGGGAGGCTTGGCGTCAGGGGTGGGGCTTAAGTCCTCCGTCGTGCGTCAGTGGGGGCAGAGTTTGAGGGAGGGGGTGGATTGGAGGGCGGGGCAATAATCATACTGTAGGATCCCTCCCCTACTAGCACTGTATACCAGTTGAGAAGTTTCTTTTCTTTTGTTTTTTGAATTTTTGAATTTTATTTTATTTTTTTACAGCAGGTTCTTATTAGTCATCCATTTTATACACATCAGCGTATACATGTCAATCCCAATGGCCCAGTTCATCACACCACCACCCCCCGCCCCCTGAGCAGTTTCCTGTATCCCTGTACCAGAGTGCCTCTGTAGGCTCAGAATTGGCACAGCCTGAGCAGGGCCGTGTGGGGTGGAACCGTAGCAAAGCACCTCTGCCTCGCCTTGGACAGATGCAGTGAGGCAGTACCACCTCCCCAGCACCGGGAGCTGCCTCTGGGCAGAGCTAGAGGGCAGGCCTAGTGTTGCGTGTGGGTGGAATCCCCGTATCTGCACTGCCGGTGGGTCCCTAGTCAGCATGGTGAACGGCTGTGACGTAGACGTATGTCGGGAGAGGCTTCTGTAACTTCCTGGCAAAAAGCCGGAGAGGTGGGGTTGCCTGCCAGGGTTTCCAGGGTCTACAGGGTGGGGTCACACCTAGGGTGAGGGTTGTCTGTTTCAGCAGTGTGGCACTGTAGACCCTTTTTGGGTCCGTTTTCTGTCCCTGATTCTAGCTTCCACACAGTTTGAAACGGTAGGCTACTGTTTTTCAGCACGTGATCCTTGCCGCCCACCCCCATGTCCCCTCCCCTCCAGCGACAACAGGACACTTCTTTGGTTGGAGGCCAGTGACATCCCCTGTTACTCCTTAACCTTTACCACATAGCACCCCTCTGCGATGGAAACCCATGGTCCCCGCCGTTCTCAGTATCCACGGCAACACTGCAGCTTGTCACACGTTCTCCACACCCACCAGTTTCATTGCCTTGTGCAGAGAGAGCTCCAACCATCTTTCTCATTTGTCAGACATTCTCTGAGAAAGGAGGGAACTCACATCTCCGTCCTCCAACCTTTGCCCCAGAGAAGTGGGTACCAGGTGCCCTGGGCCTGAACAGCCCTGAGGCAGGGAGTGGGACAGCCTGCTGTCCTCTCCCGTTTAGCGGGCTTTGTCAGGCCCCTCCTCCTGACGCTGACCTTTTCACCACAGGCACCTGCAGTACACACAGAGGAGTCCTTGGACTTTGAGGAGGAGTGCACGGCAAGCCGAGGTCAGCAGGGAGGGGCGCTTGGCCTAAAGACACCTCTCCAGCAAATGACTGGGGAAGCCCTGAAAAGCAGGGCCTGGATCTCTGTGACCAGAAGTGGGGGTAGTGCGTGGGCTTTTAGTCGGGGTGGGAGGGTGCGCGTGAACGATGCTGTCACCCCATTTGCATTATAGGCTGTGCAAACCCGGAGCGATTCTGCCTCCATACTCGGCGTTGGCTCAGAATTCCCTGAGTCCCGCTCAAACTCTGTGAGCTGACTACTGCCCCTAGTGTTAGATCAGTCCATAGATAGTGGGAGCAATGCCTGTGAATCTGTTGGAGGATTGGTGCAAGGGCATGGACCTGGACCCCAGGAAGGCCCTGCTGATCGTGGGCGTCCCTGTGGAGTGTAGTGAAGAGGAAATTAAAGAGACCCTGAAGGCGGGCTTACAGCCCCTGTGTGCCTACAGGGTGCTGGGCAGAATGTTCAGAAGGGAAGACAGCTCTAAGGCAGTTCTCATTGGATTGGCCGCCCAGGTCAATTATGCTACGGTGCCGAGTCAGATCCCAGGAAAGGGAGGTGCCTGGGTAAGTGGTGGTGAAGCCCCGTAGCCCAGATGATGAACTTATCAACAGACTGAACCACTTCCTGCAAGCTGAGGGCCGGAGAATGGTAGATGTGGTCAAAACCCTGGGGTATAGCCCTCACCCCGAGGAGGGACAGCCAAAAGGCTTGGCCCAAGTCAGGCCGCCAGACCCGCAGCCTCTGCGAGAAAGCATGTGGTACCGAAAACTGAAGGTGTTTTCGGGAAGCACTTCCCCAGGCCCGGGCGAAGAGAACTTTGAAGCCTGGCTGGAGCAGGTGACTCAGATGATGCAGATGTGGCGGGTGTCTGAGGTAGAGAAGCAGCGGCGTTTGCTGGAGAGCTTGCGCGGCCCCGCCCCGTCCATCGTGCGGATGCTCCGGGCCAACAGTGGCTCCATGACCGTGGCGCAGTGCCTGGACGCCCTGAAGCAGATCTTCGGGAATAAAGAGAACTATAGAACCGCACGCTTTCAGCTGCTCCAGACCTTGCAGAAGCCCGGAGAGAAAGTCTCTGCCTTCTTGCTGCGGCTAGAGCCCGTGCTGCAGAACGCTGTGCGGCACAGCCCCTTGCCAGTGAGAAGCGCAGACATGATTCGCCTGAAATACATCCTAGCCCAGGCCCACGTGAGCACCGGCCTCCGGGACAAGCTCATGATCTTGGATCAGCGAGGCTGTGCGCCCACCTTCCTGGAGTTGATGCAGCTCGTTCGAGACGTGGAGGAGTGGCAGACCGCCGCGGCAGTGACCAGGGAGAAGCAGAGGCAGGTAGGAGGGGGCCACAGGGCCTCTGGCACCCAGGTAGTGGCAGAAACCAGTGTCCCGGTCCGTCCGGTCATGGTGCGGGCAGGGCAGTTCCATGACAGCAGCACTCAGACCGTCCAGGAAGGGGCTACCCTGTCACTGAAGCGCAGGCAGGTGCCACGCTGCTGCGAGACTGGGGAGGAAGGCCACAGCCAGGCCGCGTGTCCTAGGGCCGAGGACCAGCCCCCGGCAAAGCAGGCGCCTCAGCCTGCAGCAGAAGAGCCGGGAAACGAGATGCGGGCTGGGGCCTGGAGCCACCCCAGGCCCCAGGAAGCATAGGCTCAAGGTATCCAGGCACCCCCTCCCCTAGCAGGCAACACAGATATTGCAACGAGGGGAAGGGGCAGCCCACAGAAACAGTGGGGGCCTTGACTGGGGCACAGGGGCAGGGCAGCCAGGCCGAGGCCCCGCCCCAGCCCCCGCAGCGTCCACCAGCTGTTAGGGACTCCACCAAGCAAGCCGAAATCAGCTCAGGGAGGCACCGGCGGCACAAGCGGGAAGCCACCATACGCAGCACGACGCGTACCCGAGCCTCAGACACAGACCCCAGCACAGCAGAGGCTGACAAAGGTATAGTCGGGGGCTCTGGCGTCAGCCCTGTCTTCTGGCCACCCTCAAACGCCCACCCTGGGGGCTCTGAGCTAAGGGTGTGACGGGCCCCCAGGCCACGCGGGGCCTAGAGGCGCCTCCCCCGGGGCCGCCCCTGCCAGGAGGAGCCGGCGCTGGCGAGGAAGGGCTGTGGGGCAGAGAGGAGATGCCCCGGAGGGACACCGCAGGGTCCAACTTCACGATCATCTACAGCGCTCGAGGGGAGCCCCGGGAAGGCAGCACCCTGGAGCCTCTGCGCAGGTGAGGGCAGGAGCAAGTCTCCTGCCCCTGCAGCCTGAAAGGGCAGTAGGGGCAAGGACAGCAGACACTGAGGAGACGATCCCACGCGAGAGCGTCAGGTCAGCTTGGCAGGCAGGGCGCTGAGTCCCTGGTTGCCCAGTACCCCACAACTGGCTTTGGTGTGAGTGGGGGTGCAGGGAAGCGTTTGTTCCAAGGGAGGAGGAGGAGTCGGAGGAGGGAGGAGGAGGAGGGAGGAGGAGACGGAGGAGGGAGACTTGGAGAGGAGGGGGAGGGGGAGGGGCGGGAGGGGGAGGGGGTCCGGGCAGGGTCCAAGAGAATGAGTTGGCGGGAGGAAGGAGTGTTTAGTTCTCCCTAGGTTTGTGCATGGCCACTGGAGACGTGGGACTGGCCTGGAGAACCACAGCTCACAGCTGCCAATGCCAAGGCCAGCCCCAAAGCCTGCCACCTGGGAGCAGCCCTGAGTGGCCAGCCCCGGCCTGGGTGAGGGGCACCTGCAGATGGCTGCCACCCACACTGGCCTGGGAGTCGTTAGGGGCCACTCCAGGTGCCTGGGCCTCCCTCCTGAGAGGGTCCCCTATTCATCATCCCCTGGGGCAGGTTGCTCCCTGTACTGGCAAGCCCAAATGTGTCCCTGTAGGCCCCAGAGGGACCCAGGTGTCAAGGAACCCCCCAGCCCCCGCTCCCCTCCCCCCAACACACACACCCTAGCCATCGTCCCCCCGCAGAGCCCTGAGGTGCGCCACGTGCCAGCCAAGGCTCTGGTCTCTGTGGGCCAGCGTCGTGAGCTCAACGTGTGCTTTCTGGGCATAGATTCAGGCCCAGCGCTGCCTGTTGTTGTGGAAATGTGCATGTGTTCTCCTCTGAGCGGTTCCCCCAAGCCCTGCGCGGCGTGGAGACCCCGAGCCCAGTCCCAGGAGCCGGCGGGAAGGACGGGATGGACGAGGTCACAGCCAGCGCCCACCCCAGGACCTGGGAGCCCACCTGCGACCTTCGAAGGAAGACCTTGACCGGGGCTGCAGGAGGTCTGCGGGAGGCCCCCCAGGGCTTGTGTTCTGCTGGGCCACCCCGTTGTTCCTCGGGACTCCACGTCCCCGGCTTGGTGGCGCACGCCCTGCTGTGGGACTGTCCTGTGCCCGCCGTAGGGCAGGGCCAGGCCCCGGGCATGTGGGCCAGAAATGGAGGGTCTGCCCTGGGGGGAGCGGGCATTGCCGGCGCCCATCTTCCTGGCGAGAGGCCACCCGCGGGGCCCTCAGGAAGGGAGACTGTAGGGAGATGGAGGGCCGCCGGGTGGGGTGTAGCAGAGGCACCTTTTTGAGGACCCTGGGTGGGGCCGGGACCCGTGAGCTCCGGTGGCCGTTAGAAGTTCCTCTGTGTGTTGTTATGCCCTCTGTTCAATGGTTTCAGTCAATGTTTCTGTTTAATAAATTTCCCTGAACGTTTCATCTGAGTTTGGCCTCTGCTGTGGGCAATGGAGTGAAGGGGCTGCTGTGGTGGGGTCAGGGTTGGGGGCAGCAGCAGTGGCCTGGCACCCCGAGTCGGCACGGAGGTACGGTCCGGGCAGGGTCCAAGAGGGTCCATGTGGTCTCCTCGGCTGGATGGAGCCGGGCGGCAGGGCCTTGTGGGCACAGGCCATGGCTGGTTGGGTCCCCGGGAAACTCGGGGAGTCCCCGGGAACCAGTGGGTTCGGTGTCAGGGGGAGGGGGAGGGACGGCAGGCAGGACCGGAAGCTCCAGGATCTCTGGCAGCTCTGTGGGGGCTCGGGGCACCCAGAGAGTTCAGAGACGTCACGTGTGCCCTCCCAAGGACCAGCCGGCCACAGAAGGGACCTGGCGTGAGGTCAGAGGCCCCTGCCAGGAACGCAGTGCAGGATTCCGGGGTGGGGGTTGTTTGCCCACCTGCCTGAGATCGTCTGCCCCTGCCGTCCCGCAGCGGCCCGCCCTGGTCTAGGCGCTGAGGGACGTTTGGGGACCTGGGGCTATGGGGTGGCCGAGGGAAGGAGGGCCGCCCAGCAGGAGTTGCAGAGCCCTCAGGCCCTGGGTGGGGGCACAGAAAGGCAGGGAGAGCTGTCCTCCACTTTAAGTCCCGGGCGGGGCGGCCCCCCGAGGGGCAGGGGCGCCCCCTCCCTGTCCCACTCCCTGCATCACTCCTGTGTCCTGGGAGCAGGCAGGAGGCGGGGGGGGGGGGGGGGGGGGGGGGGGTGTCCTGTGAGTGGGAGGCTGTAGATGGGGCCCGGGGATGACCCCTTCCTGCCCAGAGGCTGGCTCTGGACCCCCGGGGCCCTCCGTGCCACCTGAACAGGGCATCGGCCAGGGGTGGGGGCCCTAGTGATCCAGGAGAAGCCTCCCTGACCCTGAGACCGTGCCCTGTGGTCCTGCGCGTGCGTGCCCCGGGAGGGTGCGCGTTTGCGTTCGGCGAGTGTGCGCCTGCGCGCGCCGCCATTTCCTGCAGCCCCGAGCTTGTGTCCGGTGCCTATCGGGAAACAGGACCGTCCACACAGCGAAATGGCTACCGGGGGCGCGAGAGGCCTCGGCGTCGCTTCTCCCGCCGTCGTGCCCGATCCTGCCGCTAGATGGCGCGCGAGGATCACAATTGGGCCGGGCCGCCCGTCTCGGGCACCCTGGCCTCCTGCTGCCCTTCCCCCGTCGGCCTGGAGGACGTGGGTGGTCTCGCCGGCCTTGCGGCTGAAGCAGCCCCCACCCCCCCGGCCACGTGTGCACCCTCGCCGCAGTTCCGGCGGAGGCGGGAGAGAGGAAGGGAGCTGGGTGCCCGCAAGGAGCCAAAGGGGCTGTTTGGCGGGGTGCCCTGGTGTCGGTGGTCTTTGGGCGCTGGCCTTCAGAGCTGGCCGGGGCCAGGAGCTGTGGACACGCGGGGAGGGCGGCTCGACCCTCCAACCACGAGGGACCTCGGGCGGAGATGCTGCTCTGGGCGCTGGGGCTCCGTGGGGAAGGGGCTTGTTCCTAAGAGGTGGGGGAAGGAGGGGAATGGGGTGGGCAGGGACCTCCTGCAGAGCAGTGGAGCCTTTTCCTAGCTCAGAGTTCATGGAGCCTTTCCTTGTTCTGTGGTCGAAAGTGAGTAGAAGAGGACTGAGGGGATTGTCCAGGTTACCGAGTTGCAGAGCTATAGGCTTCTTAAGTCTGGGACCTGTGCTGCTTTCATCACATTACGTATTGCTCCCAGTTCGTGGGTAGTTATTACCCCTAAGGCCTTGGTGAGCCTGGTGGACCCATACTGATAGCTCTGGCAGTCTGTCCAAAAGTGAGGGAGGGGTGCCTCTTAACCTGTCCTATTTGTCATCTAACCTCCTGCTTCCCAGATGCTAATGATGGTTCACCAACACCGCTATTCTATGTAGACATCTAGCATTACTATTCATGCCTGACAGACCCTCTGTGTCATTTAACTAAAACTCAACTGTTACACTCTGGGTGACATGACTGTGGCTCTCGTTGTCTCCCTTTCCACAGTCAGGTTCTGCCTTTCAGCCTTATTTGATTTTTATTCTTTCTAGCAAAACCTCTCCCTGAATTAAGGCCAGGCACAGCACAGGTAATTTTGAGGTTTATATTTCAAGTCCTAAGAGCCCCCATTTCCCATAGCACCAGCAGTTCAGGGAAGAGTACCGCCCCCATCCCTTATTCTCGGTAGAATCGGGCCTTTCCTTTTCAGCGAGCCCTCAGTCTTCCCCTTGTGCCCGATATCTGGGCAAGCTGGTAAGAAAGCCTGGGTGCTCCTTCCTTTGGCACCAGAGGGAGATTAGAACCATGTATGCCCCTGACCACATGTGAGAACTCTCCCCTCGGCCCCGCCCCCTCACATGGTAAGATCCCAGGCCACTCTCTATCCTTTGCTCGCACAAGTCACTTTACAACTGCTCTCTTGAGAACCCTTGATTCTGTAAGTAATGAACCATTTCTTGACTTCTTGGTGTGTGTGTGTGTGTGTGTGTGTGGTGTCATTGGTCTCCACATCCAAAGTAAATTTTGGGGTGGGGGTCTGTCTGTCTGTCAGGTTACGTTGGTGGAAATTATGTGCAAGTCTATGGAACTGCCCCCCCACCCCCCACACACAACCAAGAGAGTCAATTACAGACAATATCACAGGAAGCATGGCAGAGATTAGAGCTGCTCTGAAAGATGTAGGGGTGGTGGTCCCCATCATATCTCCATTTACTTTGCCAGTCTGTTCACTGCAGAAATTGGATGAATTCCATAGAGTGACTGTATACCCCAGGCTTCACCAACTATCAATTCCAGTTGTGGATGCTGTTGCTGGACGTGGCAGAATCGCTCAAGCAGATGAATAAGGCCTTAGGTCCATGTTACGTGGCCGTTGATTTGATGAGTGCATTCCTTTCTATTCCAACCAATCAAAGAAAGAGGATAAGAAGCAGTTCACAATTATGTGGACATCTTTATTTACAATTTGGTCCACTACCACGTTAACTCTCCTGCCCTATGTCATATCTGTACTCTCTTATAACATAGTACAAAGAGATGTGGATCATCAAGACAGCCCATAGAACATCAGTCAGATCAGTTACACTGACACCATCATACTGATTGGACAGGAAGAGTAAGAGGCCTCTCTAAGACACATGGCCTCTCGAGAGCATGGGAGCTAAACCCTATGAAGGTTCAGGGACCTGCCATTTCAGTGAAGTGTTTAGGAGTCCAGTAATCCGAGGCATGCCAGGATGCCCCCTCCAAAGCACAAGACAAATCATTGCGTCTTGGATCCTCCAGCACAAAGAAGAAAGGAGCACACCTGGCAGGCCCCAGGATCATTGCTGCGGTCCATATATCAGGTGACACAGAAGGCTGAGAGCTGGGCTGCAGGAGAGGAAGCTTCAGCAGAGCTGGGGTGCAGGAGAGGCGCCTGCGGCAGAGGTGGGGTGCGGGAGAGGAACCTGCAGCAGGTCCAGGCTGTGGTGCAAGTAGCCGCGTGGACCATCTTATACGACAGACCCCGTGGTGTCAGAGGTATCAGTAATGGGCAAGGATGCAGTGTCAAGTTCAAGGCCAGCCCCTGTAAGAGAATTGCTACTCAGTCCCCTGGGGTTCTGGAGGAGGGTCATGCCATCAGCATCAGAGATTCTATGTCTTTCTAGAAATAGCCTCTGGTGTGTTTCTGGGCCCCGGTAGAGACAGATGCTTGACTATGGGACACCAACTGACTCTGTGTCTGGAACTTCTCATCATGAGCTGGGTCCTGCCAAGTCAAAAGCAGATGGCAACTCACTGTAGGATGGCAGTGGTGCATCTGGAATGCAGGCTGGGCAGGGACAGAGGTGTGAGGAAGGTTTGTGAGCACAGGCCCTCATGTTACGCATCACAGTCATGCCAGAGCTCCTCCCTCAGCTCACACTATGGCCACATGATCCCATACAGCCAGATGAGGGAGGAGGAAAAGGTCTAAGCCTGGCTTTTGGACGGATTTGCTTGGTCTTTGGATACAAGTTGAAAATGGATGGCAGTTACACTCTAGCCACACCTAGGGACGTCCCTGAAAGACAAGGGGGAGGGAAGATCTAAACCCCTACGTGGGTTAGGGTGGAGGGACAAAGGGTGTTTTCTGGTTTTCTTTTGTGTGTGTCCTGGTTTTATCGTTTTGCAGCAGAATGCCCAACATTGAACATTACTGCAAATATGTGGTCGTGCCAAAGCTAAGTACAAATGGGAGGCGTGGTTTTTAAGACAAATACTTAAATAGAAGCTGCTCCTATGACCACCTGAAGCCTAGGTCTGGTAGGAGCGGCCTCACCTGTGGACCCATGAAGACATCACGATTCCACTCCCTCCCTAATCAATACATGGACACAGGGTGCCAATGGTCGTGATCACAATGAGCCTTTCGCCAGAGCCACCTCCAGCTCTCCACAAACATGGTGAAATTTCTCGAAGGTCAATGGTCCATAAAAGTTAAGTATTCTATGTGGTTCTCTTGGGTCTGTGTGTCCAGCGGGGTGGGGCCTAGATGACCTCCTTCAGGTCATCGTACGGGACCAGCATGAAGGCACCACCCATGAGGCAGAGGACGTTGGACAGGCGCCCTTGAAGAAGGCTTTGCCCCTTTCGTCTTTGAAGAGGCCCCCTGTACGTGATGTTGGCTCCTTTGTGCCCTGACTGCATCATCATCTGCTGCCACTTGGTGTTGAAGGGGCAGGAGACCGTGCTGGCCACCACTGTCACGTTCTTGGAGTCAAGGAGCATGACTTTGCCGGAGTAGGTGGGCTGGTAGATGACGATGCTCCGCACGGAGAGGCTGAAGCCCTGGCATAGGCCCCGGATGCCATCAGACCTGGTGATCTTCACCAGTCTCCTAATCCTTTGAACTCAATGTCAGATTTCCCGAAGTCAGCCGCCAGGTGGGTTCTGGTGAAATCCAGGGGGTACACGAAGCAAGAGGGAGGTGGCTCTGGCCACCCCACCAGAGGCCAGATTGCCAGCAAAATACTTCCAGAGCTGCGTGTGCTTGTCCAAGGCCCCCAGGAAGATCTGCTTGTACTTATCCCTGAAGGCGGAGTTGAGGACTTGAGTGGGAAGTAGTATATGACGCAGGCTGTCCGTCCAGAAGGACAGCACACCCTGCTCCTTGGGGCTGCGCACGGTGCAGTCCACGATGCCCTTGTCCTGCTCGTCGGCTGCGATCTGCTTGCTGGTGTATTGTACCTGCACAGCAGTTTTGCCCACTCCATCGGGGCCACAGCCACCTTGGAGATGGTGGCGGCAATGCCTCTGGCCAGGAAGTCCTTGGCAAAGGAGAGGGCCTGTTTCGTTGTGGTGGCAGAACGGGCAGCTCAGTGAGTGGGAAACAGAGTGGAGGCACAGAGAGCTGGAGGGTGGGCACTGCTGGTCAGCCCTGTTGCCGCTGGGACCGAAAATGCAGGCCTGGCATCCCGTGCAAGATGGTATACTGTCAGGGGATATACTTCAGACTGAAGGATGTGTCTGGGCGGGCGCATGAGCATGGATCCTCTGGTATCACACATTCCATCACCCAGAAGCTGCTAGCTTTGTAGCATGCCACAGTGTCCTGCTGAAGGTGCAGCTGAAGCACTGCAGTGATGGGGTGCCATCCTCCAGAACGCAGTATATGCACTGCATCTGAGGCCTCCATGTGGCACTGTGTCCCCAATAGGAAGAATACGTGGGACTGGGATCCGAGGGGTGGAAGCCAGAGTGGCCCCCCTTTCCATCTTCCCTAGTGACCTACTCAGGTGGACATTGTGTGTCACATCTCCTTAGCTCTGGACTTTGCAGGAGAGGATATTCTGGTCCCTAAAGACAGTGCACTCTCACCAGGAGACACAGCCGGAGTCCTGTGGTGCTTATAGATATGACTGCTGCCCGGCATTTTTTTGTCCCCTGTGTCCAGAGACCAGCAGGCAGGAAGAGTCGCCATTTCAGCAGTAACCAACGCTTAATCAAGGAAGAGGGAGAACTGCTCTTACAGCTGGAATATGTGCGGAACACAGATGATGTGCTTAGGTGACTCTTGGTGCTCATTGGCCCAGTTGTGCCTGTGAATGGCCAAGTGCAGCGATTCTGCCCTGAGAAGGGCATGGATACCAGGGGCTCAGACCTCAGGGATGAAGGAAAGTGGCCAAGACTGCGGAGGTGAGAGCAGAGGGTGAGGGAGACCTAGAAGGGGCAGTGGAGGAGGGAGGTAATGAGCAGCTGTCACAGCTGCAAGACCAACTGCATCAATGGCGTTGTACTGTGTCCCACCAATCTCTCTCTTCTAAGTGGACACTCAAGAAGACAGGCACATGGGAACCACAGAGAAACTGCTCCCTGAACATATGTCTATGGAATAGTGGATCTGTGTGGCACAAGGGGTGGACCGGGGCAGCTATGGAAGTTCACCACTTAGATGTCACTTTAAGACAGGAGTGCAGTCAGCTGACAGTACCCAGATGCAATGCTTTCAGGATCCACTGCAGCATTTGCACAGAGGTCATGCTACTCCCAGGCAGCACCCAGTCTACGACTTAGCACAGCAGGGCTACTAGAATTATTTCTGCTCAATGTGGGACTCCTCAATGGGCCGTCTTTGCACCAGAGCTCCCAGTGGGCTGGCCAAGACTTTCTCAAAGCGGCACCATCGTCTAAGGCGCTCCCTTCCAGCCCTTCTTCCATCTCCCTCCTTCCACAGGTGTCTTACATTCACTGTGGTCTGAAGGCTCTTCCTGCCTACCCCCCTTTATCTTTCTCAATAAATCTTTTGCACTTTCTAACTCCATATTGGCTTCCTGGCGGACCTGAACTGACACATTTCATTTGAGGCTAGAGAGTACTCCTCTTCTTTCATGGTGAAGGTAGGAGAAAAGCCAAAACACTCTTTCCTCCTAAAAATTTCCTTTAAAAATTACCTTCGAAATATTTTATCTTCTCTTAACTAGCATTGATGGGGTGGTGCTTGCGGGAGTGGCTTTGCCGTATTTTAGGAAATTCAGCGCTGTAGGGGGTTTGTTTGAGGGATTTGGGAGCTGCTCGCACGCAACAAGCTTTATTGCGTTGCGTGTGCTCCGTAGCGTGAGACCATCCAGAGGCTTATGGGTGGGCTAAGGAAGCGCCACCCAGAAGGAGAGGAGGGTAGGGTAACTGTTACGGCACTCAGCAGCACGGCGGGGGGTCTCCAGGCCAGAGAATTCTGAAGGGCAGCAGTGGCTTGGCGTCTTATCAATGACCAGCGGATGTGGGGTAAGGTGTCCTGGGAATTGCAAGGCAGGCAGGCCCTAATTGACTAATAATCTGCTGGCTTGGGCTATTTTAAAAATAATTTAATGTGTAAAAACTGGAGTTTGGCACCAGTGGGATTTTGAGCTAATGAATCTCAGCCCGCAATGAAGAAATAGAAAAGTGAGGGGCCAATACACAGAGGCCATCTGAGGCTGATTTATATAACAAGCATTTCGATGTATTTCTGTTGAGAACGGAGACCGTGCAGGGACTTGGCACCTCCTGTCCTCAGGTTTGGGCTAAAACCCTGAGGAGATGGGCAACATTCCATTTAACATCCTGTTACGTATTTAATAAATATGTATTCAATAAGTATGTATATAGCTGTGCTCTGTCATGCATTGCCCCAGGTGCTAGAGGTGCAGTGGACAGCGAAACCACTCATGGTTCCTGTCATCATGGAGCTTTGAACTGCGGGAGGAATTGCACAAATACACATGTAATCATTATGTTAAGTGCTTGAGAAAGGCAAGTACTGCGAGACTGCTACAAGAGTGTGTTAGGAACTTAAGTTAGATGAGGCAGGAGCGCCACTTGAGGTGCCCTTGGTGAAGGGACATGGATGCTGAGACCTGAAGGATGAGTAGGAGTTGGCCAGGCAAAGAGTGAGGGAGGTTGTGCTCAGGCAAAAAGAACAGAGTACGCAGTGGGCACAAAAGTGACCTCTACCTCAGCCACCCACTTCTGCTGTCACTTTCCAGGCTTTGTCATCTCCTGTAACTGCCCCCACCTTGATAATCAGTGATTCAAGCATCCCCGCTGTGGTCATTTTCCAACCTCTTCAGGGCCTTCAGGCATTGCCTTTCTCTGTCTCTACCTGTCAGCCATCTCCTTTTTCACTTAATCTTTATTTAAATGACTTTACTCAGGTATAATTAAAATGCACATATTTAAAGTGTACAGTTTGATAAAGCTTTCTCATACCCTTTTTTTTTTCTTTCTTGCGGTATGCGGGCCCCTCACCGCCGCCACCTCTCCCGTTGCGGAGCACAGGCTCCGGACGCGCAGGCTCAGCGGCCATGGCTCACGGGCCCAGCCGCTCCGCGGCATGTGGGATCTTCCCGGACCCGGGCACGAACCCGTGTCCCCTGCATCGGCAGGCGGACTCTCAACCACTGTGCCACCCGGGAAGCCCTTCTCATACCCTTTTGAAGTCCCTCCCTCCTGTATCCTGCAACCTTGCTAAACTCACTTATTACTTCTAGCAGCTTTTTCTTGGTAGATTCTATGAGATTTTTCTACACAGAAAATGTTGTCTTCAGATAACAGCAGTTTTCTTTTCTAATAATGAATACCTTTTATTTCTTTTTCTTAACATGAGACAAAACTCTTCTCTGTCTTAGAAAGGCTTTCTGCTTAGCTCCTTAGCTTCTGACTCAGTCCTCTATCTCTTCTTCGTCATTGCAATCTTGGCTCCTTAAATCTCCAATTTTGTGTCTCCAGGCCCGTGAGACCACTGAAAGCTGTGCTGGTTTTTTGGTCCCCAGATATATCCATCTACCTGGATGAAGCCTGAATTCTCAGCCTCCTTCACTGCCCTAGAATTGGCAAATGTCCCCAGAGGAGAAGCAGCTGCAAAATACCAGTGTACCTTCCCATGGTTCTCCTTCTCCTGCACGGTGGCCCTTTAAGTTCTGATCACTTCAGGAGGTCTCCAGTGGTTCAAACTGATCTTTTTCGTCATATTTTTAAAAATTGTTTTTGCTATTTAGAATGTTATTATTATTAAATATTGCATATATACAAAAGAAAGATAATGTATCGTGTACATTAACAGTCCAAGGAATAGTAGAAAACCAAACGCCCATGAATCTATAACAGAGAAGAACAAACCTAACTCCATATTCGATCTATTCCTTTAGCTCTAATCTCTGTGCTTAGTCATGCTGGCTCTGAACCTTTGTCTCTTCAATCAGTAAAAGAACATTGCCTATAGCCTGAAATATACAATAGTCTTTTCTCAAGGCTCCGCCTCCCAGGCTTAACCTTTAAAGCCATAACACTTTCATTCATATAGACATAAAAACTTATAGAACAGAAAATAAAATTTGTCTTATTGAAGGTTTACAGGAACTTTGTGACCTGACCTACCTGGACACCTGCGAGAACAAGGGACTATCACGTCCTCTCTGAGGTCTGGCCAGCACCGAGAGGTCTGCAACAGCCAGCCACACCCCGTCCCCTTTTAGTATAAAAGGAGCCTGAATTCTAACCTGGGTAAAATGGTTCTTTGGGATATGAATGTGCGATCTTCTCAGTCTGCTGGCCTTCTGAATAAAGTCGCTGTTCCTTGCCTCAGCGCCTTGTGTCTCCATTTATTGGCCTGTCACGTGCCGAATAGTACGGGCTTGGGCTCGGTAACAAACCCACCATGAAGGTAAGCTTTAGGTACAGAGCCCCCGACCCTCCTCACTTATAGTCAGTCCCGGTCCACCCTCACGCAACTATTCTACATTATTGTTATTTTTAAAAATTCATTTAAAATGAGATATAATTGATGTATAACTGTGTAAGTTTAAGGCGTACAATGTGTTGACTTCATACATTCATATGTTGCAATGTGTTACCACCTTAGGGTTAGCTAACATGTCTGTCACATCACATAATTTTCATTTATTTTTTGTGGTGGGGACACATGTCATGTTTTAATGGGATTTTCCTGTTGTTCTCTATAGGAGCGTTTGTCTGCCAAAAACTACCCTGTCGTACCCATAAGCAGAAGTCAAATCAATAAAATCAAGACACCTTCAATGGTTCTCAAATTTTACCACCTGTTCTCATCTCTTCTACCACCATGTAGTCCAAGTTATGACCATATATCCCCTATACTAGTCCAATAGCCTCCTAAATTGATCTTGTATCCACTTTGCCTCCTTCTTATGCATTCCTCATATAGCAGCCAGAATTATTTTTAAAAAACAAATCATATTATGTTACTTCCATGCTCAAAACCCTTCAATTCTTCCTACTGCTTTCTTAGCATAAAATGAAAAACATTTTTAATCACAATAAATGGCATTGGCTGAGTTGTGATAATGCTCAATGTACCAGGCACAGTATCGTTTGATTTTCATAGTAATGCAAATGATTATTTCCCTTGTTTATACCAATGAGTGAGTAGAAATCTATAAAGCTGAATTTAATTGGTTAAGGACACAGTTAGAAGTGGTGAAGCTGGAATTCCAAGCCAGGCCTTTTCAGCTCTAATGTACGTGTTTGAAACAGTTTAGATATATAGATACCTGACTTCTTCAGGGCAGGCAGGTAGACTGGAGACCCAGGGAAGAGTTAATGTTACAGCTTGAGTCCGAACGCAGTCTGCAGGCAGAATTTCTTCCTCTTTGAGGGACTTCAGTGTTTTCTCTTAAGACCTTCAACTCTTTGGATGCAGTGCACTCAGATTATGGAAAATAATCAGCTTTATTTATAGCCACTGATTCAAATGTCAATCACATCTAAAAATACCTTCACAGCAACATCTAGAGACATGTGTAACCAAGCAACTGGGCAGTACAGCCCAGCCAAGTTGGCACATAAAATCGCCCACCATACTACCTGACTGTATTTTCATTGTAAAGAATTCAAACAGTGGGAAGTATAGAGAAGAAACACTGAGAGTCACACTCCCACCTCTGTCCCCTTTACCTCCACAGAGATGAACACTGTCAACCTCTCAGTGAACATCCTTCCGGAGAGCTGCCTATTCCTTTAACATTCATACATATAAATATATATATAAATATATATATATATATATAATTTGGTTTATTTTATTTAAATGGGATCATTCTGTAAGTATTGTTTGTGTCTTGTTTTCCCTCTTGATTGGTAAGTCACATATATTTGTTTTATTTTTTTACTTAGACAAACAAAACATTTATTCAGTGCTTACAATATTAGGTGATACAATTGAGTGAAAAGCAAAAGTCCATCTTTGACCCCCTTCCTGAACCTCGCTCTCTTCCTCAAAGGTAAACGCTGTTATCGTTTGGTGTGTACACATGCAAACTTTGGACACAATATTACACACGGAGCTGAAGATGACAGAGTGTGACTCTGCATCCCCTTCATGTGCTCTATTCTTCTCCATCTTTACCCCTGCATAACTTATGTCAAGAATGGCATGTTATGACATTGAGATTATGTCATGAGACAAAGTCTATATTAATAAGAGAGAAGGCTGTTTGTCTTGCAAGTGTGACACTATGAAGCATATGAAAAGTTTAAGACTATTCCTATGGAGGACTGTCAGTGGCTGACGGCTGTAAGCATCACCCTTTCCCTTCAAACTTGGGGCCAGGAGCTATTAGCTCCCAGGTTGGGGGATGGGTATATAAAGGTCAAGAATAATTTTTCAACCAGAAAGCCAAGACTTTGTTTTACTGTGTGGATTTTTTACACAATTATCTGCAGGAAGTTTCCAACAGAAGATATCAGGGGAAGGGAGCATTTTGAGATGGGGAGTTTATCCTGGGTTATCAGGATGGGCCTTAAATCCAATCACAACTGTCCTTATAAGACAGAAGCAGAGGAGATCTCTCTCTCTCTCTCTCTGTCTCTCTCTCTGTCTCTCTCTCTGTCTCTGTCTCTGTCGCTCTCTCTCTGTCTCTCTCTCTGTCTCTCTCTCTCACACACACACACACACACATACAGAAGAGGAGAAGGTGATGTGAAGCAGCACAAAGAGATTGGAAGATGCTGACCTTGAAGTGATGCAGACACAAGCCAAGGAATGCTGGCAGCCAACAGAAGCTGGAAGAGGCAAAGAAGAATTCTACTCTAGAGCCTCCAGAGGTAGCTCAGCCCTGTCAACCTTGGATTCAGCTCAGTGATAATAATTTTGAATTTCTGGCCTCCAGAACTGTGATAGAAGAAATTTCTGTTGTTTTATACCACCCACATTGTGGTAATTTGTTAGAGCAGCCATAGAAAACTCATACGGGACCAAGTCTAACTGTTTGAGTGTCAGCCACAACTTCCACACACACCTAGTGTGCCAGTGCTAAATGTCAGATGGTCACAGAGGAGGCAGGAGCTTTGGAGAGGCAACTGCCAACATGCTTGGATGCCCAGGCTCCAGCGGTAGGAACAAGGCATAAAGATTTTGACCTTGGGGATCTCCCTGTGACTGAGGAATGGACAGAGAAATTAAAGGGGAATCTGAGGACTTGGATCAATGTTTACGCCCCTGTGAGTGGTTTGTGAGGTGGACAAACGCAGGCAACAGTGAATAGAGTTACAGGGTCCTCATTCTTTAAGCGAGCACTCTAGGGGAGAGGCTTGGTCAGAGGCCAATGATTCGAGGGACCATATTAATAAATTCTTAATTAATTAGTGGCACTTTGGCAGAATCTTAAAGCTGTAATGAATCTGCCATCACCGTGGTGCACAAGAAATCTAGGGGACATGGGATGGCTATGCATGGCAGGATGCTGGGAAAATGGAGACAGAGACTGACTGGAGATCAGGATGCCCTAGACCACGTCAGAGGCCGCCTATGGTTGTACGTAAGGTTCAGGGGAAAGGGGGAAGACATAGAAATAGTCACTGCTATTTGTACTCTGTTTAATGCCCTTTAAATCAATCTTATGAACTTTAAAGCAACCAGATAATAATAATAACTTTAGAAAGACAAATGGCCAAGATTCCTCTGAATGAATATTCCCTTGTTAGTTCTGGATTTGACAAAGTAACTTTCCCCAAACCTTTAAACACTGGCTACAAAACTAATCAAACACTCCTAAGCATTTAAGGAAAATTACCTGTATATCGGACTGTCTTTACTGTTTCAAATACCCTTAAAAGCCTAGAGGAGAGAACTGTCAGGCTCACAGAGACAGGGGGCTAGATTCCAAGTCTGTGACCGCACTAGGACCTCCCACCAGCAGAGGGCAGTGGTCCAGACAGCGCGGCCTCTTGACTGGCCGAGGGGGGAAGGCTCTGAGAAGTGATGGGGATGCTGCTAAGCCTGCTGCAGCCCCTCACAAGCCTGAACGGCTCAGGAAGTGCTTTCCCCACAGTATGCTGGGGAACAGAAGGTGTTTCTCCTCGATTCCTGCAGGGAACACGTGTGAGCGGTACACATACCGTCCAAATGGGGGCGGATCACAAGCAGTCCGGATGTCCCAACCAGAGTTAACGTGGGCTGGCCGAGGCAGCTCTGGGGAGCTGCTCTGGGCGGCGATGGATTCAGCCAGGTTATAACGCTCTGGAACAGTTTTTTCCCATTGAGAACACTCAAGGAGGAAGGCAAGATCCGATGGAGCACTGCAGCTGGAGAGGCGTGGGGGCGGGAGGAGCGGAGACACGCAGTACAGGGAGCTCTCCACATCCCAAGGGAAGAAGTTGTATTCCTTTTTCCTTTGTTTCTCTTTTGGGAAATCCTGTTAGTGCTCTTTTCCTCACGGTTTCCACTTCTTTGTCTTCCGGGAGAGTTACTCAGTGTTAACTTTCAGCTATCTAATTTAGTCATCAATGGTATCATTCCTTCTATTGGAATATTTTATTTTATTTTATTTATTTTTGGCTGCATTGGGTCTTCATTGCTGCGCTGCACTTCCTCTAGTTGCCACTAGCGGAGCTACTCTTCCTTGCGGTGCGCGGGCTTCTCCTTGCAGTGGCTTCTCTTGTGAAGCGCGGGCTCTAGGCGCTCAGGCTTCAGTAGTAGCAACACGCGGGCTCAGTAGTTATGGCACGCGGGCCCTAGAGCATGCAGGCCTCAGTAGTTGTGGTGTGCAGACCCTAGAGTACGCAGGCTTAAGTAGTTGTGGCGTGCAGGCTCAGTAGTTATGGCACACGGTAGCTTACTTGCTCCGCAGCATGTGGGATCTTCCTGGACCAGGGATTGAACCCGTGTCCCCTGCATTGGGAGGCAGATTATTAACCACTGAGCCACTAGGGAACCAGAATATTTTCTTAATTCAGGCAACAGAAGTTTTAAATTTCAAGAATTCCCATGACTTCTTTTCAAATTAGCCTCTAGTATTCTCCAGGTTAGTTAGATACGTCCCTAGTCTGTGGTTAGTGGCAACAAAGACACTGCACCCAGAAGGCTTCTGGAGTGAGCACTGACATTTGCAACAACCTGTAGGAGACTCCCTGATTTGACATTGCAACCCATGCAGGGATAGGGCACTAAAGCTGTCACTGCACAGAATGGACAGCTAATGGTGGTGGTGCGTTTAAGATTTTAGTTCTTTGACTAGCCTGTCCAGGGCCTAGAAGCTGTCAGGGCTGGCTACCTATTAGCTTCAAGGGCCCAAATACCTGTGGCCATAGAACCTCAATACTTAATTTGCAAAGTGAACAAACATGCTCAAAGTGAAATCTTTTGGAGGCTAACCAGGTCTGGAACTTTCAGACTTGCCTGAGGAAATACTGTTTTGTCCTCCCCCGAGCACACTCAGCGCCAGGGGCTCTCGCTTCTCGTACCCCAGACGCAGAGCCCACCCGTCTTGCCCCCGCCCACCCGGGAGCCGGAGCCCCCTAACTGCCACGAGCGTCCTCCCCCCCACTCCACGCCCCGCCCTGCCCCGGCGGGAGCTCCCCTAACGCCTACCGCACCCACGCCCGGGAGTCCTCCCCATCGACCCCCGCCTCAGCCTTCCTCCCGCCACACGCAGCAGCCGTTAGCCCTCCCCTCCCGTCTCGGCCCCGGGGGTGGGGCCCGCCCGTCCGATCCTCCCCACCCCCGCAGCCAGTCGTCCTCTCCTCTGGCCCCCAAGGCCGGCCCCACCCGACCAGCAGGAAGCCCTCCGCTCAGGCCCCCCCCACGCTTAGCCATCAGCCCCACCCTCTGCACCCCGACTCCAGAACGCCCCCCACCAGCCACCCCGGAAGCCAGCAGTCCTCCCCTCTGACCCGCTCACTGGGGGACCCTTCCCTCAGCCCCCCTTCAGCCCGCTACCCTCCGCCGCCGCTCCCCCACTCCCAACCGAGCAGCCCGTAGCCCTCCCCCGACCTCCATTCCTTCCCGGGGCCCCCGGTACCTGCGGAGTCCAGCCCCCGGCAAAGCCCCCGCCTGTCTCCTGACTCGCTCTGACTCTGTGGATGGCTCCGGCGTCCCGCTCACGAGGGGCTGAAGAGCTCGTCTCAGCAGAGCAGCCAGGAACTGTGCCGCCGACTGTCCCAGGCACTCTGTGCGAACGCCACGTGGGCTTCCGGGTGCTCCCGGAAGCCCCAGGAGGATGAGGGAGAAAGTTCTAGACGTCTCTTTACCGAGAAACTGGTTGGATCAGAAGAGCACGTGAGGAGGCGCTCTGCTACGGAAGCAGCAGTAGCCATGCGCACTGAGGGCCTGAGGTCCCAAGGCTTGGCGCCTCCGGAAGCGAAAGACACGCCCATTGGCCTTCCACCAATAGGAAGGCCTCCTGCGAGGCTGCGGAGTTGGGGGAGCGAACTTGGCGATGCAGAGCCCATGGGGGCACATTGGTCAATCTGTCTTTACAGGTGGGTGTCTACTGTGATTCATAATGTCATCAAGTTATTCTTTTTTCTTTCTCTTTTTTTAATTTAATTTTTTTATACAACAGGTTATTTGTTATCCCTTTTATACATATTAGGGTACATATGTCAATCCCAATCTCCCAATTCATCACCCCCCCCGCCCGCCCCCACCATTTTCTCACCTTGGTGCCCATATGTTTGTGCTCTACGTCTGTGTCTCTATTTCTGCCCTGCAAACCGGTTCATCTGTACCATTTATCTAGGTTCCACATATGTGCATTAATACACGATATTTGTTTCTCTCTTTCTGACTTCCTTCACTCTGTATGACAGTCTCTAGATCCATCCACATCTCTACAAATGACCCAATTTCGTTCCTTTGTACGGCTGAGTAATAAATAATAGTAATAAAGCTCTTCTTCACATGGACTGATTTCTTGTCTAGTTGTATCAACTAGCCATCTTCTCACATGGCACAAGAGGATGAGGCAGCCGTCTGGGGCCTCTTTTATAAGGGAGGTAATCTCATTCATGAGGGCTCCCCCCTCATGGGCTAATCACTTCCCAGGGCCCCACCTCCAAATGCCATCCCTTTGGGGGTTAGAGTTTAACAGGTGAATGAGGGGGAGAGGTTTACAAATATTCAGTCCATAGCAGTGTCTGTCCATCTATTGTTGCTCCTATGTTCCCTTTTTCCTGCTGAGATAATCAAGGTTTTCATTTACATTTTAACTTCTCTACTGCCTTTTTAGGCAATTATCAGTTTTTGCTAAAACTTTACAATTCACCTATGAAATGGAAAAAAGCGCTCACCATCTCTGGGTCTGCAAAGTGCCTACCTTACCCTCTCCCCGGAGAGGTGTCCCATGGGTGCTGAGCAGGAATCGGACTCTGGACCCCCGCCCTCACCCGCAGCAGCCCTTTCCCTCCATTGCCCACAGCAGAGGCCAGACTCAGATGAAACGTTCAGGGAAATTTATTAAACAGAAACATTGACTGAAACCATTGAACAGAGGGCATGATAACACAGAGAGGAACGTGTAACAGCCACCAGAGTCCGGGGGTCACGGCCCCCCCCAGGGTCCTCAAAAAGGTGCCTCCGCTACACCCCACCCGGCGGCCCTCCATCCCCCCACTGCCTCCCTTCCTGAGGGCCCTGCGGGTGGTGTCTCGCCAGGAAGGTGGGTGCCGGCAATGCCCGCTCCCCCAGGTCAGCCACTCCCCCTCTGGCCCACATGCTCGGGGCCTGGCCCTGCCCTATGGCTGGAACAGGAAAGTCCCACAGCAGGGGACCCACCACTGAGCGGACGACGGGGTGTCCCGAGGAACAACGTGGTGGCCTTCAGTTGTACTGCTAATTACTTTCACATTTCCAAGTAAACTCCTATTCCAATGCCATGTTATCTTGTTCACCACCACAAAATAATATGGGAATCTTACAATTTGTTTTACACAATTGCAAAACTCTTGTCTTTGAACTGAATTAGTGCAAATACATGTGTGATTAATGTCATTTCCAAACTTAGATACTGAAGCTTATTAAGCCTTCTTTTAAATGAGACAATATGTGAAAAATTCCTAAAGAAAACAGACATGGAAGTCCATGTCAACATACACAACAGGAACCCAAAATGCTGCACACCGGCTTCCCCCAACTCGCCCGGCTCTCACTGCTTAGAAGGCTGACCGCTCCCTCTTCAAACTCAGAGAGAAGGATCAGCCCCCCTTCCTGCCCCACGGGAGAAGCTGCTGGACGTGGGACTGGCTGCTGCACTGGCTCAGGCTCCCTCTTCCTCATCGCTCACACTCCCTGCAGACACGGATGGGAAGAACCTGGGATCCATGCTATTGCTCCTGAGCAGATGCTGCAGGACCTGCCACTTGCTGGTCTCCGCGTAGGCCCGGGGACCCCACAGGAACTCGTAGCGGGCAGGGTCGCTGTGGGGCACCTGCTGGTACTTCAGGTAACCCGTCTGCACCCACACTTCGGTGAGCAGCTCCCTCCCGCCACAAAACCCCAGGGTGTCTAGCATTCCCCACACCTCCTCCTCAGGGACGCGGTCACCGAACAGGGTGACCATGGTCAGGACCAGCAAAGGGAGACCGGCCTCGGGCGTGCACTGCCAGTCGCTCAGCACTGCATCCCAGGTGAGGCCCAGGGTGGGGACCAGGACGTAGGTGCGCTCGCGGGGGTCCACCTCCTCCACGTCCACGCCAAACACCAGATACAGGCACTCGCAAACGAGGCGGAAGACCACGGGGAAGTGGTCCCGATGCTCCCGGACGACCGTACTCAGCATCTCCGCCTCGGAGGTCGGCTCCCCGGTACGAAACTTGACGAGCAGGAACCCCACCAGGTCAGCCATCAGCACAACAAGTGCCTCGCGGGGCAAGGGCTCGGCATAGGTGGAGAGGGAAGGGGCGCCAGGGGAGGCGGAGGACGAGGGGGATGCGGCCTCCTCCCCCGCAGCCCCCAGCAGCGGCGCCTCCACCGGACCCTGGGCCGGGACTGGGGCCTCAAGGTCGGCCTCAGGCTGGCGGAGCTCACTCATCTCGACCAGGGGCCTGATCACTGGGGTCGGGCCGCCCACGGGAGTGTGGGCACGGGTGACAGGCGTGAACCTCATACCTGGGGAAGAGAGGGGGTGTGAGCGGCCTCGGCGGAGAAAGGCACCCTGGGCAGCCCTGACAAAGGCCACTTACAGGTCTCGTCTCAAGGGCTGCCCTCGGGCCTCACAGGGGCGCTCCTCCCGGGTGGCCTGTCCCCTGCCAACCTGAAGAAGGAAGTGAGGGGGCTCCTCAGGGTGCAGCCAGCACGGCCCCAGGTTCTGGGGCTGACAGGGTGGTGGGGTGACTTGGGTGTTGTGGGGTCCCCTCTGTTCTGGGAGGGGGAGCCCCTGGGTACACACTCAGGGCACGCACCTCCCCTTGGCTCCTGGCGCTGCCTGGGCCTCCTCTGCTCTGTGCCCTGAGGACACGGTCCTCAGACCTGGGCCTTCGCCTCCCGGTTCCTGGAGCCCCTGTAAGAGGAATGGAGGGCGCACCTCTTGTGTACACTGTGGCACAGCTCTGGGCCTCGGTGCTGGTAGGAGGATTGGGCCGGACTCTGTGAGGTCCCCCCAGTGCTGAGTTCTGGGGTGGGTGGTCCCCTCGGGGTCGCTCGTCGTGCTCACTGTTCCCTTAAGGGCCTGGACCCTCCCCTTTGCAGGCCGGAGGGGAAACTCAGAACAGGACCCCGAATCTGAACAGAAAGCAGTGAGGGGGCCCCACAGGTGGCCGCACCTGCCCAGGGCCTCCCGAGGGTCCTAGGATGGGGAGATGCTGGGTCCTCACCTCCTCCTCACATCCTGCCTGGCCTCCCAGCGCTGACCACAGGGGCAGGTTTCTGTTGAGGCCCCTGTTCCAGGGCTGGGGGTCTGCTCAGTCCTCCCTCGGGGTCCTCGGAGTCAACCCTCTGTGGACCTGAAGGCTCACCCCTCACACCAAACACCTGACCTCCTGAGGACCCCGACCCAGAGGTCAGGAAACATCTCATCTGCTGACCGTGCTCTGGCGCCTCCAAGGCCCCCGCGGAAGGGCAAAGGATCCCTCCCTGTGTTGGGGTCTAACGTCCTCAGTCCTTCCTTCCTCGCGTGCAGGCTGGACTCTGGGCAGGACCTGGGATTGTCCCGTCTGCCAGTGTGAGTCCCTGCTCCTTATACCAGGTCTCCAGTCTCTCCGAGACCCTGACGTCAGGACGTCAGGACAGGCCTACCGTGCTCATCCCACCCCGGGGCCTCCCACGGCCACCTGCAAGGGCGGTGACCTGGTGGGTCCCTTTTGTCCTCCCTCAGGGTCCCCTCAGTCCTGCCTAAGGGCCCTAACCTTAGTCCACCAGGGACCTGACATTTTACCCTCTGCCCTCATGAGACCCCGCCCCTTATCCCAGGTCCCCAGCTTCTCTGACACCCTGATGTCAGGAAGTGCTGCACGTGACGGCCTCCCAGGGCCAACTCTGTTCTGGGGTTCAGGCTCCCCTCAGTCCTCCCTTAGGGCTCTCACCTTGGCTCCACACAGGACCTGGATTCTCTCCTGTGCCCGCCTGGGACCCGCCCCTTATACCCCCTCCCTAGCCTCTCTGAGACCCCGCCCCGTGCTCCCCTCCCCAGCGTCTCTGAGACCCGGATGTCAGGAAGTACTGCACGTGCTCATCCCGCCCTATGGCCTCCCAGGGCCAGCTCTGTTCTGGGGTCCAGGCTCCCCTCAGTCTTCCCTCAGGGCCCTCACCTTGACTCCACGCAGACCTGGGATTCTCTCCCGTACCCATCAGACACCCCAACCTTTATACTGCCTACCCAGCCTCTCTGAGACCCCGCCCCGTGCTCCCCCACCCCAGCGCCTCTGAGACCCGGATGTCAGGAACTGCTCTACGTGCTCATCCCGCCCTATGGCCTCCCAGGACCAACTCTGTTCTGCGGTCCAGGCTCTGTTAAGTCTTCCCTCAGGGCCCTCACCTTGACTCCACGGAGGACCTGGGATTCTCTCCGGTGCTCACCAGACACCCCGCCCCTTATACCCCCTCCCTAGCCTCTCTGAGACCCCGCCCCATACTCCCCTCCCCAGCGTCTCTGAGACCCGGATGTCAGGAAGTGCTGCACGTGCTCATTCCGCCCTATGGCCTCCCAGGGCCAACTCTGTTCTGGGGTCCAGGCTCCCCTCAGTCCTCCCTTAGGGCTCTCACCTTGGCTCCACACAGAACCTGGATTCTCTCCTGTGCCCGCCTGGGACCCACCCCTTATACCCCCTCCCCAGCCTCTCTGAGACCCTGCCCCGTACTCCCCTCCCCAGGGTCTCTGAGACCCGGATGTCAGGAAGTGCTGCACGTGACGGCCTCCCAGGGCCAACTCAGTTCTGGGCTGCAGGCTGCCCTCAGTGCTCCCTCAGGGCCCTCACCTTGACTCCACACAGGACCTGGGATTCTCCGCAGTGCCCACCAGACACCCCGCCCCTTATACCCCCTCTGCAGCCTCTCTGAGACGCCGCCCCGTGCTCCCCCTCTCCAGGGTGTCTGAGACCCGGATGTCAGGAAGTGCTGCACCTGTTCATCCCGCCCTATGGCTGGAAGGGCCAACTCGGTCCTGGGATCCAGGTTCCCCTCAGTCCACACTCAGTGCTCTCACCCGGACTCCACATAGGAACTGGGATTCTCTCCTGTGCCCGCCTAGGATCCCGCCCCTTATACCCCCTTCCCAGCCTCTCTGAGACCCCGCCCTGTACTCCCCTCCCCAGCGTCTCTGAGACCCGGATGTCAGGAAGTGCTGCACGTGCTCATTCCGCCCTATGGCCTCCCAGGGCCAGCTCTGTTCTGGGGTCCAGGCTCCCCTCAGTCCTCCCTCAGGGCCCTCACCTTGACTCCATGGAAGACCGGGGATTCTCTCCCGTGCCCACCAGACACCCCGCCCCTTATACCCCCTCCCCAGCCTCTCTGAGACCCCGCCCCGTGCTCCCCTCCCCAGCGTCTCTGAGACCCGGATGTCAGGAAGTGCTGATGTGCTCATCCCGTCCTATGACCTCAAGGGGCCAACTTTGTTCTGGGGTCCAGGCTCCCCTCAGTCCTCCCTCAGGGCACTCACCTTGACTCAACGAAAGAGCTGGAATTCTCTCCCGTGCCCACGAGACACCCTGACCCTTATACTGCCTCCCAGCCTCTCTGAGCCCCCGCCCCGTGCTCCCCATCCGCAGCGTCTCTGAGACCCGGATGTCAGGAAGTGCTGCACGTGCTCATTCCGCCCTTTGGCCTCCCAGGGCCAACTCTGTTCTGGGGTCCAGGCTCCCCTCAGTCCTCCCTCAGGGCCCTCACCTTGACTCCACGGAGGACCTGGGATTCTCTCCCGTGCCCACGAGACACCCCGACCCTTATACTGCCTCCCCAGCCTCTCTGAGACCCCGCCCCGTGCTCCCCTCCCCAGCGTCTCTGAGACCCGGATGTCAGGAAGTGCTGCATGTGCTCATTCCGCCCTATGGCCTCCCTGGGCCAACTGTGTTCTGGGGTCCAGGCTCCCCTCAGTCCTCCCTCAGGGCCCTCACCTTGACTCAACGAAGGACCTGGGATTCTCTCCCGTGCCCACGAGACACCCCGACCCTTATACTGCCTCCCCAGCCTCTCTGAGACCCCGCCCCGTGCTCCCCCTCCCCAGCGTCTCTGAGACCCGGATGTCAGGAAGTGCTGCACTTGTTCATCCCGCCCTATGGCCTCCCAGGGCCAACTCTGTTCTGGGGTTCAGGCTCCCTTCAGTCCTCCCTTAGGGCTCTCACCTTGGCTCCACGCAGGACCTGGATTCTCTCCTGTGCCCGCCTGAGACCTCGCCCCTTATACCCGCTCCACAGTCTCTGTCAGACCCTCACCCTTATACCCTTCCCTGCCTTCAGCCCTGGGAGGCCCTGGGGCGGAATGAGCACTTGGCAGCGAGTCCTCACTTATGTATCCGGGTCTCAGAGAGGCTTCGGAACAGGTATAAGCGTCCGCTCTCAGGTGTGCTATGGCTAGAATCCCAGGTCCTGCGTGGAGTCAAGGTGAGGGCCCTGAGGGAGGACTGAGGAAAACGTGGACCCCAGAACAGAGTTGGCCCCTTGAGGTCATAGGATGGGATGAGCACATCAGCACTTCCTGACTTCTGGGTCTCAGAGAAGCTGGGGACCTGGGATAAGGGGCGGGGTCTCATGAGGGCAGAGGGTAAAATGTCAGGTCCCTGGTGGAGTAAGGTTACGGCCCTTAGGCAGGACTGAGGGGACCCTGAGGGAGGACAAAAGGGACCCACCATATCACCGCCCTTGCAGGTGGCCGTGGGAGGCCCCGGGGTGGGATGAGCACGGTAGGCCTGTCCTGACGTCCTGACGTCAGGGTCTCGGAGAGACTGGAGACCTGGTATAAGGAGCAGGGACTCACACTGGCAGACGGGACAATCCCAGGTCCTGCCCAGAGTCCAGCCTGCACGCGAGGAAGGAAGGACTGAGGACGTTAGACCCCGACACAGGGAGGTATCCTTTGCCCTTCCGCGGGGGCCTTGGAGGCGCCAGAGCGCGGTCAGCAGATGAGATGTTTCCTGACCTCTGGGTCGGGGTCCTCAGGAGGTCAGGTGTTTGGTGTGAGGGGTGAGCCTTCAGGTCCGCAGAGGGTGGACTCCCAGGACCCCGAGGGAGGACTGAGCAGACCCCCAGCCCTGGAACAGGGGCCTCAACAGAAACCTGCCCCTGTGGTCAGCGCTGGGAGGCCAGGCAGGATGTGAGGAGGAGGTGAGGACCCAGCATCTCCCCTTCCTAGGACCCTCGGGAGGCCCTGGGCAGGTGCGGCCACCTGTGGGGCCCCCTCACTGCTTTCTGTTCAGATTCGGGGTCCTGTTCTGAGTTTCCCCTCCGGCCTGCAAAGGGGAGGGTCCAGGCCCTTAAGGGGAACAGTGAGCACGACGAGCGACCCCGAGGGGACCACCCACCCCAGAACTCAGCACTGGGGGGACCTCACAGAGTCCGGCCCAATCCTCCTACCAGCACCGAGGCCCAGAGCTGTGCCACAGTGTACACAAGAGGTGCGCCCTCCATTCCTCTTACAGGGGCTCCAGGAACCGGGAGGCGAAGGCCCAGGTCTGAGGACCGTGTCCTCAGGGCACAGAGCAGAGGAGGCCCAGGCAGCGCCAGGAGCCAAGGGGAGGTGCGTGCCCTGAGTGTGTACCCAGGGGCTCCCCCTCCCAGAACAGAGGGGACCCCACAACACCCAAGTCACCCCACCACCCTGTCAGCCCCAGAACCTGGGGCCGTGCTGGCTGCACCCTGAGGAGCCCCCTCACTTCCTTCTTCAGGTTGGCAGGGGACAGGCCACCCGGGAGGAGCGCCCCTGTGAGGCCCGAGGGCAGCCCTTGAGACGAGACCTGTAAGTGGCCTTTGTCAGGGCTGCCCAGGGTGCCTTTCTCCGCCGAGGCCGCTCACATCCCCTCTCTTCCCCAGGTACGAGGTCCCCTGCCCACACTCCCGTGGGCGGCCCGACCCCAGTGATCAGGCCTCCGGTCGAGATGAGTGAGCTCCGCCAGCCTGAGGCCGACCTTGAGGCCCCAGTCCCGGCCCAGGGTCCTGTGGAGGCGCCGCTGCTGGGGGCTGCGGGGGAGGAGGCCGCATCCCCCTCGTCCTCCGCCTCCCCTGGCGCCCCCTCCTTCTCCGCCTATGCCGAGCCCTTGCCCCGCGAGGCACTTGTTGTGCTGATGGCTGACCTGGTGGGGTTCCTGCTCGTCAAGTTTCGTACCGGGGAGCCGACCTCTGAGGCGGAGATGCTGAGTACGGTCGTCCGGGAGCATCGGGACCACTTCCCCGTGGTCTACAGCCATGCTTGCGAGTGCCTGCTGCTGGCGTTTGGCTTGGACGTGGAGGAGGTGGACCCCCGCGAGCGCACCTACGTCCTGGTCCCCACCCTGGGCCTCACCTGGGATGCAGTGCTGAGCGACTGGCAGTGCACGCCCGAGGCCGGTCTCCCTTTGCTGGTCCTGACCATGGTCACCCTGTTCGGTGACCGCGTCCCTGAGGAGGAGGTGTGGGGAATGCTAGACACCCTGGGGTTTTGTGGCGGGAGGGAGCTGCTCACCGAAGTGTGGGTGCAGACGGGTTACCTGAAGTACCGGCAGGTGCCCCACAGCGACCCTGCCCGCTACGAGTTCCTGTGGGGTCCCCGGGCCTACGCGGAGACCAGCAAGTGGCAGGTCCTGCAGCATCTGCTCAGGAGCAATAGCATGGATCCCAGGTTCTTCCCATCCGTGTCTGCAGGGAGTGTGAGCGATGAGGAAGAGGGAGCCTGAGCCAGTGCAGCAGCCAGTCCCACGTCCAGCAGCTTCTCCCGTGGGGCAGGAAGGGGGGCTGATCCTTCTCTCTGAGTTTGAAGAGGGAGCGGTCAGCCTTCTAAGCAGTGAGAGCCGGGCGAGTTGGGGGAAGCCGGTGTGCAGCATTTTGGGTTCCTGTTGTGTATGTTGACATGGACTTCCATGTCTGTTTTCTTTAGGAATTTTTCAAATGTTGGTTCTTTGAATAGAAGACTAAACAAGCTTCAGTGTCTAACTTTGTGTATGACGTTAATCCCACAGGTATTTGCACTAATTCAGTTCAAGAACAAGAGTTTTGCTGTTTTGTAAGAGAGGTTGGGAAATCTCCCAGTTCGTTTTGTGACCGTGTACAAGATAACAGGGAATTGGAATCAGAACTGCTCTGGAAATGTGGAAGTACTTAGCAGTGATATAGATGGGAGAAGAAATAGAAAAATAAGAGTCATTGTTGTTCCAATTCTTGCTTCCCTGTCTTGTCTGTCATTCTGTAAATAAAACGAACTATCTCTGTTGAGTTGGATTTGCATGGGTATTTTAAGAAAGTAGAAGGTTCATCTGCGTCAATAAGCCCCCTGCCCACTGGCTTGTTTATTCCGCAGACCTCCACGGAGCCTCTGCTCTCCGGAAGGGCCTGTGTTAGTAGCGGGAACGCTAGGAAAAGCAGGACACACCCACACCTAGAGTGATGGTCTAGGAGCCACTGTCACATGAGGAAGGTGGTGAGACGTCCCCTAAGTCCCACAGAATAAGACAACATGGGACGAGGCGGTGGGGCTCCAGCAGCGAGCCCTGGAGTGTTAAGTGCCCCGAGCCAGGGCACTTCGGGCCTTTGGGAAGTGGGGGTTCCTTCTGTGGGAGGTGATGGTGATGAAGCTGGGTGGTGGCAGCAGCCAGACATGCAGAGGGTGTATCTTGGGTTGCAGGGGAAAGTCTGAAATGGGACATTACTGTGAGATGTCCTTCTGGGTCGTGGATGAAGCCGAGAGAAGTCTCGCCCTGGGGCAGGAAGGAAGGGGTGCTGGCTCTTGTTGCATTGCAGTGGGCCACAGTGAAGAGGTAGGTGTTTCATAGCCGCCATCTGCAAGGATTTCCAGAGAAATGAGGGTCTTGCTCTTTGAAGCCCTGCTCGGTATTCCCGGGGCTGGCCCTCCTCTCCCTGCCCTGGGAGAGCCAATTACCAACTGTATGGAAACGACCATTTTAGTCACCTGGAGTTTACTTTGGCCACTTGTGAGCAAGGTCTAGATTTCAGTGGGATGAAATGAATGAAAATAGGGGGTTTGAAAGAAGAGAGGCTGCCGAAGTGGAAAGGAGTCGCCGTGTGACTGGAATCCTGGGAGCTTTGCGTGAGCTGCACCCAGCTGGGGAAATCACCACCCTTCCCTCCATGCCGACAGACACACACACACACACACACACACACACACACACACACACAGACACACACACATACACATCCAAATTGAATAATAAATCCTCCAGGAGTAAAACACACAGAACAGCAATTTTGACTGGTTTTCTATTCCGTTTCCTATGGAGCTGCAAATTCTCTGAGATGTCATGAAAAGAAAGCAATTTCCAGAGGGGAGAAGGACAGAGTCTGGGATCAGAATAATACTAGAAATAAGTCCTAGCCACTAAGAAGCAACGTCCGCCAGTGTCCCCGCGTTCAGGCAGGTGCAGAAATATGGCGGCATCAGAGACCCACAGGTTTGGGCTGTGACCTGGCATCGAAAGGAAGGGGCAACTCCTGGGCCTAATGGGATTGGGAGGTCACTGCAGTGGGAGGTGCAGACGGCGCCGGGGGCTAAAGAGGCAGCCCTCCCTGCTGAGCGCCGTACGACAACGTGAACATTACGTGGGATCCTGGATTTGAAGCACCTGCCATATAGCAGGTGGGCACTTGGAAAAGGTGGAGAATTTCAGGGCCAATGGAACCTGCTCAGACACTCCTGCCGGAAAAGAAGGGGATTTTGTCATCACAAATGGTAAGCACTCCTGGGGGAAAGCAGGGATTCCTAGTGCCCGTTCGTGCAGTGAACTGACTGATGGGGGGCAGTGCTAGCCCAGGGACGGCCGTGGCAGGCGGCGCAGCAGCGGCCGGGACACGCCAAGAGCGCCCCAGGGACATTCAGGGAGACACTTTTCAGGGGGGCAGCAGCGCCCTCCCCAGTAGACTCTGGACGAGCACACATCACCCCGGCACACAGCCAGTCCTGACCAGGGCGGCGCAGGGCACACGGGAGCTGCTGCCCATCAGCGGGAAGCTCTGACGTTCTCTACGTGCGCTGAGCCTGCCCCCTGAGGGGCTGGTGTGAGTTGTCTCAGCCGTGGCCCTGTTTCCCGAGAAGCCCCCATTCCCCAGCCCCAGCTAACGTCTGCTCTGAGCTCCAGCCTCCTTGGCAAAGGGCTGACCTCCTGCCTGGCTCTCGCCTACCCTCCTCTGTGGCAAATATCGCCGGCTGCTGCTTTAGGGGCCTTTGTGAGCAAGTGCGGGGCCCGGGCCTGTGCCTGTCCGTGGTCCCTGAGCTGGGGCTGGGCACAGGGATAGGGCTGGGTTGGTGGCGGGATGCAGGGTGTGAAGCCAAGTGACATTCACAAGACAGCAGCAGGGTGTAAAGCCACGTGTGAGCAAGCATCCAGGAGGAGGGGCATCCGCAGGGCCCTGAAGGGCACAGACACTCACGCCCCGTGGGGATGCGGAGAGCCCTCCAGCCCGGCGGTCCCCGTGCTTTGAATGCAAGCTTGCCGCCTGCCTGACAGCCAGTGTGCCCGGGGAAGTGAGCCTGCAGGAGAACGTGGGGCCACCACGCCGCTGGGACAGAAGGGAGCAGAGTGGGCAGTGGAAGGAGAGAGCAGGGCCCAAGGCTGAGCATAGGAGCCGCCTTCAGAGGGCCGTGCCTCGGACCGCCACCTCCGGGACCCTTCTCCATCCTCACGCCCTCAGTCCTAGACCCTCACCCTCCTCCCTGGCCCTCGTGTCCATTTCACGAGAGATGGTGACCTGATGGGGCTGGGGAGGCCACGTGGGCAGAATCCAGTGTCAGGCTCTCATGGGCACTAATGCCCGGCTTCCCTGTGTTTTCTCCATTATGTGGCCTGAGGCGTCAGGTAGTAGGACCCCGTGGAGGACAGCTGAATCCCCCTTGACTGTTGGGGAGACAGGTCAGGCCAGTGCGGGGATGGGTCTTTGCACGCATATGATGCTTAGCTTGAATAAGAGTCCTTCTAGTGACAAGCTGATCAAATCATGGAGACTCCCTACGCCTCGATTTCTCCATCTGTAAAATGGGCCTCCTAACAGTACCAGGCAAAAGCATTGGTGTGGGTTTCCCCATGATGTGACCTGCTTGTAAAAAGCCTGGGCCAAATGAAGTGGTCGGTGGCTGTAGCTCTTGTTACTGAGTGTGTAAGAAGGATGCGCCCTCCCCCATGTTGTGAGGATTCCCGACCAGTGCACGTCTTGGGATCCCCGCGTACGTGGGTTAGCGCAGTTTTTCTTTCCTCGTGAACATTTGTTGTCAGAATGCTTGGGCTCGCCTTCCTCGTCTTCTCGCTTGTCCCCGTTCAAGATGAGGCGGTTGATCTGAGGTGTCGCCTCCATTGGAACACGGGTGTTTGCAGCTTTAGGTCCCAAGTGCCTCTTTGGCCGCGTGCCATAAGTCCTGGGGCCTTTGGTATGTGTTTTCTTCATTTCAAAGTATTTTCTAGTTTCCCTTGTGATGTCTTGTACGTTCCCTGGGCTATTGTTATGGACTGAACTGCGTCCCCCCAAAATTTGCATGTTGAAGCCCCAATCCCCTAGAACCTCAGAATGTCACTGTGGCTGGAGTTAGTGGTTCTTAGGTTGAAATGAGGCCATTAGGATGAGGTCTAATCCAAGATGGCTGGTGCCCTTGAGGGAAGAGCGGATCAGCACACGCAAGGAGAGAAGGCAGGGGCTGGGGGTGCGTGCACAGAGGGTGACCACGTGAGGGGCGGTAAGAGCACGGCCACCTGCAACCAAGGAGACCGGCCGCAGTACAAGCCACCCCTGCTGGACCCTCCCTCTCGGCCTCCTGGTCGGAACCACCGTGAGAATCTGTGTCTGCTGTTTCAGCCCCTCATCCTGTGCTGTGGGATTTGGCATCGTCCCAGACTAATGCGGTTATTTGGGGACGCACGGCTCAATTTCCCTCTCTTTGCAGATTTCCCACATTTCCTTCTGTTATTGAGGTCTAATTTCACTCTATTTTGGCCAGAGGACATACTTTGTATGATTTCAGCCCTTTTGTTTGTATCCCCTTAAGTTTACTGAGGGATGCTGTGTGGCCTGACGCGTGGAGTACCCTGGAGAACGTTCTAGGTACGCTTGACGAGCACGTGTCTACTCTGTTCTTGGGGCTAATAGCCTACACATGTCATGAGACCTAGTCTTTGTACAGTGCTGTTCAAATCTGTGATTCCCGTACTGCGGTGCTGTCTGGTCGCTGTACCCATAATGAAAGCAGGCTGTGTTAGTCTGCTTAGAGCTGCCATAGCCAAGTCCCACAGAGGAGGTGGCTAAAACTACAGAAATGTACTGGGTGCCAGTCCTGGTGGCTAGAAGTCCAACGTCAACTGGCTGGAAAGTGCAGTCTCAGGTGAGGGAAGGCGTCTCTTCCTGGCTCGCAGACACCTGGTTTTCTCTTGGTCCCTCACTTGGCTGCTTCTCTGAACAGGTTGTGGGGGAGAAGGGAGGCAGGGAGAGAGAGTTGGGGGGAGAGAAATGGAGGGAGAGAGAGGGTGGGAGGGTGGAAGAGAGGCTGAGGGAGGGAGGGTGGGAGGGAGATCTTCGGTGTCTCTTCCTCTTTTCCAAAGGACACCGCTCTTGTCGGACTGGGGCCCCACCCTTGTGACCTCATTTAACCTTACTGACTTCCCCAAGGGCGCTATCTCCAAATACACGCGCCTTGGGATTAGCACTGCAACAGGTGGACTTAATGGTTGGGGTGGGAGCTGGGGGATCCATTTGAATCCATCACAGGGGGGACCGAAGTCTCCCACTTCTACTGTAGACCGGTTTCTTCCGTCCCCTCTGTCCATTTTTGCATCGTTCACTTGGGGCGCTGCTGTTGGGCTGCTCAAGAGACCCCCCTGACGTGCACTAGCTGTTGCATTGTGACAGACGGGAGCGGCAGATGGGACCACCCCTCACCCGGGCAGACCCGGGGCTCCTCTGGCTGCTGGTGCTTGGATCATTCCTGGTACCTTGGGTCTACTTCCCCTCCTCCCCCAACCCACCTGTTTTTTTCTTTTCTGTGTTTCTGGCCACCCCACAAGGCTTGGGGGATCTTAGATCCCCGACCAGGGATTGAACCCGGGCCACCGCAGTGAAAGCATAGAGTCCTAACCCCTGGAACTCCAGGCAATTCCCGCTCCCCGCCCCCTCCTTAGCAGTGTTTGGGAGGGGATGTCGCCCTATCGCTGTGACAGCCACAGAGTCCTGGCCAGGTCCCCCGGCCCATCCCCCACACGTGGAGGCAGCAACTGTGAGCTGGGGGTGCGCCCTGGCCTTCAGTGCTCTGTACACACCACTGGGCACTGACCACAAGGACTCGCGGTATAAGCGCGACACCCCAGCGCCCAGAGGGTGGTGGAGCATGGCGCCCTTGAAGTGTTTAGCTCGAAAGGCAAGGAAAAGAGAACCAGGAAAATGTCTCCAGACGCAGGACCCGCAGTGAAAAGCAAACCTCAATCCTGCTGTCCAGACACCAGAGAGCACCCCCAAACTGAACACCCGCAGGCCCCTGCCAGGGACCGTCACCTCCACACCTGTGCGTCTCAGGACAGTAAGGGCTCTTTTCAGGCCTCTGACCAGGGGAGGCCTGAACTCTTCTCATCTGTCAAATCGAGACTCTGCTGGAAACGGTGTCCCCGCAACCATGAACCCGTGGATGCCAGGCCCTTCCTTGTGCTTGTCCAGCCCTTCAAGGGTCTTTCTAGTGAGTGGAGGCACGTCGTCTGAGGGGCTTCACTGGCTACCTGCTAGGTGCCCGCACTGGGCCGGGGGTGGGCTGTCACCTGTCATTGTTTCCTGCTGAGGGGACTCAACTGCTCAGCCACGCCCAGGACAGAGGCGCCAAACACGTGTTGGGTGGAACATCGCTCTCATGTCCCCGTGCTCTTTACTGCCCTGCAAGGTTCTGGCCGCGTTACCACCTCCGTGTGTCTGCAGGGTCTGCCTGGTCAGGGTCCTCTGTGGGCCTGCCTGGAGGGGCCGGGTATTCCAGGAAAGAGCGGGAGCCCACGCAGCGATGGCAGAAGTGGCTCAGCGGCCGAGGGATCAAGGTCAGGGAGGCGGCAGGCCTGGCGGCCACCTCGGGCATCCAGGGTGCGCAAGAGGCAGCAGCGCGGCCCCTGGGAGCTGCGCGGGGTGGGGGGGCAGGCTGAGGAGTTGGGAGGGCGTGGCCGCCAGGCCCGGCACGGGCCAGGGAGGACTCATCTGGGCGGGAGGCCAGGCGCAGCAGAGCCAGGGGACCTCGGCTGGCTGGGCCACCTCTGCCAGGACAGGGACTAGAGGGACCAGAATCTGCACGTTGGGATCCGGCGCGGGGGGCTCGGCTGCTGTCCGAGGAGGGGCTGGAGCGACAGAGTCAGTCCCGGCCAGGGCGGAGGCATGGTCGAGTTGCGGGTAGCTCGGGGTCCCCTGGATGTGCTCAGGAGACGGTGGGAGGGTGGGAGGCCGTCCTGCGGCTCCGCGGCGCTGGGCGCCGGGAGGTGCCCCGGGGCTGCCGGCTCGCCGTCCACCTGCCCGGATGCTGGTTTAGTGTGTACTCTGGGCTTCATCCTCACCAGGAGGTGCGGGCAGTCTCTCTGAAACAGGGGACTGTGGTAGAAGTGTAACTGAGGTCGCAGTTGAGAGAGAAAAGGAAACCCCGAGTCACAAAAGAGTTGCTCGCAAGCAGCAGCCGCCTGGCTGGGCCCCTGGGCGCCCTCCCCCAGCCGACCCAGGGCCTCTTTGGAGAAAGCGGGACCCGGTCCCAGCAGGACGCTGTGCCCCAGCTTTGACATCCCCGAGACTCGCTCACTCACCATCACCTTTCGCCCTTGGAAAATGACTGAAAATGGCCCCTTAGGACGAGTACAAGGCCCACGAAAGGGGACTTGGCGTTTGCAGGTACGAGACTGCAACAAGGTTCGGTAGCTTTCTAAGGAAGTGTCCGAATCGCCCCCTGGCCAGCACCTCCAGGGGCCAGACCGGGGACGCTGACTGCTTCCCAGGAAAGGACCTGCGCCCCCACTCAAGTGATGCTCTGGAGCTATGGGAGTCAAGGGGGCACACAGACCTCCCCCCTCCCCCCGGCGGGCCACTGTCCCCGAGCAGGAGGACGGGAAGGGCCAGCGTTGCAGCAGTGTCCTCTTGTCCCCCGCTGTGACTGCGGGTCAGGCACGAGCGGCACTGCCCACGTGTCAGGAGTACAGGATGACGCCTTGCCCGCGTGTGCTGTGAAATGATCACCACAGGGGGTCCAGTTCACACGCATCACCTCACACAGACACAGCAAAGGGAAAAGGAGGAGGGAGAGAAGTGACGTCCTTGTGCTGAGAACGCTTCGGGTCCCCCCATAACAACGTCCCAACACAGCGCGTGGCACTGCCAGCTCCGGCCGTCACGCCGGTGCCCAAGTACCACCTTTAAAGGAAGCTCTCCCGACACGCCTGCCGCCGTCCCAGGCGGCCCCGGGGTTGGCACCCGCCCCCCACCCCCGGGCCCAGCGGCTCAGCCCCTGGAGAGGGCTCCTCCCCCGCCGTCCCCCGCCCTCCTTACCTCGCTCAGGACGTGGGCGGGCCGCTCCTTCGTGGACAGGTTGGTCACGCAGAGGGACGTCTGCATGTCCTGGTACACTTTGCTGAATCCATAGCGGTTAAGCTGGCGGATGAAGCTCTCCACACGTTCTGTCTTGAACACCTTGTCTAGGCCGCCCCTGTCCAAAACCTCCTTTTGAAACAGCGGCCTGTTGACGCCTATGCAAGTCCCGTCTTCATTCCACCCAATGGATGCAAAGCGACTGCTGTGGACGTTCGTCCACAGCTTCCTGGGAAAGGGGTGGAAGAGCAGGCTGCCTTCCCACACGGCCTCGCAGGCGGTGCAAGGCCTTTTCAACAAAGGCTCTTCCGTCAAATCCTGGAAAGCGGCTTCTCCAGGCAGCAGCCTGAGGTCGGGGTGCCCCGCGGGCACGGGCTGGTCCAGGGCGAGGGACTGGGGGGTGCAGCTCCCTGAGCCGAGGGCCGGAGCCGCTGTGTCGGGAGGAAGAGGCGCCTCGCCGAAGCCGGGCGCCCTGCCCGCGGCGGGGCCCTTCTCGTCCGCAGCCATGCGGAGCACGGCGTGTCCCTCCGCCACGTAAACGGGACAGTGCAGCGCGGCCGGCAGCACCCTGGGCTCACACTCCCGCTCAGCCCCTCACAGAAGTGCTCCGGTTGCTCGGGGGTGACAGCACAGCCCAGCCAGGAAGTGACATCATAAAGGGCAGGCCCGTCAGCATGTCAGCCTCCTGCTTCACGCCCGTCATCGCAGGGGGCACGAAGACACTCGTGCACGGGTGCAGAGCCGCAGGCCGAGCGCTCGTGCAAACCGGCCGCGGCCTTCTGGTCCCGGAGCCCCCGGGCCAGGCAGACGTGCACGGACCCACGTGTGACCCACGAGGTCAGAAGTCCTCCTGTGTGTCCCCTGGCCTTCCGGGCCGTGCACAGCACCCATGATTTCAAGCACGAGCATCGCCCGAGACGCGGCCCATGGTCAAGGTCGCTAAAACTTTACGATTCACCTATGAACTGGAAGAAAAACCCTCACAATGTCTGGGGCTGCAAAGTGCCTACCTTATCCTCTCACTGGAGAGCTGTCCCATGGGTGCTGAGCAGGAATCGGACTCTGGACCCCCGCCCTCACCCGCAGCAGCCCTTTCCCTCCATTGCCCACAGCAGAGGCCAGACTCAGATGAAACGTTCAGGGAAATTTATTAAACAGAAACATTGACTGAAACCATTGAACACAGGGCATAACAACACACAGAGGAACTTCTAACGGCCACCGGAGCTCACGGGTCCCGGCCCCACCCAGGGTCCTCAAAAAGGTGCCTCCGCTACACCCCACCCGGCGGCCCTCCATCTCCCCACAGTCTCCCTTCCTGAGGGCCCCGCGGGTGGCCTCTCGCCAGGAGGATGGGCGCCGGCCATGCCCGCTCCCCCCAGGGCAGACCCTCCATTTCTGGCCCACATGCCCGGGGCCTGGCCCTGCCCTATGGCGGGCACAGGACAGTCCCACAGCAGGGCGCACGCCACCGAGCCGGGGACGTGGAGTCCCGAGGAACAACGGGGTGGCCCAGCAGAACACAAGCCCTGGGGGGCCTCCCGCAGACCTCCTGCAGCCCCGGTCAAGGTCTTCCTTCGAAGGTCGCAGGTGGGCTCCCAGGTCCTGGGGTGGGCGCTGGCTGTGACCTCGTCCATCCCGTCCTTCCCGCCGGCTCCTGGGACTGGGCTCGGGGTCTCCACGCCGCGCAGGGCTTGGGGGAACTGCTCAGAGGAGAACGCATGCACATTTCCACAACAACAGGCAGCGCTGGGCCTGAATCTATGCCCAGAAAGCACACGTTGAGCTCACGACACTGGCCCACAGAGACCAGAGCCTTGGCTGGCTCGTGGCGCACCTCAGGGCTCTGCGGGGGACGATGGCTAGGGTGTGTGTGTTGGGGGAAGGGGAGCGGGGGCTGGGGGGTTCCTTGACACCTGGGTCCCTCTGGGGCCTACAGGGACACATTTGGGCTTGCCAGTACAGGGAGCAACCTGCCCCAGGGGATGATGAATAGGGGACCCTCTCAGGAGGGAGGCCCAGGCACCTGGAGTGGCCCCTAACGACTCCCAGGCCAGTGTGGGTGGCAGCCATCTGCAGGTGCCCCTCACCCAGGCCGGGGCTGGCCACTCAGGGCTGCTCCCAGGTGGCAGGCTTTGGGGCTGGCCTTGGCATTGGCAGCTGTGAGCTGTGGTTCTCCAGGCCAGTCCCACGTCTCCAGTGGCCATGCACAAACCTAGGGAGAACTAAACACTCCTTCCTCCCGCCAACTCATTCTCTTGGACCCTGCCCGGACCCCCTCCCCCTCCCGCCCCTCCCCCTCCCCCTCCTCTCCAAGTCTCCCTCCTCCGTCTCCTCCTCCCTCCTCCTCCTCCCTCCTCCGACTCCTCCTCCTCCCTTGGAACAAACGCTTCCCTGCACCCCCACTCACACCAAAGCCAGTTGTGGGGTACTGGGCAACCAGGGACTCAGCGCCCTGCCTGCCAAGCTGACCTGACGCTCTCGCGTGGGATCGTCTCCTCAGTGTCTGCTGTCCTTGCCCCTACTGCCCTTTCAGGCTGCAGGGGCAGGAGACTTGCTCCTGCCCTCACCTGCGCAGAGGCTCCAGGGTGCTGCCTTCCCGGGGCTCCCCTCGAGCGCTGTAGATGATCGTGAAGTTGGACCCTGCGGTGTCCCTCCGGGACATCTCCTCTCTGCCCCACAGCCCTTCCTCGCCAGCGCCGGCTCCTCCTGGCAGGGGCGGCCCCGGGGGAGGCGCCTCTAGGCCCCGCGTGGCCTGGGGGCCCGTCACACCCTTAGCTCAGAGCCCCCAGGGTGGGCGTTTGAGGGTGGCCAGAAGACAGGGCTGACGCCAGAGCCCCCGACTATACCTTTGTCAGCCTCTGCTGTGCTGGGGTCTGTGTCTGAGGCTCGGGTACGCGTCGTGCTGCGTATGGTGGCTTCCCGCTTGTGCCGCCGGTGCCTCCCTGAGCTGATTTCGGCTTGCTTGGTGGAGTCCCTAACAGCTGGTGGACGCTGCGGGGGCTGGGGCGGGGCCTCGGCCTGGCTGCCCTGCCCCTGTGCCCCAGTCAAGGCCCCCACTGTTTCTGTGGGCTGCCCCTTCCCCTCGTTGCAATATCTGTGTTGCCTGCTAGGGGAGGGGGTGCCTGGATACCTTGAGCCTATGCTTCCTGGGGCCTGGGGTGGCTCCAGGCCCCAGCCCGCATCTCGTTTCCCGGCTCTTCTGCTGCAGGCTGAGGCGCCTGCTTTGCCGGGGGCTGGTCCTCGGCCCTAGGACACGCGGCCTGGCTGTGGCCTTCCTCCCCAGTCTCGCAGCAGCGTGGCACCTGCCTGCGCTTCAGTGACAGGGTAGCCCCTTCCTGGACGGTCTGAGTGCTGCTGTCATGGAACTGCCCTGCCCGCACCATGACCGGACGGACCGGGACACTGGTTTCTGCCACTACCTGGGTGCCAGAGGCCCTGTGGCCCCCTCCTACCTGCCTCTGCTTCTCCCTGGTCACTGCCGCGGCGGTCTGCCACTCCTCCACGTCTCGAACGAGCTGCATCAACTCCAGGAAGGTGGGCGCACAGCCTCGCTGATCCAAGATCATGAGCTTGTCCCGGAGGCCGGTGCTCACGTGGGCCTGGGCTAGGATGTATTTCAGGCGAATCATGTCTGCGCTTCTCACTGGCAAGGGGCTGTGCCGCACAGCGTTCTGCAGCACGGGCTCTAGCCGCAGCAAGAAGGCAGAGACTTTCTCTCCGGGCTTCTGCAAGGTCTGGAGCAGCTGAAAGCGTGCGGTTCTATAGTTCTCTTTATTCCCGAAGATCTGCTTCAGGGCGTCCAGGCACTGCGCCACGGTCATGGAGCCACTGTTGGCCCGGAGCATCCGCACGATGGACGGGGCGGGGCCGCGCAAGCTCTCCAGCAAACGCCGCTGCTTCTCTACCTCAGACACCCGCCACATCTGCATCATCTGAGTCACCTGCTCCAGCCAGGCTTCAAAGTTCTCTTCGCCCGGGCCTGGGGAAGTGCTTCCCGAAAACACCTTCAGTTTTCGGTACCACATGCTTTCTCGCAGAGGCTGCGGGTCTGGCGGCCTGACTTGGGCCAAGCCTTTTGGCTGTCCCTCCTCGGGGTGAGGGCTATACCCCAGGGTTTTGACCACATCTACCATTCTCCGGCCCTCAGCTTGCAGGAAGTGGTTCAGTCTGTTGATAAGTTCATCATCTGGGCTACGGGGCTTCACCACCACTTACCCAGGCACCTCCCTTTCCTGGGATCTGACTCGGCACCGTAGCATAATTGACCTGGGCGGCCAATCCAATGAGAACTGCCTTAGAGCTGTCTTCCCTTCTGAACATTCTGCCCAGCACCCTGTAGGCACACAGGGGCTGTAAGCCCGCCTTCAGGGTCTCTTTAATTTCCTCTTCACTACACTCCACAGGGACGCCCACGATCAGCAGGGCCTTCCTGGGGTCCAGGTCCATGCCCTTGCACCAATCCTCCAACAGATTCACAGGCATTGCTCCCACTATCTATGGACTGATCTAACACTAGGGGCAGTAGTCAGCTCACAGAGTTTGAGCGGGACTCAGGGAATTCTGAGCCAACGCCGAGTATGGAGGCAGAATCGCTCCGGGTTTGCACAGCCTATAATGCAAATGGGGTGACAGCATCGTTCACGCGCACCCTCCCACCCCGACTAAAAGCCCACGCACTACCCCCACTTCTGGTCACAGAGATCCAGGCCCTGCTTTTCAGGGCTTCCCCAGTCATTTGCTGGAGAGGTGTCTTTAGGCCAAGCGCCCCTCCCTGCTGACCTCGGCTTGCCGTGCACTCCTCCTCAAAGTCCAAGGACTCCTCTGTGTGTACTGCAGGTGCCTGTGGTGAAAAGGTCAGCGTCAGGAGGAGGGGCCTGACAAAGCCCGCTAAACGGGAGAGGACAGCAGGCTGTCCCACTCCCTGCCTCAGGGCTGTTCAGGCCCAGGGCACCTGGTACCCACTTCTCTGGGGCAAAGGTTGGAGGACGGAGATGTGAGTTCCCTCCTTTCTCAGAGAATGTCTGACAAATGAGAAAGATGGTTGGAGCTCTCTCTGCACAAGGCAATGAAACTGGTGGGTGTGGAGAACGTGTGACAAGCTGCAGTGTTGCCGTGGATACTGAGAACGGCGGGGACCATGGGTTTCCATCGCAGAGGGGTGCTATGTGGTAAAGGTTAAGGAGTAACAGGGGATGTCACTGGCCTCCAACCAAAGAAGTGTCCTGTTGTCGCTGGAGGGGAGGGGACATGGGGGTGGGCGGCAAGGATCACGTGCTGAAAAACAGTAGCCTACCGTTTCAAACTGTGTGGAAGCTAGAATCAGGGACAGAAAACGGACCCAAAAAGGGTCTACAGTGCCACACTGCTGAAACAGACAACCCTCACCCTAGGTGTGACCCCACCCTGTAGACCCTGGAAACCCTGGCAGGCAACCCCACCCCTCCGGCTTTTTGCCAGGAAGTTACAGAAGCCTCTCCCGACATACGTCTACGTCACAGCCGTTCACCATGCTGACTAGGGACCCACCGGCAGTGCAGATACGGGGATTCCACCCACACGCAACACTAGGCCTGCCCTCTAGCTCTGCCCAGAGGCAGCTCGCGGTGCTGGGGAGGTGGTACTGCCTCACTGCATCTGTCCAAGGCGAGGCAGAGGTGCTTTGCTACGGTTCCACCGCACACGGCCCTGCTCAGGCTGTGCCAATTCTGAGCCTACAGAGGCACTCTGGTACAGGGATACAGGAAACTGCTCAGGGGGCGGGGGGTGGTGGTGTGATGAACTGGGCCATTGGGATTGACATGTATACGCTGAT
Organism: Tursiops truncatus; assembly: GCF_011762595.2. Taxonomy (NCBI): domain Eukaryota; kingdom Metazoa; phylum Chordata; class Mammalia; order Artiodactyla; family Delphinidae; genus Tursiops; species Tursiops truncatus. Next base: position 2,130,780 of record NC_047055.1, on the reverse strand, counting down.
GTGTATAAAATGGATGACTAATAAGAACCTGCTGTAAAAAAAATAAATAAAATTCAAAAACAAAAGAAAAGAAACTTCTCAACTGGTATACAGTGCTAGTAGGGGAGGGATCCTACAGTATGATTATTGCCCCGCCCTCCAATCCACCCCCTCCCTCAAACTCTGCCCCCACTGACGCACGACGGAGGACTTAAGCCCCACCCCTGACGCCAAGCCTCCCCTCAGGGAAGTTTGATCCCTGTCCCCCCTCCAAGTCCCACCCCCACCCAAGCGCCACCCCCACCTAAGCCCAGCCCCTGACGCCAAGCCCCACGCTTAGGGAAGTCCGATCCCTGTCCCCACCGAGCCCCACCCCTTCCCATGTCCCATCCCCCACTCAAGTCTGATCCCTAACAAAGCCCTGCCCCCACCCAAGCCAAATCCCTGCCCCCACTCAAGCCATGTCCCCCCCCTTCCCAAGCATCATCCCTGTCCCAAGCCCTGGCCTCACTCAAGTCCAACTACTGTCCCCAAGCCTCCCGCCCTCATTCCCCTGTTGTCCCCACCCACACCTAAGCCCTCCTCCCTAAGTCCCCACGACCCCTCACCCGCTACCTCAAACGTCCCTCATTCCAGAGCAGGAATACACGTGGTCAGTGGAAGTTGGTGGAGACCAGGGGAGGAAGGGCTGAAGCCACCTTCCCTCTAGGATAAGGCCCAGAGCCACTAGTCCTGACCGCAATGGCTGTGAGCAGGGTTAGGTGTGGAATAGGTTCCCCTGCAATTCCTAGGCTGGTCGCGGTGCCTGCAAATGGCACGGAATGGATGCGGTGCCAATGCCTGGTGCAGTGGGATCCCATTTCCAGGGGAAACCTGTAGCCACCAACCCCTGGGACGCCAAGGGAGATGGCAAGGGTCATTGTGCAGAACCCCACGCGGTTTGGATGGCTCTCTGTACCCGGGCCCCGACCAGTACCTGCTGGAGGTGCCTACAGGCCGAAGCGCCTGTACACCACGACCACCACGCGTCCGGAACCACGGCTCGCGCCGTGCACACTGGGACGGGAGCCCGTGGAAAGGGGCTGTCGGGCTACAAACTCCCCGCCCCCCCCGCCCCCGCTTCCCGCCCAGCAGAGCTGCACACGGCCCACTCGCGGCTGCGCCCTAGGAGCGTGGCGCCCACCATTTCCCCTTGGAAGGGGGAGACCTCGCCCCGCCCTGCGTCAGTGTGCGCAACTAGGCGGACGGAGTTCGAATTAAACTGGGGCACCTTAAACTGCAGAGCTGGACAGAATCCAGCCTTGGACTGTGAGCGGGGTTAGGTGTGGAATAGGGTCCCCTGCAATTCCTAGGCTGGTCCCTGGAAGGAGGCCGCCAGACCCACCACGTGCCACGCCAGGCCCAGCAGCCATCTTGGCTCTTGTTTAGCCTGTCTGTTCCCCATTGAACGGGAGCTGTGGCGTGACAGTCACCAGTCGCTCTCCCTATTTGAATATAACAAGAGGTCAGCGCAGGGCCGGGTGCAAAAGTAAAAGCCCGGTGGGTGCTTACTAAATGAAATCCTGATCTTTTTTTTTTTAATTGTTCTGTTTTCTAGAGGTGGACAGCAGAAATACAGCTGCTTCCGGGAAAAATGCAAGGGCAGGACAATTTTTCGTATTCACCAAGAGACCGAAAACTTTGAAAAAATTACATTCTCCCATTATTCCCTTGACTTCACAGCCTAGTACTACCCACCTAGTACTGCCCACCTAGTACCCAAACTGCTTCCCGCCCTTTTCCAAAGAAAATTTCTTCCACAGAAGGAAGACTGGAACATTTTCCCTGGGGCCCGCGGGACTCTTAACTCGCTGTTCCAGAGAACGGCGTGGGGGGAGCTCAGGTTATCGCACTGGAAGTCTGCAAATCTGGTAGATCTTGGTAAAAATGAAAGTTCTGATTCAGGAGGACCGGGGTGGGACTGAGGTTCTGCGTTTCTCGAAAGCTAGGTGACTCCATGCTGTAGATCCCTGACTACGCTTGGAGTACCAAGGCTCTGAAGCCTGTGGTCACTTTTCGGACCAGAAGTTGTGGTCATCTGGTGACAGAATAGATTTCTTTTGCTTTATTCGGGACACAGAAGGAGAGGCTTTTCGATAACGTTTTAATAAAATATTAAAAGCAGACAAAAATGTTAAATTAAAGATTACCTTTAAGTCCAGATATTTCCTATATCAGAGAAGGAGAACACAGACCTGAACATGCCTTACTTAATTAGAACGTACTATTGAGAGGCTGTTAAATCATTCTCCTTCCATGCCAAGAAAAAGGGGTTACCTGCTGGTGTCAGAAAGTCTCCTGCAGACCTCCTGCCATCCCGGTCCAGTTTCTGTAACAAGAGAATGGGAGTAATAATAGTACATGCCTCAGGGTCATTGTAAGAATAAGATGAGATAGTATTTATAAAACAGTGCCTGGTACATAGCAAACAATCATCAAATAGTAGCTTTTGATATCAGTTCATTATTTTTTTAAATAAATTTATTTATTTATTTTTGGCTGCGTTGGGTCTTCGTTGCTGCGCGCGGGCTTTTGCAGGAAGCGGGGGCTACTCTTCATTGCGGTGTGCGGGCTTCTCATTGTGGTGGCTTCTCTTGTTGCAGAGCACGGGCTCTAGGCATGAGGGCTTCAGTAGTTGTGGCGCACGGGCTCTAGAGCACAGGCTCAGTAGTTGTGGCACACGGGCTTAGTTGCTCCACGGCATGTGGGATCTTCCCTGACCAGGGCTCGAACCCGTGCCCCCTGCATTGGCAGGTGGATTCTTAACCACTGCACCACCAGGGAAGCCCCTCAGTTCATTATTAAGATGGATGTGAAAGACTAGGGAACAAATTTTAATCCCTTAACCACCAGACTGGAACACAGATGTATTCATTTATTTAAGAAATATTTTTGAGCACCTATTATATGCCAGACATGGTTTTTGGTTTTACTGGGAAAAATAGTATCTGTGACCTTAAGATCTAAACCTGACATTAAGAACTCAAGGAATCTGTAAACTTGGATGGGGGAAAATTCATATTTATTTTTACTCAAGCAACTAAAATATAGCATTTCCTTCAATTATGAATGTGGACAGCAAACCACAGTACTATTAGCAGTACATGTTACTTCATCACCAACAAAAATAAATATTTCTATATCCCATTATAGTTACTGCAGATATCTAGAAATATTTACTAAAAATAGCATTACCTCAAAATTAGACAGTTGGTAGACCAGTTGTAGATACTGTTATATTATGTGTTAATGAGGCATATATATCACTGTAAAAATATAATTATGAGCATGCTTTATGTCCTTAAGCATATTTATAATAGCTGCTTGAAAAATATTGTCTGTGAATTATGATATCAGGGTCAGTTTCCCTTGAATGTTTTTTTTCTTGAGTGTCATCACATTTTCTTGTTTCGTCTAGTAATTAAGCATCATATCCTGGACATTGTCAATAATGTGTTCTAGTGGCTCTGGCTTCTTGCTTTCTGTTATATTTCTCCAAAGAGGTGTTATTGTTGCTGCTGCTGCTGCTGCATTAGCAGCCAGTTAACTTAGCTAAACTCAGACTCCAAACTCTGTCTCCCATGTTGAACGTCATCTGATATCTCTGCTCAGTTATTTTCTTAGAGTCTGCCCTGTACATACACATCCCAGTGTCACCAGAGATTTGAGCAGAGTTTATATGCCAAAGTTGGGTTCCGTGCCTCTGGTTCTTTCCTGTCCAGGGTTTTCCTTCTCACTTTCCCTCCACTGTGGTCACCCTGAACTGTGTCCTCTGGGTCTCTGAAGTTTTAGCCACCCAGCATGACATCCTCTGCAGCCTGCCCTCACATGTAAGCAAATATGCAAGCGGGAATATCAAATTCTACAAATTATTTAAGGAAGAAATAATGTCAATACTACACAAACTCTTCCATAGACGTGAGGAGGAAAGAATACTTCCAACTTATTCAATGAGGCCAGCACTAGCTTTATATCAAAAAACCATTCAAAGACATCATATAAAAGAAAACTACAGACTGATGTGTTTCATGAACATACATGCAAAAATTCTAGACAAAATTTTAGCAAATGGAGTTCAACAAGATACAAAAATGATAACATATTATGACTAAGTAGTCTATAATAAGAATACAAGTTTAGTTTAAACATTTGAAATTTTATCAACATAACTCAGCAGATTAACAAAAATAAAAACAATATGACATATCTCTTAGTCTATTCAGGCTGGTATAACAAAATACCACACACTGTGTGGCTGATAAACAACAGAAATTCATTTCTCACAGTTCTGGAGGCTGGAAGTCCAAGATCAAGGTGCCAACATGGTTGTACCCTGGTGAGGGCTCGCTTCCTAGTTAATAGCCAGCAACTTCTTGCTAGGTCCTCACATGCCAAAGGAGCAAGGCATCTCTGGAGCCTGTTTTATAAGGGCATTGATCCCATTGGGACCTAAATACTTCCCAAAGGCCCCACCTCTTAATACCGTCACCTTTGGGAGTTAAGATTTCAGCATATGATTTTGGGGGGGGGGCGGGGGGATACATTCTGACTACAGCAATATTCTCAATACATGCAGAAAAAACATTTGACAGAATCCAACATCCAGTCATGATAAAATAAAATTAAAAAACTCCCAGTAAACTAGGAATAGAAGGGAACTTCCTCAACCTGATAACTGACATCTATAAAAAAACCTACAGCTAACATCGTCCTTAGTGGTGAAAGACTGAGTGCTTTCCGCCTAAAATCAGAATGAAGACAGGGAAGCCCCACTCTTACACTTTCTATTCAACACTGTGTTGGAGGTTCAAGCCTGGGAAATTAGGCAAGGAAAAGAAGTAAACAGCATCCAGACTGGAAAGGAAGAAGTAAACTGTCTTTGTTCACACATGACAAGATTATCTATTTAGAAAATGCAATGGAATCTATAGAAAAGTTGCTAGAACTAATATGGGAGTTTAGCAGGCTGCAGGATATAAGATCAATATACAAAAATCAATTGTATTCCTATATGCTAGCAATGATCAATCAGAAATTAAAATTTTTAAAAACAATACCACTCACAATAGCATCAAAAATGTGCAGTACTTAGGAGCAAATCTGACAAAAGATATGAAAGAACAGTGCATTGAAAAATACCAAATATTGGTGAGAGAAACTATAGACCAAAATAAATGGAGAGAGACCTAGTTTATGGCTCAAAGAACTCAATATTGGTGAAAAGATGTCAATTCTCTCCAAATTGATCTACAGAATTTAAACCAGTACCGATCAAAATCCCCAAATCCCATTTTTGGGAATGCAAAAAAACCTAGACTAGTTAAAACAACACTGAGAACAAAGTTATAGAACTTACACTATCTGATTCCAAAGATTATTACAAAACACTAATCAAAGCTTCATGTTATTGGTATAAAGATAGAAAATACATCAATAGAACAGTATAGACAGCCCTGAATCCACAAATTTCTGGAAAACTGATCTTTGATATAGGCAAAAAATTACAGTAGAGATAGTCTTTTCAACAAATGATGATGAAATAATTGGATATCCACATGCACAAAAATGAACTTTGACCCATATCTCACAAAACACACAAAAATTGACTCAAAATGGATCAGAAACCTAAGTAAATATAAAACCTAGACCCATACAACTTTTAAAAGAAAACAAGATCTTTGTGACCTTGGGTTAGACAAAGCTGTCTTAGATATGACACCAAAATCACAATCCATAAAAGAGCAGATTGATAAATTTAACTTCATCAAAATTTAGAACTTGTGCTCTTCAAAGGACAAGCTACAGACCAGGATAAGATGTTTGCAAAGCATATACCTGACAAAAGACTTGTATTCCGAATATATAAAGAGCGTTTGCAACTTAATAAGAAGACAAACAACCTGATAATAACACTGTAAAATGGGCAAAAGATTTAAGCAGACACTTCATCAAAGAAGAGTAACAGATGGCTGACATCAATATCACTAGTCAGGGAAGTTCAGATTAAAATCATAATGAGATTACACTACATACCTATCAGCATGGCTAAAATTAAGACTGGCTATACCAAGTATTGACAAGGATAGGAAACAACTGGAGCTCTCCTACACTGTTGGTGGGAATGTAAAATGGTACAACCATTTTGGAAAACGATTTCGTAGTTTTTTTTGAAAGTTAAACATACCTCTACTATATTATCTAGCCATACCACTCCTTGGTATTTACCCAAGGTAAAAGGAAATGTATGTCCATATAAAGGTTTGTACACAAATGTTCATAGAAGCTTTATTTATAGTTGCCCCAAACTGGAAACTACCCAAATGTCCATCAACCAATGAATGAATAAACCCATTATGGTACGTTAATGCAATGGAATATTATTCAGCAATAGAAAGGAGTGAACTGTTGATACATACAACAATATGGATAAATCTCAAAATAATTTTGTTGGGTGAAAGGAGCCAGATACAAAAGTACACTTATTATACGATTCCATTTACATAAAACTCTAGAAAATGCAAACCACCCTATAGTGAGAGAAAGCAGATCAGTGGTTGCTTGAGGACAAGAGGAAGAAGACAAGATAAGAGAAAAGGACACAAGGAAACTTTGAGAGTAATGGATATCTTTAATTGCCTTGATTGTGGTGGTGGTTTCATGAACATATATATATATGTCAAACCTTATCAGATAGTACAGCTTAAACATGTCCAGGTTATTGTTTGTCAAATATACCTCAAAAGAGCTGTTTTTTTAAAAAAAATACACCTACAAGTAAATAATAAAAAGACAAATAACGCATAAATGTGGGCAAGCTATTTGAACAGACACATAAAAACATCACACGCAACATGATTAGTCATCAGGGAGATGATAATTAAAATCACAATGAGTTACCACTTCACACCCACTTAAATGGCTAAAAATAAAGGCTTACAACCCCAAATACAGAGGAGGATTGGAAGGAAAAGGAACTCTCATACATATCTGTGGGAACATAAATTGTACAACCACTTCGGAGAATATTCTGGCAGTTTCTCATAAAACAACTCTACTATGATGTGGCAATTCCCTTTCTAGGTAGTTACCCAACTAAATGAAAGCATATGTCTACACAAACTTGTACACGAATGTTCACAGTAGCTTTATTTATAATACTCCAAAATGAAAAGAGACCAGATCATAAACTGGTGAATGAATAAAAACCAACTGGAATATATCCAGATAATGGAATACTATTCAGTTATTAAAGGAAAGAAGCAACACATTAAACAACATAGATAAATCTCAAAATCGTCATACTGAATGAAAGAAACCAGACACAAAATAGTACATACCATATGATTCCATCCATATGAAGTTCTCAAATAGGCGAAAGTAATCTAAGATGGAAAAAATTTAGAACAGCGGTTGCCTCTGTGTGGAATTGTGGTGGGAGCTGACTGGGAATGGGCACAAAGGAGATTTCTGGGGTGTTGATAATGTTCAGCATCCTGACAAGAGCTTGGTGTATGCATTTGTCAAAAGTCACTGCATGGGGCACTTAAGACTTGCACATTTCACTGTATGTAAATTTTACCTCCAAAAACAAAAAAAAAAACCCCAGTAAACAGGTATTGATCTCTAGGTAATGCTATGCGTGCTGAAGTGTTAAGGGGTGAAGTGTGCTTGTATGTCTGCGACTTACTGATACTTTGAAATGGATCAGTTAAATAAGGATGACCATGCAATCAAGCAGGTGTAGCATAATGCTAATTGTAGAATATTGGTGATTAGTATATGCGTGCAAATCTTTCAATTGATCTGTATGTTGCAAAGTTTTCATAATAAAATGTGGAAGGTAAATAAGAAAAAAAGTTGGTAGCATCTAACAGATAAAATTGTTACAAGAATATTTAAGAAGTTGGTTATAATCATTATCACTAATAAAACAATAAATGTATATTAATAAAAAATGAACAAAAAAGTTAGACCGTGTCCTTCAGACTTAATTTCAGTGCCCAGCTAGTGTGGCTCCTTTTCCCTTGGCTTACTGCTTTCCAGCATTTTCCTTTTGATCCTAGAATATGCCCAGTGGGTTCCTACCACAGGGAATTTGCACATGCTATTCCTTTTACCTGTGGATGCTCTTCCTATCAACAACCTTCACACGGCTCAGTCCTTCTTGTCATCCAAGTCTCATATCAACCATAGTCTCACTGAAATTACCCACCCATCACTCCCAAACACCCCCCTAATTGATGTTCTTCACAGTTCTTGTCATTCTTGTGTGTTGTTTGTTGACCCTTGTTTATTATTGTATTCCTTACGAAACAGGAATCTTCAAGAAAGCATCGATGGGCTTAGCACACTGCAGGGTGCAGCAGCTTCCTAGATCTTTGTTGACTGGCAGAAATTCCTCTGGAAGTGGCTGTCACTACTTGCAGCACCCCCTATCCAAGAATCCTGTTCTTTTCTCTTCTTAGTATGACCTGCCATTTTGAAATTAACTCAAATGACTTTCCCCTCCACCTTTACCCGAGCACGCGGGCGCGCGCGCGCGCACACACCCACACACAAACACATACTCACAGGAGCTCTTGGGCGCCAAATGCGCGCCCCCTGAGGGCAGGGATGCAGCCTGGTTTTGCTCACAGCTGTATTCTCAGTGCTTGGCACGGCGAGAGCTCACACCTTCCGTGACTGAGCGAGGCGCTTTGACCCCTCCAGTGGGGGCTGGCTTTGCTCTGCGTCGCCCTCCGTTCTCATCCCCGCACCCATATTCCCGTCCTAAAGGCGCCCAAGGGGGAGGGGTCCTCTCCATTCCTTCGTTCCCTCCTTCGTGGGCTTGTTGGTTCATTCGCTAGTTCATTCATTCATTCATTAGTACATTCATTTTACTCCTCCCGCCTCCACCCGAGCACCTGGCCCCACCGCGTAGCTCCCCTGGGGTCTGGCCTGACCCACCCACCCAGGGCTCGGCCACGCCCCCTTCCAGCCCCGCCCCCTCTCTGGGCCAATCGAGACCGGCGGGCCGGGCGGGGCCGGAGCCAGGGTGGGGCCTCGCTCTCCCACTACCCACGGCGGCGCCCGCGGCTCCGGAAACGCGCCGTGGGGCTGCTGGGCTCAGCCGGGTGCTGGCGGCTCCGTGGCGCTTCCTGCCACGCCGGGCCTGGGCCGCGCCAGCGCCGCTCCGCCGAGGACCGCGCGTTGGCAGCCGCTGGGCCGAGGTGAGCGTGCGGGCCACAAGAGGATGTGCGCGGAGCCCGGGAGGGTGTGCGGAGCCCGGGAGGGTGTGCGGGGCCGGGATGAGCGCGCGGGCCGCCAGAGGATGTGCTGGGAGTCGCGGATGAATGTGCGGGTCCCGGGTGATCGTTTGGGCCTCGGGAGGATGTGCAGGGGACGGCCCAGGAGAGTGTGCAGGACTGGGGTGAGTGTTCCAGAAAGTGTGCGGTGGGGGGGCAGGGGGCGGCCAAGCTTTGTTGGGGGGCGTCTCTGTTCCCGCGGGAAGCTGCTCGGCCCTGGGGCCAGGTGGAGCGGGAGATGGGTCCGGGATGGCGGGTACGAAGAGGCCGAAGGCCTTCCCGCGGCGGACAGGGGGCGACGGTTAGGGGCGGGAATCGCTGGACGTGCTGAGGCCTACGCTGCTTTTGGGGTGACGCTAAGGGATGGGAACCGGTCGCTATGGGAAGAGGGGGCCCCCACCCCAAGTGCAGAGGAGGCCAAGTGGGAGGGGGCGTTGGGAGGTGTTAAAGGGCTTTTCCCCAGTCTGGGGGAGGGGCTGAACAGCAGTCGGAGACGCGGGGTAGGTGTACTGGGGACTTCCTGCTGGCGGAGTCTCTCCTTTCCTTTTGGGTGGGGGTCGAGCGTCAGCTTGTCGGGGAGGATGGGGGGGCAGCCTAGAGCCCAAATGCTGTGAAGGAGGGGGAGGGGCAGCCCTTGCTGGGTGAAAACGAGCTCAAGGCCCTCGATCTGAACAGTGCTTTTTCTGTCGCCCTTCTGGGGCCACCATCACCCGCTCCAGTGCCCCCCCTTAAACTCCTTTGCTGCCTCCTCTAGTCTATATTTGGGTGATTAATTACATGTCTTTTTCCATCCTCCCCCCCACACAGTCGCCTGCTGCCCGCAGCCCATGGTCCCTTTCAAACACCAACCCCGCCAGAATCCTGGCCCTCTTCCCGGAGGTCCCACCCTGTTCCAACTGACACCCTCCAGCCAACGTTGGCCCAGCTGGGGGCCACCAGCCCCCTTCAGTCTCCTTGGTCAGTGAAATATTTCCTCTTCAACCTCAGACCCGACATTTTTCTTTTACCGAAGGATTTCAGATGGGATTGCCGGAACAGCACCCCCTCTGGGTACTCACGCTGCCTCGCCCCATCCCCCACCCTCCCTCCCCAAATGCCTTGGGATCTACATTTCGAATCCTATCGAACAGTGATTTTCAGCCTTCTTTGGGTGAGGAGACCCCTTAGAAAATCACTAGAAACTGTGAATCCTCTTCGCAGAAATCTGACAGTCAGCACAGAGAGTGGGATCCCGTTCAGGAGGCTCATGGGCCAGAGTCCTGTCTGATGAGCCCTGGGGGTGAGGAAACCTCCAGATCCTAGACGGGCCCAGTGCTAACCAGGCACAGAGCAGCATCCCAGTTTCCTGAGTGCTGGTTGAAAATGCAGATTCCTCATCCCCACCTACACCAGCTGCTCTGTCCCTTGAGTTCTTAGGAAACCCCAGGCCAGGGTTCTAACCCACCCATCCAACGCTGGCCCTAACCTGCCTGGGCTCCCCAACTGCCCAGGGCCCCTTGGGATTTGCACAGCATTCCCCCACCCCCATTTAGAATCGTTCATATCCTGGGCAGTGTGACTTAAACGAAGCTATACTTAAAATTTATTTTGATTTTCAGTAAGAGAGCATGCGTCTTCTTGGGGAAATGGGAACATAAACCTTCCCTCAATTAAGTACAACAAACACTACAAAATCCCCTTCTGGTCTACCTTCTGGCTTTTTATAGAAGGCAAAGAAAAAGGAAACCTAAACAGAGAGAGACAGGTGCCCAGGCAGAGAGACAGGAAAACGGGGAAGACGGAGACAGATGCCTCCCACCCCCGCACACAGAAAAAGGCACACACAGACGCAAACATCCCGAGAGAAACAGACTTTCCTGGTGAAACACCCTCTCTTTTGGCCCTTTAGGATTCACTTCTAGTAGCAGTGCATTTGCACAGTACAGGGTGGGCCCAAATGGGGCCTTTGCAGCCACATCCTGGCGGGACGGGTGGAGAGCTGCCGAAGGCTAAGCCCAGCTCCAGCCCAGGGGCTCGGCTTAGGCTCCCAGGCTTGCCTGACTCAGGTGGATTGGGGTCTCAGCAGTGTGTTCAGTCTCACAGCCTGTCCTTTGGTTGAGCACTCATGACCCAAAAAGACATGTTCCCGGAAGGAGTACCCAAGTCTGCTTCTGTCCCCCCAAATTATTTCAGTCCAACAGGTGGGATCTTACCTGCCTGACTAATCGCTCAGAATTGTTCCGAGACATGATGCCATCCCTGCATCTCTCTTTGGGGCAAGTCTGGATGTTTATAGACCATGTCTGCTGGCCTTAAAGCTGGCCATGCTGTTAGAAGACCCCATGGGGACGCAAGATGGTGAGAAGTATTGTTCTCGATTCTGGAAGCACTTATATTTTTATATATGCCAGTGTCGTTGAACCATCTCTGCCCAGAGATAGTTCTCTCGATCTAAACAACACAACTCAAGGGAGAACAGATATCCAGTAAGGAGAATTTTGAATCTAGGTAATTAATAGGCTGATTTAGGGTTAGGGCTGGGGTGGGAGAGGGCGCTGAAGGCGCCCATCTGAATCGGGTGATCGAGTGCAGTCTCTCGTGTGACCCGTAAAGATTCCCTCCAGGGCATTTTTGCTCGGGCCCAGAACTGAAATGCACACCAGGAGACACCTGTTGTCTTCTGGGGCCTGAGGACATTCCCTTTCAGGTCCTTATCTAGATGCTTCAGGGAGTCCAGGTGTTTCTGGCACCCCTTTGAAGTTTCTGGAAGCTGCCAGATTGGTCTAGTTTGGGTGGCCTTGCTCCCTCTCCCCGCCCCCACTGCCCAGGGAAGGATGGCACCTGCTGAGAAGGTTGCTTGGCCACTTGTGCCATGGAATTAGTCTAACACTGATCTTTCAGGCTCAGAAGTGAGCTTTCCTAGTAGCGAGACATCCTAAGGAGGGGTCCCGAGCTCAAAGGTGACCAGAATACACCTAATTATTCACTATTTTTTTGTGACAGCTGTTGGCTTTTGTCTCCACTGGGTTCAGCTGTTAACTTCTGTTCTTTCAAGTCAAAGTGAAATGATTGGTTTGGTTCTCAATGTTTCTGATTCAATATGGAAAATTGGATTTAAATAAGTTGGTTAAAATTTACATTGCCATCTAAAGCACATTTCAGGAACATTTGTTCACTCACGTGAACTCTCACGTTTTAGGAAGCATGATTTTTCAGAAATGTGTCTGTGAAGCAGCTGCAGTGTCTGTGGCACTTGGCTAGGTCCAGAGTGGAATCCGCAGTCAGCTTTGATAGGGCCTTCACTCTCTGGGAGCATATAGTCGTTAGACTCTATACTTCAGATCCCACTTAAAGAAGGAAGATGATACTTATATTAAGAGGCAGAGATTTGTTTTCCCGTAGTCTTTCTACCGGTTGGGTGAAGAAGTGCGCTTACAAGGTTTGGGGCATGCTTTTCCATGGTGAGTGCAAGTGCCTCACATTCAAGGTCAGGATCACCCTCTGTATCCATCGGGTGCACTACAGTGGTTTTCATATTGTGCCTGGAATTGCTTTGACCTTGATCTCCCAAGGTCCACTTTTGGAAGGCAGTAGACACCTGTATGTGTCGCTTTTGTCACAGAGTGCGGTTTCTTTTCCAGATTAGTTCCACCATTTTAAAGTGGAGCAGTTGGGCAATCCGGCTTCTGAATTATCAGATTGTTTTCAGGATTGATGATGATTTTGCTTTTAACTGCAGTGGGATTAATGTGTATTATCTTTTTTAATGATCTTCCTTTGCGTCTCATAAAGCTTTTACCCGATATACCTTGTTCATTGTGCAGAGTTTAGCCTCCTTTTGTGAAAGCAGGGCTCACTTTTTCCCTCCCGTTTTTATGAGCACCTTCGAAATGTTCTCTGTGTGTCCATGGGTTCTGTCACTGTGGGTAGTGATCTGAAGTGCACTTGGGTTAAGTCCCCTGGGCAAGCCTGGTACAGGAAGGGCCAGTCCTGTTGCTACACAGGAATTAAAGGATAATTAACAGTTCACTTGGGGGTTGCGGCTCCAGGACTTCGACAGTTAATCATGCCAATCAAGTGAAAACACTTTGGTGGGATCCGCTCAATTAAATGGGAACACTTTGGGAGGACCTGCTCAATTAAACATGGGTGGCTTGGAAAAACTGTGAGAGAGAGAGAGAATGACATGTGTATCTATTGCGCAGGGAGGGTCTGTGATGGCATGTTCATGGGAGGATTTAAAGCCAGTCCCCTAAACCCATACGCACCATTAGGCTTCAAGGACACTCAGTGGCTGCCTGGCCTTTGGATAAGGCCTGGTGTTAGATATTACCTGGTGGCATATTACTTCTCTCTTTTCTGGTGTGGTTTGAAATGTCTCAAATCTTGGGAGCTAGACCTTAGGCAAGTTGGTTCACCTCTCAGATCCGTGTCTTCCTTCTCTGTCAAATGGAGGCGGGAATGACTGTAGGTGGCGATAGTTACATTACGTGAAGGGAGAAGCGCAGTGCCAAACACACAGTAGGTGCTCCGTTAATGGAAGTTTGATGCATTTAACACACCCCTCCCCCCACAGTTTCTCACATGCCCACTGAGTGTTAGGAGCTGCTGCAGATGCTGGGGATTCGGGGGTGACCAAGAAAGAGAAGGGCCCTGTCCTGTCACAGGTGACATTTCCCCCAGGGAGAATCAGGTAAAAACAAGCAATTTCGGAGGATACGTTTTAGGTAGTGAGAAGTGTTATAAGTAAACCGTGATGGGGCTGGAGAGTGAAGTCATTTGGAGGAGGTGACACTTGAATGAGGCCCGAGTTCTTCGCAGGAGCCACCTGAGGCAGGTTCAGAGGCCCTCAGGGGTATTGCCTTGGCATGTTTCTGACTGGACGAAGGCCGAGGGTCTGGAAGGAATGACTGAGACGTGGGGTGCAGACATGGGTCTGGTGGGCTCAGCCAGGGACTTGGAGGGCGTTAAGGCCTTGGGTCTCTGGCCTGAGGGTGGTGAGATGAGGCTTGTAACAGACCATCTTCCTCAGGAGGTGAAGGTGAAATGTTCTCCTCTCCATTCTACTCGGCAACAAAACCTCTATGTCAATTGGAAGCGAAGTTTTTAGAATGAATTGTATAAGTACTCTATGACCATTTCATTTTGTATTGGAAGCCAAAGTCAAACCAGACATCAAATGTATAACAGGAAGAATCCAACTGCTCCGAGGGTGCCCTGCCTGGGTGACAGTGGGGTACAGAGGGCTTGGCTGCTGGGCACCTGGGGCTGCCCTCACACACTGGGGAGCACCTGTGCTGCCAGCTACTTAAAGATGGAAGTAGAGTTTCCGTGGACACTGGGGCCAAAGAAGGCCTTCTGCTCACACCTGTCATGGTTCTGATAGCTTGGGGGGATGATCCCAGGAAGTGACAACCTCATGGACCTGCCTCTAAGCTTTCTAGGACTGCCCACATATTCCTGCCAACCCTGGTCCTCTGTGCCTGCCTTGCCTGTGTGGGCACCTCGGGATGTTGCCCAGCTTCAGGGGCAGTTCCCTGTTGTCTCCTTGGCATTAGCCCTGTCCTCTCACATGCTGAGCGTCTTTCTTATCCAGAGTCAACTGAAATCTTTTAAAATTGTTGTTCCTTTCTGATTACCAAAGAAATGCAGTTTGGTTACTAAAAATTCATTACAGAAACAGAAAGCAGAAGACCTTTCTAGACCTGGACTCTACCCCAGGGTGGTGCACACTGCAGTCTCGATGTGCTCATTCACTGTGAGTCACTCTCAGTTTATTCCTTTTTTCTCCTAAAACATAAATATATACCGTTCTCTTCCCTTCTCCTACCCTCTTTGGATTTTTTTAATAAACAGTTACTGTCTGTGTATAATCTTCTTTGAAGGAGGATTCAAATTTTTGTAATCTGCTGTGTGTCATTCTGCATTGGCCACCTGTTGATTTTTTTTTTCATTTTCATTTACTTTTTAAATGTTTTCTGTTTTTTTTCTTGTCTCTTACCACCAATTGATTTTATACTTAAGCTCTCCAGTCTTCTTCCTGCTCTGAGTTGTAGGATTCTTCAGAAAGGTCTCCCTTATGTTTTTATGACGTTGGGGTTATTGAGACTCTTCCTGTTGGTTATAGTATATTGTTTTCCATCCTTTTACTTTTAACCTATCTCTGTCTTTACATTTAAACTCTTTATATTTAAAGTTTCTTGTTGACAGCATATAGTTGAGTCTCATTTTTTTTAAAAAAAAATACAATCTGATGATCTCTGCCTATTAACTGGTGTGTTTAGTCCATTTATATTTAATTTAACTATCCATATGGTTGTGTTTAAATTTGCCTCTTGGTATTTATTTCCATTTGCCCCATATGTTCTTTTTCCTTTGTGTTTTTTACCTTTCTTCTTTTGGATTAGTTTTTAGAACTGTATTTTATCTCCACTACTGGCATGCATCAGAGTCTTGGAGGGCTTTGTAGAGCACACAGTTGTACATTCTATTTCTACGTATGTTATAAACCCTGCACTACCTTATTATTTTTGCTTTAAATGTTCAGTTATCTCTTAAAGATTTAAAAATGAGAGGAGGTAAAAGTGTTTATATTTCTGCACATATTTACATTCTTGATGTTCTTCATTCCTTTGTGATCCAAGTTTCCATCTGGTATCATTTCCCTTCACCTGAAGAACTTTCTTTAATATATCTTGTAGTACAGGTCTGCTGGTAACAGATTCTTTCAGCTTTTCTCTGTCTAAAAAAGTTTTTATTTTGCCTTTATTTTTGAAGGATACTTTCCCTGAATATAGAAGTCTCGGTTGACATGTTTTTTTTTTTCCTTTAAAAATGTCATTCACTTGTTTTCTGGCTTGCACATTTTCTCATAAGAAGTTAGCAGCTATTCTTATCTTTGCTTCTCTGTATACAACATCTTTTTTTCCCTCTGGCTGCTTTAAGATTTTCTCTTTATCACTAGTTTTCAGCAATATGATTATGATGTGTCTTAGTGTACATGTGTGGGGTTGTTGGGTTTTTTTTCGTTTTGTTTGTTTGTTTAGACTTGCTAGGGGGTAATTGGGATTCTTGGATCTAGGTTTCATCAAATTTAGAAAACAATACATTTTAACCATTATTTCTTCAATAATACTTTTATCTCCCTCCTCTTTCCCCTCATCTTCTCAGATTCCAGTTACATATGCGTTAGACCACTTTCTGTTATCCTCAAGTCACTGAGACTCTGTTTTTTAAATATGTTTTTCTTTCTGATCTAAATTTGGGATAATTTCTATTGCTGTGTCTTCAAATTTTCTAATTTTTTAGGGAGGAGAGGGCTGTGTCTAATCTGCTGTTAATCACATCCAATGAAATTTTCATTTTAAATATTACAGTTTTTACCTCAGTAAGTCCCATTTGGTTCTTGTTTATATCATCCATTTCTTTTATTATGTTCCTGTTTTTCTTTAAATACTTATACATTGTTAAACTAGCTGTTATCCTTGCCTGTGAGTTCCGTCAGTGATCATTTCTGAGTGTTTCTATTGACATTATTTTCCTTTCCATGAGTCACATTTTCCTGCTTCTTGACATTTACTTAATTTTTTATTGGATGTTGAACATTGTAGAGATTATGTTGTTGAGTGTCTGGATTTTGTTGTTTCACTGTGAAAATTGTTGGACTTTGTTTTGGGAGGTAGTTATTTGTGGAATAGTTTCATCCCTTCAAGGCCTACTTTCAAGTTTTTCTAGAGCAGATCCAGGGTGGCTGTGGCTCCAGGGAATAGATCAGTCCTACTACTAAGGTATGGCCCCTCTGATTCTCTACTGACTACCCCACGTGATCACTGAGGACTCCCTGCTCTGGTTGGTTAGACCCTGAACATCTCCCTACCTTTGTGTGTCCTAGGAATTGTTGAACTTACAGCTTCCTGGTCATTCTTTTCCTAGTCTTTGGGAGTTTCACTCTATGCATGCATGGCTTAGTAGTTAAGAAAGACTAAAGGGGAGCCTTGGACAGATTTTTTGGAGCTCTTTTTTTCTGTATGGCTCCCTCCTTTCTGGAACTCTCTTCTGCCTCAGCTTCCCTGAACGCTGGTCTGTGTTGATGATAAAGCCACCAAGCTCTGCTTGGGTTCCCCTTCCCTATACTCTCAATCTGCAAATTGCCTCCAGGAAGAGATCTGGGCCGCCGATAAAGCTCCCCTCATTTGTTTCTCTTCTCTCCAGGATCATGATCCTGTGCTGCCTGCTGTCCCATATCTAAACACTGTTGTTTCACATCTATTTTGTCCAGTTTTCTACTTATTTATGGCACGACATTAAATCTGTTCCTTGTTACTCCATCATGGCCAGAAATGGAAGTCTCTGTCCAACCCTTTTAATATAACATCTAATTTTATGTAAAAGTATTTCTGGAGTATCTGGGTTCTGTACTCCTTGAGCTAGTGTAAAAATGCTTCCTTTTCATATAACTGTGAGCCGAATTGACCTGACCTCAGAATAGGAACTGTGTTCCTGTTTCTGTGAACTCACTGAAGTGGGAGGCCTGCGCTGCATGCACGCCTGTGGTGGGATCCAAAAGACAGCGGCAACTTACACATGTGGTTCAGATCCTTCTTTTAGCAACTTAGTCTTTGAAGATCTTTTGTTTTTTTTGGAGGTGTCTTTTTCCAGGTATTTTGTTCAACTTTTCATTTTGTCAAATATATCACAGAAACATTCTTGTCTGCAAGCTGTCACCTGGTGAACTGTTTCGGTGGGGTGGAGTGTGGCCTTTAGACGGCCTTACTGCTAGTCAGGAAGCCCTGACTCCTGCTCTGTTATGTCTCTTCCCTCCAGTAGCCCAGTCTGGTTTTTTGTTGCCCCTACCAAGGTGAGAAGGATCTCTCACTTCCTAGTTATTTCTTCTGATGTTCTTTTGGGGATGCTTCCTTCCTGTGCAGCGTGAGCATTGAACTCTACAAGGCCTACTGCTAGGAGCCTGTGGCCGACCTGTCTCTGAGAGCCAGTCTCCCTGCCACTGGCTCTTGGTCTGAGTTTGTCTTCTCCTGCCTGTGCCTGGGCTAACATTCATTTGTCTTGTGTGGGTTCCCTCTGGCCTGCCTGTATCAGTTCTCTGCCAGCCCACTTTCCCCACTGTTTGGGATGCATTTTGTTAGGTATATCCGTGCTCTGGCTTGTCATTCAGCCTCTGTGCAAGAGGAGACTCAAGAAAATTTAAAACAGGGGAAAAGGAAATCACCAGTCTCATCCCACGGGACCCAGAGGCAGGGCTGCTGTCACTCACGGCTCTCTTCACTTTCCTTAGCTCTGCCTGCCCCACAGGGTCTTGCCCTTCCACAAGATGGATTCCTGGGAAAGCAAGTCCTGGCAGGCCCCCTTGGGGTGCTGGAGGCCCAGGTGAGCTGTGCTTCCTTCAGTCTGGCTTGGGAATCTGTCACTGCTCCCTGATTCTGGCCTTGGACTCTGCCTCTTGCCCCAGCATGACACACAGCAGGGCCTGAACCCCCCTGCTGCCTTCCCTCCCTCTCTCTGCTTCTCTCCCGGGAGTCTGCCAAGGAATGGTTGCCTGCTGGGCTTGTAATTCCCATCGTACTGATGGGGGAGCTGCGTTTCAATCCAGGAAAGTGATTGAACTGAAGTCCCTTGGGAGGACGGTGGGAGCCAGGGCCACGGCCCAGGTCTCTTGGTACGTGGTCAGGTTCTCTTTCTAGCACTTCTTGAGGCTTGTAGTTACATTTCCATGTTAGCAATGCACGCTCACTTCAGACTCTCACCTCTCATCCCTGGGGTTAGTGGTGCTGCCCTTGCCTCATTCTAGAGTGGATGGAAGGACAGATTATCCCTGGGAATTCTTTCAGGATCCGGTGACATTTGGTGACGTGGCACAGTACCTCCTCAAAGGGAGTGGCTGAGGCTAGATCCTGAGCAGAGGACACCGGCATATTGAAGGAATGTGACCTCTGTGGGTAAGGATGCCCCCAGCCCTTCCACAAGCTTTGCCACCAGCTTCACGGTCCTACGAAGCTGGGAGTAGGATAAGGGGCACCTGGCATAGCGTTCCACAAGCTCACCTTCCAGGGGCTTATGCTCCTTGGGAATGGGCTGTGAGGAGATACAGAGGGTCTGCTACACCCGACATCTCAAAGTAGCGGGTGTCCCTCCCCACTCCTAATGGCATGGAAAGAAGCCCCCTCAGTCTTTCATTGGGAAAGAAATTAGAACAAACTAGCCACTAGCATTAAATACTTACTTTACATCTTTATTGGAGTATAATTGCTTTACAATGGTGTGTTAGTTTCTGCTTTATAACAAAGTGAATCAGCTATACATATACATATGTTCCCATATCTCTTCCCTCTTGCATCTCCCTCCCTCCCACCCTTCCTGTGCCACCTAATTAAATACTTTTTTAACCCACAAGTTATATAAATTTCATGGCAACTTTACCGTAGTTTACCGTTGAGAGAGGTTGACGTAGCAAGCTCCTTTGCACCATCAGGGGCTGCACGTGGGGAGGTGGGGAGGCTTCTTCGGAGGAGAGACTGCCAGGGGTCAGCTTTGACAGTTATGGAAGAACCCCAAGTTCAGTGTGCAGACCTTGAGGAGGGCGGATGGGGGAGAGGGAGGATCAGCTCCTCAGGAAGACAAACTGGCACCCAGATGGGCCCAGAGCGCGCTTCATCCACAGCCCCTGGAAGGAGCCGACTGTTGGGAAAGGCATTTTAAATGGAGGAATGACTTGCCTAAGGGAACAGCCAACCCAGCCTTTGGGGATTGAAAGGCTCTCCCCTTCAAAGGCCCTGAGCCATTCCTCCTCGATCCTGATGTCATCTCTGGCTGCTGCCGTAGCTTGTTTCCTTTTCCGCAAGCAGGAGTTCCTGTTCTGAATCCTGACTTGGTCTCTCACCTGGTGCAAGTCAGACCCATCCCCTCGCGTGGACCGAGCTGAGCATTCAGGTGAGTAAAAAAGAAACCTGAAGAAATGTCAGGGCATCATTGGGGAGGCCCAGGTGAGCCCTTGGGGTGGGAGTGGCGGGCCTCCCCCTCAATCACCTTGACAGGGAGCATCCAGCAATCGGGCCCTTATGCCCCTTCCATCTCCCGCGCTGGTTTCCAGCTGGGCGGGGAGCCGCCATCCCGCCCCAGTGGCCCCAGGCCCGGTGCTCGGCGGCTGTCTCAGGAGGAAAGTGATTGTTGACAGAGGAGAGTAACCTCCTTCCTTCCGCCTCGGCAGAGTGCAGTGTCTTGTGGTTTTCATTTCAGAAAGCATCTGGGTGACCCAGCCGCCGAGGATGGGTGAAGTCGCCCAGTCACAGGAGATGGCGTCCACGAGCTCCCCGACGGCCAGCGAGCACAGCCCTGAGGTCAAACAGAACGGGGACTCTGAGGGGAGGGGAGGGAGCCCCCAGAATCTGCCTGTAGAACATCATTTTGCGTGTAAAGAGTGTGGGGATGCCTTTCGGCTTAAGGTCCTCCTCGTGCAGCACCAGCGAATTCACAGTGAGGAAAAGGGTTGGGAGTGCGGTGATTGCGGGCAGGCTTTTCGCGGGGTGTCTGAGTTCAACGATCACCGGAAGAGCCACGTGGCGGCAGAGCCCCGGCCGGGCCCCAGCCGGGCCCTTGACGAGGCCGTGGAGAAGAGGGAGCAAATGGAGAGGGAGGCGAAGCCCTTCGAGTGTGAAGAATGTGGGAAAAGGTTCAAGAAGAACGCGGGCCTCAGTCAGCATCTGCGCGTCCACAGCCGCGAGAAGCCCTTTGACTGCGAGGAATGCGGCCGCTCCTTCAAAGTCAACACCCACCTCTTTCGCCATCAGAAGCTGCACACTTCGGAGAAACCCTTTGCCTGCAAGACGTGTGGCAGGGATTTCCTGGATCGCCAGGAGTTTCTCAAGCACCAGCGGATGCACACCGGCCACCTGCCCTTCGACTGCGACGACTGCGGCAAGTCCTTCCGAGGGGTCAACGGCCTGGCCGAGCACCAGCGCATCCACAGCGGGGCCAAGCCCTACGGCTGCCCCCACTGCGGCAAGCTCTTCCGGAGGAGCTCAGAGCTCACCAAGCATCGGCGGATCCACACGGGCGAGAAGCCGTACGAGTGCAGCCAGTGCGGGAAGGCCTTCCGGCAGAGCTCCAGCCTCCTGGAGCACCAGCGCATCCACACCGGGGAGCGGCCCTACGCGTGTGGCGACTGCGGCAAGGCCTTCCGGGGGCCCTCCGACCTCATCAAACACCGGCGCATCCACAGCGGACTGAAACCCTACGAGTGCGACAAGTGCGGGAAGGCCTTCCGCCGGAGCTCCGGCCTGAGTCGCCATCGGAGGACCCACAGCGGGGCAAGACGCTGCGAGTGCAGCGAGTGTGGCCGCGTGTTCAAGAGGCGGTCCGCGCTGCAGAAGCATCAACCGACCCACCGCGAGTAGGGAAGGCCCGCGGCGCCGTGGCCGGCAGCGGATCCCCTCGGGGCCCGGGGCCCTAGAGGGGGAGGGCAGGGTCAAAGGAGATGAACAGTTTTGTAGCGCTTATATATTTTCTCTTCAGAAAGGTTGAAACCAATTTATACTGCCACCAGCAATTTATAAGTGTTTGTGTTTCCCATCTTGCCTATCGAGAGTAGCTTCTACCATTTTGATTGAGTTTTGGCTGGTTCAGCTGGAATCGAGTACCTTCAAGGTATTTAAATGCACAGGCCTTGAACTGGAGAACGAGAGAAGAGAAACCCGGACGTGGGGGTGGAGCTCAGGATGCTTGGTCCTCTCCTGCAAGCTCCCCCTTCAAGGAAACTGAGACCCAGAGCTATTCAATGATGGTGTCCACAGAATGTGATCCCGACTTTCCCCAACAGAAGATCGATCGCCCCAAACTTTTTTGGCCTACTTGAATTTATAAATTTTTAGGGTTGTAAATAGAATAATCAAATGTCTTATAATATTTAATTTATTAATTTAGTTCTACATACATATTGTAAATCACATATTATATAGAATAATATATTAATTTAGAAAAGATTCCTTTTCTCCCTAGCTCCACTCCATGAGATCTTTTTATCCTAATTCCTCGTATGCATTTCTAACCTCACCGTCTTCACCAACCTCAGAGGCCCTTTGGAGTCATCATTTTCAAAGCACACATCCAATGACTTCCATCCGTCCGAACTATGTGCCACGTAGCACTGTGACAATCCCTGCACAAGGGTCTCACTAGAAAGCGCCTCCCAAGCCATAAGTACAGGTTCATGTAACATTAGAATGATGGTTGTCGTTTTCTAATTTATTCTGTAGCTGTACAATGCAACCACTTAAGGTTTTCCTTTTTTTTAATGACCTTTAAAAGGCTTTTTTAAAGCATCGAAGACTTGTCCTTGTGAGGTCATACTCTTAAGAAGAAGTACTGAATCTGAGTTAAATTTCTTTTGTGTCCTTTTTTCTTAAACCAATTCAATCTGGTGACTCCCAGGCATATCCAATACTAGCGTCGAATGGGGTTTGTTTCAGGCTAATGGGTCTTGTCCTCAAGCAGCACTGTTTTGTTCAAAATCAGGTAGTTGAGAGAGCATCCCCGTAATAACAGGGACGTCGCAAGGACTCAAGTGTAAGGTGACGCCTTCCCTTCGGGAACGATAGCCTCGCATATGGGGCCTAGATGGTACTTCTCCAATCCTCCGTTTCCACCTCTGTAAAATGGGGATGATCACAGGACTACCTCCTAAGGTTATCGCAACGACTGCGACGCCGTGCCTGGCGTGGAGGTTCACACTCAGTGAAGTCATCTGCCGTCATCACCATGGTTATTGCTGTTCTGTGACTCATTAGTACCCAAACTGAGGATGGACCCAGGCCTCCTGACTCCTAGTCTCATCTTCTTTCTCTCACGTGATAACTTAAAATACTGTTTCCGTTTTCGTGCATGCAGAGTACGTTCATCTCCTTTGACCAGTTACCAAGTTACCTTTGGATATATTGACTTTATACAGCAGTTCTTTCTGTATCGATTGTGATGATCTCTTTTCCAGTTTTATTGCTTTGCTCTTTGTAGCAGTTTTATTACATTTTTGTTGTGCAAGCTTTTGATTTTTACGTATCCAAACATTCACTGTTGTCAGTTAAGTCTTAACTTCCATTGCTTCAGTAGTTAGAGATGATGACATTTTCTTCTAGAATTTGAATTACAAACGAAAAGTTGAAAACCCTGCCCCACCAAAAGGTGGATGCTCCAGGTGGGCAGGCTGGATGGAAATGGGCCGGAGACACAGGCTCACTCCTCATCCAAGATGCAGACTCTGCATGTCTGTGGGCGGTACTTGACTATCCAACCTGGCCACTCAGGCACTCGAGAGGAATTTCCATCTCGGATTGGCCAGAACACTCTGACTGTTCCTCGGTATAGCCCTAACCTTCAGCAGCAGGGCTGGGCCTCACCTAGATCAACGGGGCGGTCCGAACTTGGTCTTGCCAGCTCCCGGGAGCCTTGGCCATGCTGAGCGTGGACTCAGTGCCTGAGCAGCAGATCCACCCGAGAGACATCTAAAACACAAGAAGACTTACCCGACTGACACCGTCGCGTGGATGGCATCCTCCTAGCGAGTGATTCTGGAACTAGAAAGAGGTCGGTTTAGTGGCTTCTGCTTTTCGCAACTAGGGGGAAATTCACCCATGTGTTCTGACGTCACCTCCTGCAGCCACACCTAAGAGGGGCGACAGAGCAAAGGCTCGGAGACGAACCGTGCCCCACTGATGGCCACACCAGGCCTGGGCTGTGACTTGTAACAGCCTTGCCCAGGAGGGGCAGTACAACAAGGGTTTGGAGGGCAACGATGCCCTTCTGACGACGGCCCACGTGGCATAAAAGTAGAAGTTGGTCATCCTGGGGCTGGCCTGTCACTTTCAGCAGCAAGGGCTGGCCAGGAACCTGGCTCCTCCAGTGGCCCGCAGAGCCCACAGATAGAAGCTGGCCTCACCGGGGCTGTAGTGTGACTTCCCAGCAGCTGTGCCTGGGGTAGAGGCTGGGAAGCAGGGTCCCACAGTGACCCTTGTGACCTTAGCCAGAAGGTACTCTGGAATGGCCCCCGGGCCACGCCAGTGGCTCTCTGTGACGTCTCCATCCTGACCCCCGGGCTGGAGAGAAGCTGACAGCACTTGTTGCGTAGTGATTCTTTCTGCTCTGGGGGCCTCAGTTCTTGCAGTAGTTGTGAATCTGTGTGTGAAATCACTACTTCCTTCTCTCATGAGTTTTCTCTTTTCAAGCTGTTATGACGTATTTGCTACAACTGTTATTTGGTAAGGAATGTTGGCGTCCACGGTGGGGCAAGTCTGGCACCTTAACCTGGAAGTACCTTGCCATGTCTTGCCCGGGTTTTATGAAGGATCCAGATGCAGTATTAACTCAGAACTTAGCGTCGCCGTCACCGCTGTACTTGTCCCCAGCTAGGGCATGGCATCTTGGCATCCCGTCATGCCCTCCTTTCCTTTGTTCCACTCTTGGTTCTATGATTTTCTCTTGAACAGGCCGTCTGCCAGAGTGAACACGTCTTTTCCGTCACTCTGTTTGCAGGTGAAGTCCGTGCTCTCTCTGTGGCTTTAATGTGTGTCCTGTAGTTGCACCGAGTTCAAGTGTTTGCCTCTGGTCCCTGGGGGGTGGATTTCCTTGGACTCTCTAGGTCTACTGCTACGTCAGATGCAAAACGTGATCAGACTTGCTGTCGTGTGTGCTTGTCTATGCATTTGTGTATCTACCTCATTTCATTTTTCTTTCTAATCACACGTATTCCTTTTGCAAGGCAAATGGAGAGCAGGTGGGTTATACAGAATGCTGGCTCTCCTTCGAAATAGGCCCTTTTCTTATATTCTGAAAGAAACCCTCCATTGCTTTTATTAAAGTTTTGAATACTTGCTGAAATTTTCAAAAGAAAGTAACTGTTTACCACTTGTGCTGCTTAATAAGATTAACCGTGTGGATTAGTTGTGTCATACCCATTAGTTGTGTCATTCCAGACTGAGCCCCACCGGTTACGGTGGGCGTCAGTCTCTCTCGCGTGGGGCTGCATTCCACGTGCCTGGGGCTCCAGCCCCATTGTGCGCCATGTGGCCCCCACCCCGTCTAGGCCACATTAATTCAACCAGAACTGAGCACCTGACTCAAAGGCAGCAACCGGTCCACAGCGCTGGAGACATGGACCAGACCTTTCAGGTTCTCCAACTGTGAAGTACAAACAAGGAAACAGAGAGAAGTTTCTAGTTGGTGCTGGAAGAAAGAGGGAGCCACCTGGGATTTAGAGGAGTTGCCCCCATGGGCAGCACCAGCTTGAAGATCTGTGGGCTCCGGCTGGGCACCCCCAGAGCAGCCTCAACCCCAGCACCGCAAGGGAGGCCTGACTGGGTTACCTTCTGGGATCTCTGGCAACTGCCCTCACCGGTCCACTTGTGTCCCTGCCATAGACTCCCTTGACCTAGGCCAGCTTGAGTGGGTCTCTGCTTTTTGCAGTCTGTCAAGAGCAATTGCATTGTCCCATGTGGCTGCTTCCTGAGAAGAATAACACGGCTCGCTTTCCTCATGTCCTACCTGGCCCTCGTTCCTGGCCCAAGGCCCACCTGACTGTCGTAAACACCTGTTTTAAACGTGGTACTGTATTCTGTTTGCTAGGGTGGGTGCAAATCTATGCCTCCTAGTCTCTGAGTTTGACCAATGCTTTTCTGTCTGGGCACTGTTCCTGTACTGACCCCATGTTTGCCCCAGGAAATGAGTTTAAGTCACCGCCCACCCTGTTCTTTATTTTGGAAGTGTCTCGCTACTCGTAGCAAACCCGTCAGATTGGGGAATTGATAACTTCTGTATGACTAGTATCCTTACGTTGTGTAGTTCTCATTGCATCAGTTGGGTGTTTATTTTCAAGAGTAGAAATGGTCTCTTTAAACAAAAATGGCCTTCAGCACTACTTGCAGGTGTGAGGACAGCTGTGTCCTGCCCCAGCTTGTATTTCGGTTGTTGGCACTATTTCTCATTCCTCCCCAGTCCCCTTAACTTGTCTGTGTTATGGCACTTACTATAACCAGCTTTGCACTAGAGCTTCTCCCTCCCACCCTCCCCGGCCCATTAGATTGTGAGCTCTTAGAAGACAGGGTGACCCTTCATGTCTGATTCCCCTTCCAGATCCAGCACAGTGCCTTGCATCGAGTAGACTTCAATAAATGTATGTTCAATGGCATTGGTCTTCCTTGACTTATTTCGTCAAAGCTTGCTTTATCAGTTCTCCCCTTCCTCTTTTCTCCACGCTCTGGAGTTCCGCCCCTGCCTTGCCCCCCCGCCAGCCCCTGCAACTGCCTGCTGGATGCCTAGAGGGGAAAGCAGGTGCCCTGAGAGAGAAGGCTGGTTTTCCTGGAAGTTTAAGCTCTCCCTTGGCGGAAGGGACCTGTCATTCAGCCAGTTGCCTCCCTCCACTCCAGCTGGAGCTCTCCCCTGGGTCTGAATTCCAAGTGGAAGCAGAAAACCGGCTTGACCCTGAGCTTCTCCCCTAGGAATCAGGAATGGGGTGACAGAAGTGGCTTCTGGGACTTGAGAATTGGCCAGCCTCTCTGGGCTGTGTGGGAGTGGGGAGGTCAGTCTTCTTGGTGGCCAGTGGCTGGCCTTCTCTGTAGTGTCCATAGCCTCAGAAAAGGCAGGTGACAAGGACAGGCTGCTGGCTTCCTGACCCTCCCAGATGCAAACAAACAGAGATCGGCCATGGAGTCAGCTGCCCCATCCTGGAAGGCCAAGTGTAAAGTGGGCTCCAGGAAGTGCTTGGGTTGGGCCCTTCTGGGCCACGATGTGCTCCAACAAGAGGAAGCCACATCTTGGAAAGGTGCATGACTCCACCCACCAACCCAGTCTCCCTGGAGGCGCCCAGGCAAGGCCTATGTCATCTTTCCCCCATGGTCCCATCCTCACCACGCTGTCAATTATTCTTCTACCCAAATGCAGGTTCTAGCAGGTGGCGTGATGCCGCCCTGCCCCACGCGCAGCCCAGTTTGGAAAGAACCATGCGTTTGCTTTGCCGGTTTCATGATGTGCTTGCTACTAAGAGTTTCACCGAGTTCTCCTTAAAACATGTGCAAGCTCTGTTCTGGCAAACTTCCCTGTGTAAAAGTCAAGGCCACAGGTCCACTTGAATAGCTAATAATGGGCCCAGGGGAGGGGGGACAGCCTGGGGCTTTTCTCTTGGGGCCTTGTGGACCTCCAGGGCTTCTCTCAACACCACCCTCCTCTGAGCGCCCCCAGAAGTCTTTTGCTTACCTGAGAGTTCACAGTCCCCAGACCCCCCACCTCATGGGCCAGCGTCTGAGCCTCCCTCATTGCTAAGGAGGCTCCCACCCACGGCCCTGTGCCCCAGCCCACTTCTGCCCAGCTCACAGACCACCTGGGAGGGGCCACAGTCCATTCAGGCTGCTATAACAAAAATGCCATACACTGGGGTAGCTTTTAAACAACATATTTATTGCTCACAGTTCTGGAGAATGGGAAGTCCAAGATCGTGGTGCTGGCAGAGCTGGTATCCAGCGAGGACCTGCTTCCTGATTCATAGATGGCTGTCATTTAGCTGTGTCCTCCTGTGGTGGAAAGGGTGGGGGAGCTTTCTGCGGTCTCTTTTATAAGGGCACTAATTCCATTCATGGGGCTCCATCCTTATGAACTAAAAGCCCTCTAAAGGCCTCACCTATTAATCCCATCACATTGAGGGTTAGGATTTCAATGTATGAGTTGGGGGGGCGGGCACAGACATGCAGTCCATAGCCAGCATGTAAGTAGAAAGGGGATACTTCTGCTAAAATGCAGAATACTCCCAATAGTCTCCTAGCCCACTAGGCTGAAGCTTCCAGAGCTGTATCGAGGTCCACCCTCACCAGCTCCTCCAAGAGATGCTGAGCATCCGCTGGGTGCCAGCCCCGCTGGCCCAGGTCATCATCGGAACACTGGGCTAAAATGCATTTCATTCAAAAGACTGACTGCTGGGCTGCCACTAGCCTCACATTGAAGTGCACCGTTGATGGGAGTCTGAGGTGGTCCAGCAGGACTGGACTGAAACTGTCACACTGGTGATGAGAGAAAGAAGAAAGAAGAAGAGAGAAACTCGTGGGCAAGGCTGCCCTGCCCGCCATGAATGGAGGTGAGGGGACTTGGGCTTCTCTTGGATTCATGCATTTATGAGTTTGACTTATACTTTGAACTGCTTGACCTTTTCCCCACTGAGCACATATTACTGCTTTAATTAAAATATTTTAAAATATATAATAAAAATATGGCCCCCAAATTTTTTCAGGCAAAACAGCTTAGAAAAAACCCCTGTACTCTCTCACCCCTCACCCCTTCTCTGACCTTCATTCAACAAGCATTTATTGAGGACCTTCTGTTTTCCAAGTCCAAAAGAGAATGACGTAACCCCTGCCCCGGGGACAGAGCACTACAACGAGACAGACCCATAACCAAAATGCTACCACAAATGGGACCCAAGTTCACAAAGCTGGGCTCTTAGGATTTGTGCAGTTTAGTGGATACCGGTTACACTTGGGTTAAAAATAAAAAAATAAATTTAAAAAAAACACTGCAGAGCCAAACACAAGCGCATAATATTAGCAAATGAACCACCCTCCCTCCATCCTCATGTCCTGTTGATTTTACATCACAAAGACCTTCCTGTCTGGGGCCCCGGCCTCAGAGTCCATGGCGGCGCCCATGATGCAGCTCAGCCTGGGCCTCCCCTCATCCCTCCCCAGAGCGAAGCGGTGGAGATGATGGATCAGATCGTGCACTGGGTGCGGGAGGACCCCTCTGGGCTGGGCCGGCCCCAGCTCCCTGGGGCCCCGGCCGCGGAGTCCATGGCGGTGCCCATGATGCTTCTCAGCCTGGTGGAGCAGCTCGGGGAGGCCGACGACGAGCTGGCGGGCAGCTACGCGGAGCTGGGGGACTGGTGCGCTCGGAGGATTCTGCGGCACGTGCAGGTGGGGGCAGGGCAGCGGGCGGACGGCGGCCGCCAGACAGGGCCTGGGGAGCTGGGGGGCAGGGCGACCCCCTACGCCCCACCCCCGGGGCGCCTCCTCCGCCCGCACCCACCCCCGGAGCCGGGCGCCGGTGGCTCCCTTTACAGACTGGGGAGATGGGGCGAGGTGCGGGCCCAGAACCCTCGGGAAGGGAAGGAGGGCCCCGGGGGAGCCGGGGTGGGTGCCAGAGCCCCAGGCACGTCAGGGAGCAGGAAGCCTGGCCGGACTCAACTTCGTTCCACTTCAAAGTCTGGTTGGAGATGACAGGTGAGTGGCACGTGCCCGGAGGATGGGAATGGATGCAGCCTCAGCCTTGACTCAGAAGCCCCACCCCCCAGACCAGGAGA
Organism: Tursiops truncatus; assembly: GCF_011762595.2. Lineage (NCBI taxonomy): Eukaryota > Metazoa > Chordata > Mammalia > Artiodactyla > Delphinidae > Tursiops > Tursiops truncatus. The sequence goes on along the minus strand of NC_047055.1, from coordinate 2,101,161 downwards.
CGCCTGCACTCTGGGAAGCTGAATGGGAGGTGCTGAATTGTTGGGGGTGGGGACTGCTGACCCTGAACCTCTAGAAGCCTCACAGCACCGAGCTGGCACGGAAGATGGCCAAGGCCAAGTCCCGAATCTCGCCATCAGAGAATGAACTTCTGAGATTCAGTAATTCTGAAATTTTCTCCAAATGTAACTGTTATTCCAATTTCGTTACACACTTTCATCCTCCGACTTTCAGGACCCATGCTCTCAGTTGCCTGTGACTGGTTCATTGGGTCCTTGTGCTGTGCACTTGCCTCAGCATGACCTCATGCTTTTCGAGGATTTGAGAAGAAAGGTTTCAGTAGTATGTTTTCCACAAGGAAGTTTGTACTGATAAATGGAATAGTTATAAATGGAATATTTCCTGCCATATCAAGAAACAAAGGATGTCACAGTCACCAACGATTGCAGCCCTCCAAAGTGAGCTGGTGAGCCCTGAGGAAACTCCGGGCTGAAAAGAATACCTTGCCATCCCGCAGCCATCAGGCTGCAGCCACTCCCCGCGGTGAGCCCTGAGGAAACTCAGGATGAAAAAACACAGGATACTGGCCCCAGATAGCTGAGGTACATGTCAAAGGAATGATTTCAGTGAGCCCAGACTCTTGCATCTTCCCAGACATAGAAAAGCGCTAAATTCCTTACCTTGAGACGTCTAGTTTTCTTTCATTAACAGTAATCTTTTGATGTTCCCAACTACCTGCTCTTCATTGCAAAACTCCTATATATCCTGGCTCCTCCCCTCGCCTCCTTGGAGCAGTTTCTCAGAGTTATCTGAAACGCTGTCTCCCGGGCTGCAGTCCTCATTTTGCCTCAAATAAAACTTAACTCGCAACTCTCACGTTGCGCATTTTTTAAGTCAACAGAACCTAGGATTAACAGTTTGGTCAAATCTCAAAAACCCATTGTCTTTAGTCACTGAAAACTGTCGGCATCTATAGCAGTTCTTGTGACAAGATTTCCTTGAAATTTTTTAGCAATTTAAGCATTTCGTAAAGTCTGGTTTGACGTTTGTTTAGTTGAGACCAAATTGTTTTGTTTTGTTTTGTTTTGTTTCTAGCCTTCTGTTTATTTTCTTTAACAGCTTTATTGAGATACGACTCACACATGATACAATTCACCCATTTGAAGTGTACAATATGATGATGTTCAAAACCATCACCAGTTAATTTTAGTACATTTTGTCAGGTCAAAAAGAAACGCTAAACCCTTTAACTATCACCCCCCCACACATCAACCCCCATCCCTCCTGTTTTGAGAGCCTCGTTTTTCTCTAAAACTTGATTCTTTTCTTCATACCTTCAATTCTTTATTATTTCAGGATCAGAGATGATTTATCAAAGACAGAGTTGTATACAACTTTGGAGATTTTCCTTCTGGAAAATCTTACAAAATGAGAATTCCCCGTAGGACTTTTTCTGAAAATATTCATGACCTAAATGGAATCAAACAGCTGAGTACTAAATTTCATTCTTAAAGTTCTTTTACTCAGTGCAGTGAATGCTGTGCTGGTACACCGAACCACTGAATGACGTTATTATTCTGCATTGTATTATTATTTTAAAATGTATAAATGTTCTGTATTTTATATTCTTTTAAATTTATTTTAATTACACAAGCAAAACATGGGTATAAGCTCATTTTAAAATATTAAACAAATAGGGGTAAAATAGAGGCCCTTTTGGCCACTCTCTAGGCCCCTCCTAATCCCCCCGAAAGGATTCTTCCTGACATTTTCCGCACATTCACATGCATATAGATACATATACGTGGGAGAGTTTCTCACACTATATGATTATTCTGCAGCTTACTCTCTTCATATAATGAAGCATGCCTGGGATAGAGCTTCTAACTACAGCTCAGTATTCCACAGCACAGATATAGCATGCTTTGTTCCCTGCTTCTGCTCCCTGGTGCACATTCAGGTGTCTTGCAGGGTTTTGGAAACAATGCTGCATGGGCAGCCTTGCCCCATCACACAGGACAGGATGGATGCTGAGTCAGGTAGGGCGGCACTAGATGGCTTCAACAAAGAGTCCACCAATAATGTGGTGGTTTACGGAAGACTGAAGATTATTCCTTGCCCACAGAAGTCTGAGCTGAGCGGTCCAGGTTGATGTGGCAGCTCTGCCCTGTACAGTCACTCAGGGACCCCGGGTCCTTGCATCTTGTTTATTCTGTCTCCTCCAGACCAGCTTATATGCCCCCCCACAATGCACAGCAGACCAAGACTTCGGTAAAATGCAATAAAGACGTCATGGCGATGTTGAATTGCTATAACAGCTTCATAACACTTCTTCCTGATGTCTGTACTAGCCTCATCATCGACCACTAACAGACAGCTAGTGGCTGAGCAGTGGTCCAGGGACCATGCCCAGGAGCTCGGCTCAAGGACATTGCCTTGACTGCGGGGTCAGCTCCTGCAGTGGCACACCCGTGCTCGGGCACCAGTGAAGTGAAGGGGCCACCACACCAACCCCATAGGAGACTGGGAAACCGTCTAGCTGAGCTGCCCAGCGCCCAGGAAAGACAGCCTCAGGTGGGGACAATGAACAGTCTCCTCCACAGATACTCAGAAGTGGCATTTACTGGGTTCAAAGGATACGGGCACTTAAAAAAATAGATACTGTCAAACTTCCCTCCAAAAGAGCCTGTATCAAGAGTATATACGAGCTCCCACTTCCCCCCACCCTTGCCAACACTCATGGGAAAATGGTATCTCCTTGTTATCATTAGCATTTTCCTGATTACTAACAGTCAGGTTGAGCACCTTTTCAAATACTTATGGGCCGTTCCCATTGACGCTTCAGCGAACTGCTTGTTCATATTCTTGTCTTTTTTCCTTTTGACTTGTAGTTCTTCTTATCTGCTTGACATTAGCCCTTCATCTGTTATACGTGTTGCATATGCTTTCTTCCACAGTTATTTATTTTTAACTTAGTTTATAGTACATTTATTGTGATGCAGAAGTTGTATTTTTTATCCTTATGCCGTCAGATGTTAGCGAGTTTTCCTTTTGTGGTGTCTGCATATTTGCTTAATAACATCTTTATCCAAGGACTAGAAAGATATAGTCCAGTTTTCTTTTTATAAATCTGTTTTTATAGTTTTACTTTTTTTTTTTTTTTTTTTTTTTTTGCGGTACGCGGACCTCTCACTGTTGTGGCCTCTCCCGTTGTGGAGCCCAGGCTCCGGACGCGCAGGCTCAGCGGCCATGGCTCACGGGCGCACCCGCTCCACGGCATGTGGGATCTTCCCAGACCGGGGCACGAACCCGTGTCCCCTGCATCAGCAGGCGGACTCTCAACCACTGAGCCACCAGGGAAGCCCGGTAATTTTTGTATTAAAGAAATTTTTTTTGTTTGTTTTTATGTATTTAATTAGGATCCCTTTTCTTTTTTGGCTTCTGAGGTCTAAGTTGTACTTTAAAAGTTGTTCCCTCCTCCAACATTATATTTTAAATGTACCATTGTTTCTTCTAGTAGTTTTATCATTTTGCTTTTTTAATCTTTAAATCTTATCCATCTGAAATTTAGTTTGCTGTATGAGGTAGGGATTCAACTTTATATTTTTCCGAGATGGCCACTTAGGGGTCCCAACACCATTTATTGAGTGACTCATTTTCCCCTGAACTGAAATAACAGTTTTATCATATACTAAATTCTTATTTCTATTCAGGTGTATTTTAGACTTTCCTTCTTTTCCTATTCTGTCATTGTCTTCATACACCATTACCATACTTTTTAAATTACTGTACGTTTATTATGTTTTAATATCTGATGGCTATTTTCACTCCTTTAGTTTTCCGTAGTAATATATGAGAATCACCTCGACAAGTTCCAACAAATTATATCTTATTTTTGAGATCATTTTTAGTTTATAGATTGATGTAGGGAGATTTTGCATCTCTTTGAAGTTAAATTTTCCTGCCTGAGAACTTGGTAGACCTTTGCATTCAGTCAGGACTTTTTTTTATGTCCCAGAGGAACATTTTAAAGTTTCTTTTCATAGGTCTTGCATATTTCTTGTTAAGTTCATTTCTAGATATTTTATCTTTTTTGTTAAATGGAGTTTTTTCTTTCATTATGTCTTCTAGTTTGTCATTTGTCTAAATGATTCTGTACCCAGCCAACTTAGTGCATTCTTCTTAACTCTTTGTGACATTTTAAAGTAGATTCTCTTGGATTTTCCAGATATAGAGGCATATCATCTGCAAAGAGTCATCATTTCAATTCTGTTTTGTAATGTTTTAACCTTTCAAATTGTGAAGTACAACACAGATGCGGAGAACGGTGTAAATCATGTATGTTTTTCATGCATTTCCTGAACTTTAAATAAAGTGAACATGCTGTTAGGGACTTCCCTGGCAGTCCAGAGGTTATGGCTCTGCGCTTCCACTGCAGGGGGCATGGGTTTGACCCCTGGTTGGGGAACTAAGATCTCATGTGCTGTGTGGCGCAGACAGAAAAAAAGTGAATATACTTTTATAACCATCCCCAGATCAAAAACTTAGAGTCCTACCCTCTGGCCCCAGCATGTCTGCTCGAAATCATCTCCCTCTCCCTCCCTAACTTCTATGGTAACCATTTCCCTGCTTTTCATCAGAGTTTCGCCACCTGAACATACATCCAACCATAAAAAATGTGCTTTAAGTTTTCCTCTTTTAAAACTTTATATAAATAGAATTGTAATTTATGTATTCTTCTGTGTCTTGCTTATTTCACTCAGCACTGTCTTTAAAATTCACCCATGCTGTAGTATATATAGAGTTTATTCTCATATTTTGGTAGGGTATTCCTCTGTATAACTTTTTATTTATTTATTTTTGGCTGCATTGGGTCTTTGTTGCTGCACGTGGGCTTTCTCTAGTTGTGGTGAGCAGGGGCTACTCTTCGTTGCGGTGCACGGGCTTCTCATTGCAATGGCTTCTCTTGTTGCAGAGCACGGGCTCTAGGCGCGCGGGCTTCAGTAGCTGTGGCATGTGGGCTCAGTAGTTGTGGCTCACAGGTTCTAGAGTGCAAGCTAATGGCACATGGGCTTAGTTTCTCCACGGCATGTGGGATCTTCCCAGACCAGGGATCGAACCCATGTGCCCTGCATTGGCAGGCGGATTCTTAACCACTGCGCCACTAGGGAAGTCCCTCCTCTGTATAACTTTACCATAGCTTATATATCCATTCTATCCTCGCTGGATAGTGGATTTGTTTTCAGCACCCAAATGCTATGATGAACCATTGTTTCAGTTCCCTGTGACTGTCTTAACAGTACCACAAACTTGGTGGTTTACTACAATAGAAATTTACTGTGTCACCGTTCTGGAAGCCAGAGATCCAAGATCAAGGTGTCAGCAGGGCCCTGCTCCCTTTGAAGGTTCTAGGGGAGAATCACTCAACCTCTGCCCCTGATCACATGACCTTCTCCTCTTCTGTCTATCCAAATCTCCCTCTGCCTTGCTCTTACAAGAACACTTGTCATTGCATTTAGGGCCCACCCAGATAACCCAGGATGATCCTATCTCAAGATCCTTAACTTCGTCACACCTGCAAAGACCCTTTTTCCAAATAAGGTCCCATTCACAGGGTCTGGGAGTTAGGATGTGCACGTATCTCTTGGGGGCTACTGTTGAACCCATTACAACCACCTACACTTGTTTCCTGGTGCCAACGTACATAAGTTTCCCCAGAGTTTGTATACTTGGCAATGAAATGTTGGCTCATAGAAGTATGCCTTCAATCTTCTCACAAAATGCCAGCCTGTTTTCCAGCACGCATTCCCGTCAGCAGTGTATGAAATTAATTTTCCATTGCTCCACAGGTGTGCCAACTCTTAGAATCGTCAGACTTTTTGGTTCCCACCAATCTGGTGGGTGTGTAATGTGAAAAAAAATGTCTGTTCAAAACTTTGGCCCATTTTTATACTGTGTTATTTGTCTTTTTCTTGTTATTTTGTTCCTTCTATCTTCTAGTTAGGAGAATGTTGTCAGTGATGTGTGTTTCCCTTCTCTTCTCCAAATCTCCCATCAGAATCTCTTATGTGGCCCACCCTAACTGAAACCTATAGGAAAGGGAATTCTGGGAAATGTAGTTCAGGGTACTCAAGATGACAAATTACAAAACCACTCCAATCCCTTTATTTAACTCTCCTCAAATTACTTAGTTTGCATGCACCGTCTGTTTCCTGTCAGGCCACTGACCAATTCAGATGAGTAGTATTTTTTAATGATTCGATGAAACATTACCTAATTTCCATCATGTTGTTGTCTTTGAACGCTGGGTTATTTAAATGTGTATTTCTTCATTTCTAAACATGTGGGGATTTTCCTAGTAATCTTTTTGTTATGAGTGTCAACATGCCCAGAAGCACAACTGTAGATGAACAAGTTGGGCCTATTACTCTCTGTAGTGAGTGAGATGCACGTCATGGGGAGCTGTGGGGTGTCTCAGAATGAATGTACTAGAAAGAACCTATTGTAATATTTGGGCTTTAGTTGGGTGATTTGGGGGAGAGTCCAAGGAATTGGGGGTTTGCTTTAGATGCAATCAGAAAGCAAGGGCAATTCTGTGACTGAAGATGTCAGTAAATCTTCTCTATAGAGAGAGAGATCAACTACAGTGAGTCTAAAGCTGTGATTGGGAAAGTCAGGTAAGAGGGAAATGTTTGGTATCTGCCGGTTGCACACTGACCTTGGTTTTATCTGTGCTTAGAAAAAAATCATGAAATGGCCTTGCTTCATCTGACTTTATCATGGTCTCAGAGTAACCTTGTCTAAGCTTGCTATTCCATGAGAGGGTTTACACCCACTCAAAGAACAGCATGGCCTGGCTGTGAGAGCCAGGCCAGCTTACAAATGGCAGGGGCTGCTGGTTTGTTCTTTTTTTCCTTTCTCATGGGTTTCTAGCTTAATTACACTGTGGTCAGAGATCATGCTATGCATAATTTTGATCCTCTGAAACATGTTAAGACGTGCTTTACTTCCAGTATGTGGTCAGTTTTTGTAAAGTTCCCTTGTGTGTGCAGTCTGTGGTGTGCAGTCCAGTGTTCTGTACATGTTCACTACATAAAGCTGCCAATTACTGAGAGAAGTGTGTTAAAGTCTCCCAGCTCCACATATGAACTATTCTTGCTAAAAAAAAGGAAAACTTGAACCCAAAGCTGGTCAGCCCTCTAGATCCAACTAACAATTTACAGGAAATAATAAGCTCAGAGGAACTTGTTAAACTACCCCCACAGGGATGCAATCATCAACATACAGACCGTGGGAACTCTACAGTGCAAACAACACAGTTTTCTCAACAAATCAATTGCAAAAAAAAACCCCAAAAGAGCTAGAGGAAGAAACTGCAGTTTAAAAGACACTTGAAAACAGGACTTCCCTGGTGGTGCAGTGGTTAAGAATCCGCGTGCCAATGCAGGGGACACGGGCTCCAGTTCTTGTCGGGGAGGATCCCACATGCCGTGGAGCAACGAAGCCCATGCGCCACAACCACTGAGCCTACGCTCTAGAACCCACGAACCACAACTACTGAGCTGGTGTGCCACAACTACTGAAGCCCACGCACCTAGAGCCTGTGCTCTGCAACAAGAGAAGCCACCACAATGAGAAGCCCACGCACCACAACAAAGAGTAGCCCCCACTCGCCACAACTAGAGAAAGCCCACGTGTAGCAATGAAACCCAACGCAGCCATAAATAAATAAATAAATTTATTTAAAAAAAACTGAACACACAGAAAATCTGAAAACTATAAAAAAAAGACACTTGAAAACATATCATTCCACTTGACCTCAATTGGTTCCTAATTCAAACAAAAAAACTACGTATAAAGAAAAAATGTGAAAATGGAGAATCTGAACACAGACTGGATATTGGACAATAGTACAGAATTGTCGTTAATTTTTAGTGTGATAATGATATTATAGTTATGTTAATAGAATCCATCTTTTAAAGGTACATACTTAAAAGTTATGCAAGTGACAACCCATCACCTGTGCTACATCAAAATATTTTATAATCTTGATGCTCTTATAAATTAAATATTTTCCATTTTTATTTGGAAATCATTTCAAACTGACAGAAAAGTATCCAGAATAGAATAAAAACAACCCACATACACTTTAACCAGATTCACCTACTCTTAACATTTTGCCCCATTTACCTTATCATTCTCATCCTCTCTTTCTATCTTTACCTTATCATTCTCATCCTCTCTATCTTTGCTACTAAAAGCAAGAGTCCTGTCCATTTGTTTATCCATCGATTTATCTCTTTATTATGGGTGTGGACTCACAGGTTTCCATCTTTCAATGTCTTATAATTCATTACTTTCCTTACTTATTTGAGCACTGCCTTACTTTCTGCCCCAGTTCTGAGATCGGCTATTTCTCTGAGGAGCCCTGGTTTCTTTTAGTAAAGAACGATATTAGGGACCGAGATCTGGGTGTTGAGTGTATTAGTTGCTACTGGGCTTCTTTCACTGAAAGGAGCTAAGAAACATATTCATGTACTTATTACTCTACACACATACATATTTACATACATGCATACATATTCATGTGCACATTTGCATGCATGTACATGTATACCTTCATGCCACATTCATCCCCCTGGGCTTCTTATTTGTCTTCCTCCGTTCCTTATCTGTACCTCGCTTATTCCAGTGAGAACCCTTACTCCCAACAATGACACATTCAGTCACACATTTGCCCCAGCCTGTAATATAGCCAACTTGCTTCACACTTCCACTGCCATAAACAAACCTACTAAGAGCTTGGGCCTCTTGGCAGTCCCCCTTGGCCCAGCAACCTTGCCCAATACTGAGGTTAAATAGTCAAATAAGCTTAAAAAAAAAATATATATATATATATATATATATATATATATATATATTTTTTTTTTTTTTTTTTTTTTTTTTTTTTTTTTTTGCGGTACGCGGGCCTCTCACTGTTGTGGCCTCTCCCGTTGCAGAGCACAGGCTCCGGACGCGCAGGCTCAGCGGCCATGGCTCACGGGCCCAGCCGCTCCGCGGCATGTGGGATCTTCCCGGACCGGGGCACAAACCCGCGTCCCCCACATCGGCAGGCGGACTCTCAACCACTGCCCCACCAAGGAAGCCCAAAAAATAATTTTTTAAAATAGTGTTTATGAGTTAGTGTTTTATTTCCTCCTCAATGTGGTTATAATATTCAGTTGACATCCAATCAGGTTCGTTTGTTTTCTGTTTTAGGGTTTTTCCCCCCTTCCTATCCCTCCCATACCCCTTCTGCTCCATTTCCCCCACCTCTTGTAGATAACCAACTTCTTTGTTTTCTGGGTTATCCTTCCTGTCTGTTTTTATAACGATTAGCACGTGTGTGTATATTTCCTTATTTTCACTTCCTTATTGTACAAAAGGCACCATACTATATATTCTCTTTGCACTTTGCTTTGCCCACCTAACAATAACTCCTGTAAATCACTTTACATCAGTGCACAGAGCTCTTCCTCGTTCTTTTTTTACAGCTGCATAATACTCTATTGTGTGTATATATCCTAGTCTCTTCAATCACTCTCCTATGTTTAGACATTTAGGTAGTTTCCAATGTTCCAATATTTTTCAATTACTAGTAAAGCTGCAATAAGTAACATTGTACATATGTATTTTCATATCGCTAAAGGTATATCTTGAGAGTAGATTCCTAGAAGTGGGATTGCTGCATTGAAGGATAAATTATATACATGTATATATAGCTACTGCTTGCTGCTCCCTCATATGTGTTGTCTCCTTTGCCTGCTTTATCTTACCTCTTATCACATACCATCATCTGATACTTGTACCGTTACTTTCTGCCTCCTCTCTCAAGACTGTAAGCTCCATGAGGGCAGTGACTTCATTTTGGTCACTAACTGAAATATGACAGAATTAATGAATCACTGTGCAGCATTTGATCATATATTTAAAACTTATTTACATGTCTTATGAACATGTCTATTCTCTTCCTCATGGATGTTAGGATTGTTTCCAATTTTGCCCTATTATTTAAAAAAATGCCTCAACGAATATCCATGTATATGTCCTCATGTATACATAGACAAGATTTTCTCAAGGGTATAGCACCAGGAGTAAATTGCTGAGTCATACAGTGTTCATTCTCATTTCACTTGTTATTGTCAAATTGTTCTCCAGAATGGATCTATCAATTTACACCCCCATCAGAAACATAAGAGAATATAATTTTCCCTACGCCCTTGCCAGCATTTGAAATTTCTTTGGTCAACTTGATAAATAAAAACGGTACCTTGTTGATATCTTAATTTATATCCCCATGACATCTAATCATATCTAATATCTTTTATAGATGTGTTGGCCATTTTTATTTCTTCTTCAGTGAATCTTCTGCTTTTATCTTTGCCCATTTTTCTGTTGGATGATTTGTCATTTTCTTCCTGATCTGTAGGAATTTTTTATAAGGCCTTGAAATTAATTCCTGGTCTGTTTTATACATTGGAAATATCTTATTCCAGTCCATCGTTTGGTTATAAACCCTGTTAATTGTGACTTCTATCAACACAGTTTTTAATTTCGATGTGGTAAAATGTGTATTTGCCTTTGTGCTTTTGTGTCTTACTTAAGAAAGTTTCAGAAAATTCCCTACTACAAATCATTTGTCTCATATTTTATTTTAATGGTATTTGAATTTTGTTTTTCACATTTATATCTTTAACTCCTCTGGAGGTGATTTTTGAGAATAATGTAAGGTAGGAATCTATTTTCTTTTTGTCCATGTGGAGCGCTGAATTTTCCAATCACCATTTATTGAAGACACTCTTCTTTCCCACTGGTTCGTGATGTCATATACCAGATGTCATATACTAGATATGTAAAGGTCTCATCCTTTTTCTGTTCCATTCATCTGTCTATTCCTGAGCCAATACCAGGCTTCTTTAATTACCAGAGCTGAAAATGTCTTGATATCTGATAAAGCAAGTACTCTTCTTTGTTCTTCTTTTTAAAAATATTCTGCACAGTCTTTATTCATCCATGTTAATTTTAGGACCTGTTTGTCAGGTTTTTACAAACCTATTGGATTTATATTTGATTCAGAGATTAATTTCTAGAAGAATTGTCATGTTAGCAATGCAGCACCTTCTCCTTCATGAGTGTGGTGTATCTCTCCATTCACTTAGGTAGTCTTTTCTACTCTTCACTTACTTTTGATAATTATCTCCATAAGGGTGTTGCACATTTGTTGTTAGGTTTACTCCTAGATACCTTCTCGTTGTTATAGCTTTGTGAATTGTATCTCCTTTGTCTCTGTCTCATCTTCTATTTGGTGATGGATAGTATATAGGAATACTAATGTTTTCTACATGCTGACCTTCTTTCTGGCTACCTTGCTACACTTTTTATTAATTTTAGTAAGTTGTTCATTGATTCTCTTTTTTTTGTAATATAGAATCCATAATCCAACAGTCCTCAAATACTGGTAATTTAGTCTCCTTTTTTCTAATCTCCATCCTGCTCATTTCTTTTTCTTATTGCATTGGTTAGTACTTCAGATGCAAAGGTGAACAGTGGTAGTAGTAACAAGCAGAGGGAATTTATTCTCCATTAAGTATGGTGGCTGCTGTAGGTTTTGTGGTAGCTAACCTTTATTAGGTTAAGAAAGTTGTCTTATATTCTTAGTTAGATAAGAACTTTCATCAGGTACAGGTGTTGATTTATGTATGGCTAATCTCTTTTCTGGGTCTATTGAGATGGTAATATGACTTTTCTCCTTTAATCTGTTATGCAGATTATTGTTTGCCTTTTTTTTTTTCTTGATCACTCTTGTCTGAAGTTTGCACATTTTATTAGTCTTTCCAAAAAATCAGCTTTTGGTAGTGGTCATCGTTTCTGCTTTGTTTGTTATTTCATTATTTGTTTGTGGTTTCATTAGTTTTCACATTTATCTTTATTATTTATTTCACTCATCTTTCTTTGGCTTTGTTCTGTTGCTCTTTTTCTAGCTTCTTAAGCTGAACAGTTGCTAATTCAGTTTCATGATCTCTTCTTTTTAAATAAATGCCTATAAAGCTATGCATTTTCCTCCAAAAACTACCATAGCTGAACGCCACAGATTTTGATATATATCAAAATTTTCATTTCATGATGTTCAGAATTTTCCATTACCTCTTTAATGGATTATTTGCAAGTGTGTTTTAAATATTTGTAAATCTATGGGAGAGGGTTTTTTTAGTGATTTCTATTTTTGTTGCACTGTAGTCAGAGAACATTTTTGAGGAGACTGTGGCCTAATGTGTGCTTGAGTTTTACAAATATTCTCTGTGTGCCTGAAAAGCCTTCTCTGTTGGGCACAAGCTTTTGTGTGAATGTATGTGTGCACATTCACATGTGTCTAATATATACTTATTTTTATGTTAGATTGTTCTTATCTTTTGTAGATTTGGCCATTTCCTCCAATGACTGATTTTATAATTTTTAGAGATAGATGATAGATGATAGGTAGGTAGATAGATAGATAGATTGATAGACTACATTGTTAGAAAAGGAAGGATAGCATAGCAGTTAAAAATCATAAAATCTGTATTGGACTACGAATGTCAAATCCTGGATCCTCTCTATGATTGACTTAATGTTTGTACCTCAGTTTCTTCATCTGTAAAATGGGGATCACAGTAGTACCTTCCTCATAGGATTTTTGTGAGCACTAAGTGATTTAATAGTATAAGGTACTTAGAATTGTAAGTATCTGCTATTATTAGTTACACATAGGCAAATTCATTTTTTTAATGTCCAAAGTAGATTGTTTTGTTTATCAATATAAATGCTTCTTCTACCTCTTATTTGCCTTAAATTCTATTTTGTAAGATAATTAACATTATAATAGTTCTTCTCCTTTGGTTAGTATTGAGTTGGTTCATCTTTTTCTTTTCCTTTATTCTCAGTCTTTCTTAACCACTTTGTTAGATGTATCTCTGTTTTATCTATCCAATCTGAGACTCTATTTTAATCAATTATTTAACCTACTTACCCTTATTGTGATTCTTGAAACATTTGGGGTTTACATCTTATTTCATATGCTGTTTTTATTTTTCCTTTCTTGTGGTCTACTGGATTGTTTACTTAACTTTTTCCCTTTATTTTCCTTTACTAGTGTGGAATTTATACATTTTGTGTCTATTCTTTTAGTGATTATCCTTAATTTTAATATACATGCCTTAATTTATATCTTTTTTTAAGAAAGATTAAGGTCAGTCACCATCTCTAGCCTCTTTCCAATCAAGATGAGAACTTTCATGCATTTTAATATCCCTCCCTGCCCCTACTTCATCCTTAGTGTTGTGTAAATTTTCACCACCCCTCCCCAATACTAATTTACATTTTTCAACATCTTTTGCCAATTTATTTGCTCACTATTGCTTCTCCATACAACTCTTTACAGGGTAAGTTTTATTCTTACAGGAGTACACCCTTTAGTTGTTGTATAAGTAAAGACTATGTTTGGATGCTTGTAATAAGGAGTCCCAAGTCAGCGGTCCAAGATTAGCCCTGCTGCTCAAGGACTTTTTGAGGACCCAGGTTCCTTTTGTCTTCTTTTCGTGTCATTCCTGAGCATGTGGCTCACATCTTCATGGTAGGAAGATGGCCTCTGAACCTCCTGAATGGGGTGAAAATTCCTGGCATAAGGAAGGGAGACAGTTGGAGAGCCAATATGCATGTCTGACTCTTTCCAGCCGAAGGTTGCTGAGTAAGCAACTAACAGTAGCTGCCACAGTAGTTCTTTTAGATTTGTCTGTGGGTAGAAGAATCCCTTAAGCTTGGTACATCTGGCCTTTCCTTTTGAGTGAGACTACACGGGGATGTAGAACGCTAGGTAGACAGCTTTCTTCCATCAGGACTTGGAATTCCTTTATTGTTGTATGATGCATACTTACTATCAATCTGTCTTTTCTCTTGAATGAATTTGAAGATTTTATCTTTGTCTTTGACGTTCTACACTTTCACCACAATGTGGCTGAGGATGTGTTTTGTCTTTTTTTAACCTTGTTTGGCTCTTGGTGAGCTCTTGAAATTTGAGAACTTGTATCTTGATTCAAATCTGGAAAATTTTCAACCATTAGCTCCTAGAATATTTGATCTCTCATACTGTTCTTTTTTTTTTTTTTTCACGGTACGCGGGCCTCTCACTGCTGTGGCCTCTCCCATTGTGGAGCACAGGCTCCAGACGCGCAGGCTCAGCGGCCATGGCTCACGGGCCCAGCGCTCCGCGGCATGTGGGATCCTCCCGGACCGGGGCACGAACCCGCGTCCCCTGCATCTGCAGGCGGCCTCCCAACCACTGCACCACCAGGGAAGCCCCGTACTGTTCTTTCTAATTGGATATCCTGTTCTGTCTTGGAGGGTCTTGACTGATCATCATCCATGTCTCTTTGTCTCCCTGTGCTATGCTTTAGGGGCAAGAAGTTCCTTGTTCTATCTCTCTGTTATGGACTGAAGTGTTTCCCTCCCACCCCCAAACTTCCTATGTTGAAGTCCTAACCCTCAATACCTCAGAAGGTAACCTTATTTGCAGACAGGGTCTTTACAGAGGTAATCAAATTAAAATAAGGTCATTAGGGTGGGCCCTAATGTAATGACTGGTACACTTATAAAAGGGGGATATTTGAACACAGACATACACATAGGGGAAAGACGACGTGAATACACAGGGAGAAGACAGCCATCAGCAAGCCAAGGAGAGGGGCCTGGAACAGATCGTGCCCTCAGAAGGAACCAACCCTGCCCACACCTTGACCTTGGATTTCCAGCCTCCACAACAGGGAGACAATATGTTTCTGTTGCTTAAAACTACCCAGTTTGTGGTACTTTGTTGCAGTAGCCCCAGCAAACTCTGTCTGCTCTGCTACTTGACTCACCCAGTGAGATTTTCTTCCATTGACCATTTTAAATTACCTTGGTTTTTCATCTGTATCTTCCTGCCTTTGTTTTATGACATCCTGATCTTGTCCTATGGGTGCTGGTCCTTCCTTTATCTCTCTGAAATGATGGAGGGCTCTCTGGCAGGGCTTTGGGCTTCTTGGTGTGTTTTATGGTTTTAGTCTGTGAGTTCATCCTCAGAAGGAATACTCTCCCACAGGAGTTCTGAGCATGGCTGATGCCTGGCTGGTCTGGCAGTCGCTCTGTTAGTCTCTTGACTCAGGAGAGTACCCCCGTCCCATGCAGGTGATGCGTATTTCGGCTGTACATCACACATGATGCTGGCTTGGCGTTCAGTATTCCCTGTCTAAACTATTCTCATCTGGCTTCCATCCCCAACTCTTGTCCCGGTCATCAATGGCCTCCAAGTTATTAAATCCAATGGACGCATTTATGTCCTCATTTCACTCAGCCTCTCTGCAGAATTCAACACAAGTGGCAACTTTTTCCTCCTGGAAACACTATTCTCTTGGCTTCTGTGACACTACACCCTCCCAGTTTTACTTTAGGCACTATTTCCTACCATTCTCCCCCATGTTCACTCCATTCTGGCCTCACTAACCTCCTTCCTGTTCTTGCCACAGGGCCTTTGCACTGTTTCCTCTGCCTGGAACACTCTTCTCCCAGACAGACAAAGGGCTCATATCTTAGATTATATTCCCCAGAGCAGACCCTGAAATGAGGATTTAAGTGAAAGTAGTTTATTTTAAAAGTGACCCCATGAAGGCCAGTGGGAGGATGGGGAAGTGAGGCAGGGAAGGAAGGATGTCAGCACTGGGTATGTTATCAAGCAAGTCACCACTGTGTACAAGTGAATCTCAAGCCTGAGATGCAAAGGAGCTGAGGTATTTATCCTCCAAGTCTCATCTGTCATTGTTTGAGGGCTGCTTCCAGGAGCATTGACCCTTGCACCTCCAGATGAGAATGCAGCCAGCCAACACCTTGATTACAGCCTGGCAGGATCTTGTGCAGAGGACCAGTCAAGCCCAAATACCTAACCCAGGGACTGGGAGACTAAAATGTGTGCTGTTTAAAGTTGCTAAATTTTTGGTCATTTGTTATGCAGCAATAGAAAACACACACCTGTTGTAGAGAGTTGAATGGTGGCCTCCCAAAAGACATATCCACGTGGAACCTGTGAATGTGAGCTTATTTGAGGAAAAGGTGTGATTAAGTGAACGATCTCAATATGTGATCATTCTGGATGAGGGTGAACCCTAAACCCTATGACTAGGGTCCATATAAGAGACAGAAGACAAGATACAGACACAGAGGAGAAGCCCACGTGAAGATGAGGGCAGAGATTGAAGTGATGTGGCCACAAGCCAAGGAACACCAAGGATTACTGGCCACCACCAGAAGCTGGAAGAGAGGCCTGGGACAGATTCTCCCTCAGAGCCTCCAGAGGGAACCAACCCTGCCCACACCTGACCTCAGACTTCTGCCTCCAGAACTGGGAGAGAATGCATTTCCATTACTTTAAGCCCCCCAGTTCATGGCCCTTTGTTATGGCAGCCCCATGAAACCCATACCCTTGTGAGTGCACCAAGCAGTAGTGCCCAGAGCAGAATGCAATGGAGATCCAGAGTCCAGTAGGGATGGGAGTTGAATCGGGCTTGATCCTGAGGAAAAGGAAGGCTTTGAACAAAGGAGAAGCGTGAGAGAATGGCGAGTTCAGCAGGGTGGGTGTGTCCATCCGAGAGGCGGTGTTCACTCTGGTGACTTTTGTGTGCAGAAGGGTGGGGGGACGTTGAGGAGATGGGGCCAGTTCTGCTGCCGGCCTTGGCCTCTCGGCTGGGGGCAGCAAGGGGCCACTGAGCGGCTTTAAGCAGGTGAGGGCAAGATGTGAGTGGCACTTGCCAAGGACCCCTCTACTGCTGGGTGGAGGAGAGTTTGGAGGAGACTGACCTGGAGGCCGGGAAAACCACAGGGGGCAGTCCCCATGGTCCAGAGGACAGAGGGCACCTGCGAGCTCAGCCTGGAGCCTGCTAGACCGAGAGAATGTGAGGCTGACAGGAAGGACAGAGCCCTTTCGAGACCAAAGAGGGGCCTCGGATTCACACATAGTAGACTTTGCTTCATGCTCAATAACCCAGAGGAAGCGGGAAACGCGACCACAGCAGGAAACCAGGCAGTATGCGAGTGCCCCCCGCCCCCCGCCTGTTTGAACCATCAGGTGGTGCCCAATGGACCGATCAATCCATCAACTTGTCCCTTTTTTTTTCTACGTCTTTATTGGAGTATAATTGCTTTACAATGGTGTGTTAGTTTCCGCTTTATAACAAAGTGAATCAGCTATACATATACATATATCCCCATATCCCCTCCCTCTTGCGTCTCCCTCCCTCCCACCCTCCCTATCCCACCCCTCTAGGTGGTCACAAAGCACCGAGCTGATCTCCCTGTGCTATGCGGCTGCTTCCCACTAGCTATCTACCTTACGTTTGGTAGTGTATATATGTCCATGCCTCTCTCGCGCTTTGTCACAGCTTACCCTTCCCCCTCCCCATAACCTCAAGTCCGTTCTCTAGGAGGTCTACGTCTTTATTCCTGCCTTACCCCTAGGTTCTTCATGACATTTTTTTTCTTAAATTCCATATATATGTGTTAGCGTACGGTATTTGTCTTTATCTTTCTGACTTACTTCACTCTGTATGACAGACTCTAGGTCTATCCACCTCATTACAAATAGCTCAGTTTCGTCTCTTTTTATGGCTGAGTAATATTCCATTGTATATATGTGCCACATCTTCTTTATCCATTCATCTGATGATGGGCACTTAGGTTGTTTCCATCTCCGGGCTATTGTAAATAGAGCTGCAATGAACATTTTGGTACATGACTCTTTTTGAATTATGGTTTTCTCAGGGTATATGCCCAGTAGTGGGATTGCTGGGTCATATGGTAGTTCTATTTGCAGTTTTTTAAGGAACCTCCGTACTCTCTCCATAGTGGCTGTACCAATTCACACTCCCACCAGCAGTGCAAGAGTGTTCCCTTTTCTCCACACCCTCTCCAGCATTTATTGTTTCTAGATTTTTTGATGATGGCCATTCTGACTGGTGTGAGATGATATGTCATTGTAGTTTTGATTTGCATTTCTCTAATGATTAATGATGTTGACCATTCTTTCATGTGTTTGTTGGCAGTCTGTATATCTTCTTTGGAGAAATGTCTATTTAGGTCTTCTGCCCATTTTTGGATTGGGTTGTTTGTTTTTTTGATATTGAGCTGCATGAGCTGCTTGTATATTTTGGAGATTAATCCTTTGTCAGTTGCTTCATTTGCAAATATTTTCTCCCATTCTGAGGGTTGTCTTTTGATCTTGTTTATGGTTTCCTTTGCTGTGCAAAAGCTTTGAAGTTTCATTAGGTCCCATTTGTTTATTTTTGTTTTTATTTCCATTTCTCTAGGAGGTGGGTCAAAAAGGATCTTGCTGTGATTTATGTCATAGAGCGTTCTGCCTATGTTTTCCTCTAAGAGTTTCATAGTGTCTGGCCTTACGTTTAGGTCTTTAATCCATTTTGAGCTTACTTTTGTGTATGGTGTTAGGGAGTGCTCTAATCTCATACTTTTACATGTAGCTGTCCAGTTTTCCCAGCACCACTTATTGAAGAGGCTGTCCTTTCTCCACTGTACATTCCTGCCTCCTTTATTATGGTCATCAACTCGTCCCTTTTAGGTGACTGCAGTGGCCCTTCCCTCCATGGGCTGTGATTCTGAGCTCATTGGACCCCAGCTGGGCCAGGACCTTTACAGTCCTTCCCAGTTCCTGAGTAAGCATAATGGAATTCTAGGTACGAGGGACTTGTACAGCCCTTACAGGGATTGAATCTTCTAGGCCGGCTTCCCAGTTCTTACATTCCATTCGGATTGTGCTGTAAATCCCAGCAGAAAGCAGAATTTTCCAGAGGGCGCAGACTCTTCCCTGGCTGTGCTCCCAAGGCTTCTGCACCTCCTGTACTGCTGAGAGCCCCTGTAGCCAAGGGCAGTGGACTTGTGGTGGCCCCCAAAAGATGCCTATGTTCTAATCCCTGGAACCTGTGAATGTGACTTTATATGACAAAAGGCACCTTGCAGTTGTGCTCGAGTTCAGGATGTTGAGACCGGAAGACAACTCTGGATGATCTGGGAGTGCCCTAAGCGATCGTGTGAATCCTTATAAGGGGGTGATCTGAGCCGCAGAAGTGAGAAGGCGAAGTGATGGCAGCAGACAGAGTTAGAAGATGCTGCACCGCTGGCATCAAAGATGGACGAAGGGGCCTCCAGCCAAAGACTGCAGGTGCCTCTAGAAGCTGGAAAAGACCAGATTTTCCCCGAGAGCCTCCAGAGGGAGCACGGGCTTGCTGACACCTCGATTTTGACCCAGTGATACTGATTTCAGACTTCTGACTCCCCCAATTGTATAAGCTCCTTAGCATAGGCTCCTTCTCAGGTCCTGGGAGGGGCACTAGCAATATTGTATTTGTAATTTTATGTTGTTTTTCTTAAACAGATTTTCCCCGAGAGCCTCCAGAGGGAGCACGGGCTTGCTGACACCTCGATTTTGACCCAGTGATACTGATTTCAGACTTCTGACTCCCCCGATTGTATAAGCTCCTTAGCATAGGCTCCTTCTCAGGTCCTGGGAGGGGCACTAGCAATATTGTATTTGTAATTTTATGTTGTTTTTCTTAAACAGGGCCCTCCAAATTGCATAAGCTTTAGGCCCCACAAACCCTGGATGCACTCGTGGCCGTGCCGAAGCGCCCACTGGCACGTGGAATGAGACCACATGAGTGGCTCACTGTGGCCGGCAGAATCCCTCCTCTGAGCACTCTTCCCCACAAGACTCAACCTTGGCTGATAAAGACTTGAACAAAACACTAACACATGATGGGAATGTAAATTGATACAGCCACTATGGAGAACAGTATGGAAATTCCTTAAAAAACTAAAAATAGAATTACCATATGATCCAGCAATCCCACTACTGGGCATATATCCGGAGAAAACCATATTTCAAAAAGACACATGCACCCCTATGTTCATTGCAGCACTATTTATAATAGCCAGGTCATGGAAGCAACCTAAATGCCCATTGACAGACGAATGGATAAAGAAGATGTGGTACGTGTGTACAATGGAGTATTACTCAGCCATAAAAAGGAAAGAAATTGGGTCATTTGTTGAGATGTGGATGGATCTAGAGACTGTCATACAGAGTGAAGGAAGTCAGAAAGAGAGAAACAAATATCATATATTAATGCATGTATGTGGAACCTAGAAAAATGGTACAGATGAACCAGTTTGCAGGGCAGAAATAGAGACACAGATGTAGAGAACAAAAGTATGGACACCAACCGGGGAAAGCGGCGGGGGGGTGGGGGGGGTGTGATGAATTGGGAGATTGGGATTGACATGTATATACTGATGTGTATAAAATGGATGACTAATAAGAACCTGCTATATAAAAAATAAATTAATTAAATAAATTAAATTAAATTAAAAAAAAAAACACTAACACAGTTTCTGACAGCTCCAGTCTGCCTCCCTAGAATGACCCTAGCCTCCTTAGAGCACTGGCCTGAGAAAACTCAAGGCTGCCAAAAGAACTTGCAGTTTGTTCTAGCCCACGCCTAAAGATGGGCCCTGATCTCCCAGCCTCTGTGGGATGGCAGGAGCCTAACTTTGAGAAGCAACAGTTAGCAAAGCCATGCAGGTTTCACGTGGACCAGCCCCACTTAAAACTCCCAGTCCCCTCTGTACGGATTGGAGTTGTGTTGAGTTCACACTGGGCTCTTTTCCCCAGTGCAATAGTATATTACTGATTAACATTTGTTCTTGCCTCTTTAACTAGGGTTCAGCTTTGAGTTTTCTCTGACATACCCCAAGTCCCAGCTCCTGTGTGATGCCCCAGCCTGCAAATGATGGGCCACCACGCCCATGACTGGGTTATGTGCTAGGACACAGGTGACTTTAAGAAAGAGAAATTATCCCCATTGGACCTGACCTGATCCCAGGAGCCCTTTAAATCTGGTAGTAGCCAGAGACCAGGAAGTCAGAGATTCAAAGCATGAAAGGGATTCAATGAGAAGGAAATTCTCCTACTGTCTTTGAAGATGGAGGGGGCCATGTAGCATGAATGCAGGCAGTCTCAGCGAGCTGAGAGCAGCTCCCAGCTGACAGCCAGCAAGGAAACGGGGATCTGGTTCCTATAGCCACAAGGAGCTGAACGTGGCCAATGACCTTGATGAGACTCCAGGCTAGAAGGCAGCCTGGTGACACCTTGAGTGAAACCTGTGAGACCTGAGAGAGGACCGAGCCATATCATTCCTGGACTTCTGACCAATAGGGCTATGAGCTAATAAGCGGCTGTTGGTGAAGGCCACTGAGTTTGTGATAATCTGTTACGCAGCCGTAGCTAACTAATACACTTGCCAATCATGATTTGGTCCCTGGCTGAACACATGGCTGCAGCAGGCTAACACCCAAGAGAAGGGACTCTGCTTCTCCTCTTCCTGGAGACCATAGCATAAAAGTCACTTCTTCGAGGCCTCTTTTCTGCCCCCTTTCCTCCTAGACTACACTTGGACCCTTTTGGGCTCTCAGGATGCCCGGCATTTTCCTACACAGCACTTTGTCACCATTTGTAAGCGGTTTTTTAACTGTGAGGTGACTTTCCTGTGTCTGGACTGTGACATCCATGAGGGCAGGGAACTGGCTGATCTGGGTTCCCGGCTCTGTCTCAGTGCCTAGCAGAGTGCCAGGCACACAGTTGGTGCTCAAGAAATGGGATGAATGAGCAGCAACGTGGGAGGCAGGGGTGCCGAGGAGGTGGTCAGGGGCAGCCCCGAAATTCCAGGCAGTGAAGAAGGGGAGCCCAGAAGGGGCTGGGCTGGTGCTGTCTCCCATCAAGGTCACGGGAGGGGGGAGGAGAGGAGTGGGGGGAGGACAGAATGAGGAGGTGCTCGGCTGTCAGGGAGGGGGCAGGCCCAGGGTGTGCCCACAGAACAGGGAACCAAGGGGGGCACAAGCAACAGGGACACTCGACACGCATCTGACTAGAAGGGCCAGAGTGTATACACAGGCAGAGGAACGCAGGTACAGGAAGTGACTCTGTAGGTGGGAAGACAAGAGGAGTGTGAGGTGGTGGCCCCTAGAGACACACGTCAGCTGAAGCAGGAGCTGGAGGAGAGGGGGTGCGGGCTGGAGGAGGGCACACTGGAAGGCCTGGGGAGGGGCACAGAGGAGACGGTGGAGGGAAGTGCAGGGAGCGGGGGTGGAGAGGAGGCTCAGGGAGCTGGCATCGTGGCACCCACCAGCAAGAGTGGGCGGTGAGGCTGGTGGGCTCAGCTGTAGCCAAGGTTTCCAAATGGATCTCGGGGCTCCCTGGTGGCCCACTCTCGGGCCTCTAGGTGGGGGTGTGGGGCCCCCAGGGAGCTGTCCCGCTCCCCCACCAAATTCCGAGTTCCATGTCTGTGCCCAGAACTCCTGACCCAGGCGGGCCAGAGCGGGTGTTCCACGAACTTCAGTGTCCTAGAACGACACCTGCTGTGCGCAGGCAAAGGGCAGGGAGCTGGGGTGTCTGGGAAACCACACGTTCCCTGCCCTCACGGAGCTCGTGGTCATGAAAGGGAAATAGTCACCCCGCCAGGAAAGAAGTGGGGTCATAACAATGGTTCTGGCAAAGAAAGCCTCAGTTTCCCATCGTGTTCCACATTTTGGGTCACATGTGCCACACGAGGCCTTGGCACGTGTGTCTCACTTCCATGGAACAGCCTCCTGCCCCTACTGCTTGTCCTTCAGGTTTCAGATTCGAGGTCACCTGCTCAGATCGCCTTCCCTGACCCCACCCCTGTTCACCTCTATCCTGTCTGTTCACTTCGGGGCACTTCTCCCAGTCCATTCTTTTCTAACGTGGGAGTGGGATCTTCCATGAATGTCCACCTCCCTGAGTCTGTCCTCTGGGCTTTCATGTGCCCCAAGACCTAGCGTGGCGTGGGCCGGGCCTCAACGACCACTGGCAGAATAAGTGAAGGGAGGGGTTGTAAAGATGAAATGAGGTGAGCTGTGGAAAAGTGCCCAGCACAGCATCTGCTACAAAGTGCTTTTTGTATTTCCTTGAACCGTGAGATCCGAACAGAATGTAAGTTTCGGAAAGTTGGTAACCAAAGCAGTGGAGTGAGAGAGTTTCCCGTCAGGCGGGCTTTGATCACTTGACCACGTGGCTACAGAGGTTGCCTCCAGCCCTTCCTGGGAGACCCTGGCCTGAGTCACGGAGCTCTCTAAGTTAGAACACATGTTTCCATCAGCTGAGCTGCTGATCGAGGACAGACCTTGTCAGCACTGGCCACTCTCCCAGACCCTGCCCTTGGAGCTGTGCTCACTGACTGAGGGCCAGTTCTCGACCTCAAGGCCTTAGAGCTCTGAAATAGAAGTCACCAAGGTGGGGCTTCTGGAAATGGCGCCTTCGGGTGGAAGAGGGTCAGTTGGGCTCCGAGAGGTCCCCAAGGGAGGCTCTCAGGCCAGCAGGTGAGACAGAAGTGGCCCATGAGGTCACAGGCAGTAACCGAGGCAAGGCGGGAGACCCCTGGAGAGGGTGCTGTGGAAGGCGGGCTTCAGAGTCTGGTCCCAAATGTGGAGAGACAACCCTGCCTGGGGAGGAGAGGGCACGGACGGCCAGGGAGGGATGCTAGCATGCCAGGAGCTGAATGTACCTGCGGGCTCACTACATCTCTGCTCCCGAGGGCCCCTCAGAGACCCCATCGCCCGCCCTCATCTAGGAGGGGGACTTGAAACTGGCCTTCAAGGCCTCAGGCAGGACGCAGGGCCCCACGAGCGCTGAGGGGGCCCCTCTTACGGTCCCTCTCTCCTGGTGCTGCAGCTTCGGGCCTGCCACCCTGTATGTTTCACGTCATCTTGAGAAATATGTCCTGCTTTCAGCACCAGAGCAATGGCTGCCCCGCCCATGCGTCCTAACTTGAATCAGGGTTGGGGGAGGCCCGCATGACATTCGAGGTTGTCAGAAGCGTGCGTTTTTGAGGACTCACTAACCCAGCATGGTTACCTGTGCGTTCTCACTGACCAGGGTGGATGCGAAGCCACCCGGGAGCTGGTGTTACACCTAATGTTTCCTTTTGTCCTGGTGGCCTTTTTTAAAAATGTCACTGCTGTGGGACCCCATTACCCCAGTTCAAACACCTGGCACCGCCTTGGGATAGACAGCAGAGGGGACACGGACTTGCTGTCCAGAGTTCTGACAGCAACAGCAACAGTAAGAGTGTGTGGAGTCCGCCCCCTCCCCACACCAGCTCCCCCAACGTGGACCACCACACGCGCACCCACCCCAGTTCCCAAGCTCTCCTTGATCATGGCCAGGCTCCTGCCCAGGCGGTCCTCTTGCCCTCCTTCCTGCCTGTGTTCTCTTTCCACCCTTTTCTCCCCGAGGCCAACAGCCAGTCCCCTCCATGGGGCTGGGGGTAGGGCAGACCGTGCGAGGTGACCTTCACCTTCACGAAGACCTCAGCCCATGGGGCCGCAGGGCTCCAAGGCTCCGGACCTGAGCTCAGACTCACAGACTGCATGGTGCTCCCAGGCCCACGCTTACCAAAACAGAGGGAGCAATGCCTCCTCGCTCTGATTTCAGGGGGCCAGAGACGAGAGCCATGAGCTAGGAGGTGACTGACAATTGGCCTTGGGCCTAAAAATTAGGAACAGGATCAAATCTTAAGCTACAAGGGTTTGTTCTAGAACCTCTGTTCATCAGAGCTATTCCGTCTGAGACCCACCAATGGCGGGCGGCTGCCTGGGTCCCACGGTGAGCTTGACTTGGGGCAGCACGGAGCTTGTCTGCAAAGGGCAAGGTGACCTGTGTGGGTTTGCAGACTGAACTAAGCCCCTGAAGCCAGGGCAGGTAGAACGATCCTGCTGTGACACATTGGTTTACCAGTGGCACCACGTGCCTGGCTGGCTCTGGCAAATTACTTACGTCAAACTTCCAAGGGCCTCTGCACCTCATGGGTTCCAGACGCCGCCAGGGTGAAGCCTATTTCACGGTGCAGGGTAACCAGGAGCCTGCGACAAAGAAGCTTAGCTCGGCAGGCAGGGAACTAGCGCTCTGCACGCGGTTTTCCTTGCAAATCCCATCTCCCGTGTCAGATGAGTACTCTGCTGTTGCCGTGGTGAATTGGTATTATACTGTGACCTTGATTCTGAGCAGAAATGTACGTTGCCTTGACCATGATTAGACAAAACTGGTTGTCTGGGAAACAGCACAGTTCTGAGAACAGGAAGGGCTAGATCATTCTTAGCTTTGACTGGAAGCCGCACAGGGTTACGTTGTACCCAGTGAGGTCTCGGCTTTCCTCAGGGGCCTCTTGGCTTCGTGTTTGTGTGTGTGACACAGAGAGAGGGAGAGAGAGGGGTGGGGAGAGAGACAGAGGCAGACGGAAAAGGGGGTAGCGCTAGCATCCCTCTGTAGCCTGGGAAGTTTCAAGCCAAGACAAGCCTCTGCAGCTGTTTGGAAGTGAAGGGGGCTTGCAGCACCCTCTCCCATCTCTTACTGGGAGGCTGCTGGGGAGGGGAGCAATACGTCTCGATACTTCTGGCCTCCTGCCCATTCCCTTTCACCCAACGCAGCTCCAGAGCTGGGGAGGCGTTGCACTGGGGGAGGCCCCTACCGGGCTCTGGGACACAACCGTTTCCCATAGAGGGTGCCTGTCTCCATCTATGAGAAGCTCCCCCACATACTCACTCACACACACACACACACACACACACAGCGCCAAGGGCCGATAGATGTAGCTTGTTGGGACTTGAATCTGTTTCTTTCCCCACCTGAACCACGCATGCTACTCAGAGCTGGCTTCCCAGGCCAGCCATGAAAGCCACCTTGACCTAAAAAGAAGCCTTGGAGGATACATGCCACCAGCCTGTGGGCACAGATGCCAGCGTGGCAGGGGAGGCAGTTTCCAGCAGGGCACACTGAGTGAGGACCCCGCAGAGGCTGCGTGCAGGGTGATGTCCTCCTCAACCTGTGCCCTTCCCTCTCCCAACACGAGAGCAGCCCAGGTTAGGAGCACATCGCCTGCCCCCTGATGGACACACCTGCTGACCGGTAACTCCCATCCAGTTGCCCAGGCTGAAAACCTCCCCATTATCCTTGACTCCTCCTTCTTCCTCAACCACAAGCCCATGCCCCTCTCCAGTCCATCACGAACCCTTGTTTTCTCAGCCCCTCGGTCGATCCCCGGTCCAGCCATCCACCCCTTTCCATTAGCCCTGCCGATGACTCCAGCCCAGGCCCCGTCCTCCCTCGACTGACAAACGCACACAGGAGGGGTACAGTAAACACTTCTCAAATAAATAACTGAGCAGGACTCGCTTTATTGAAATATTCACTTATCGAGGTAGTCTGGAACCGAACCCGAGACGTGTCTGATGTATGCCTGCATTACACTCATTTAATTTGATTGGGAACAAAGAAGAAGAAATTGCAAGAAACCTGAACTTGTACTAAATGTTTCTTCACGAGGAGTGTTAGTTCCTAAAAGATCTCACAAAAGTTAAAGAGTGAAATATTATGTTTTGGGGTTTTTTTTGAACTTTAATCTTTATTTATTTATTTTATGTCTTAGGTCATGCCTTGCATGGCATGTGGGATCCTAGTTCCCTGACCAGGGATCAAACCCATATCCCCTGCTTTGGGACCTCAGAATCTTAACCACTGGACCGCCAAGGAAGTCCCTGAAGTATTATGTTAATGATATATTCCAACACAGTATCCAATGACTCTCTGCTCTAACAGATGAACAAATCATTCCACACTCTTCCTGCCGCCCCCTCAGTCCTCCACCTCTGGTTTTGGTTAGATTATTACTTTTACATTGTCAAGATTTCTGAGATTTCCGTTCTGTCCTATAGTAGGGTAAGTATGAATGCATAATTCCACAGTTATGGAATATTAGTTCTGCATATAAATGGATTCAGTGGTCAGGATTGTTCTTCCATTTCTAAGTTCTTTGCTTCAATTCATCTTTTATTTGGCTAGCCTTTATTTTTCAGTGGTAATTTTAACTTTCCGCTTTTAGACTTGAAGGACAAGTTGGATGAATGGAACATTCTCGGAACAAACTGTCTTCCTCAGAAGTTTGGAAAACTTTTCCCACTGGCTTCTGGCACAGAGAACGGATTCAGAGAAGTCTAAGGCCAGCATGACTTTTCCCAGGAAGATATTGTTCTCTTGGTCGTTCTCTTTTTTTAGGAAACCAATTATATATGTGTTGCATCTCCTTTGCTATCTCCCAGATTGTCGTCTGTTCTGCAATCTTCTACTCTCTCCCATTTTGTATTCTGTGATTTCTTCAAGCCTAACTGCTATGTCCCCAGGTGGCCATTATGTACGTGGTCTCCTTGGTCACATTTACTTGAATCGTTATTGCTCTCAGTGTGGCTTTCGTCTCAGTAATATTTCTATTTTTCTCTTCTAGTTCTTTTCTGAGTTCTGCTACGTTCCTTCCATCTCCTTCTGCCTTCCTATAGTCTCTTCTTTGAACCCTACATCTCTTCTTCAAATTTTATTCTGAGCAATCATGTTTTCTGAAACTTTTTTGCATCTATGGAGTTTTGGGGTTTTTTTATTTGTTTTCTTTTGTTTTTATCTAGAGTCTTCCTGTATTATTCGTGTAATTCCCCTTGTGATGTGCTTTCCTTTTCCTGTTTGCTTCCGTTCCTTTCCTCCCCTTATTATTTTTGTAATTGTTGCTGTTTCCCTTTTATGTATAGGGCCCACATTGGGCTGTGAATGCCCTTGATTTTGCCAACATGTCCACATCTTCTCCCTGGGTCTCCACAGTGACATTCTGCTGCTCCGGTGCTCTGTGTCTTTAATTTTCATTAATCTAACCAGATCTTCCGGACTGTAACCTTGGACTTAGGGGCAGTCTGATTCCTGCTCCAGTTCTGAGGATGCATTGCTGGCCCAGCTTGCTCCCTATCCCTGTCCAGACATAGCAGTGTTTGGTTGGAGAGCTTCCTAATTTGTGGTCTGGGGTTGTAGCCATTTTCCTCTTTGAAGCCAGGCCAGCCCATCATTTTTCTGTTAAACTGGAGGGGGGGAAAGCCCAAGGCTTTGAAGGAATTTCCTTTCTTAAGTCGGTATGTTTCACAAGCAGCTAAGATTCAGGCAGGAGCACAGAGCACCCAGCTCCGCCAGCTCACAGGCTGTCGACTGGGGAGGGGCCCAGGCTGGGAAGACCTAGCCCGTCCAAGCTGAGAGCTGCTCTATGCGGAAGAAGATGGGTGAGAACTGTCACCCAGCCCAGCCCTCTGCCAGCCATCATACTTGTGAGGTCATATCCAATGTGTCTGTTACATGTCACACTAGATCTTTGGGAGATGTGTCATGGCTGGGAGCCAGCCCTCAGCTGGCTGCCTCTCAGGGGCCTCACAAGGGAGCTGAAGACTAGCATAGAAGGAGATGTCTGATATCCCAACATGGCTGGACGTGGCGAATGGGCTCCATCCCTTTGATGCCCAAGTCGGGGGTCTTGGGCAATCCCAAGGCTGAGTGGTTCCTTAAACCGTGACCCAGGGCATTAGATGGCAGACCTTCCCAGCCCCCTGGGAAGAAGTTAAAGAGAAAGTGGCCCGAAGTTACTGCTGAAAGGCAAAGGCAATGAGGATGGCGGGGCACCCCAGGAGGACAAAGCGGAGCAGGGGGCAACAAGGAACCAGCAGCCTGTGGTCAACCCGAACCTGGGACCATAAAGAGCAGGGAATTCTGGGAAAATGAGTTGCAGTTTACCCCGGGCGACACGGTACACTTGACAAGTGCTGTCTCCCAGCTGGGGATGCCTCACTGCTTCCTCCACCCCTCCCCGCTGCCCCTCTATGTGCACCTGCAAACATCCACCTTCTGCTTTAGAAGTACACGTGTGCCCTTGGGTCCCTGAGCCCCCCAGCCCTGAGGGCATCTGTGTCCATGGGCTCCAGAGGGCAGGGCTCGGCGAAAGGATCACTGAGGGGAAATTTCTGGGGCCTGACCTCTTGGGGACCCTGCAGGGCAGCACCGCCCTGTAGCAGTGCTGGCAGCCAGCACGAGTTCCTGATGCAGCCCCCAGGGCAAGGTTCTCAGATCCCCCAAGAGCTTGGAATGAACCAGATGTCTGGAACGCACCAGATGGAGAGACTGGCAGCTCACGTGGCAATGATTGAAGCAGCCTCTCCAGCCCAAAGTCTTCAAAAAGACCAGGCTTTGGGGTCTGCAAGGCGGCCACTGGAGTGCAGGCTCACAAGCTCCCTCAAGGCCAACCTGAGCCCAGATCCCTGCTCACCCAGAGGTCGCTGGCTCCTTGGGGGGCCTGGCTGCTGGCAGAGTCCCTGGAGCCCCGCTCTGGTGAACTTGTCCCCCAAAGCCCAGTGTGACCACTAGAGTGTGTCTGCAGAGCAAGGCTTAAGGTCCCACACCAAGCCCCTGTGGGGAGCTGCTCAAGGCCAATTCCACAGTGCCCCCCAAGGGACAGGCACTGAGGTGCCGACCCAAGCAGCCGCTCCACAGGGGGGATCTCAGCGGCCATTTGCTAAATACAGTCTCCCCTCTGCACACGGGGACTGGGCTGGCACCTGGGGCTCCAGGGAGAGCCGTCCACACGGTGAGCGGCCACCCCGTGGCCGCAGAGCCATGGACATAGCCCTGTCTGCTGGAGAGGGCGTGGCAGGGGGTGGAGGGCGCCACTCTGTGGGCCTCCGCCAGCTGCCTCGGGTCCCCGCAGGGCCAGGAGGGGCTAGAACAACGTGGGCTTGGACTGCGGGCCAGAGACGGAGAAGGAGATGTGAAAGGATGTCAAGGCCTGTGGAGACGTCTCCAGCCACTCCATGTGGGACATGAGTAGAGCACCTGAAGCTTTGGGGAATGGAGACAGGGCAGGACACTGGGGACAGGGTCCCCCCCAACCAGTCTCCTTGGCCCCCTCAGTTGGAAGGAGTCAGCTGTGTTCTTCCTCCAGTTCATGGGGAAGAGGGAAGCCACTGGAAGTCTCAGGCTCCCGTCAGAGAAAGTAATTCAGCCTGAGTGCTCCCACACTCACACGTTCATAAAACCACACACACTCACACACACTCACACAAACCCCACACAAAGTCACACACACATTCACACATATTCACAGAAACCATTACCGTGGACCACACACACTCACCCACATATACACCACATGTGTGCACACTCACACACACACACACACACACACTCACACTCACTGAAGCTGTGCCTCGAGACTCCCGGTCCCAGGGCCTCCCCACCCCTCCTCACAGGCTCCTCTCTCCACTGCCGACTCCACCTGGGCCTGGACGGGCTGCTCGGGCAGTGGTGTGTGCCCTGCCTCTGACCACAGACCACAGGCCCTGCTCTCGCCATCGGACTGGCTCCCCCTCACACTTCAGTTCCAAGAGACAGGAAGCAAAGACCCGGCCCCCGACCCCATTCTCCTATGGCCCCGCACCTTAAGCCCCCCACCGCCCGCTTTCCCCCAGACTTGCCCTGCAGGTATTAGCCATGACCTTCCAGCCCCCGGCCACCCAGCAGGAGCTTGGGGGCTGGGGCTCCTTTCGAGGCGTGTCGTTGGGAGGCCCTTGTACCACTTGGAATCTTTAGCCGTCACACCTCACTGTGGCCAATGGCAGCGCAAAGGGAATTAGCTGAAGGATGGCAGCTGGGACGAGGTCTCCCTGGAGAGTCTCCCATGGCCTGCCGTAAAGTGCCATTGAAGGGTCCACCGTGTCCCTACAGGGCTAAGGCCGGGGGCGGGGGAGTGAGAGGAGGGGCCAGCACGCTGACTGGTGTCAGCTGAGTGAAATGCGGGTGTAAATTTTCAGTCCTGGGGCTGAAAGGAACACAGTGAGTATCAAACTGAAAGAAGACCAGTGTGGCAGGAGCAGAGAGGGAGAGAGGGAGGGAGGGAGAGCGAGAGCGAGAGCCACACACACAGAGTGCCACAGAGAGAGAACACCACGTACTGAAGCTAGAGAACAAGCCGTGTAGGCCTCGTGAGCCTCAGGGAGGGGCTGGTCTTTACCTAAGAGTTAGGAACCCACTGAACAGTTTGAAGTCAGAGATGCAAGTGCACTCGTGTGTGTGTGTGTGTGTAACATGAGCACGTATTTTCAGGTGTTTTCTCTTGCTTCCTTGTGGAAGAATTATGGGGGGGCAGGGCACAGAGTGGATGCAGAAAGTCTATCAAGGGGCAGTTGGGGTTGTCCTGGGAGAGATGATGGTGGCCTGAGCAATAGCAGTGGCAGCGTCATAGAGTTGAGCCGATAGGGCAGATATAACGGACCTAAAACATGTGGAGAACTAAGCAAACACTGTGGCTGGTCAGATGTGGAAGGTGAGTGAGGGACGTGTCTCTGATTTCTGGCCTGTGACGTGGGTGTATGGGGGCTCCAGTCACTGTGGCTGAGGACTCAGGAAGAGCATAGAAAATCATGAGTTCTATTTTGGACATATGAGTTGGAAACATCAAAGTGGAGATGACAAGAAGCCAGCTGGATATAAGGGGCAAGGGCTCTGAGGAGAGGTTTGGGCTAGGGACAGAAATAGGGTAGCACGGAGAGCTCCCAGAGCCCCCCCTCCCAGCCTCAGGCCCTCACTCCCTCCTTCCGTGAAGGTTGCATGCCAAGGCTCTCTAATAATTGCCCAAAGCCACAGGAGTTGCCTTACCCAGGGCTTGTGGCCACATCCCTCCAGTCTCTGCGTTTGTCTTCAAGTGGCTTCTCCTCTGTGTCTGTGTCTCTCCTCTTCTATCTCTTATAAGAACACCTGTCATTGGACTTAAGGCTCTCCTGGGTCATCCAGAATGATCTCATGTTGAGATTCTTAATTTCATCACATCTACAAAGAGTTTTTTCCCGGAAAACTCACATTCACAGGTTCTGGGAGTTAGGGCGTGCACATATCTTTTGAGGGACTATCGTTCACCCCATTATACCTCTAGAGCCCAGGACCAGGCCTGTCTAGCCAGACTCCTGGCGAGAGGACAAGATTGGGCATCAGAGCCCACAACCAAGGGCCACAGGGGACCTCCCTGCCTCTGCTCCAGGGGAGGGCCCCTGAAGCTGTGCTGCATTTGGCCCCCTGAGAACCCTGCTCCCTAAGGCCAGAAGCACCCTGAGTGGGGACCCCAGCTTCTCCCCTATAAGCCAGGGGCAGGCAGCTGCTGTCCTGGGAGCATCAGCATGGCGGGGGGTTCTCACTGCAGGCCTGCACTCTCCTGGTCAGGGCCCATTTGAAGAGAAGATGCCTGAGCTCTGGTTGTGTAAGGAAAGGTACCCACCTTGTGCTCAATTCCCAACAGCCAGGGCGGGGATGGACAAGAACACGCCATCCTGCTGTTTTTCCTTGCTGCTTTTCGTCCACAGTGTTTTTCCCATTCCTAACTTTGGAAGGAACTCATCACTGTCAACGGTAGGCATGTTCCTGTGGGAAAATGCAGACCCCAATGCCTACCCTGTGGCCCGGTTTGACAGTCACATGGGGGGACCAAGGGAAAGACCAATGCACCCAGTAGCTCTTCACTACTCCTTCTCCATCTGTCTGCACACCGCTCCTCCCCGACTCCCCTCTCACTGCCCTCACTTTCTTAGCTTTGCCCTCCTGACTCAAGTGGGCTGGTCCCTTACTGGGGTGCCATGGCTGGGCCACATGGTGCTGACTACGCCGCAGGGATCCCGTGGGTCCCAGATGGATGGACGGATGGATAGATGGACGTAAAGTAAAGCCCCAGAGTCTGAGATGTGCGAGGTGCGCAGCCAACACTGCCCCTCCCCTGTCCCCTTGGGGGACGGCGGTGGACGGACCACTGCGACCCCGAGCCCTCGAAGCAGCCCAGACTGAAGGCGGAAGTGCCCCGGGGTACGCAGTGAGCCAGGCCAGAACCCCCACGGGGCGCGCCGGGGCGGCACGGGCCGTCCCTTCCTCCCGCCGCGCCGCGCATGCTCCGTGCCCCCACCCCACCCCACCCCCGCGCCCCGTTCCCACGCCGCCGCCGCCCCGGCCCCGCCCATGCCTCGGCCCCGCTCGTCCGCGCTGGACTGACGGACTGCCGCTCAGAACGCGCCTCCCGAGCGGCGCCCAGCTGCGAGGTCGAGACGCAGCCAGGAGCCCCGCCGCCTCCCGGGGGCGCTGACCCGGAGGGCTTCTCGGAGGTGGCAGCCTTGACCTCGAGCCTGCCCGGAGGCTGGGGCAGGGGGAGGAGGGAAGGACAGCCCAGAGGCCCGCGAGCCGCTCTCGGCAGGTGGCCGAGGGTCACCCTAGGAGGTGGCGAGCGTGAGCGCGGAGAGCTGCTGGCTGGCCCTCGGGGCCGCCCCCTTCGCCCGTGTTTCCCAGTTTCTCTCCTCTGACTGCGGTTCGCCGCTGATTCTGGGGCTGGCAGGAGAGCATCCCAACGCCAGGCTGCCTGGTAAGTTTGGGTTTCGCGCCTCTGCGTGAGGTCGCAGCACTCCTGCCCAGGGGCACCTGGCGAACCGTCCGCAGGCATGGGCCCTGAGGGTGCCCGGACGTGCGCCTGCAGCTCTCAGGGTTGGGGGTTTGTGCCCCTTGGTGGTATGGAGTGTTGGCGGGGACGAGCACGCCAGGGGAAGGTACAAGAAGAGGAAGCCAGGGGCCGGAAGGAAGGACCGCAAGGGCAAGAGCTGAGCTGGCCGAGCGGGAAAGTGTGCGGGGCTGCCATGCAGGGCCAGCTGTGGCAGCCCTCCTGTCCAACAGACAGCTGCGAAGCATGCCTGCGGGCCAGGCTGTGGGCACTGCAGATACTTCCTCAGGGAGCAAAACTGCAAAGCCCTGCTCGGGGGTCCAATTCTAGTGGCAGGACACAGGCAATAAAGAGTCAACGTTTCGGGGCTTCCCTGGTGGCGCAGTGGTTGAGGGTCCGCCTGCCAATGCAGGGGACACGGGTTCGTGTCCCGGTCCGGGAAGATCCCACATGCCGCGGAGTGGCTGGGCCCGTGAGCCATGGCCCCTGAGCCTACGCATCCGGAGCCTGTGCTCCGCAACGGGAGAGGCCACAGCAGTGAGAGTCCCGCGTACCTCAAAAAAAAAAAAAAAAAAAAGAAAGAAAGAGAGTCAACGTTTCAAATTAAGAATTACAGAGTACGTTAACCAGGGGGAAAAATGGAGCAAGGGAAGGGAGGTGAGCGGTCGGGCTGCGAGTTTAAGTAGTGTGGTTAGAAGGCAACATTTCCAAAAAACTTGAAGGAGGTGAGAGAGCATTCTGGGCAGAGGGAACAGCCAGTGCAAAGGCAGGAGTGGCCTGGTGCGTGGCCGGAGCAGGGAGAGCAGAGGAGGGCGAGGTCAGGAGATGGACACCCCAGGAAGGGCTGGTAGCAGGTGGCCTCTTTCCGTCCGGGTCAGCCTCTGCCCCCGGAAGGGCAGGGCCTGGAGACACGGGTTTCAGAGTTGCTCCTCAGAGTGCTTTGCTTGGCCGGGCAGCAGGGATGGCCCTGGGCTGACCTGGGGCAGCTCCCAGGCTGGATCTCTGCTCTGGGCTGAGGCTGGGCCGCCCACGGCCTGGGGCCTCCGGCCTTTCCACCAGGTGGGTGGCAGGTGACACAGGTCTCAGAGAATGCTGCGTGGGGCTGAGAGGAGGCAGTTGGGGTCTTGAGGTACCAAACACCAGAGGAAGTCGCAGCAGGAAGGAGGAAGCCCAACCCTAGTGGCCCTGCTTGTCCCTCCTCGCAGACGAGAAGGCCCCAATTCCTGATCCGGCCTCAGTGGGCTTACTAGATGCCTTTCCTGTTGTTGTTTGTTTGTTTGTTTGTTTTCTGTTTTCTTTTTCTGGGGAAATAGCCCCATCTCGTGGTCTTCCAAAGACATCAACGCTGAAGCCCACTGGCTTCTCCCTTTGGGGGCCACGTCGTTTCAGGCTCTCCCCGTTCCCGCCGCCTCCTCCGCGTATACTCGGCTTTACTTGGGCTGGGCTCAGCGAGCGGCCTGGGAGTCTGCTCCCCTCCGTGGGGCGGACCGGCGTGGGGGGAGCGCCCAGTTACCCTGGCTCCCGGGGCCTTCCCAGCTTCTTGCCCCAGGTGCTGCTCTCTGAGGGACCCTCGGCTGCATGCCCGGTGTCCTACTTCAGAGAATCTGAGCGTCAGGGCCTAGAATCATCCTTCAGCTTCTCCTCCGCTCTGGAGGCCCACCGACGTCAGAGGCTCTCAGGAGAAGCCACTCTCCAGTTCCACAAGCTCCTTCCATATCCTTCCTTCCATTCCTGCTTGGGAGCGTCTCCCTGTTACCACCCCGGGGGAGATCGGGCATTAGGGTCTGTGAGGACAGGGCTTGTCGCGTCTCTTTCCAGGATTTGAAATTATGCTGCCTTTGGGGCATTAGGTCTCAAGGATAGACACTGCTGTGTGTGAGCACCTCCTGGCTGGCGCCACCGATGGTCTCCGTCTACAGGCGAGCCCTGCCCGTGGCGTTTCTCTCGGCAGTCACAGCTCAAGTTTCTTCTCTCTTGGGGGCTTGCGCTGCAGCGTGTCTTGGGATGGGGGATTACAGAATAACACCTCTTCTTTTCAGCTTTTCTGTATTTTTCAAAATGGATGGTGACCTGGCAGTACAGTCGTGATAGAGAAAAAACAAGCTTGTGATGTGTTTCAAAACAATTTGATGCTAGTCTAAAAACCCTTGCTGTTATCAGTATTCTTCCCTCCCCACACCTTTAGCTGGTGCAGGTCCCCCTGTGACTGGTGGTGTGTCCCAATGAAACATGTCTGGCCTGTGGACAAAAGGATGAACACTTGACAGCGACGTTAAGTATATTTGCAACTTTGTGCAGCCACCACCACCTTCGACCTCCCAAATATGTTTATCACCCCAAAAAGAAACCCTGTCCTCATGAAGCAGTCACCCCCCCCACCCCACCCAGTCCCAGGCCCTGGCACCCAGATCTGCTCTCTGACTCTCTGGATTTACCTAGGACTCTCTGGACATGTCATGTGTTTTATAAGATTTAAAGGTTTTTTTTATAGCGAGCCACAGGACAGTGGCACTCTGGAGAGATGACAGGCAGAAGGAGGGACGGCTGCCACGAGGGATGGCGCACCTGGGTAGGGGTAGCTAGTGGTCCCTGGGCAGTGGCCGGTTTGAACAGTTTCGCAGGCTCTGGTGCGTAGGACCTGTCCTTGGTTGTCTGGTACCTGGCCACTGAGTGTGAGACCCCGATAGGAGGGTTTGGGGCGTGGGTTTAGTGGCCCCAGAGAGAAGGGCTTTGATACGGGAGGTGGGTGGTGGGGGAAACTTCCCAAGCTTAGCAAACTGCTTGCGAAGGCCAAGGAGAAAGAGTTTCTAGTCATAACTTCAAAAGTAGGTCAAGAAAGCCCTTGTGAAATATTGTATTACATCATATAAATAGAACCATGCATGTGTGGCCTTGTGTGCCTGTGTCTGGCTTTTCTCACTTAGCATCGTGACACTAGGTTCGTCCACACGGTAGCGTGGATCAGTGTTTCATCCCTCTTTGGGGCCGAATAGTATTCCATCGTGCGTCCAGACCATGGTTTGTTATCTGCTCTTCTGTTCATGGACGTTTGGGTTGTCTCCACCTTCGGGCGGTTGTGAAGTAGGCCGCAGTTCATTCGCGTGGACGGACGTTTTTGTGAGAACACTGTTTTCGATTCTTTTGGGCATATACCCAGGAGTGGTTTACTTACTGAAGGACCACTAGACTATTTTCCCTTGTAATTCTGAACACTGTCAAGCAAACAGACGAGTAGAGAGAATAGTCCAACCAAGCCCGCGTACCCACCTCCCAGGGTTAGCAGTGGCCTCCAGCTCCAGCTTGCCTTATTTGCTTGGGTCCCCCCCACCTCACGCGCTCTCTCTCTCTCTCTCTCTCTCTTCCTCCCTCCCTCCCTCTCTTTCCTTCTGTCTTTTGTATTTGCTGAAGCACTTTAAAGTCACTTCACACGCCCTTTTCTCCCCAAATGGTGCGAATGTGTCTCTTGAAAAGGACATTTTCTGCCATGACCTGGTGCCACTACCCATCCAACACATGGGCAGCAGTGGCCCCGCCCTCACCCTCCACTCTCCACAATGCCTTTGACTCCTCTTTTGTTCACGCCAGCATCTCATCAAAGACTCCCATTGCACTTGGCTATTGGCCCCTTAACTCTCTTTTCATCCAGAACAATCTCCCTACCCAGCCTCCTCTTTCCCCCGTGACACTGATTTGCAGAGGAGACCAGGGAACAGCCCACCTTCTGCATCGGGTGCCTCCCTTGTGGTGCCTTTAACTGGTCTCTCTGTCCCCAAGGTCCTCTATAAACTGGATGCTGGGTCCCAAGGCTGCATTAGAATCAAGTCAGGCTTTGGCAAGAGCCCTCCTGGGCATCCCCACCAAGGGGACGTCCCACTTCCGTCCCACCATTAGGTTCGCTTCCTCTCTTGTGACCAGCAGTAAACGGGGAAGACATCATGTGGCCGACCCTTCCCCCTCAGGCTTCATCTAATGGTTTTGGCATCCAAAATCTCTCTGATTAGTATAAACTTCTCCATCAGACATGCATTCATTTATTTATTCTGGGCCAGTGTTAACTGACAGCTCATCACAGGTGATAAGGGAATTTGGGGCGATTTAACTTGTTCTGAGGACCCCATCCCCTTGCCCTCTCTCCTGGGGCAAAAACAGGCCGTGATGCCCACTCCGCCCTCCCCCCGCCACTGCCTGTCTCCTCCACTCCTCCGCCCGTGACTCCCATGTTGTGGCCGCCAGTTGGGTGGACATATCCTTGGAGCAAACTTTCTTTTGCCCCATTGTCTTCCGGCATTGAGGGCTGGTGTGGAGAAATCTGGTTCTGTCCACTTGGTTGGTGACACGCTCCTCCTGCCTTAGCGTGAGCCCCGGGCAGCCTCACCTTCTCCGCCTCCCACCCCCTCACCCTGCTCCAATTTTCAGCACCATGACCGTGCAGCTAGGGCCCCTCTCAGGGCCGGGTATGGGCCATGCCATTGGCCAGCTACTCTCTTTATTCACCCCCAGCCTGCAGCTCTCAG
Source organism: Tursiops truncatus (assembly GCF_011762595.2). Classification (NCBI taxonomy): domain Eukaryota; kingdom Metazoa; phylum Chordata; class Mammalia; order Artiodactyla; family Delphinidae; genus Tursiops; species Tursiops truncatus. Next base: position 2,063,149 of record NC_047055.1, on the reverse strand, counting down.
CCTGAACGCTATCCCTCCCCCAGCGATGGGGGACCCTCCCTCTTGCATCCCACTAGCTTGGTCTTTCTCTTTCCTTGAGAGCAAGTCTGTTTGCAGGTGAAGGAGGTATGTGTGTTTGGAGTTTTTCTTGTTGTTGTTTTTTTAATTTAATTTAATTTAATTTTTGTATACAACAGGTTCTTATTAGTTCTCTATTTTATACACAGTAGTGTATATATCTCAATCCTAAACTCCCAATTCATCTCACCACCATCACCCTCCCCCTGGAGTTTTTCTGTAAGAACCCCGACCTCAGGGGGCAAGGGGGCAGCAGTGGGGCTTCCAGGGATGGCTAGAAAGTCAGGATTGGGGTGCTGGTCACGTGGGAGGAGGGCTGAGAGAGGAAGGAAATGAGAAAAAGGAAAGAAGAAACACACTCCCTTGAAAGCCTGGCTAGGCAGGCCCAGCACGAGGAGACAGAATCCTTGTCTGGTGAAGAGAGGGGACAGAAGCTCAGTTTGAGAAAGTGTTATGGATTGAATTGTGTCTGCCCCCGCAAAAGATATGCTGAAGTCCTGTCCCCCAGCAGCTCTGATTGGGACCCTATCTGGACAAGGTCACACTCGGCGCATGGGCTCAGCTCACACCTGGCTCGCTCCGCATTAGTGTCTCTGCGCCCCTGCGATGGCAGCCATGCTCCTGATGGCCAGACGCAAGGTGAGTGGGGCTCCGTGACTGTGGGCGGCATCTCCCCCAGCAGCCTCTCTCTGCCGCTTCCTCCTGTCCCATCCTCACAGCTATTGCCGAGCTCTCCAGGGACCCCCCCACCCCATGTTTAGTTGCTACCAGCTCATCCTGGGGCCCACGGAGGTGAATTCCCCTGAAGCCACAGCAATGGGTTGTTTTAGGTGCCAGTATCTTTTGAGGACGTGTCTGTGTACTTCACCAAGACAGAATGGAAGCTTCTGGATCTCAGACAAAGGATGCTCTACAAGCGAGTGATGCTGGAGAACTACCGCCACTTGGTGTCACTGGGTAAGGGCCTCACACACAGCCAGGCTCCCGCCCTGTGTCTGAGCTGTGTATTTCTGAGCGTCTTTGCTCGTTGGTTACTGTGAGTCCAAGAACACATGCATTTCCCCATCAGGTCAGTAACCTATTGATGCCCAACTTTTACCTCGGTCGCACAGCGTTTAGCTAAATGGTCTGGGCTTGAAGGTGTTTTAGGTAAATGTGTGGGCCCCCGTCAAACTTATTTTGATATAAAATCACGAGTTAGCTAAATCTCTTCTACCCAAAAGATAGATGCAAATTAGCCTTGAATATTCATATACATCAAGGTGTACTTATTTCATTTTTACCAAGGTTGCCTTTTACGTTCGTTTCATGTTCTAGGGTTTTCAAGCATCTGTTCCTTGCATCAAGCCACAGAGAGCCCAGGACATAGAGGCCCAGGACTTGGAGAAACGGGAAAGAGCTGGGGCAGGCTCCCCCACTGCGCCCCTGCCTTCGGGGTTGCAGGGGATCCTTTTGTTCTGTTTCTTCTTTTAAACTCTACAGATTCCACCTCAGTCATCTAACCCCACAGAAGGAGACTAGCTTCTTCCCCTTCGTTGTTTTTGGCCCTTATCAGGCAGATCTGGGGTTCCCCAGGGAAGTTGTGGATTCCTCAGTGGAGTCTGGCATAAGGAACAGAGACATCTACTGTGTTTGATGGTGAAACAGGGGGCTTTGGCTTTCGGGACACAGGCAGCCCTTCAGCTCTGTCTGCTTCTTGATACTCCCTGGGGCCTTGCTCCAACCCTCTGTTTGTCCTTCAGGGTCTCCACACTGATCCCCCATTTCCCACAGGCCATCCCATCCTGCAGGCCAAATAATAACATCATTATCCTCTTGGGCTGAATCACCACCTACTTAAGATTCACCATGCATGCCTGGCCCCTGTACACTCAGAGCGCCTTTCGTCCTTAGAGGGACTCTGCCGTTTCTCTGGACCTTCCCAGTGGCACTTTCTAGAGGGTTCTTCATTCTCTGTTCCTGAAGATATTAATGCTGGACTGAGTCCAGGAGTGACTAACCTGCTTCCTTTCCATGGACAGGGTTTTCATCCTCCAAGCCTCACCTGGTCTCCCGGCTAGAGCGAGGAGAGGGGCCCTGGGTAGCAGACGTCCACAGGATGGGGACCACCACAGGGATGCAGGCAGGTGAGTGAGGGCCACTTTGTCAGCTTGCCGAAGCCATTGGCAAAGAACAGCAGCTGATGGAGGGTGGCATGGCCACTTCGGGTGGGACATTCTCTTTCATGGCAGATTTAAATCTGTCATGGAGTCCCCTGTCTCATACCAGCTCTGATATTTCTAGCTCGTTGCCATCTCCTCCCCTCTTGCCCTCCTGTCTGCTGACGGTTATCTTGCTTCTTCTCCCTTGTCCTCAATTCCTGGTTCAGCTCTTCTCAGCCTTGGAGTGAGGGTGAGGGTGAAGAACAAACCTAAATAGAGACCCAGGGAGGGAGTGACACTGGTTGGTGCTCTCTGTCTTTACAGGTGACAGGATGAAGAGCAAACCGATAATTTCAAAGCAGAAAACTTGTTCAGAAGAACTCGCAGGGGCTGACCTTCAGGGTGGCAACAAGGGCCAGGTAGCCGGGCAGTCAGAGGAAACACTTGAGCACAGACGGAAACATGCTTATTGTCCACAGACAGCTTTCAGCAGGGGTGACCCTCCCAGGGAGAAAGGCCAAGGCAGCTCCCCAGGTGAGGAAAGAGAGATACAGAGAAGTAGCTGCAGAGGTAGACAGGGTTTGGTTCTAAGGCAGCAGGGTTCCAAAGGTGCAGAGAAACAGTTCCTGTGTCAGCAGTGTGGGAAATCCTTCAGCCGGAGCTCCAACCTCATCAAGCACCGGATCATCCACAGTGGCGAGAAACCCTACGAGTGCGGCGAGTGCGGCAAACTCTTCCGGCGCAGCTTCGCGCTCCTGGAGCACCAGCGCATCCACAGTGGTGAGAAGCCCTATGTGTGCGGCGAGTGCGGGAAGACTTTCACACGCAGCTCCAACCTCATCAAGCACCAGATCATCCACAGTGGTGAGAAGCCCTACGAGTGTGGCGAGTGCGGGAAACTCTTCCGGCGCAGCTTCGCGCTCCTTGAGCACCAGCGCATCCACAGTGGCGAGCGGCCCTACACGTGCAGCGTGTGCAGCAAGGCCTTCAGCAGGAGCTCCAACCTCATCGAGCACCAGCGCACACACAGCGGCGAGAAGCCCTACACGTGCAGCCAGTGCCTGAAAGCCTTCAAGGGCATCTCCCAGCTCATTCACCACCAGCGCATCCACAGTGGGGAGAAGCCATTCGAGTGCAAGGAGTGTGGGAAGGCCTTCCGGGGGCGCTCGGGCCTCAGCCAGCACCGGCGGGTGCACAGCGGCGAGAAGCCCTATGAGTGCAGCGAGTGCGGGAAGACCTTCAGCCGGCGATCCAACCTCTTCAAGCACCAGGTGGTGCACAGTGAGGAGAGACCCTACAAGTGTCAAGACTGCAGGAGGGCGTTCCGCAGCGGCTCCGTCCTCCTGGAGCACCGGCGCACCCACGGCAGCCTGCGGCCCAGCGCGGGCGGCCACTGCGGCCAGGCTTCCAAAGGGAAACCGCAGCTCGGCCGGAAGCCAAAAACTCACTGCAGAAGGAAGCTCTCGGAGGGAAGCAACTCAGAAAAGGCACCGGCCTGCCTGGCCCTCTGGAGAGCCACTGCGGAGCCCCGCCCCGAAGACGAGAAACTCCGTCCAGACTCCGCCCACGCCACCGCCCCCAGCTCCTTCTGACGCGGTGCACCGTGGGAGGGCTGGCTTTAAAATGAGGCCCACGTTCCCCACCTCAACCCCCTCCCTTTGCTCGTTGATGCTGCTGCAATGGAAGCACCTAATGCGCCGCAGGCAGACGGGCCCCTGTGCCCGTGCCAGCTCCTGTGCGGTGCGCACGGGCGTGTGTGTGCCGCCAAGGTGCACGCACGTTTGTATTCCACCCTGGAGCCGCTGAAGCTGCTCTTGCCCCATGTGCCTGGGGCCTGAGTGCTGTGGGTGGGAGGGAGCGGGTGCCTTCAATTAGGGAGGAGTGGGGGCCTTCACTTCACCCAAAGACTTGTTAGCGTTTCCAGGTAGAAGACACGAAAAGCACTTTAATCCTTTAATAGCTTAATAGTGGGAGGGACCTGAGGGCATTCACAATTTGTGGGCTCCACAGCGAGGCTGTGGCTGGACTGTGACATCACCTAAAATTCATCAAGAAATGGTCTGCAAAAGGACTCAGGCAACTGCACGTGCCCGCGTCGGCAGCCCCCGGAGAGTGGCATCTCCTCGGCAGGAAGGCACAGGACAGCTCGCTTCTGGGAGGAGCGGCCCCAGACCCCATCTTCTGGGAGCTCAGGGGATTCTGCCAGATGGCTGGCCTGGGCCCCGCGGAGAGGCTGAGGCCTGGAGACTCTCGGCTTCTCCGCCCCAAGAGAGGAGCCCTTTGGCTCTGGTCCCTCCCAGCTGCCACCAGCTGCCCTGCTGCCTTTGGTCTCCTCCCCGCACCCTGAGCCCCGGAGCTCACCCCACCTGCTGCCTTCAGACTCTGCCTGCAAAGGCCGCACTGGCCTCTCTGCCCCTTCTCTCCACCCTCAGTGCCTAAAGCTCCAAAGTTAGCTGCTCCCCCTGCAGCGGCCGTCCCTTGTGGCTGGTGCCAGATCAGGAGGAAAGCGGCCGGCTGAGGAATTCGCACAGAGCGTGCCCAGTAATGGCTCTCTCTCCTCAGCTCTCTTTCATGTGACATTTCTTAAAATATTAGAGGTTCAGTTGCTTTGAATGTTTTTGCCTTCAGGGGTAATGTAAGTCAAAAATAGAGATTTTTGCCATATGGAAGTGTCAGGTAATCACTCCTTAAATAAGAATCTGTCCAGCTCTCTGAGAAGGCCTCAGGCAGGAGAGAGGGGGCCGCCCCAGGCCTGACACCAGTTAGCGTGCTGGCCCCTCCTCTCACTCCCCCGCCCCCGGCCTTAGCCCCGTAGGGACACGGTGGACCCTTCAATGGCACTTTACGGCGGGCCATGGGAGACTCTCCAGGGAGACCTCGTGCTGCTGTGGGGGGGGGGGGGGGAGCTGCTGGCAGGTTCCACCCTGTCCTGCTCACACTGTCCCCAGAGCTGGGACCAGGAGCTCTGCCACTTGCCATTCTCAGCCCGGCATCCCAGTTGGCTCGCCACCTCCTTCCAGCCCCCTTCACCACCGCCACAGGCTGCCCGAGGGCAGGTGGATGTGATGGGGGCCCCCCACTGGGCCTTTGAGAAGAGCGCACTTTCCCTGCCAGACGGGGAGGGCCAGATACCATCAGGAGGGTGTGGGAAAGCCTGGAAATACAGGGCTCCTTCTGCCCATGCTGCTTGGAGCTCCAACTGCTAGGACAACTCCAGAAGTGAGAGAGACAGAGATAGAGATTGAGGAGTTTTATATAGATAGAGAAGTTTTATATAGATATATTAAAATGACTGTACACACTTGTGACTTATGGAAAGTTCCAGAGTTGTAACTTGCTCTTGTCTCATAGCCTCCTTGTGCTGTGCGTGTCACGTTTTCTTTGAGCCCAGAGCTTGGCACTTAGTAAATACTTGTGAAATGAGTGTTGCCCCCTTAGCACATTGAACTCAGGTTCTAGACCACAGTCGGCTCCAGCCTTACCTTGCAGCAGTGGAAAGCATCTGCAACCTTGGGTTTTCCGATAGTAAAAGAAGTATTAGGAGCGGTGTCTTTGCAATCCATGGTAAGGTAGCTGGGAAGCGTGTGTTTATATGAGGTGCCCACAACGTTTGCTCAGCCGGCGGCAGGGCTTCAGTAAACCAGTCCCCACGCAGGGCAGGGGATGGTGCCTGAGGCCTTGTGCTCGGGCTCCGGTCTCTTTTTTGTTCAGCCGGAGCTGCTTAGGATTGGGGCAACAATTGCTACGTGACAGACCCCGGTAAGAGCATAGATCCATGTGCACTGCTGCCCATTTCCATCGCTCGAGGAAGTGAACAGTTTCGCTCTTATGGGCCAGTCAGTAACCAACTTTTAATAAAGAAGAGTTGTATCTCCCCAGCATAGCATCATCCCATTGGTTCTACTGGATAAGCTAACTCGATTTTTAATGTGAGTGCCTTTTTTTCACCTTGGACCCACCCAGAGATGACTAGATACTGGGGGCTGGGGTCGTGATGTCCAGTGCTTTCAACAGAAAGTGGACTTGCCGGGAGAGATGCCAGGCACCTGCACTCCGGTCTCGGAGTGCCCTGAAAGGCTCCAAGGTCTCCAAATGCTTACCCGGGTACATGACATTTCTAATAGTAATGCAGCTTTGGTTTGTCTGTTCTGCATCTAACCTCACTCCTGATCATTAGATGTTTACTCTGATGCAGGTTTTTTTTTTGGTTTTTTTTTTGTTGTTTGTTTTGTTTTTGTTTTTGTTTTTGCGGTATGCGGGCCCCTCACCGCCGCCGCCTCTCCCGTTGCGGAGCACAGGCTCCGGACGCGCAGGCTCAGCGACCACGGCTCACGGGCCCAGCCGCTCTGCGGCACGTGGGATCTTCCCAGACCGGGGCACGAACCCACGTCCCCTGCATCGGCAGGCGGACTCTCAACCGCTGCGCCACCAGGGAAGCCCCTGATACAGTTCTGAGTATCGTTTTCTTTTAGATGTGGTCATCAATCAGATGTGCAACAGGGTGTGAACGGGTGTCGCATGGGATCAGCCAGAGAGTGTCTGGAGAGGACGCTTGCATTTTTCCCTCTACAGTGCCTTGAAATAGGTCTCCCACCAGGCAGGGTGGGGGACTGTGATGGTGGCCCACACTTGCTTTCTGACGACGACTGGAGTATAAAAGCTGAGACTCTTGGGGGATGTCCTGTCTGCTTCCCAGGCCCCCACCACCACCACCACCACCACAACATCCCTGGATGCCAGCCCCTTCACACTTCTGGACTGGGCTTCCACTCCAGGGATGAACTTGCAGGACGCTGGACCAGCCCATAGCACATCATTGGCTCTTTGAAACTTCGGACACTTTTCAAGAGCTGTTTAAGTGCCGTGGCAGTATCTTCATGTAACTGTTCAACTGTCCCACCTGAATTCATTTACTTTGGGTGCAGACAAATAAGGAATGTCTGGGTGTTGGCCTTGAATGACACCCTCTGGTGGAGACGGCATCTATTGCGGTTTGAAGTAACGGCTAGCAATTGGGTGAAAGGTCTCAGGAAAGGCCGCTGACCCAGACGTGGGGGTGAAGACGAGAGAGCATGTGGGCGCCCCTTGGCCCCTGCAAAGGGAAGGTGGGAACCCTTGAAGTGGAGCTGCACGGGGACCAAGGGCAGCCACCCTGAAACAGCATGGATGGTGTCTTAGGACCTTTGCAAGACTAGCTCTACTTTGTGAAGCTGCCAGGACCCCCCCCCCTTCACTCCCTTCCTCAGTGGCGGGACACAGTGGCTTTCAGTTGGGGCTGCTAAGTCTACGCCTGGCTAGGCAGCAAGGGGTAACACGCCGTCTCTGGAGGTCAGGGTAGGACTAAGTAGCAGGTGAACTCTCAGGACAGGAAGCAGAGGTCGAGGGACTTCCAGTGGGCTGGAGTAAAGCACAGGGAACGTGTGGTGCTTTCAGGAACCCTAGAAGGACAGAGGGCTTTCTGTAGGGCAGTCGTAGGGTAAAAGGTCATTAGAACCAGAGGGCAGAGAGCCAGGGATGCCAGATGAAGAAGTTTGGTCTCTAGCTGGTTCCTGAGGAGGAGCAATTTTTTTTAAAACATGAAAGAATTATTCTAAGATCAAGGAGGAAAAAAGTTGACGCAGATGATAACTGCTGGAGTGTGTGAATTTACACATGGGTGACCACCAAGTGTACACACTAGAGTCACCTAGACAGCTCTGGTGCTCACTGGCTGTTCACCCACGGGGATGAATGGCGGCAGCCCGCCACTCACGATGCTTTGACGTGAGCAACCTCAAATGGCACTTTGGGGAACTCCCACTTGCCCTGGAGTTAGGACAAATATCTGGAAAACTTAGATCGTTTTCTCTCATGCTAGCCTCAGTGTGTGCATGACTTCACAACACAGGGGCCCTCCAGGATTTGAAGGTTGCTGTTTCTTCATCTTTCTTGACAGCCTTATAGACGTATAATTGGTGTACAAGAAACTGCACATATTTAAATTGTACAACTGGATGAGTTTTGACGGGTATCCACCTGTAAGACCATCACAGCAATGAAGACGGTAAACATACGCCCATCACCCTGGAGAGTCGCCTTGTCCCCCGGGTGCGCCCTCCTTCCTGCCCCTTCCTCCCCCCACCCCGTCCCCACAACCACTGCCCTTTCTATCAGTACACATTAGTTTGCCTTTTCTAGAATTCTGTGTTAATGGAATCATGCAGTATGCACTCTTCTTGCCTGGCCTCTTAGTATAATGATTTTGAAGTTCATCCTGGGTGTCGTGTGTATATCAATCCTTCGTTTTCTATTGCTGAGTACTATTCCATCGTGTGGACGGACCACAATGCCTGTTGAGGGACATTTGGGTTGTTTCCAGGTTTGGGCCTTCACAAATAAAGCTGCTGTGAACATTTGTGTGCAAGTTTTTGTGTGGACAGATGTTTTCCTTTCTCTTGGGTATATAGCTAGGAGTGGAATTGCTGGGTCACGTGGTAACTCTGTGTTCAACTGGTTTCCAAAGCAGTCTCAGCATGCTACCTTCGCACCAGCAGTGTATGAGGGGTCCACTTTTCCATGTCGTCCCCAACACTTGTTTTTGTCCATCTTCTTGATTCTAGGCCTCCTGGTGGGTGTGAAGTGCTATCACGTTGGTTTTGATTTGCATTTCCCTGATGACTAACGATGTTGAGCACCTTTTAGCGTCCTTGTCAGCCACACTCATATCTTCCTGGGCGATGTGTCCCATCAAATCTTTCGCCTCCTCCTCTGTGTCTGTGTCTCCTCTCCTGTCTCCTGTAAGGATATCTGTCATTGGATTTTGAACCCACCCAGCTAATCCAGGAGGACCTCATCTCAAGATTTGTCATATGTCTGCAGAGACCCTTTCTCCAAATAAGGTCACATTCACAGAGTCCAGGTATTAGGACATGGAGGCCCCCATTTAGAGACAGGAAGATTCCGAAGCCCAGGGAGCTGGGGAGGGAGGGGGGCAGTGCGCAGGGGCGGCGTGTAGGGTCAGAGGCCATGACGAGAAGAGGATATGCCAAGCATCTAGGCCAGGGTTCCAAGCAGCAGGAGCTGTATCATAGCTGACGCTCACTGCCCAGCTGCTATGTGCCCAGCCCTGGGTGCGATCCATCCTCCTGGCACCACTGTACTGTTTCCATTTTACAAAGGAGGAAACTGAGGTTGACCTGTGAGGTAATTCTTCCGGTCACAGAGTTGGGGAACAGGGTGGGTAGGGGCAGGGCCCAGCACCCAGGCTCTCCCACGGCAGAATCTGCTCACATCACCAAGAGCCGAGGCTCCCTCCCGACTGCCCGGGCCAGGGTAGGCACATGTGAGGGGAAAGGCTGATTCCTTGCTTTTTCTCCTCTTTCTCCACGAGCAGGATTTCCAGGTTCTCTACCTGACGTGCCCTGGCGGGCAGGTGAGGTGCTCCAGGTACCCAAGCTGCCGGGGTCAGGGAGTGAGCGAGCAGAGAGCTTCCAGCTTTCCAGCCTCCTCCTGCCTCCCTCCGCCTGGCCCGCTGGCCCATCCTCCCCAGCCGCCGTCACCAGCCATCCTTCTGCGGGGCTGGGCCTCGGGGGCTGCCCGGTCCTCGTGCCCGCACTCCCGGCCGGCTCTTCGCCACGTGGTTTCCAGCCTGGAGCAGCTAAAACAACCAGCCACGCCCTGCCCCCACCCCGCCCCACACCTCGGCCGACACGGATGGGGTCCACTGACCCCTTTGGGTGACGGCCTCGCGCTAGGCCTTTCTAGAGACGACCCATCCCGTCCCGGGAAGGCTTACTGCAGGCTTGCCGAGAGCACTTCCTTTCCGCAGAGCCCCAATGGTGCTAAGCTTGGTGACCGTGAGAAGCGACAGTCCACCGTGGGCCTTTGAGGGGCCACGCGCTGAGTGTGCTCGGGACGCCGAGCCCTTCACCAAGCAGGGAGCTGCCCTTGTGAGGGAGAGGCCACGCAGCTCATCAGACTTCCGAGTGTCCCCGGAGAGGCGGGTCCGGTGGGGCAGCACCTGAGGGTCCACAGGGCGGCCGAGGGGGGACGTTGTGCAGCCTTCTGCCGGAGCTCCCCCGTCACCGGCCCATCGAGCCCACAGGCTGGAGGCCTCCGAGGGCCTGAGGGCCGGCGCGGGGCTGCAGGAGCCCTGCAGGCTGAGACCGGCAGTGGAGAGACTGGCAAAGCTTCAGCCGAGCTGCTGGAAGGAGACCTTTCTCACCTCCCTGTCCTTAGAGCTCTTGGGTGAGCCCCGCCCCCTTTGTGAATCAGGGAGATGATTTACATAACCTCTCAAATGGCCACTTGAGATGTTTGTAAATCTTTGTAAACCTAAATAAGCCTCCTGCCGGCCTTACAGCCCAGGAGGGCTCTCCTTCAGAGCCCCGGCACCACCTCCTTGAAATGCAAACCTTCAGGAAGGTTCCCTAGCTCCCCTCCAGGCCAAGAGAAAGCTTTCATTGTCCTGAGGATAAAGGGCAATTCTCCAGCACTGAGGGCCACCCTGGTTACCAGAACTTGCCCTGAGCTGGGACGGGCGATCTCAGGAAGTACTGCCTGGCTGGATAAAAGGCTGAGGCTTCCTTCTGGCCTGGCGATCTCATGAGCGGCGGCCGGAGATGGGCATGGCAGGCAGTTGGGTTTAATGCTTAATCAGTAGTGAAGCTGTTTGCTTTCTTTTCCGCTTTCGTGGAGAGGACTCTGGGTGGGCAGGGTCCACGGGGAGGGGGCCTAAGTGGGAGGACGTGGATCTGAGGTCTGGGGCAAGGACCGACGCCAGGCAGAGCTGGGCCCACGGAGTTGCGGGGCCCCGCCCTCCCCTCCTGGCCTCCCTGGGACCGTGGTCACTGTCACAGCTCACCCCTCGTCTACACAGTGGGTGGGCTCACCAAGCTCCGAACCAGTGGGTGCCTGAGGCCCAGGCATTGCCAAGCAAACATTCCTGAAATCCCAGGAAAACAAGAACCTCTTAGAAGCTTCCGAACAGAAGGAACCAGCCACAGCAGAAATGGATTGTCGACTGAAAAAAAAAAAACAAAAAAACCCACAACCTAAAAGTTGAGAATTATGTTTTATTTGTGGGCATTACTGAGGACTGTAGCCCGGGAGACAGGCCTTCAGAGAGCTCTGAGGAACTGTTCCAAAGAGGTAAAGGAGGAGCCACGATATACAGGAAGTTTTGCTTTAAAAAACAAACAAACAAAAAACATGTAGTCTAACGTCAAAAGATTACTGCTAATCACAAAACCAGCCATCTCAAGTTAACGACGTGCTTTTCTACGTCTGGGGAGATTCAAGAGTCTGGGCTCACTGAAATCATTCCCTTGGTATGCATCTTAACTATCTAGGGTCAGTACCCTGTTTTTCTCCATCCTGAATTCCCCTCAGGACACTCCGTCGGGAGGGGGGCAACTCTGGAAGCTGGAATCTGGAGACATGTGCAGGTCAGGGGCGCTGCAGCCAGTGGGTCCTGTTCCCAGCCACAGCCACTCACCCAGCAGGGAAAAGAGAGTGAGGACGCAGAAACTGCCTAGCACACCACACAGGACAGAGGCCTCAGGAAAGAAGAGGAGATGAAGGAATCAGTGGCGGGCGGTCACTTTGCAAAGTGTGCGGGTCCATCTCCACGGATGAGGTCCTTGTGCTGGAGGGTTTCTGTGTCAAGCTGGCTAGGCTACGGTTCTCAGTGTTCAGTCAAACATCCGTCTAGATGTCACTGTGAAGGGATTTTTTAGGTGAGATTAACAGGGAAATCAGTAGACTTTGAACAGATCGCTCTCCATAATGTGGGCGGGCTGCGTGCAGTCAGCTGAAGGCCTTATGACAAAAGAGGAAGGGATTCTGCCTCCAGGTGGCCTTCGGACCACAGCTGCATAAGCTGATTCCATACACACACGCGCGCATACACACACGCACATCTATAGATGTCCTACTGGCCCTGTTTCTCAAGTCCTCAGCATGTGACCCTTCTTTGCAGACCAGGATTCACAGAGGTGGTCAAGTACAGAAGAGGTAAGGTGGGCCCTAATCCAATAGGACTGGGCCTTTATAAAAAAGGGAAATTTCTTTCCAATTTGTGGTACTTAGTTACAGCTGCCCTAGAAAACTAATGAAGCCCCCCCAAAAAAACCTTAAGCAGCACACCCTCAGACCATTATCCAAAACAATTAGAAATCCACAATAAAAATGACCACAAAGTCTCAGCAACTTGGAAATTAAGACAAACTCTACTACGCAAGCAGTAGATGGGTGAGGAAATGCAAACTGAAATTAGAAAACATCTCCTAATGCAAAGCAAAGAGGAACATTTAATGGCAAACCTATGGGACGCAGGAAAATCTCCTTCAGGGCAAAACTGCAGCCTTTGAGCGCCTTAGTTATTCAAGATGGAAGCTGACAAAGGAGGTTAGTGTTTCTCTTAAGAAATTAGGAAAAAAAGAACAAAAAGTGACCCAAAAGAAGACAGACAGATGGGATTCATAAAGATACAAGCTGAAGTCCTGCGCACACGGTGCCTCACGGCCTGCGGCTCCCCGAGGAAACACGCCTCCAGGCTGCTGCTCCAGGCTTCTGCATGGCCTGGTCCAGATTCTGTCCTCGTCGCCTTGTCCCTCTGCCTGGATAGTTCTGTTCTCAATCAGGTATGCTCCTGATCACAGCTTCGTCCCCACTGGCAGACACGGATGTGGTTGTGAGCCAGTGACGCTTCTTGACGAGGGGCAGGTGGCCGGCCAGGGCGAGCTGGAGCAGTGGAGTTGACTCTTTGGGTCTGGCCCTGACGGGCGGCGTAGTCACTGTGAGTCCCCTCAAAGTGCTGGGTCTCAAGAGCTCAGTCTACTGCACAGCCACGTTCGGCAGCGTGGATACATGAGGTCCCTCCCCCCATTCACCGGCCCAGGGACCCGAGGTGGCGATGACTAGAGCTGCCATGAGCAGAGGTATACGAGTCTTTGTGTGGACGCATGAATTCATTTCTCTTGGGTGAATAAATACCCAGGAGTGGAATCATTGGGTCATTACGTAGGTGCATGTTTAACGTCTTAAGACCCAGCCAAACTGCCTTCCTAAGGGTCTGTCCCGTCTCCCATCCCACCAGCACTCAGTATGGCCAGTCTTTTGTATTTTAGCCATTCCAATAGATGTTAAAAGTTCGGGAATTTAAAAAAAAAAAAAAAAAAGTTCGGGAATTTTGAGAGTTGATTGTTAAACACCACCATGATTAAAAATTAAATTGTATAACCTTTCATTTAAATTGTATTAAAAAACCAAGGAGATACTCAAAATTCATCATGTCTTATTTCCCCCCTCGTACCCATGTCACAGTGCACCACCCAGAATCTCTTCTCAACCACATGAGTAGCCTGAACGTGGCCTGGTGGGAGGATTTACCCCACAGGAATCAGCACAGCCTACAAACCAGGGCTTCATCTCTTATTGTTCAGTTGATTGTGTAGACTTGAGTCTGTAGTAACTACACTGTGAATAGCAAAAAAAAAAAAAAAAAAAAAAAAAAAAAAGGAAAAACTTCCAATATCAAAAACTACTATCCAATTCGGCAGAGATTTTGCTCGTCACCAAGGAACATGCGAGGTTCCGACACACACCTTTGTTGTTTCAGTTTTGTCTTAGCAAGATCAGTGAAAATACCAACCAGTGTTTATGTGGGAACCGCACTCAGCCATCAGTTGCAACCGTGGGTCAGGTACAAATACAACAGTTTGTCAAGTCAACTGAAGGGGTTTTGGTGAGACTCAACTGGCCATATGGAATTTACAAACAGTGTATCGTATATTTTATTGTATATTTTATATAAACTGTAGATTTTATTTGTAAACTGTGTCAGTACAGTTTATAATAAACTTACATACGTCTGGATGCATCTGGATGTATCTGTGCGCATGTGTATAGAGACAGACACAGAGAGACGGAGAAATAAATACACCGCGCACACGCGTGCGCACGCATGCACACACACACACATAAACAGGCTTACGCTTACTTGTCACCATGTATCAGCACATCACAGCTTTCAGACAGCAGGGGGGCAGGTCCCAGCCTGTCTTCTCGGCGCAGAAGGCACACGGCTTGGCCTGGCCAGTCCGAGCATGGGCTTGGGGAGGGCACCTGAGGCCAGGAGAGTGGGGACTGGTGAGGGAATAGCACCTGGGCCCTCAAAAGGTGAGAGGGCACGAAACCCGAGACCACAGCGGCAGTGGCCACAGATCAGGCCTTCGACCCGCCCACTCGGGCCTGGAGAGGCCCTCTTGGCCTCAACCGCTCATTGAGTCGGTGGCCGGGAGCCTGCCCGGTCAGATAAAGGAAGCGGGCCCTGCCCGGGCACCAGGGGATCTGAGGGGCCCTGGCCGCCTGCATCCTCACGGCGCCCCTCTCTCGGTTCCACCTGCCACAGGCTCCTGGACCAAGGCCCCGCCCTGGCCCTCTCCCGGGTGGGTGCTCTCCTGGGGCAGGGGGCAGTGCACAGACCACACTCCCAAACTGTTCCCTGTGGCTCTTTCCCTTATGGCGTAGCCGCCCCACCCCTGCCAGCCTGTGTCCTGGCCACACCAGTCTGCCACCTTGCACACTGCAGCGGCTCTAGTCACTCTGACCCACTCAGTGTTCCCGGACAGCCCGGCCGGCTCAAAGCTCAAGGCTTTGCTCGTGTGAGTCACTCCTGGTCGTGGCTGCCCCACCCCACCCCCGCCCCTTCTCACCTGCTCTCTGCGTCCTGGACAGCCCGCCCCTGCCTTCCCCATCCTTTGGTGACACAGGTGGGGCCCCAGAGGCAGGTTAGCCGGCTCCCCAGCTGAGGCGGCTGCCGAGAAGCTGACCTCGCACCGAGCAGCCTCGCGGCCCTCCTCGGGCTGTGCCACAAGGCACACGGGGCCCAGAACGGGCTCCTTCCAAGCTGTCGCCCTCAATGCGCCAGCCAGCCACCTCTCCTACACGCTCTGGGTCACCTGGAGCGCGGGGCAGCCTGGAGCCCCCGTGGTACCCACCCCTCATGCTTGACGTGTGCCTTTCAGGCCCTTCCCCAGCACCTCCGCCCTCCCCCCGGACCTACCGTATCATTTCACCCTGCTGCCACTCGCAGAGCTGGGACAGAGGCTCCAGGAAAGGAAGGAGTGGGGCTTTGCCCCTGGAGGCCGGGGCTGCAGCTCCCTCTTCCCTCTGTCTCCTCGACACAGATTCGGGCCACACAGATGTCCCTTAGGTCCTGCTCGCTGATTTCTTAGGTCTCTGGGGTGACAAGGCAGGGAAGGGGTGATCATCGATGGCACAGTAGGAAACCAGCCAGGGCAGAGGCCCATGGCCTGAGGTCCACAGCCCCAGCCTGTCGGCCCCTTGGACCAGGCTGTGAACGCCGACGGCTCCCCGACCAGGCTCACCGCAGAGATAGGCCACAAGGGGGCAGCCCTGGGGTGCTCTGCTCGTGCCCCTGGCCTGGCTCCCTCTTGGCCCACTCCGGGCAGGGTGTAGGGAGGAGAGCAAGCGAAAGCCAGCTGGTGAGCGGTTGTCAATGTTTATTGAAAGACGGGGTGGAGGGTGGGCGCCAGCGGCAGCAACCTCTACCAGGGCACGGGCCGGGGGAGGGGCCGAGAGGAGGCTCTAGGGCTGAGGGGCAGGTTAGGCCAGGGCCAGGGAAAGCCTGGCAGGCGCACAGGCCTGCCAGGATGGGCGGCAAGGCACTGGCCCAGGTCCAGCTCCGGGCCACACGGCCCGGCTGAACGGCGGAGGCTGGCACTGCCCTACTGCAGGGAGTGCGCCTCGTCACCCTGGGCAGCAGCGTTACCGAGCCCCTGGCTCAGGCCTTGAGACTCGGGCCGTCGGGTGGCACGTCCATGGGCTCGACACGGGCCCAGCTAAGGGCATATGCTCATCAGCCCAGGCGAGCAGCTCGGCGGCGCGGTGCAGAAACCATGAGCCGGGTGTGCACGTGGCCCTCGGCTCCGCCTGGACGTAGCAGCGGAAGAGGCTGCCCAGGCTGTAACCCTTGCCGCCCTGGGCCCGGGTGCCATGGCTGTGGGCATGGTCCAGGCCCCGCGGCACCGGCAGCGTACCCAGGCAGCTCCGTGCACAGCAGGGGGAAGTCATAATCGAAGCCGTTGTGCGCCACGAGGCACAAGGGGCCCTCCTGGTAGCTCAGGAAGGCCTGCGGTGTACGCACCACAGCGCTGTCAAAGCCGGCCTCCTGGCACCTGGCCAGGCCCTCGCTGCTCACGCCGGTGATCTCGCTGGCCTTGGCAGTGAACGGGCACTCCGGGCTCATGCAGAGCGTGAGCTCATCCGGGACCTGGGGCAGCACCGGGGCATCAGACTCATCGCGCTTGGGGTTCTCCAGCGAGGAGCGGTGGATGGCAAACGGAGATCTCGGCGATCTTGGGGTCCACACTGGGGAGCCCGGTGGCTTCCAGGTCCAAGAAGACGAAGGTCTCAGCCTGGGGTCCCTTGGACATGGGGATGTTTTCACAGGGACAGTGAAGCCTACAGCTGCCCAAACAAGAGGCACAAAACCTGAGGGCCAAAGAGATGGGGATGCCTGGAGTTGGCCACCCACAGCCGTGCCCATGGCCAAGGTTCCAACCCTTCTGGGTTCACTTCCTGCCACTTCCCAAGCTGGGACCCAGAGACCAGGCCCTGTTACTTCTGTCCAGGATGAGGTGTCCTAGGGGGCTTGTCACCCCATCCATTTTGTCCTTCAGTCCCTCCCCGACCATCCCCACTACTACCACCTAGTAAACAGCATAAGGAAGGCCTGATGTGCCCAGACCCCAGCCCAGAGGCCTCTGCCTCTTGCCTCCAGTATACGGACAGGAAGACCATGCCAGGTCCATGTCACTGGGGACTTGGGGAGGTGCAGCCCAAGACGGTATGGTCACGGACACACAGTGGCCAGGCGCCTCAGGCACAGCACCCCAGGTACACACACACAAGAGGGCACCTGAGAAAGCCCTCCCAGTGATCCCCAGCCTCCCTGGCTTGGCCTGTGCCCTGGCACGCGGGTGCTGGCCCCAACTCAGCCCCCCGCCTGTCTCCGGGCCGCCGGCAGCTGCCACGCTGGCTTACCGGGAGCGGGCGCTGCTCGGCTTCCTGGGCTGTTGGGCAACCGGCTCCACACAGGCTGCTCCGAGCGGCCTTTAATCTGTGGCCGCGCCCCCCTCCCCCCAGCTGCCTGTCGGGCAACCAGGAGGCCTGAGGCTGCAGGACCTGTGTGGCCGGCTCGCGGCCCCCTCCCTTGCCCACAGCCGCTGGGACACATGTCCCGTGTTTACAGATCGGAAATCCAGCTCCTGGGCCGCAGGCGGGGTCCCAACAACGAGCGAGCAGCGCAGCCCAGGCCGAAGGAACGTGTTGTCACAGGCACGAGGAGGAAGCCCGAGCCCTCCGCCCAGCCCTGCCTCCCAGTGTGACTTAGGTTCAACACCCAGCCCCAAGCTGGGGCATCTCCCACGGGGGCATCTCCAAGGCACAGCTCCCCGCCGTCACCAGTGAGCCGGTTGCCCCTCGTGAAGCTGAAGTGAGCTGTGAGGACAGGCCTTGGTGCGGGCTCATCTTCCACCAGGAATGGGAGATGGTATCTGTTTCTCGGATATAAGGACCCAGAACTTCTCAGGAGCCTTTAGCGGAGGCTGCCAGGGAAGGAGCAAGGGAAGCGAGGCAGGCGGAGGCAGCCCTCCACCGAGCCCTGTGAGATCGGGTGTGGGGGCAGCCCGGAGCCACCCAGACCCCAGGCTCCGGGGCCTTCCCAGCCCCAATGGCTCAGTCGAGGGTGAAGGGCACAGTCAGAACAGGAGGGGAATGAGACGGCCCTCCGTGGTCCAGGAAGCGGGTGACCTCATCCCCGGGACCTCCTCCCGGGGCAAGACATGCCAGCACTCGGCAGTGGGCGCTCACAGGCCCAGTCTCCTGCCGCAGGTCTTCCAGAGTCCCCTGGTCTGTAAAGCTGTCAGTGAACCTGGACTGTGGTGCCCAGAGGCCTGCCCGTCCTCCCACCTCCCAGGGCAGCCATCTGGGGGATGCCCCAGGCAGGCAGGGGACCAGGCCTGGGGGCTCTGGCAGCCCAGGTGGGAGGGGGCCCAGCCCCTGGAGCCTCCTTGCCTGCAGCAGCCACAGGGTCCTTGGGGAAACGAAGGTGCAGATGCAGGGGCAGGGCAGCGTGGGCGCAAGCGAGGCGGCGACCAAGCGCCGAGGGATGCCCCTCCCCCACGGCCTTCCGCCTGACGCTGGGCTCAGGGAGGCGGGGCCCCACCAGTGGTGCCGGCTCCCGCGCTTGAAGGGAGGGAGGTGGCTGTGAACGGCGCCCTGCTCACGGGAGATGCAGAGAACAGCTTCCTGGCCAACCAATCAGGCCACCGGCAAAAATCCCCCAGGCCAGTGCCGGGCGACCTGAGGAGGAAGGAGGAGGAAGCACACGCTCCACTGGCCGCGACCCAGACGCAGCGGGCGCCAGCGGCCAGGCCGTGGGGCAGCAAGGAGACCTCACGGGGCATCCCCAAGGCCGGCCCCAGGGGAGGCAGCGGAACGGGGCAGGGGGCGGGCGGGGAGCTCTGGCGGCATTCAGCCAGAGGTCGTGACGAGGCATCACCAAGCTTAACAGGCAGTGGCGGCGGCTCGTGGGACAGGCAGGATGGGGCAGACAACCGAGCAGCCCAGGCCGCACAGACGAGGGCAGGATTCACTTCGTGATACAACAAAAACTAACACACCACCGTAAAGCAATTATACTTCAAGAAAGATGTTAAAAAAAAAAAAGTAGGCTGGAGGCAACTTCTTAGAACCTGAGCTTTCTTTTGTCCCCAGCTCACACCGCCCCGCCCCACCTCCGGGCCCTCGTCACGCCCCCCCCAATCGCTGATGGTACGGAGCACGTGGAGGGCAGCCCGGGGAGCACGGGGGCTGGCTGCTGCCTGGCTCTTCGGGGCAGAGCGCCCTGCTCCCAGGCTACTGCAGGCCATTGGGCAGGCCATCGTTGAAGACCTTGTATTTCCAGGTTACCCCTCCCATTCTGATGGCTGCAGAGAAAAGAAAACAGCAAAGTCAGTCCAGCACTTCCCAGCCCGTCTCTCCACTGGCCTTCCTCAGGTCCCAGGCCCCACCCCCACCCCCACCCCCGAGCCAGGAGCCGTGAAGGGAGCCAGGGCCCGGTGAGCACGGCTGGAAGCCCCCGCGGGCGCCAGGCCGAGCCCCAGGCCGGGGTCCACTCGCTTGGTCACGTCCCTGCCCACCCCTGTCCCCGGAGCCCAGGAGCGAGGGGCTGTTCTGATTTTGATGCTGTGTGGATTTTAGTCAGACCAGCAACCGGTGCACACCCGTCCTCTGCCCTCCCACACAGCAACGTCGGCAACTGGCATTTGGTTGCGCCCACCCCAAGGGCGACTCTGAAGTCAGGAATCATGCGGTGGGCCTCAGCCACCCTCCCTACTCACCATCGACACTCCCTCTGGGGACGGTCACGTCTCTCCGCAGATAGGATTTGGGGGTGTCACTTGCCTTTACTAAATCCTCAGGTTTTCCCAACCTCTAGACGCCCCAGCCCCGCTCTGCTCCCGGGGCTCCCCCGACCCCGGGCGCGTCCTCAGCTCACACGTCTCTCCTTTGTTCCGGGCCCTCGTCCTGCCTTGCCTTCTCTTGGCTCAGGGCTTGGCTGGGTCGTGTTGTCTCTGGAAGCCTGGGCCCTGCTGCTGCGTCCCAGCTACTCCAGATTGCAGGAGACTAGGCCTGGGGATGCGTCTTCGCGGTCCACCTGCTCTGTACTCAGCCCTCAGCTCTGCGACCTCCGCCCTCCTCCTTCCTTCCTTTCTCCGCATCAGGCCTCTGTGCTGCTTTTCTTTGTCCTTGTTTTGTTTATCCGCCCCATTCTTAACTCCTAAGGGTGCCTGCTTGCGCTTCTCCTTGTTGGTGTTTCCTAGGTATGTTTGGACAAGATACTATGTTAATTCAACTTGGTTGGAAAGTTCTGTTATCTGAATGACCCATGAGACCTACTTTTCCAGGTCTTTCTTCTCTCTTCCATGGTGTTGGTCCAGGCTGGGGAGAGGAGGCCCTCAGAGGCCAGAAAGAGGTGGCTTTCACCTGGCCACCAGCCGTGTCAGGAGCCCGAGCTTGCCATGCATGTCGATCATTTTCCTCACAGAAGAGCAGGCTAGTCTCCCTGGGAGCGCCAATCTGTACGGACCTGCTCTGCTTACGCCCTCCGCTTCCAGCCCACCTGCCACCGTCCCCGCCCTGGGACTGCCGGCCACACCGCCGTGGGGCTGTCCTCGTGGTTGCAGCTTTCTCCCCCCATTGCATCCATCGAATTGCCTCCATGGACTTCGCTGCTGCCAGAAACCTGTTTGTTTTCAAAATGCATTGATATTTTGATGGCCTGGGAGGCAGAAGGGGCTTTGGGTCCGCCCAGTCGAGCCGGTGACGGGTGAATGACGATGGGACGAGCTGCCCACCCACGTCGCCAAGGCCCTGCCCACACACTCGAGGCCACGGCTCTGGGCGCCAGCCCTGTAGGCGCACCCAGTCCCCTCACTCAAGCCCCTCACTTCAGGTGTGGGGACGTGTGACCAACATAGCCTGGCTACTGGCACCCAGATCGGTGGCCTAGCTTCTTATACGGGGAGGTGAAGTAGCACAGACACACGGACCTCCCACAGTGGTGGGCCCGAGGCCGCAGAGACCAAGGCCCTTACTCTCTCAGGTAGACACAAGGGAAACGCCAAGGCCCTTCCAACTGGCCCCTGGCGTGGAGTTGCCAGGGGTCATTTCTCTGCTGTGTCTATCGCCCAAGAACGAGTCTCAGACAACACGAGGAAGCGACGCTGACCACAGCGCTCGCACTCTAGACTCCCTGGAGTCCATGGCGAGCAGACACTTCTCTGCAGGCACAACAGGGGAAGCGGAGGGGTTCACGCAGCTTAGACGGGAAAGGCGAAGGCTGCCGCTGTCCTGTGAGCGCGGGGCAGGTGGCACGCCGTGGAGAGCACTCGCGGTCACTAACGTACTAACGAGAGCATGGGTACTGACAACAACTACACACACGGGGTGAGACTCACAGCAACAGCGGTGATGAGGATAAACGTTAGGATGGGTGTTTAAATGGAGGCTTCTGCTGCAGTTCAGTCAGAAAGAGGCACTCCTGGGTGCCCAGGTATACACATGGTGAGCGCGTGCACGAGGCCAAGAGCGGCGAGAAGGCCCGCGAATTCACGCAGACAGCCCCCCAAGGGAGGGCTCGGGGCTATGTGGCCTGAAGCCAGTCCTTGGGGGTGCACTGGGTGGGGGGGACTGACAGGCAAATGCTGGAGTCGCCGTTGCCTCAGGCGGTGGATAAGAGTTGGGGCAAACAGTAGACTAACCAGAAGGCGCAGAAGGAGAGGATGGGAAAGGAGATGCCCACGAGGGCTCTGCAGAGCTCTGACAGTCCTGGGAATCTAGAAGGCCACGCGCACGCCCCGGGGTTGTGCGGGCACCCAGGAGAGACCTGAGACGGCCCTGAGCCGGTGCCTCTGCTCGGCCTCTAAGAGGGTGGGAGCAACAAGAAGTGCGGCGGAAGGAAGAGTCGTCAGCCACCTGGCCGAGCGTGGATGAGAAACACGAAGCTACGTGTACCCAAGGAGCTCAAAAACCTCCACATGAGAGAAACGCAAAGCGACCCGCACCAAGACACGCTATAATCAGACCGCCAAAAGCCAAAGGGCAAGAGAGGTCGGAGAACGGAAGAGAGAGGGGACTGTGCAAGGGCCTCGGCTACGAACCGATGAATGTCAGCAGATCACAGACCCTCACGTGGGCGGTGGGCGCACAGGGAGAGAATTCTCAGCGGGCAGGGACAGCGCTTGGCCGCGGGCAGGCAGAGGTGGTGGGAGTCTCTAGCGTGCGAGGCATGTTCCATTTCTTAGCCGGGGTTGTGGTTACACAAGTACTGGCTTTAAAGTCATTGGAACTGGATTGAAGGGGAAATATCCAACTTTTCACTTTTCTCTCTCTAAGACTCAGAGAGAGAAAAGGCCATTTTTCTTATCACAAAAGAACAACAACAACAAAAACCTTTTCTGAGTGTTTTTTTACCTAAGAAAAATAGACTTACTCAGGAAAAAAAGTTTAAAATTAAATTCAGATACAACTTTGCCCCTATCCAACAGCAGAAAGGTTGGAAGGTTCAAAGCCAGCGCTGACGAGGATCAGTAAGATGGAGACCGCTGGCCTCACTGACAAGACAGCGGGAACCCCGCCTCGGGATGGAAGCGCAAATGTCGAAACATGTTCACTGTGACCTTTTTTAAACATTGACCATCAGAGGAGAAATTCTCTGTGTAATACATGTTCGCTGGGGAATATGTGAAGGCTGCAGAACAGGATAAAGAAAGACTAAACGAACTAAAACACCTCTGATTCCAACACAGAGCAAACCAGCGTCCATGTTCTAGCTGAACTCCTAGAAGGGATTCTTCTACATTTTTTTCCCTTTAGATAAGTGAAATCATACTGTATATTTCTTTTTTGTGTGTTTTTTTTTTTTTTTTGCGGTACGCGGGCCTCTCACTGTTGTGGCCTCTCCCGTTGCGGGGCACAGGCTCCGGACGCGCAGGCTCAGCGGCCATGGCTCACGGGCCCAGCCGCCCCGTGGCATGTGGGATCCTCCCGGACCGGGGCACGAACCCGCGTCCCCTGCATCGGCAGGCGGACTCCCAACCACTGCGCCACCAGGGAAGCCCCTGTATATTTCATTTTTAACCTGCATTTTCCTTTTAACATTACACATTTGCTCATGTCACTGTAATCAAGTTTTGAAACAACAAATACCGTCCCACCATATTCATATACCAGAATTTACTCAAGCATTACCCAAGGGTAAAACCTTGGATTGTTTCCATTTGTCACTATTGTAAATCCTGCGACAGCATCATGTGAAACGGTATAAAACTAAAAATGACCTACAGGGTCAGTAGTAGAAAATGTTAAGTAAATTATAGCAAATGCCTGAAAGGAAGTGTCTGATGATTAAAAATGTGACTTCAAGAACATGGGAAAACGCTTAAAATGAGATCCACGGGAAAGAATATAATAGTGTACACATGTTGTAATTCTACTCGCCTTACACAAAGAAATAAAAGATGACGAGAGGAAACGGAATAGAGGGAAACAGACCAAAATATTAACACCGACCATCTCTGGGCCACCACATTACGTAATGTTTTTAGTTTACCTCTGCACGTCTTTACGTTACGTCTTTACGTTATCCCAATTTCCTACAATTAATGTTTTTATTTTATAATCCGTCAGAAGAGTTTTCAAGGGAAGGAAAACCTTAAGCATTGGAAAAAGAAGAAGAAAAGTGAGGGGCCAGTCCCCAAATGCGGGTCAAGCACAGAAGGAGGCAGGCACTAAGCGGAGGTGCACCGTGAAGGCCCTGTCCCTGCCCACCAGACGGGTGGCCACAGCCACAGAAAAGTGGTGACCACATACCTAGACTCATCACAGAATTGTTGCTGCCCCAACAGATCTGCTTGCCCTGCTGCTGCTTCGCCATCCGCACGGCTTTCACCGAGGTGTCAGTGACCTCCACGACCGCTTTCAACAGCTGGGAGGGAGGGAGGAAGGGAGGGAGGGAGGGAGGGAGGGGACTTGTGGGTTTGAATGCTGGTGGTCTGACCCACAGAAGGTGTCTCCTGCTTCCCACCCAGGTTGACGCCAAACATGTGCGTCCACCCACCAGCCCAGGGTGAGGGCAGGTCTCCCAGCTGGAGACTCACCCATCAGAGCTCCCCAGGCTAGCTCCTCCCCCCTGGCCCAGCGGGGACGCCACACTATCACGGACCCCATCCCACACTGAGGCCACGCAAAGCCAGGGTCACGGTGGGAAAAACACTGTCCCAAAGTAAAAGGGCATTTCTGCTGGGAGAGGATGTGCCCTAGCTCAGCCTGTCGGTAAAACTGCAAAGGACAAGCCGGTCAGAGGTTCGGAAGTCTAGGAGCTTTTTTGTTAAAAAACCAAGGCCAGCATCATGGAAGCCCTGAGCACATGTCAGAGTTCCACGCATGGTGACTGTACTCACAACCGTAACCAAACCTAGCATTCCAGGCCAGCCTCTGGGGCTCTGAGTCAATACTGATGTAGTCAGCGCAGCAGCGTGAGGCCACTTTTTCTCATCTGTCTGAACCGGGTCAAGGGCACAGACAGGCAAACTTCTGTCTATCTGTCTGGCATAGTTCTTGGCCACACAAGAACGAACAGGCTGTGATACATTTGGGTGTTTCGTGAAGACAGAGTGAGGCCAATACAGGGACAGAAGCTGGAGGCGGGACGAGGGTCTCCCACATTCAGCTAGGACCCAGTGCAGGCCATGGCACCGTGAGAAATGCCTGCCCCAACCCGCCACCCACTCGCAGGGAGTCCAAGCCTGTCCAAGCCCTCAGGTCCCTCACTGGGGGCTAGGGTGGCGCCTGGGAGGGAGAGGGAGGGGTGAGGGTGACGCTTACTTGGCTGCATGAGGTCAGAGTCTGGTACACGGCCTGGATGATGGGGCCGCACGGGCGGAGGTTGGGGCCTGGGCGCTGGCAGCAGTCTCCCAGCTCATCGTCATAGACTTGCAGGAAAGCCACGATGAGCTGCCGGAAGTCAGAGATGACCAGGCGCAGCTTCTGGTCTAGGGTGCTGGCGTCGGCCCCACCCACAGCGGCTCCTTGCTTGCGCTGCGCAAAGCACTGCAAGGCCAGAGGCGGAGGGTCCCTCGGGGCTGCCCTGCCTGTCGCGCGGCACCAGGGCCCTAACCCACTTTGTGAGGCGGGGTCTGCCGCCCACTCCACGCTTCCCCGAACTGGGAGACGGACAGAAGACCAGAGGCCTGCATGGGCCTCAACATCCTCCTCGCGACCTCAGTAATGAGGCTGGGTCCAGGGCTGCGGGGAGGGCCACACGCCGAAAGCCCACCCGAGGACGGTCCTGTCCACTCCTCAAAGAGCCTCCCCACTCCTGCCTTCACGGAGCCTGAGTACCCATCACATTCTAGAAACTGGTGGGCACCCACCACCTCGCTTAGGCCTCCCGACACACTCATCGTAAAGACGGGGTGTCTGAGGCTGGGGTGGGCGACGTGCCTCGCCTTAGGACAGGTAGCGGGGCCCCTGCGCCCCTGCGGCTGGCGCCTCACCTCCACCCTGAGCGACTGCAGCTTCGAGGCACTCTCCTGCAGCTGCCGGGCCAGCTCTGCCACCTTGTCGTCCTCTGACTCGATGGAGGGGCTGGCCCTGCAGGGAAAGAAGGGGGGACACTTCTGCCCTGTGCCATCACGGGCACTGGGGCACCTGTGGGCCACGCACAGAAGGCTCTGTCCCAGGTAACAGACCGAGCGGGGCGTGTACCTCTGCCAGGCATTGCTCTGCTTGTCGAGAAGTGGCTGCACGCCCAGGGGCCACGCGTCACACTCGGGGCTCAGGAGCATCTGCAGGTGGGGGCTCAAGAAGAACTCCCCCAGCAGCGCCTCATTCTTCTCCCGGGTGTCCTCGAAGTGCTCTTTCACACTGCAAAGGCAGCCCCAGGGCCACGCCATCACCGGCCAGAGACCCAAGAGGCCAGATGAGACCGGGCAGAGAGGCCAGGAGAAGGCATCTCCTCCGGTCTCCGAGAGCCCACCCACGTGTGGAGACACCGCGGGTGCCCACCCTCCGCCGAGGTCAGCCCGTGTTCTCCGAGGCCCGCACCACACCTTCATGCTGACAGCCTGGCACCTCGGGTGGCACCCCGGGGTGGGGGTGGGGCTTCCTGCCTAGGCTTGCGGCCCACAGCTCCTGGGCCAGGGAGCAGCCGCCTCTACGGGAGCGGGGAGCAGAGCCCCAGCCGGAGCTGTGCCCGGGGCTGGGCCCCTAGCCCCTCCAGCGCCAGACGGAGGACCAAGGGCGCCCACCGGCCGTTCCAGGGAGGGCCCGTCCCGAGCCTTTACCTGTGGCAGCTGGAGCCTCCGACAGTCAGGCTCCGGACCACGTCCAGCAGCTGGTCCATGAAGCGCAGCTGCTTCTGGGCACAGGCCCGGCCCTGGGCAGGAAAGGCCACATGCACTCACTGGCCAGGCATGCCACGTGCCCCCAGCCCGCAGCTGGCCCCTACCCAGTAGCCTCGTGGACTGGCCTGGGGCCCCTGGCACAGCAAGACAGGCCATGGCTGTGGCCTGCGCCGAACCCACTCCTTGCGGGGAACGAGAGCTCGTCCCCAAGGGGCGGCAAGCAGCCAGGCCTTACAGCCAGGCTTCCCAAGTGGCAGCCGACTCAGCCCCCTGCCCCAAAGGCGGCTGGGACTCCCGGCAGGGAGCTGTCTGGCCAGGAGCTCAACTCCTTCCTCCTTCCAGAAAGGGGAGGAGGCTCACGGCTGATCCCCATGATGTAAATACAACCTGAGGGGCCCAGCCTGCTCCCTAGAGCCCTGCATAAGCAAGGATGCTGGGAGGTAAGCTGGGCCCGGCTCTCCGCTCGAGCTCCTCGTCGGCCTGCCCTGACACACCGCTATTCTGGGGAACGCACCAGAAGGATGCGCTCAGCCAGCATCACCGGTGACTCAGTATAAAGCCCTCCAAGAAGCACCTGCATTTAAAGTGGGCTGAGAGCTCGGTGCTTTGTGACCACCTAGGGGGGTGGGAGAGGGAGGGTGGGAGGGAGACGCAAGAGGGAGGAGATGTGGGGATATATGTATACGTATAGATGATTCACTTTGTTATAAAGCAGAAACTGACACACCATTGTAAAGCAATTATACTCCAATAAAGATGTTTAAAATAAATAAATAAAGTGGGCTTAGAGGGAGAGGGCTGAGAGGCTCCTGGTGGCATCTCAGGCCGGGCAGCCCTGTGTGGGGAGCAGATCTGGGGACAGGGCCACATTCTGCTATCATGTTTGCAGCTCAGTTCCCCGTTCACGAGTCTCACGGCTGCGGCTGCCTGGCTCTCGGCTGTGTAGCCAAGAGCTACCTCCTGCCAGTGTCCTTGCCCAAACAGGCAAGGACACCACCTATACACCTATTCCTGGGAATAGGAGGTGGGAGGTGGGACACTGTCTAGACAGAGGAAATCCTGGGCTGAAATATGAGACCAAGCGCCACTCAGGATCTCACAAAGCCTTGACCAGCGGCCAGGGTTGCGTGCCGTCCCCTCCTCAACAGACCCGGCTCCAGGAGACCCCCCCAAGCCCAGGAAAGGGTAAGTGTCCCTCACAGCCTGTACACTGAAAGCTACAAAACATCTCTAAGAAAAACTAAAGAAAACCTGAACACGTGGAAACACAGCCCATGCTCAAGGATAGAAAGAGTTAATATGGCTGATGGTAATACTTGCCAAGGTGATCTACAGATTCCACACAATCTTCATCAAAATCCCGATCGGATTTTTTGCACAAATTGACAAGCTGATTCTAAAGTTCATATGCAAATTCAAGGGACCCCTAATAGCCAAAACAACCTTAAAAAAGAGCAAAGTTGGAGGATTCACATGTCACAATTTCCTACAAAGCTACAGTGATCAAGGCAGTGTGGTACTGGCATAAGGACAGACATATAAACCAATGGAATAGAGTAGAGAATCCAGAAATAAACCCTCACTTTTACGTTAACTGATTTTCCACAAGGATGCCAAGGTCTTTTCAACGGTGCTGGGAAAACTGGATAGCCACATGCAGAAGAATGAAGTTGGATGCATACCTTACCCCACACATAAAGCTAACTCCAAATGGGTCAAAGGCCTAAATATAAGAGCTAAAACTATAAAACTCTTAGAAGAAAACACAGGTGTCAATCTTAATGGCTGGATTTGGCAATAGATTCTTATATATGAAACCAAAAGCACAAGCAACAAAAGAAAACTAGATAAACTGGATTTCAACAATGCTAAAAACTTCTGTGCTCCAAAGGACACATCGAGAAAGTGAAAAGACAAGCCACAGAATGGGAGAAAACATTCGTAAATCGAATATTTGATGTGACTTACATCCACGATATATAAAGAGTTCTTACAACTCAATAATAAAAAGACAAATAACCCAATTAAAAAGTGGGCAACGGAAGCGAATAGAGACTTTTCTCCAAAAAAGATATATAAATGGCTAATAAGCACATGAGAAGATGTTCAACATCATTAGTCATCAGGGAAACGCTAACCCTTCACACCCACCAGGATGGCTGGTGTCAAAAAGACAAGAACAAGTGCTGGTGAGGATGCGGAGAAACTGGAACCCTCGCACATTGCTGGTGAGGATGTAAACAATTGTAAAATGGCGGCTCCTCAAAAAGTTAAACAATTCCACTCCTAGCTATATACCCAAGAGAACTGAAAACACGTCTTCTGTCACAAACATATAAAGAACAGTCACAGCGTTGCTTGTAATAGCCAAAATGCGAAAATAATTCTTTCAAATATTCTTTTTAAATTTTAAGGGTAGGTGCAGGGTTTCTTTGACTGATATGGGGGTGGGTTAGGCCTGCCTCTGCATGGAAGCCCACGGGTGGGCAGCACATGGGGGAAAGTGCAAGGGCTCAGGAGCCAGAAGCCTGGGTTTGAGGCCAGGCTCTGTCACTGGGTAAGAGAGACTTGAGAGACTTGTCTGTCACCTTCCCCATGAGATGGGGCTAAGACAAGTACCTCCTGCCAGTGCGGGTGTGACAGTTACTGGCATGTAAAGTACTTACCACGGTGTCGGTGTGCATGAAGCCGTCCACCAAGGACAGGATGTGCTCCTGCCCCTTCGGTCATCACAAGCCAAAGATCCTTCCCGGCCTCCTCAGCCACCCTCCCCTCTCGGCGCTAGGGATGGCTGGGGCCTACCCAAAGGAATCCTAGGGGTTCCTGCCCCAGGGGGCTAAGGAGCGGGGACTGTGGGCGCTAGCTCCTGGGCCTGAGGGAAGAAAGCCCTCCCATGCCCACCCCAGCGTCACCGAGGCCCCCGGCCCATGGGGACAGAGGGCCTTCTGTTACCTTCAGGAGCTCGTGGTCATCCAGCCCACACAGCATCAGCTCATGGCCCAGTTTCACCATCTCTGTTGGAACACAAGGACCCAGTTACCACAGACACCCACCCAAACAGCAAGGACACCACACACCCATGCAGGGTGCCGAGTGCTTCCCTGGTAAGGGTGCTCCTGCTGTAGCGTCAGCGGGCCCAGCACCCATGAGGCCGGGTTGGGCCTGCAAGACCCAGGTATACAAGGATGCAGGTGGAGGACACACCAGGTGCCAGGACTGCCTCTTGCTGTGTGACCTATACCCAGTCACTGCCCTTTTCTGGGGGCCAGTTTCCTCACCTGAAATAAGAGGTCGCACTCAGTGCTCTTCCATATAGGGAACTCTTGCTTCTAGCAGAAGCCAGCCAGCTGCCTGAGGAGCCCACAGAGGCCAGGGAACCTTCCAAACATGCTGTGTGTCACTGTTTCAGAGACCTCGCCAAGCCAAAGCAAAAGGAACCATCTCACATTTGTCAATCTCCTGCACACCTTTCATGCCAGCATGTCCCTTCCTTTTGCTGGCAACCCTAGGAGATGGCAACCCTTTCATCTCACAAATTGGGAAACTGAGTCCCTGCGTGGTGCAAGGAATGCTGGGCCACGGCTTCCAGGGAGCCCTGGGCATTTTCTGAGTAACCACCTGGTATACGAAGAAAGGCCAGAACTTGGAGCCAGAAAGCCTGGGGTCAGTGCTCGCTCCATACCCCTCCCCCCAGCCCTGCAGCAATGCCCTTACCCTCACAGCTCCCACCCTCATATGCCTCAGTGGCAGGACACACATCTGCTTTGGAAGGTTTGCTGCTAGAAGCAGAGCATCTCCAGTCATCCTGGAGACACGGTACAAATGCCAGTTATACCCCCAGCACACGTGCTCAGCCCACACCCCTTCACCCCGAATCCTTGCGTACGCCCTGGCCTCCCTCTCACTTAGCCCACATCCGAGTCTCATCGTGGCCGGACTCGTGCCCTGTTAGACCCAAAGGCAGGCTGCAGCCCTCCTCAGAATAAAGGCCAACATCCTTCTGCGGCCCACAAGGCCGGCCTCATCTGGCCCCGTGGCCCCTCTGACCCCATCCCAGCCCTTGCCCTCACTCTACACTCTACGTCAGCCACCCGGCCTCCTGGCTGCTCCTCCAAGCTGCCAGCCACACACAAGCCTACCTCAGGCCCCTTGCGCTTGCTGTCCTCCTGCCCTGAACGCTAACCTTCCTGATACCTGCCTGGCTCCCTTCCTCCCTTCCTGCATGGCTGTTTTTTTAAACAAAGGCCTTCCCCTGCCACCTTGTGTCAACAGCTCCACCCTCCTCCCAACCCACCCGAGCACCACCTTGCCTTCACCTGGCTTGTCTGCGGCGCTTCTCACCATCTGATGCACTGAGAATTGGCCGCCTTCTGTGCATCAGCTGTCTCTCCCAGCTAGCAAGTGAGCTCCGTGAGAGCAGCACAGCTCACTGCTGCACCGCCAGCACCTAAAACAGTGCCGGGTGCACAGCGGGTGCTCCATAAACACCTGTCACGTGAATTTGTGGCTTCTAACCCCCCTACCTGTCCCGGTTTCTCCCAATGATACTCTTTCACAAGCACTCGTGTCTACCACCTGCTCTGCCACTCAGCGCACTCCCATGGGGTGGGCAAGGCTGAGCACCCACACTTTACAGAAGAGGAAACTGAGGCAGGGAACGGAAAGGGCCAGGGTTGGCACCTGTGCGTGCATGTGTGTTAGAGGATCCAGGTGTGGCCTGATGACCAGGCTCGCCCGGCCTCGACACGGTCCCATCAGGAGGAAAGTGGCGGACATGACAGTGCTGGGGAGAAGGGCAGCGCCTCTGTGCAGCCCAGGCCGGCCCCCAGGCCAGCCCCGCAGGCTCCAAGACACAACCCCTGCTCTTCTGGCCCACTGCAGCCTCAGGGACAACTGTCCCCAGATAACTAACTTGGCAGTGCCAGCAGCGGCACGGGTCAGGAATCTGGGGTCCAGTTAACCCACCCTGGAGCTGGTGGGGGGAGGGAACACAGGCCCCTGGAAGGATGGACCTTTGGAAACACTGTTGTGTGGGCGGAGAGCCAGCCACCATCTTGAGGACTGCAATGCACTCCCCTTTACCTAATGTTCATGGCTGGGTTAAGGACAGTTTCTGCCAAAAAGCGATCAAAAAGAAGCGGTTCCAAGATAAGGCCCCACAGGCCCACAGAGCGCTGCCCAGCGCGCTCCCGGGAATGCCTCATGTCGCGTGCACGCACACACCCCAGTGCAACGCGGACGGACCGCTGGTGGCGTCGGCGAGAACGGCTGTCTCTGCCCCCAGCACCTCCGTGGATGGGCTGGCAGGGTCTCCTTCACGTGTGCAAGGGAGGGTGGGTCCTAGCAGGCTCTGGTAATATCCACGGAGTGCGCACCATGCAGGAGAAACCACCAGTCCAATGGGAAATTCGCGACCTGCTAAGGAGGCCGTGCACCAGGTGAGAATGGCCCCGAACCCGCCATTCAACACGAGACTCCCACAGCGGAGACCCACCTTGGATCTTCACCTCGGCTGAGGCCCCCTTAGGTGAGCTGAACCTGTCTTGCCAGGAGGGACAGACCCTGCAGGGAAAGAGCAAAGCCCAGTCAGGCCTGAGTGGGCTGCAGGGGGCCCTCACACCCCTCCTTACACATGCTCTCAAAAGCGAATCTTTGTGCCTAGGTGCTAAATACCACTGGAACACTCACTTTAAAATGGATAATCTCATGTGATCTCAACTCCGTAAATTATCAGAGAAACAAAAAACCAAAATATTTCTGAACGCTTACCTCAGAAATGTGAATGTGAATACTGAAATTAAAATTCTCACAATAAGGCTTCCCTGGTGGCGCAGTGGTTGAGAGTCCGCCTGCCGATGAAGGGGACGCGGGTTTGTGCCCCGGTCCGGGAAGATCCCACATGCCGCAGAGCGGCTGGGCCCGTGAGCCGTGGCCGCTGAGCCTGCGCGTCCGGAGCCTGTGCTCCGCAACGGGAGAGGCCACAGCAGTGAGAGGCCCGCGTACCGCAAAAAAAAAAAAAAAAAAAAATCTCACAATAAAAGACATGAAATGACTGCCCAAGAGAAAACACTGAGTTCCTCAGAGCACTGAGCTCTTTATCAGGAGGAACCCGGGGGCTGACTTTTCTTGCAATCATGGCGCAGGTCTATTTGGAGGATGTCCGAAACGGCCTTCCCTGCTCTGGCGTCCTTGCGGGCCTGGCTTGGGCCCCCTCTCGCACCTCTACGTGTGTGCCTGCCCTTCTCCGCCTGCAGCGCTTTCTTCCCGCCCAAGCCAAGCACACCGAGTTGGCTCCAGCTCATCCCATGAAGCCCACGGCTGACATCACCGCCCCAGGGAAGCCAGGGGCGGGCTGGACATGCCTGCAGCCAGCTTGGCATCCTTCCGTCACTGCGGGGCCTGGGAGCTGTCTTTCCACTGCGCTCTGACCGCCCAGATTTCAGGCTCACCGAGGCCAGGAGCTGACTTTCTGTTCTGTATTTCTAGGCCCTAACGTGGCAGCCAGCACTGAAATGGTGGCCAGCGGGCATTAATGAACGGATGGCCACAGCCCCATGTCACAGAATAATCTGCCATTAGTAAATGCCCATGCTGAGCTCTCTCAACAGAGGGAATGTTTTTAAACTAACATAAGTTAACAGGAGATGATGCTACCCCAGGTCACAGCTTTGAGCCAGCCTCCCAGCTGTCCCCCCGGCTTGGTGGAGCCCCAGCCTTGATGATGCCACACAGATAAACGGGACAGTGGCCACCTGTAAGCATCTTGCCTTAAGATGCCCAGCTGACGGGCAAGACCATTTCCAGACACAGAGCACATCCAAAGGCAGTAAGGGGTGCGATACACTGGCAGGCGTCACAAGTGACGCACAGCACAGGCCTCCCACTGGGTCTCTTCCATGAGGGGTGCAGTCTGAGCGCCGCGTCCCCAGCCCCAAGCTCCACGCCTGGCACAGCACCGAGGCCATGGGAACTTCGCTCCAGCTGCTTGCCAGGGAGCCCCAGGATGACTGGGGCCAGGACCCCGCCCTGCTATGGCAGTACGGGGGACCAAGCCTCAGCCCCAGGGACCTGCTGACTCACTGTCACGGTGGGAGAGGGCAGGGTCGGTGTTCGGTGGAAAAGGCTCACTGTTCCTTCCCTGTCTTCCCTGTTCCTTCCCATGCCTCCAAACGCCTGCATCCCAGGTCACACCGGCCCCAACTACGCTGGGGCCCTGGAAGCTAGTGGAGCCGCCCTGACCCGACCTGAGGCACCAGCCCCCCCCCCCTACTTGCAGGACTGCAGGGAAGAGGGGGCGGGGCAGCCACCCGTTCCGCCAAAGAGGGCTGGGCGAGTAAGGGCGGGAGGAGGAGCCCCGCTGTGTGAAAAGCTAGGAGGCTGGCCCTGGGCCTGGTTGCTAGGCAACCTTCCCACTCACAGAGCACCAGAGAGCAGAGAGCGCTCAGTGATCCATCAGGCTGGACCTCAGCAAACCACTTCAACACGCTAAAGAATAAATCCCCGAAAGCCTGAGTGACCTCACTCGAAAGGGCTTTCATTAGAGTTGATTTTCCTGAAGCAGCAGGGAGCAGGGCAGAAACTAACGGTGCTCAAGGCCTTGAACGCAAGTACAGCTCTTCGGGAGCCTTAACCTCAGCAATCTAGGGGCCCCACGGCTCTGCCCCGCCCGTGCTGAGGGCCAGCTTGGCATAGAGGACCCCAAGAGCCACCACGCCCAGCCCCCCAGCCAATGCCGCGTGCAGTTTCCAGGTTCCGCCCAGACAGGGGTGAATAGGTGGCCCTAAAGGAGGCTGAAGTGGTGAAGCCACGTGCAAAGAAGCCAGCAGGAAACTGGGAGAAACCGGACTGTGCAATCCTCTGGCCATCGAAAGGCCTACGGCACTTCTGCCAGCTTGGGAATCATAAAAAGCAACCGGACATTACCTGGTTGCTTCTTAAAAGGATTCTGTTTCTTGTATTTAAAAAAGCACTGAAAGCATTTGAGGACTGCAGCCAGAGGCTCTCACCCATGCCCCCTATGGCCAGCAGAGGGACCCAGTCCCCAGCTTGCACCTGGGCCAGGCAACTCTGGGCTGCCTCCCACGAGAGCCTCTCTAAGACCTGACTCTGGCCTCCCTCCGCCTGGGAGCGTGTTCAAGACCCCCGAACTAGCCCAGGCCATCCCCACTACTCTCTCTCCTCCCAGGTCCCTGGACCAGGCGCTGGTACCTCCAGGGCCAACAGTGCCTGTCATGAGAGCCATTGCCATTCCAAGCCAGGCTCCTGCCATCTTTTCCCAGGGCTCTTGCAGCAGCCTCCGTTATTGGTCTCCCTGCCTCCAGCCTCTCCCCTCCAAATCCATCCACCACAGGACTCCCAAGTCACCCTGCCAAAAATGCCAGTTCCAGTATGGCACTCCCCTGGTCCCGTGCCTGTCCTGCCCAGAGCGTAAAGTTCAAAGGCCTTCACGTGGCTTGGAAGGCTCCACGTGAGCTGCCCTGGGCTGCCATTCAGGCCACTGCCGCCCGGCTCTCCCTCCCACACCTTGACTCCCCGCTCCTGTGGAAACGAGTGCCCACCATGTCTCGTTCCCTCCCAGATCAAATGCCACCTCCTCCCTGCCAACGTCCACAGCACTCAAGACTGCAGAGGTGCGCCCAACACTGGGATCAGTGCCTGAGCCTCTGTGGCCACTGAAGTCCCAGCTCCTTGAGGACACCCATCCGTGTGTGAGGCACCTGGAATGGAACCCCGGTAAGCACGTGTCTGTGCACCTACTTGTCACCCCACAGCCTGGAGCATGTCTTACATATGTTCAACGCTGCACTGCGACCTGGGGCTGATGGCGGGGGTGGGGGTCCCACCGGGTGCCTGCCCTCCAGCAGCTCCCAGTGCTCTGGAGAGCCAGACAGGACAGCAGGCCAAGACCCAACCAACAGGCTGAGGGCTCTGGCAGGGGTGCGCTCAAAAGGCTGTGGGTGTCCCGAGGAAGGAGGACTACGTTTTGCCCCGGGAACTGGAGACTTCTGAAAAGGAGACAGGACGTGTGAGCTGGGTCTTTGAAGGCTGTATAGGAGTATGTGTGACATGCTTCCCTTGCACGGTGCCAGGCACACACACCCAGCTGCACCTTGACCCAAAGGACTTGGAAATGGGGTCTTGGCCCTGCCTGCCACTCCTCGGTGGCAAGACCTGAGACAGTTCTCGACTCCAGCCTGACCCTCAGCTTCCCAGTCTGAAAATGAAAGGACTGAAGTACATCATTCCCCAGGTCCCTGCCAGCTCTGAAACTAGTAGTTACAGCAAGAAAAAACGCTCAGAAGCCAAGCTCAGCTTCTGTGAGGCGGCAAACAGAGGAGCTGAAGCACTTCGGGGGCACTTTCTTCCCAGATCTGAGCACGGCTTCACTTCTTATCTAAGCAGCTGCTCTCACAGTGACGGGGGATGGAGGACAGCTCCTCAGATAAAGAACAACCCCCGTCTTCCCCCCAGCGGGTTGAGTGGTGCCCGTGTACCCCAGGGGTGGGGGAGGAAGAAACCAGGCTGTTACCGTGCATACATCCACTCCAGGATTTCCAAGCGGTACTTCGAGGGGCTACACAGCAGTTCCTGAATGGTCTTTGGTTCTGTGATATAAAGACCCTGGAGGAAGGGGCAGCTGAGGTCCTAAGCAAGGAAAGGGAAAGCCAGGAAGCTTTAGAAAGCCAACATCAGCGAAGGGCTGAAACGCACATCTGCAGCCAGGCTCTCAGCGCACCTCCGTTCACGCACGTTCCCGGCCGCCCAGCACCCACCAGGAGGGTCACACACACCCCACCACCCCCGCCGGGCGCGCCCGGCACACTGGCAGCGCTGTCGATCGCGCCCAGAGTTCAGTCCCCCTCATCCGCGGCTCCGGCCGCCCGCCACTCCCCGTCCTTTACGGACGCCCCCTCGGAGCGCAAGCGGTAGTTTGATTTGGTAGCAACTAGGGGCTTCGGAGAGATTCCGATCCCGGCTCCAGGCTGTGGGAGCAAAGGGAAAGGGGAGGGAAAGGGCCGACGGGGCCGATCGCGGACGGGAGGGAGGTGTCGCGGGGCGGGGGGGAGAGGAGAGGGGATGAGGGGAGAGCCGGGACGGGGTGGGAGAGGGGAGGGGCGCGCGGGTAGCGGCCCCGGGACCGCTGCCTGACCTCGCGGGGCGGGCCTCCTCACCACCGCTGTCACGGGCACTGGCCGCTGACTCGGAGGGGGAGGCATGGACCCCGCCCATCTGTCTCCTCCGGACCCCGCGAGCTCCTCGAGTGCCGGGCCTGTGGCCCCCGACCCCCGCCGCCCGCCCCTGCACTCACTCCGCGCGCCCGGCCGGGTCTTGCAGCGACAGAAGCTCAGGTGCGGTAGGCGCATGGCGCCTGCCTGAAGTACCAGGCGGTACCAGAATGAAGGCCTGGAGCCGCCCAAGGAGCCGAGAAGGACGCCCCACAAGCCTTCCCCCGCAGCAGGACACAGGGCGCAGCCTGCAGCGGCGACTGGGGCGGCGCGCCGGGCGCCGCCGACTTCCGCAGCAGGCCCTGCCCGCCCCGCCGCCCGGCCCCGGCCGCCCCGGGGCGGCTTCTCGGCCCCGCAGCACCTTCAGCTTCGCGAAGACCTCCACGGCCGCCTCGAACACGCTGTCGTCCCCCTCCTCCTCGTAGCCTCCGCAGCCGCCGCCAGCACCCAGCAAGGCCATGTTTCGCGCTCGGAGCCGCGCCCCGCCCCCACGCCCCGGGCTGACTGGCCGGCCCAGCTGCCAATCAAGCGCCAGCCGGTGCTCCTCCCGCCCACCCGCCTTCACCGGGGCCCGGGAGCGGCCCGGAGACGCGGCCCACCCCTCCCCCACTGCGCCTTTCCCTGGGCCGCGGCTCCGCCCAGGAGGCTGACCTCAAGGAAGGGGACGGAGCTGGGGCTGGCGCTCAGTAGCCCGCTCTCCCGCCAGCCTCCCGCCCGCGGCCGGGGCGGAGGACTCGGCCGGGAGAGCGCCTTCCAGGAGAGGGCGCTCCTACCCTAGTCGGTTTCTCCGCGGGAGGAAGAAGCGGGGCCTGGGTGACCGGACAGAACTGGCACTTGAGCGCCCCATCTCCCAGCGCGGGGCTCTGTCTCCGTTTTCCCACACTCACAACTGTAGTCAGAGGGAGGTTTCATGGGTTCGAATCCGGCCCCAGCTGTGTGACTTTGGGCGGGTTACCTAACCTCTCTGTGCCTCCTTACCCTCACCTAATGTGGATAATGAAACCACTTACCTCCTTGGGTTGTTATGAGGATGGAATGAGGTAATAATTCCTATAAACTACCTAGAACAATACCTGGCATGCAAAAAACACTATGTACGTGTTCACTATTATTATGCTGGGCCCTGCTCCTTCCACCTACCCTTCCTCCAGTCTGTCTTCGACCTTCTGGAAGGTTCTGTGCCTCCTTCCTGCCCTGTCCACTTACAAATGTCTTTGCACCTCTCATGCCCCTCAAACTCAATGAGTCCGAAATGACATTTGTCAGCCTGTCCTCTCCACACACCTCCAAAACCCCCAGCTCAGTGAATGCCCCCATCCCCCGGACCTGCCGATCACATGAGGTAGGAAGGAGCTGGAGGGTGGCTGGTGCCCAAGGAGTGGGGAACCAGCAGCAGGCAGCTGCTGCCAGCCCTCCTTGATCCTCTCCAGAGTCTGTCCCTGCTCTGTGCCCCACCCTGCCATCTCCTGGAGGGTGGGATCGGGGCAGGTCTAGAGGCGAGGAGACATAGGGACCTGGCAGGAGGCAACTGCAGTCCTCTGAGTGACAGGAGAGGACTTAGCCCTGTTCTGGGAGAAGGGGATGGGCAGGCGTCTGGGCTAACAGGAAGGGACCCCAGCCCGGCCTTACGGGGCAGGGCCTGATTCCCTACTGAACGGTTTGGAATTGCAAGCTAGTCTGAGGACACAGAGCCTCTGAACTTGAGCTGCAGGGATGCCCCAGCCCAGGGACCCAGGGACCCAGAGACTCGCAAAGCAAGTCTGCTCCGACGTGGCTGCCGACTTGGGCCCTTCTGGCAGCTGAAGGCTGGAGGGGTCTTTGGGTTGTTTTGTTAAATCTTTTTTTCCCCTTTTCTGTTTTTGTTTTTCTTTCTTTTTAAACAATTTCATTTCCATCACAGCCCAGCTCAGACGTTCAAATTCTTGTGGGTTTTCCTGTGGAGCTTTCCTAGGACTAGGGAATTTGGCGGGAGAAACCATGGCAGTGCGGTGGCCTTCCCCACCCTCCGCATATCCTCTGCTCCTGAGGCTCGGGGAAAAACCAGCCCCTGTGTATTCTGGAAGAAAATTCCCCTTCTCCACCCAGCTCCACGGAGCCAGTAGTCTAAACAGCCCTTCCCCGACTCAGCAGCTCTGTCTATGGCACAGGGTGGGACTGTGGGATTGTCAGGGCCTTGATGGGAGAAGACCATCTTAAAGGGTCATGGGCTTCGTCCCGTGCATGGAGAACCCGCTGGCCAGCCCTAAGCTCATGGACATGGCAGCTGAAGACGCAGCAGCAGGCCGCAGCCTCCCCAGCCCCGAATCGTGGTGCCTCCCAGGCGTCCTCCACCGGAAAGACTGGAGGCTGGGATGGGAACAGAGACTACTGGGCCTCTCTAGGAGGGGGGAGAAAGGGCTGCCG
The DNA here is from genome assembly GCF_011762595.2 of Tursiops truncatus. NCBI lineage: Eukaryota > Metazoa > Chordata > Mammalia > Artiodactyla > Delphinidae > Tursiops > Tursiops truncatus. The sequence goes on along the minus strand of NC_047055.1, from coordinate 2,024,347 downwards.
AGTGGTAGAAGCTTCTGGAAATGTGGACTCAAACTCAATACAAAGAAGTGCTTCTCTCAGAGGGCACTGTCTAAACACTAACTGGCTGCCTGGAAAGAGAGGAGGAGCTCTCTGTCTCGGGATGTATGCAAGCTCAAGGAGGCAGGGAGGGATGTGGGGTGGCTTGCTACGGCGAGCAGGGAGTGGACAGCTCTGTAGGGCGCATCCCTGCCCAGAGCCCCTGGCTTCTGTGAGGGAGGCCTGGGCCGGTCAGGGGCTGAAAACGGGGCTGAAGGACAGGTCCACCTGGGAGGGGATGCAGCTGGGGGGCAGATGTCAGCAGAGGCTGTGGGGCCCTGAGCAGACCCGAGCACTGAGCCAACCTCCTGATCATGGAGGAAACTTGGCCATGTGTCAGTGCTTGGAAAACAGGTTGGAAAATGAGACCAGTTGACAGGTACTGGCCTCACTGTGTCAGGGATGGGCTGGCAGCAAGCAGCGGTGGCTGAGGCAGCCAGCCACGTGACGCACCTCGCCTGGTGCCTCGGGCACAGGAACGTATAGCCAAGCAGGTGGCTTCACCCCATGGCCTCGCTGCCCTGGAGCAGTGGACTGTTGGCCAGAGGTGCGCAGGTCATCGGGCAAGAGGAAGGGCCCCTAGAGCATCTCAGCCCCGACGTTCCAGCTGCCTTTAGCAGCAGACCCCAGGGTGCTGGGGGAATCTGACCCCCCAACAGCCAGTCGAAGAAAGCTGAAGTTCAAGTGTTACCTCTCCAGCAAGGAAGAGAAGGCGGATTGGCTTCTGCTGCATCTGACAGGGGTTGAAGGCCTTGTTCCCAAAGACGGGAGCTTTTGAGGGACGGGGGGGGGGGGTCCCTCCAGCTCCCACTTTCCCCACCCCTGAGATTCCCCAGTAAGAAAAGGAGATTAAAGGACTCCTCACCACATCCTCTGGTGAGCACCAAATGCAGGCTCCTGGAGAAAAGGCAGGTGGAGAGCGTATGTGTGAGAGAGAGAGGGACAGAGGGAGAGAGGTTTCAGGGGAAGAATTCTGTTAGTTATGGGATGAGAAGCTCTATGGGAGAAGTAAGTGGCAGGGCCTGGCACTGGATCTGGGGGAGAAATGATGCAGGGTAATGAGGCCAGGCTGAGGGTGGTCTGAGTTCAAGGTTCTCCAGGAGAGGCGAAGTGAGAGGGCTGTCTCTCCCCTCGCTCTCCCCCGCTCCCCCTTCCCGAACCTCTCTCATCTGCTCGAGACTGAGCCGCCAGGCTGGGCTGTTGGTCACCCATCCACCCAGGTGCCTGGGGCTTGCAGCCAGCCCACGCCATCTGTGCCAGCCGGAAGCCCACTCAAAAACAAACCATCTTCACGCAGATGGGAGGAGGGGTAGAGAACAGGAAAGTGGGGGGCGCTTGCAAATGAGATTGGGAAGAGCCTCAAGGCCGCAGGGACCCCAAACTTTGACCTGAGCAATGAGACCCAAAGGGTTCCAGGAACAAGAATGACACCAACTTTCCTTCGGGTGGCTGTCATTCAGCATCCCAGAGGCCCTGGGAACTGGCCTGGCCAAGCACAAGCTACGGGGGTGGCAGAAGTCTGGAGGGCCCCAGAGCTGCCACTATGGGCCCGACAGACGTGGGCCTGCCACGAGGGTAGTCTTGGGGGCAGTCTAGTGGTCTCTGGTCCTAGCACTGGGTGGATAAGAATGTCAACCTAGGAGCTGCCTGGTGACTGCCAGTTCCGGAATGCTCTCATTCTAGGCCTGTGTCCACACTGAGAGACTACCGGCCCAAGAGGATGGAGAAGCTGCCCTGGGACCTTGGCCTCCTCTTCCTGTCGCGTCTGATCCCTATGCTGGGGCAGGGACCACAGCAGCCCAAGGTAGGGGCAGCTGAAGAGCCAGCCCTTGAGAGGGGCAGGTGGCTCCCTGCCCATGGGACACCTAGGCAAGGCTGCCCTCACAGCAGGTCAAACCCTGGACCTCCTGCTTTAGGACCCCACCCCCACGTCCTGCTGCTCAGGGGCCCTTGGGAGCTCAGAGGACCCCACACGCTCCCAGGCCACAAGCTCCTGCAAGAGCACGTTTCGTATGCCCAGGACCCGGATCGGATCCCAGCCCACTCCGAGGGCCTGCGAGGGTCTGCGGGTCCGCTTGGAGGCCCGAGGCGCTTGTGCCGGTGCGGACGCAGCCAGGCTGCGTGGGCGGGGCTGTCCCCACCAGGTCGCTCCCGGCCCTGGTGGATCCTGGGGTGAGCCACGGGGGAGGGGGGCGGGGCTGACCGGGCCTCTGGGGGTTTGGGGGCTCCCCGCTCGCGCCCTCGCGCTCAGGGTCTCTGGCGATCCAGGCGCACGCGCCCAGCGCAGAGAAGGGTGAACAAGCCGGGGCGCGTGCACGCGGCGCGGGCGAGGCGGGGACGCGCGGCTGCACACGCGCTGGGGGCTCGGCGGCCCCCGGGCGGCGGCGGAGGAAATGGCGGGCGGGACGGCCCCCTCCACGGGGAGACGCTCGGGTCTAGACGGCTTGGCAAGACCGGCGGGGCTGAGTCACATGCGTCTGGAGCTGGAGACGCGGGCGCCAGGACTGGAACGTGAACGTGCCCACTCGGGAGGGCCGGCGGCGGGCGGTGGACCTCGCCTTCCCTCTCCCTCGCCCCCAGCCCTCCCTCGAGCCCCAGTGTCTGCCCAGACTCTGTCCCATGTCTGAGGCCCCTCCATGCCCACCTGGAGGGGCAGAGGCAACTTCTACGGGGAGTCAGGCAGGGCCCACGTTATTGGCAAGAACCATCTGGAATTTCAGACGGGAAGGAGGATGGGAAAGCGGCCTTCACGTGCCCCTATCCCAGCCATGGCCCTGCTCCCCCGACCCAGCCACATCGGCCACCTGGGACCTTTTTGCCCCCAAACCACTCTTGCTGCTTTCCACCTCCTCCGGCCCACCTTCCACTGGCACCCTCCCCAGGGATGCCCACAGCCCAGCAGCTGAAGGTGCCGGCTTCTCTCCGCTGACCGCCAGGACTTCTTACTACCCACCACTGCATCCCCAGCCATCACTGGGGTTCTGTGTTCCCTTTTCCTCCCTCTTTCTCTGTCTCTGCCTCAGTGTCTCCCCCCGCCCCCCACCTCCATGGTTTGCTCCCTCAGGAGCGCTAGGTCTCAAGCAAGGAAGCATGACACATGAGTCCGGATCGCCTGATGTATTTAGTTTTCACAAAAGCATCTGCAAGAAAAGTTGTTTAATTGGGACCAGATCCTCTGAGGTTTTAATGGCATTAAAACAAGATGGGTTTTCTCTAAGGGAGCAACTGCTGGCAACAGGAAGAGGGCATGGAAACTTTGGCTTTCTTCTTCTCCGAGTCTGAAGAGGGAAAAAGCCACTGTACCTTTATTTATATACAATAGATGCCCAAACACATGCTGGAGAGACCCTCCCACATACGCCCCCCACGGGTAGACCTGGCATCCATGTGCACATCTGTACACACACACGCACACACACACAGGCTTTGATGTTACTGGGACACATTGTGGAAGGCACAAGAGCAGGCCTGTTCCCTTGCTCTGGGGGTCACCCCAAGGGTGTGTCTTTGGCTGCAGAGCCACTGTTCTGCCCTGGGCCCTGGCAGAAGGCCTGGTACATAGGAGGGGCTCAGTGAACTTGTCAAATGACAGACAGCGGGAGGGCAGGCCTGCCAGCACAGACCTTGGCCCTGAGCTCCAGATTCATACACAGAACTGCCTTATAGATGTTACCGCTTGGCTGTCTGATCACCAGCTTCCCACCTGAGAGGTCAGGAGCTGGCCTCCCCAGCTTCTGCCCCACGCTCGCTCCACCCACAGCGTTCTGGCTCCACCCACTTCTCCCACAAGCCCGCCCCACCCTGGGCCAGACACGGTGACCTCTCCCGTGGAGGGTGCAGCTGCCTCCACGCTGACTCCCTCCTTCTGCCCTTGTGCCCCCAACAAGTCTGTGCTCCACCCTGTAGCCCGAGGGACCCTTTTACGATATAAGTCAGATCACAACCTATGGACTGGGAGAAAATATTTGCAAATGATGCGCCTGACAAGGGCTTAATATCCAAAATATACAAGCAGTTCATATAATTCAATAACCAAAAAAACCAACAACCCAGTCGAAAAATGGGCGGAAGACCTAAATAGACAGTTCTCCGAAGAAGACATACAGATTGCCAATAGGCACATGAAAAGGTGCTCAACATCACTAATCATTAGAGAAATGCAAATCAAAACTGCAATGAGGTACCACCTCACACCAGTCAGAATGGCCATCATCAAAAAGTCTACAAACAATAAATGCTGGAGAGGGTGTGGAGAAAAGGGAACCCTCCTGCACTGTTGGTGGGAATGTAAGTTGATACAACCACTATGGAGAACAGTATGGAGGGTCCTTACAAAACAGAACTACCATATGATCCAGCAATCCCACTCCTGACCATATACTGGAAAAGACAAAAACTCTAATTAGAAAATATACATGCAACCCCCATGTTCATAGCAGCACTATGCACAATAACCAAGACATGCAAACAACCTAAGTGCCCATCGACAGAGGAATGGATAAAGATGTGGCACATATATACAATGGAATATTACTCAGCCATTAAAAAGAATGAAATTCTTTGCAGCAACATGGATTTGCAGCAACGTGGATGGACCTAGAGATTATCACACTAAGCGAAGTAAGTCAGAGAAACACAAATACCATATGATATCACTTATATGTGGAATCTAAAATACGACACAAATGAACATATCTATGAAACAGAAACAGACTCACAGACATAGAGAACAGACTTGTGGTTGCCACTGGTGGGGGAGGGGAGGGAGGGAAGGATTGGGAGTTTGGGTTTAGTAGCTGCAAACTATTATATATAGGATGGATAAACGACACAATCCTACTTTATAGCACAGGAAACTATATTCAATATCCTGTGATAAACCGTAATGGAAAAGAATATGAAGAAAGAAAGAATATATATATGTGTATCTGAGTCACTTTGCGGGACAGCAGAAATTTACACAACGTCGTAAATCAACTAGACTTCGATACAAATTTTTTTTAAAGAGTCAGATCATGTGTGACTCCTCTGCTCAGAAGTCCACAGTGGCTCCCTGCTTCCCTCAAGGTCAAAGGCAAGTCCACCCGCCACCCTTTGATACCCTATCAAGCTGGCCCTCCTGCCCTTCCCCACCCTCACCCCTCACTTAGCCCGCTCCGCCTCACTGGTCTCTTTGCTGGTTCTCAAATTGGGCCAAAGCCTTGCCTGCCTCAAGGCCTTTGCACTGCTGTCCCTCCTTTTAGGAGGGCTCTTTACTGGAGCCCTTTTTGCGTGGCTATCTCCTTTTCACTCACATCTCCACCCAAATGTCACTTTCTCACAGTCCTCATCTGATCCCCTGTCGAAAGTGTTTCTTCCTGCAGTCACCCTGACCAGCCGTTTCCTTCTGATGGGGTCCTCGTGCACCCCACTAGACGGCCAGCTCTGTGAGCACAGGGGAGCTGGCCATGTAGTTCACCATTGTACTGCACGCTGTGCTGGGGAACGGTGCCTGGCCCACCACAGGGGCTCAGGAATGTTCTGTGAGCAAAGAATCCATTCTCCAATCCTCCCTTGACAGGAGGGGAGCTTTCCGCTGTGCAGTTCTCAGGAGGCTTAAGGGACAAAGGGCATTGCTTTGGCATCCTCCGGGCTGCCAATTGTGAGGGAATGTGTCCTGACTTGTGAGGGTACGTGTGTTCTTGGGGGGCAAGAGTGTGTGGACAGTGGGCCACGTGTAAGGGAAGGACAGGAGGAGAGGGGGCAGGAGTCCCTTCCTAGCCCTCAGAACCCTGCGATTGTGCAGCCAGAAGCAACCGTGATCATCTTATGCAGCTTCTCTAGGCCCCTTCCAGTTCTCAGATTCTAGAACTTTCTAAGCAGCCCATAGCCACCACATTGAGACGGGGAAACTGAGGCCCTGAGCAGGGAGGCTTCCTCCTGACGTCACATGGCCAGGCCGTCCAGGGCAGAGCTGGGAGCCCAAAACCCTTCCAGCGACACCCAGGCTGCAGCTCTGGTTCCTGGAAAATCCTGACAAGCTTCCCGCCCTGCGCTCCAGACACCAAGCTCAGGGTTAGTGTTGGCCAGGGGCCCTGCCTGTCGCAGCCCAAGTCCACGACCAAGCTGTGTGTGCAAGAGGGGCGGGGCAGGACGGCACCTCTGGTCCTGCTGAGCCCGCAAGCTGGCTTCGCTCTGTGCGGGTCCCCACGATGGCCAGGCGCCCTGACACTGGACCGAGTAGGGCCCCCGGTGCGGGAAGGGCAGCGAGGACAGGACTCCACAGGACCTGGGGAACTGAGAGTGCTCCAGGCCTCGCCCCTTCCTGCCTAGGTGGGTAGGAGCGGGGGTCCCTCCCTCCTCCAGGCCACTGTGCCAGAGAAACCTGGGAGTAGGCCTCCCCCACCTCCAGCCCTGCTGATGCGAACCAGATGGCAGGATGTTTAGTCAGCGCCTGGGGAGCGGCGCGAACAGGGGAAATGGGTTGGGGGCCAGGATTCCAGAATCCATCCCTAGGCAGGGGGAGGGTCAGAGCCAGGGCTCCCGCCACAGTCCAGCTACAGGGTCCCGCACCAGGCTGGGTCCTACCACCTCCTCAAGTGATGCCCGACCAGGAGGCAGGAGGCAGGGGGCCTGGCGTCTGGCATCGGAGTTGGGCGAGCCCTACCCCCTCGGTTCCTTTTGCGCAAGGGGGGAGGGGGTCGTGCTCGCTCGTCCAGCACATCCTGTGTCACCCACGGGCGCGCAGGCAGACGGTGGCTTCATCCCTGGCGCCCAGGGGGCTTGCTTACAATCCCCAGCCGGGCTCTGTCTCTGGTCTGTGTGCGGCGCGGCCCCAAATTCAGGCCTGAAACCAGAGACCTGGACAGGACAGGGGAGGGGGTGCCGGCAGACCCTGCGAGTCCCTGCCACACCCCGGCCACAGTACAGCTGGCGCTGGGGACTCTGGCTGATCCCCAGGCCCACATGGGCAAACGCTGAAGACCCCAACGAAGACCCGCTTGTGGGGGACTCTGTGCCCTGCCCCCAGCCCTGTCCTGGGTCTCACACATTCCTCTGTGGCCCCGATGGTGCCTTGAACCCCAGATGGCTACGGGACCCGCTTTCTCCACGAGCTTTCCTGGCCCTGCTGCTCACTCCCCTCCCCCTCTCCCCTCCACCCAAGCCTTGCCCACAATTAACTCATTTTTTAAGATCGCTTCCAAACATAAGTCAATGCTGGACAGAGCTGTAGGAAAAGCTTCCTCAAGGCTGGCCCCAAAGAGCCATGTGGTGAGACCCGGCCTGTTTGCCAGCCCCCCCCCGCCCTCGGCTCCCACAGCTGGGCCTGGGGCTGGGCCCTCTGAGGGCGGGCCGGGGGGCCTGCAGTCAGACACCCCTTCTTTGCCGCTTGCTGCAGCCCACAGCCCCTGTTCTCAGGCCCCACCCCGACCCACAGGTACCCCTCTGCCTGAGAGGGCACCCGTGAGGCATAGGGGCGTCTCGGGCAGCCGTCACAGAGGCCTGGAACTCTCAGGCCACCCGAAGCCAAGTGTGCCCGAGGAACCCGGCCGCCCCTGGCCCACACAACTCGGCTGTGGGGGGAGGGAGCGTGGGAGGTGGCATTCAGGACGTACACCTGCTCACCATTTTACAGAGGAGAAAGTGGACGCCTGGAGGAAGGGAAGCTGCCCAGAGGTGGGCAGGGAGCCAGTGGAAGGAGCAGGGGCTCAACTGCATCCTCCAGCCCCGTCTGAGGCACGAGGTCTGTGCCCGGGCGGCCCTGGGGCCCCAGGGGCTGGGGTCTACGCTTGCTACCCCTGTGTTCTGTTTCCCCTGGAATTGGAAGGCCTCTGCACCGGTGCCTGTGGTGGAAGCTCACAGGCTTGGCCGGCTCCAGAGGGGCCGGAGTCGCCGTTGTCCCGGTGGCCCTGGCACCTGCCCCCTCTCCCGAGGACCCTGGAGGTACTGGGGCCTGCGGCTTGCTCTCGGGGCCCGGCGCCTCTCCTTTCCCAGCCGCCGAGGAAGGACCTGGCAGCCTGGGGCGGGCAGCCTCCTCTGTGGTGGGCCTCACAGGTCCCCTGTGTGTGGAGACAGAAGCCCCATTCACGGGGGCCACTGGGCCGGCGCCAGTGGAGAAGGAACACAGGCCTCTCAGAAAAGGAGCGAGAGAGCTCGGGTCCAAGAAAAAAATCAATCTCTCTTTCTCCTCAGGTGGGAGCAGGGGACCTTGGGGGGAGTCGGGGGCAGGCCTGTGGAGGCGTTTGTTGGGGGGAGCCTTCCTGGGGAAGGGCCGGGCTGGGTCTGGGAGGATCCCAGCACTGTAGCTCAGGGATCCGGACTGTCACTTGCCGCCCCCCTGGTGTCCCATCCTGCCGCGGCCGCCGCTGCCATCCCTCCCTGCCCTTCATCCCCTCCGCTGGCCCGGGCGGCCTGCGCATGGTGGCCATGCAGAGCGCGCTGCTCCCTCTCCTGGCCCTCTGGGCGGGCTGCTGCCCTGGAGGGGCCCTGACCAGGCAGGGGCCGGGCCTGAGAGAGCCCGTGCTGCAGCCAGCCTCCACAGGGCTTCCCACCCTGCGGCCGCTGCTGCCCAGCCCGTCTGGGCCCCCCGACGGTGAGTAGGGAGCACCAGCAGGGAGGCTGGCAGGACGGGACCCTGCCCCGCTAGCGGGACCCCCCGTGGCGGGGGCAGAGGGAGAGCGAGCGGGTCACCCTGAGGCTGCCCACGAGGTGCCCCCCGTGGGTGTTCGGTTCAGGGCCAGGAGGGACCCATGAGCCTCAGGGAATCCTCCCTGGGGGGCGAGGGGAGACTGCAGACTCTGGGAGGCCCTCGCGCTGGTTGCCCAGGGTGGGGGCGGGGGAGGGGAGACAGCCCCCTAGGAGGGGCCACTGCAGCTGGCGCTGGAAGTGAGGGCCCCGCCCAGGGGTGGGGTGGGAGGGGCCGGTGGGGGGACCCAATTCCCCACCCCCTGTAGACGGCAGGCCCCTGGTCAGTGCTGCTTAAGGAGGGGCTCCATGCGGTGGAGGGGAGGCCCAGGGCGGGGAGCCGCCGCCCCTCCTTTGCAGCGGCTGAAAGCCCCTCAGCGTGGCCCCGGGGCTCGCCTGGCCCCTAACAACCTGCTCTCGCAGCAGCCACTGGGGCCGTCACCTCCACCAGCGACTCCTTCATCTCCCCAGAGGCTGCCCACCGCTCCCTGCCCAGGAAGAACCCACAGGGAACCAGGGGGCACAGGAACAGGTCCCCCCTCATGAGTCCAGGACCTGCCGCTGCCTTGTCCCAACAGGCCTGAAGGGTCCCCAGGAGTTCTGAGAGGCAGGCAGGGCGACCCATCCTGCCCTTGACATTGAGCTCTCTCCGCTCCCCCTCTCTCCCACTCGGGGTCCCCCACTCTGGGACCATGAAAAATCGGGGAGGAGATCAGGGAATCTCTGACACTTGGTGGCCTTGGGGGTCGGTGACAGAAGGCTGAGAGCCCCTGAGGAGAGAAGAGGGCAGAAGTGAGGCCTGGGTGGACAGAAGGAGGGAGGCGGGCCGGCCGACAGCTGATCCCCTGCTCGGGAAGGAGGTGCTGCCTCCCCGCCACATGGCGGTCCAGGCACCCCAGCCCACACCGGCTTCTTCTGCGGGTCGAGTGAGACCCACCCCCGGGAGCGGCGGCCCGGACAGCCCTAGTGACGGGCAGCTGGACAGGCCATGGCCGCGGCCCACCTCCGAGGAGGGAGCCCCTAGAGCCCCCAAACAGCCCCCAGCCCCGCGCTGGAAGGCCCCCGCCAGACCCAGGCTGGCCCAGAGGAAGGCGACGCCGCCAGCAGCCTGGGGGCAGGAGCAGGGTCACAACCACGGGGCCGGCGCTGTGCAGTCCCATCTCCAGGCCACAGCCGCAGCGGGGCCTGGGGCGGCGAGGCCCCGGGCTGCCGAGCTCAGGCCCTTGCAGGCAACCAGGACCCCCCGAGCCCAAGAGGGGACAGTGGCTGCCGAGGAGGGCCAGGGCAGGCAGGCAGGGGGCCAGGAAGCCAGGAAAAGGGGCCCAGAGCCTAGGAGGCCCCCCAAAGGTGAGGACCAGCTGGGACAGGCAGCCCCCATATGGGCCCTGCAGGGGGTGAAGTGGCCGAGGCAAGAGCCAACCTCCGCCAATCATACTAACGTCCCCAGCCACTGAGACCCCACCGCGCTCTCAACGTGCCCAAGCTGAGCGGCCCCGTGTGTGGGCAAGTGGGGAACCCTCCCAGGGCAGGTCCCCTCCCCCAGCCTCAGGGCCCCGATCTGGTGCCAAGGGAAGGAGGCCCAGCGGCCTGTTGTCCCAGCTCAGCTGGCCAAGTCACCGGCAGGTCCAGGGAGCCCCGGGCAAGCCCCTGCCCCTCGGCGGGCCCCTGTTTCTATGTGGCCAGGCTGGGGCCTCATCTCTCATCCTCCAGGGGCCTCCCAGCAACCCAGCCCTGGAGGCTGGCGTCGAAAGAAAGATCACACCCGAGGCCAAGGTGGCAGCGGCAACTCGGAGACCACAGGTCGTGGGCGGAAAAGGCCTGGAAGCAGGCAAGGGCACGGCCATGGGCTTGCAGACCCGGGCGCTATGGAGCAGGCCGTGCCCTCCCTGCCGGCCTCCTGCCTCCTGGCCCAGGCGGCCATTGCCTGTGGCAACGTCAAGATGAAACACGTCCCTGCCCTGTCCGACCCCAGCCTGACGACGCTCTACCTGGCAGGTGGGTGTCCCCTCTTCCCTGCACCCACTCCCGTGGCAGGGGTGAGAAGGCCATACACCTTGGTCCCTTGGCCACTGTGGCTGCCACGCCACCGCGCCTGGGGTCGGCCCGCCTCCCCTCTGACCTGGGACAGTCAGAAGAGCCAGCTCCTTCAAAGAGTGTCACTGCTGCCTCCGGCCCGCGTGGGAGAGGTAGAGTGGCAAAGGGGAGGGGGACAGAGGGGCGTGGAAAATGGCTGCCCCGTGTGCGCACAGAGAATGAAATTGCCGAGATCCCGGCCCACGCGTTCCTGGGAGCGCCCAACCTGGAGTGGCTGGACTTGAACAAGAACAAGCTGGATGCCCTTGGCCTGCACCCCGATGCCTTCAAGGTGCGCGGCAGCCCCTCATCCCGCTGTCCTGGGGGGTGGCGCGGGAAGAGGCCCCGGGCATCCTCTGCCCGCCCCCCTGCCCTACCTGGAGTGGGAGCTGTGCAGAAACCCAGCGCCGCGGGCTTTGATGATTTGGGGTAATGCGGCCCATAGCTACGAGCATGGGGAGCAACACAGATCCTTGGGCCCCACAAGGAAGCAGCACTCCTGGGAGAAACTTAGGGGAGTCCCCGAAACCCCCAGACAGGCTTGGTCCAAGAGGGAACCAGGAAGCCACAATGCAACCAAATGGGGGGCTCCCTGGGCAGGATGAGCCCAAAGCCATGCCCGGAAGGCCTAGTGCCAGCCAGCAACACCCCAGTCTCCAGCGCCCTCTTCTCCCCCAGCCCCCTAGAGTCTGACGCGGCTGACGCGGCTGAACCTGGATGGGAACTCACTCTCCACGGTGCCGGCCTTGCCTGCCTCCCTGCAGGAGCTCAACCTCAACAACAACCTTCCGCAGGGCCTGCAGCGCAGCAGCTTCCGGGGTGCGGCCAGGCCCCCGGGGACAGGGGCCAAAGGGGCTGGGCCTGAGCAGCCACGGAGGCCGAGGGCAGCGGCTGTCCAAGGCGGCCTGGCTGGAGGGCAGACGTGGGAGCGCCAGCCCAGGAAGGCGGCCCCGGCTCCGAGGGCCGGGGGGTCTCTGGAGCTGCGGTGGGCAGCTCCCAGCAGGCCTTCTGAGCTCGGCGGTCAGCTCACCTGCCCCTCTACCCGCCGTCCGCAGGGCTCGGCCAGCTGCTCACACTGGAGGTGGAAGGGTTCCCATCGGCTGCACGATGGGAACATCTCCCCGCTGGCCTTCCAACCCCTACGCAGCCTGCTCTACCTGAGGCTGGACCGGAACCGGCTGCGGACCATCCCGCCCGGCCTACCAGCCTCCCTGCAGGTGAGCTGGGAGCCCCGAGGCCACAAGAGGCAAAGCTGTGGCCGAAAGACTGGAGCGTCTGCCCACGCCAGCCAGGCCGGCGGGTAGAGCTGCCCACGGGGGGGAATTTTGACGATAAACCCACAAGGCCTGCGCACCAAAGGGCCTTTCCTCCGCCTGACCTGACCTTCCTGGAGCCCAAAATTGAGGCTCGAGGACTGTCCTGGACCCGCTGGGTGTCCCTGCACACGGCTCATGGCCTCTCTGGGCCGCATGATCCCCTGTGCTTGGCGGTACTCTCTGAGCCTGTGTCCTGTGGGGCTCTGAAGAGTCATGACAGGGCTTGCGGGTGTCGCTGGGATCCTTTGCACAGCTGGCCATGGCCCTGAGAGGGGCAGAGACGGAGGGACCCAGTGGAAGGGGGCAGGGGACCCGGCCAGGCTGCCAGCGAGTGGTGGGTGGGGCGCTCACCCCGAGCCCTGGCCCTAGGAGCTGCCTTGGGCACCAACGTCATCGAGGAGGTGACAGAGGGCACACGGAACCGCAGCCGCAGCCTCAGCGTGCTGGCTCTCATCAACAACCGGCTCCAGGAGGACCGGCTGGCGCCCCGCGCTTGGCTCGATCTCCCGTGAGTGCGCTGCCGTCCACCCTGGCACCGCCCGAGCTCCGCCCCCGCGGGCCGAGCTGTGGAGTCCAGAGAGAGAGGATGCTCCCTAAGGAGGCAGAGAGTCAGGAGGGAAGGCCGCGAGGGCTGAGGGAGGGCGCTGTTGCTCAGGCCTGGTCTCTGGTGGGTCACCAGGGTCACCTGCCTCCCGGCCCAGGGCTCAGGGTGGCCTGGGCCCTCAGCCACACCTGCTCCTCCAAGATTTCCCTCTGTCCCTCCCACCCGACAGAATCCCCAAGACCACAGAAACCCCCTCCCCTGCCCATGCCCGGAGGTGCCGTGGGCCCAGATGGAGGGGCAGGCTGGGTGGTGGGAAGCCACATGGGCAGGAAGGGGCATGGAGGAGATGGCAGCCATGGGAAGAAGGCATGTGAGTTTCCCAGGGCAGCCGTAACAAAGTACCACAACGTGGGTGGCTTCAAACAACAGAGATTTATGGCCTCACAGTTCTGGAGGTCAGAGGTCCAAAATCAAGGTGTGGCAGGGCCGTGCTCCCTCTGCAGGCTCTAGGGGAGGGTCCTTCCTGCCTCTTCCAGCTTCTGGGGGCTCCAGGTGCCGCTTGGCTTGTGGCCACATCCCTCCAGTCTCTGCATTTGTCTTCACGTGGCTTCTCCTCTGTGTCTGTGTCTCTCCTCTTCCATCTCTTATAAGGACACCTACCATTGCATTGCCCATCCTAAACCAGGATGATTTCATCTCAAGATCCTTCACTTACATCTACAAAGACCTTTTTGCCAAATAAGGCCACATTCACAGGTTCTGGGTAGACATATCTTTGGGGGGCCACTATTCACCCCACTACAGGAAGAAGGGTCCAGGATGAGTACCCATGATCTCATTTGGACTGCTGAGTCGGGTCGCTGGCAGGAGGGGCCCAGGAGGAGACAGGGCCCTTACAGGCACTGCCTAAGGAGTCAGGATGTGACCCCGGGAGCAGCTGAAGTGCTGGGGAAGTACAGTCCATGGGATCTGAAGACCACCGAGGCAGGGCAGGGGTGGGGGGCTGGGGGGAGGCAGGGGTTGACAGTCCAACCTGCCATTCCAGAGACTGGAGCCTCCCACCCTGCGTCCTCGTGTTCCAGGAAAAAGTTACCAGGACGTTTGGGTTTAATTATTCCTCTTTCCTCTCCCCCTCTTGCCAAGGGGGCAAAGGAAAGCAGACAGCAGCCTAGGGAGGGGCCGCCCAGCCGTGTTCCACTCCCGCCGCGGGGCCTGGGCAGGGGGCTGGCGGCCACCCAGCTTTTCTCCAGCTGGTAGACGGGGAGCAGGCCGGTGGCTCGGCAGGCTTGGGAGGCACCGGAGCCCCCGCCCCCGTGGACTGAGGACGGCTCCCATCCCAAGGCCAAAGGGCTGACCCCACCCACAGGGGCTGGGGGATATCACTGAGAGAAGTCACTTTCCTTGCTCGGACCCGTTCTAGAAGCATCACCACCCTCTGCTCTTGATTTCCCACCATGGAGTGACCTGGGCTCACTGCCCGCCTCCCCGATCCCTCAGGGTTCCCTGGCCCTGACCCCTCAGAGCCTTATTTTTCTGCGGTGAGCTAGGTAGGACCCCTCAGACTCCTTTTCCCAGCCTCAGCGGACAGAGGAGAGCACAGCTGCCATCTGGGGGCAAACCCTCACTCTCCCCTTGGGCTGTGCCACTAGCTACCCCCACCCCGACCCCTGGGCCCGCGGGAAGCTGGAGGCCTTGGACTTGTCGTACAACCGGCTGGTGCACGTGCCCTCCTTCTTGCCCCGGGGCCTCTGCCGCCTGACACTGCACCACAACCGCATCGAGCGCATCCCCGGCTACGTGTTCATGCACATGAAGCCGGGCCTGGAGGTCCTGCATCTTTCCCACAATAGCCTGCGTGAGGACGGCATCCGCGGCGTGTCCTTCCTGGGCCTGCAAGCCTCCCTGGCCGAGCTGCTCCTGGACCACAACCAGCTGCAGGCCGTCCCACAGGGCCTCCTGGGCCTCAGGGCCCTGCAGGTGCTGAGCCTGAGCCACAAGATCAGGTAGGGCCGTGGCCTGTGGCCATCCTGCTGTCCCCCCACCCCACCCGCGTCCCTACCGCCAGCCCAGGAGGAAGCTCGGCTGAAGCCCGGAGGCCCAGCCTGGGAGGTTGGCCAGGTGCTCTGGCCTGTGGGCTCGTCACCCAAGGGCCTCAGAGGCTGAGGGCGGGACTGTGGGGGGCATCCTTCACCACCCCCACCTCCCCATCTTGGTCGCCGTGACTGGAGGCTGTAGCCGCTGGCAGGCCCGGGCAGCCAAGGTGGACAGCTGCAGACAGCAGAATCTGGGCAGGGGGTGGGCGGGCGGAGGTTGGGAGGGCTCTGGCCCAGAGCAACAAGGGCCGAGCCCCGAGTGGGCAGGTGGCAGGTGGTGGCAGCGACCCGCCTGACCCTCCACCCTGGGTCTGGTGTCTCTGCCTTGGTCTCACCACCCCCTCGCTGTCGGGCTCCTCTTTCTCTCCTCTCACCTGAGGCCTGACTCTCCTTTCTGGGGTCTCTTCTCCTCTGCCCTGCCCTGCTACCCCCACTCCACAGGCACGTGCCCCTGAATTCCATCTGTGACACACGCGTGGCCCAGGACTCCAACCTCATCTCCACGCACCTGGAGAACAACCTTATAGACCGGCGTCATATCCCACCCACCACGTTCTCCTGCATCCGGGCCTACCACAGCGTGGTCCTCCAGCCCCAACAGGGGGAGGGGGCGTCCGCCTAGCCCCATCAGCCTTCCCCGCCCCCTGCTCTTTTGGGACTGGGTGGGTGGCGGGGCATCTTTGCACCACTGGGAGAAAGATCTAGAAGACCCTGCTGCTTCAGATGCACCCATGTCCCATTGACTGCTGAGGCCCCTTAACTTAGTAAATGACCCAGCCTGGCATGGCGCTGGTTTGGACTTTGCCTCCACCAGCCTCCCTCCCTCCTGGATCTAAGCCGCCTGTGCACGCTGGCACTCCGTTGTGCATGGAGCCCCCAGAGCCCACATCCTGGACACTGCTTAGTCAGCAGAGGGTTAAGAGGGCCTGGTTCTAGAAGTTTCTCCGAGAGCCTCCCCACCCCCACCCACCCTGGCCAGGGTTCTGAAGTCCCAGTGTCACCACCCTCTTGTCCAGGACGCATCCCTGTCCCAGGAGTGGACGCACGCAGGGTGTCACCACCCCCTGACTGGAGTTGCTGACTGTCTGCTGAGCCCTAAAGACAGGACCCATCCTCTGTGCTGGGTGGGGACGCAGGAGCTGCGGAGCCCCCTGAGGCCCCTGGAACAGTTGCCCTGCCTGTGTGAGGGGCCCCCAGGAACGGGGCGTGGTCAGTGTGTCAGCCTCGGCAGCTGTCACCGCGCCCAGTGCTGGGGAGGGAGAAGGACGGTGGTATGGGGGTGAGAAAGACAGCCGAGTGACAGGCATGGAGGATGCGGCCGATGGGGATGGGCCCTGGCCTTCAGTGCTGCTGGATGTGGGCGCAGTGAAGGAAGCAGGGCCCCAAGTGCCCACTGCCGACACCTTGCCCCGCCAGCACCTTGGGCTGGGGTCTGGGCCTGGGAACCGTGAGTCTCGCTTCGGTCCCATTCTGTAGCCAGTCCCCCCACCCCCCCTCCGTGAGTTCTCAGCAGAGAGAAGGCCAGACTCTGGAAGGGGGCGGGGAGAGGCCTGGGAAGCTGGCGGAGTGTTTGCTTTGGACTCATCCCTGCATTCCTTCTCCTCCGGGCCCACAGATATGACACTTCCTGTTTGGACTGGGTCAGAGGTCAGCAGCCCTTGAGGCGCTGGCCCTGAAGGAGCGCCCGCTGCTTTCCCAGCTCTCACGACCCCTCCTCCCCAGCATGGCTGCCTGGCCCCGGGCCCCCCTGCTCCAGGGCAGTCAGCCCCCAGCCCCCTCCCTGCACTCAGGGGTCAGGCCCCCACCGGGAGGCACAGGAAGTTCAGGCTGGGCGACCCCACCCCCCGCCGCTCGCACTTCCCCACTGAGCAGGCCCTCTGGGTTAATTCCACTGCAGATGGGGGACTCAGCCCTTGGAGCTGCCGGCAGGTGGGCAGGACAACTCCTGCACAGCCGGTTCGAAGCCTTCCTCCCGCCTCATGCCCCACATCGTGGCCTGCAGGAGAAACAAGCCCAGGGAGGAGCGGAAGAGAGCGAGGGAGGCAAAGGACGTGTCAGTGAGCAGTGCCACCATGACGGGCATGCGGGGCCAGTCCAGAAACCGCCTGGCCCCCCGGCCCTGCACCTGCTCCCCCTCGTGGCCCCCACCCGAGCCTCCTGGCCCTGCTGCTGGGGGCTAGCCTCCCCCAGGGGAAGACCACGGGGCCCCGCGCTTCATGGCGTCCCTGCGTCTTGCTGGCTTCGCAGGAGGCCCACAGATGCCTCCCTGTGGCACAGCCCCCGGTCCAGCTTCCCTCGTCTGGCCACACCCAGAGCGTGCCTCTCTAAAGATAGCTAGACACAGGCCGGGCCTCCACGGAGCCCCCTTCGAGCCCTGAAATTACAGCCCTGGCGGCCCGGGACATAGAGCCGCTGTGTGATTATGTCCTCAGGGGAAGGTCAAAAAAAGCTCTGGCATAGAGAGTGCCAGCTTTCACCGGCCACGCCTCGGCCATCAGCGCTGGTAAACTTCCAGAGAGCGGAGGCTCGCCTGCTCCGCAGCCGTTCGGCTCCCGTTAGCAGTATCCTCATCCAGAGGGTCCCCTGAGCACACGTTATACCTGCTGCCCCTTGGGGCTCCAGGGTGTCATGACTCTGGCCTCAAGGAAGCAGTGAGGTGCGAGGGGCCGCCCCCTAGTGACTGTGGGCCTAGCCCCTGCCCTGCCCCTGCCCAGCCCCTAAGGGTGCAGAGATCGGGGGTGGATGAAACCAGCGGGCCGTGAATTCGGGGGTGCCAGCTTGGGTTCCGGGGTGCAGCGCCTAGGAGCCTCGAGGGCCCTCTCCAGGATCTCAGCTGAGTTCTAGGCAGGGTGGCACGCTCAAGAAGTGACCTTGATGTATGTGTGTGATGTGTCCCTGCCTGGAAAGTGGTCCTGGAGGTGGAAGGGGACTCCCGTGGGCAACGCCTTGCTCTGGGCTGGCCGCACAAGAGCCCTGTGGGAGCACTCCAGGGAGAGGTCGGAAAGCAGCCCCAGGGCGCCACTGCAGAGCCGCCGCCTCCCAGAACTCCCCCCGCGCCCCATCCGGTGTGCTCCAGGAGAGTGAAGGGCGCCAGCGGAAGTTGAGGCTGATTGGCTCAGTGCCCAGGGAAGGGACAGACCATGCAGAGGGGAGACCTGAGAAAGGAGTGGGGAGCCCAAGACAGACAGGGGGAGTGATGAGCAGAGGCAGAGGGGAGTGAGCAGGGCACCAGCCAGACATAGCAGGGCAGGGAGGCTAGGAAGGCCCTGGAAGGGGTCTGGCAGAGGGCCCCTGAAGGTCAGGGTCGGGCAGCTCTTTCTCGGGCCCAGAAACTCATGGGCCGAGCAGCTGGGTGGGCTGGAGCCCAGGGTTGGGGGTGATCTCTGTCAGCTGCTACCACCTCTATAGGAGCTCCCTCTGAGCCCCTGGAAGCCCTGCCCACTGGGCCACCTCCCAGGCTCCCAGGCTCTGCCCTTCAGGGACCCGCATCAAAGGCAGGGTTTCGTGCCCACAGGGGATCAGAGGCTTGAGGCCTGCCCTCTGGGTGCCCTGCTTCTGTCCTGGGGCCTCCCCTTCTCGCTTTGAAGCCAGGGCACCAACAGCTGCAAGCCAGAGGGACGGGCTGCAGCTGACTCCGGGTCCTTCTCCACACACAGGCCTACAGGATGGCAACAGGCTTAGATGGCCCTGCCTGGGGTGGACCCACAGCTGCTCACCAGCCCTGCCGCCCCTCCTCTCAGCCCCCTTCCGCCCTGCACGTTTCTCTCCCCACCACCGCTGGCTTCTGCCTGCCCCGCACCCCTGCCCCACTACCTTTCAGCACCTGCCCTGGGCTCTGGGGCTCTGGGCTGGGCACCAGGGTGTTGGCAGGGGCGGCAATGACCCAACAAGGCCTAGATGAGGCCTGGCTGCTCTGCGCCGGGACACAGCAGTGTGGCCTGAGGACCCGGGCAGGGGCACGGGTGGGGCCCCGGGGCAGGACGCTTTCCTGGGAAGCCTGAGCCGGCCACCAGGCTGCTTCTCAGGTCAAGAGAGCCGCGTCTTTACTCTTTCTGGCAGAGGGGTCTTCTGCCAAGGGGCCTGCTGGGGTTTCTGGGCTGAGGGGCGGGCTGGTGCCGGCAGGATCACCCAGCCCTCCGAAGTACCTGGGGGGAAGAGTCCAGGCTGGGGCTTTGGGGGCCTGTCCAGCGGTGTCCCAGAGGCGCAGGGCATGCTAGGAGAGGGTGCTGCCCCCCCCCCCCCGCCTCCCCTGGCCCCACCTCTAATCGCTTGGCCAGCCCTGTCTGCCACTGGTTCTTGTGGAGCTAAGACAGCTGTGCATCGGCCTCCTCCAGGGGCCCGGGGGCCTCAGGAAATGCCTGCTCTTCCTTCCTGCCTTGCCCCCCATGCCTGCCCTCCCCTGCCTCCTGCTGCCGCCTCGCAGCCCTGAAAGGCCAGAGGGCAGGAGGCTGCGGCTCCGCTGGCCAGCAGGGACGTGCTGTTCTCAGCGCCGCTCAAGCTGGGGTCCAGCCACAGAGAGAGCTGAGGCCTGGGGAGAGGGAGGGGGAGGGGGAGGCCCAGGACTGAGGTGCAGGCCGGCTGGTCTGGGAGTGGCCCCCAAATTAGAGGGCCAGGCCCAGTGACTCAGTGAGCCTTGGCCCGGGTGTGCAGTTATGGCCTATTGCAGACTGCAAACCACAGACACAAGAGCCTTCCAGGCGCAAAAACCGTACTTGCGGACATATTGCCCCAGACGTACCCCCCAACTGCGGGAAAGAGCTTCAAGGCGCAGGGTGTTGCCTCACCAGCGCCCGCAAGTTGCTCCCTCCAGGAACGCGCCGGCCCACCGCTCGGCCTTCCCACCTCGCTGCGTCCCCGCTCCCCACGCCCTCCACACCTAGCCCTGGGCTCTGCCTTCCGCCAACACCGTCCCTCTTCCCTACTTGTCTGCTCTAAGTCATCTCCTCCAGGAAGCCTTCCTGAGCCTCTGGTGCTGTGTGTGGCCCTGGCGTGCCCCAGTCCCCTCCTCACAGAGGGGACCTTACTCAGTAAGCGACTTGGCTCCCTGGGCAATGGGCATGCCTTGTGCCTATTTCCTTTCATTTGAAAATTTTGTAAACAGCTTTATGGAGCTAAAATTTACATACCATACAATTCACCTATCTAACGTGTACAGCTCAATGGTTTTTATTTAGCATATCCACAGAGGCCGCAACATCATCATAGTCGAGTTTAGCACATTTTCATCACGTCCAAAAGAAAACTGATACCTTTAGCTGTCACCACTCTATCCACCACCATCCCCCCTGGCCCTAAGAAACCACAAATCTACTTGTTGTCCCTGTAGATTTGCCTGTTCTAGACATTTCACGCAGAATCATGCAATATGTGGTCGTCTTCAACTAGCTTCTTTCGTGGAGCAGTGTTTTATACGTGGGTTGGACCCTCTTTCCCCTCCTCCCCAGCTGCGTCGGGGGACGCTGAAGCTCAGTGGGGCGACCCAGAGATGTTTGACTATGTCGCCAATAAACAGTAAAAAACAAACAAACAAACAAACAAGCAAAACTGACTCCCCGTGTCTGGAAGGGCACGTGTTCTCTCCAATCTCCTGCTCGCAACCATCTGCAACTGCCTCACCCAGGAAAACAAGAAGGATTCGGAGCTCCCGACCTGGCCCTGCTTTTCTTACTTCTCCCTTGGCCGTGGCCCAGCCTGGAAGCTTCTTGCAGGCAGGCGGCTTGGTCAGGCCACCATTGTGTCCCAGGTCTGACCAGGGGTCCCTGAACTGATGCTGGTGAACAGAAGAGGGGTCTGGGCCCAGCCACTCCCCCTGGCAGAACTTTCTGGACCCTTACCTGCCTGATGGCCTGAAGCTGAGCACCAAAAGCCTAAACAGCAGCTGGCCGGGTGCGCGGGACCCTCGGACCTCACCCCTGCTCTCCTTTCACGGCCCCGCCTCTCCCTGGCCCGCCCTCGGCCTCTGCCCTGTTGAGCTGTTTCTCTTTCTACGCATCTTTCTTTTCCTCTCAGTGGAGTTCTGTCCTGTCTCGTGTTGCCTGCCTTCGTTTCTTCCCTCTTCTCCTTCGCAGATCTCAGTGTCGCTCCCTGCCTCGGTTTCTCGCCCCGTCTAAACCCTCACGTTTGTCTCCCCAAAACTGCTCTTGCAGGAGTCTCCCCATGACCGAGGCTGGGTACACGGGCCGGGGGAGGAATGGGACCCCACCCAACAGGAAGGAGGTGTCGTGCTATGGCCCTGGGCTCATCTGGGCCCTCAGGAAGTGGCTGAGCTTCCAGTGATGGCGTGGATGCCAGGGCTGATGACGGCCTCTTCCTGGGACGCTTGGCGGGCTGACCCAGTTACCCCTGTAAGTGGCCAGCACAGGGCTCAGCCCCGAGGAAGTGGCCACCCTCAGAGCAGTTATTGCACCCTAGGGGACCTGCTCAGATGGAGCAAGGATGACTCGCTGGCTCCTCCTCTCTGAATCAGCTTCTCTGAGCCTCAGCTCGGGGCAGGCAAGCTGGGGAGGACCCCCGGTATCTGTGCTGCGTCCTGCCAGCCCCCAGCTGAGTCCCAGCCTGAGATCACACAGACAGGAACGCTTCCTCTTTTTTAGGGAAAAGAGGCTGCAGTGGGCTGGGAGGTGGGGCACCCGGAGTGCCCGGGAGCCTAGATCAAGCCCTTCCAGAAATCCACAACAGCTGCCACCCTGATCCCTTTCCAGGCTGAGGAAGGCTCAGGACCAAATTCCGGGGCCCCGTCCCTGGACTAGCAATCAGAGGCCACCTGCCCCTGGTCTCCCCTCCACTTCTGCCCTCTCCCTCTCTTCCGCCCGCCCTAACACCCGCAAGCCAGCTCCCGCCCCTCTCTGGGCCTCAGTGGCCCCATCCGGATAGTGGAAAGTTTGAATCTCTGAGGCTGCGCCTGCCCAGAGCCGCCAAGGGTCCTTGTGTGAGTTAGACTGTGTGTCCCTTCACTGTGTGCCCCAGGGTGTAGAGGGGGGGCAGGCAGAGTGGGGGGAGTCCTGGGGGGCGCAAGGGGGAGGGGTGCAGCTAGCCCAGCCGTCTACAAGAAAATTACTCCCTCTGAAGCTGCCAGGGGGGCTGGGAAGCCTGCCCCCTCCCTCCCTCCCTCCCTCCCTCTCTCCCTCCCTCTCCACGCCACCAGCCCCCTCCCTCCTTTCCTCCCTCCCCGCCCCCTCCCCGCCGTCCCCTCCCGTCGTCGGCCCGCCCGCCCAGCCTTTAGCCTCCCTCCCGCCGCTGCCACCGCCTCTGTCTCCCTCTCTCCACGAACTGCCCAGGAGTGAGCAGCTGCTCTCCGACGACCCGACGGACCGACAGACGCACGGACTGCCCGACCCTCAAGACCGCCAACCAGCCAGCCTGTGCCCGCCGCTTCCCCTCCTCAGGTAGGGTCCCCCCCTCCACAAGCCCCGTAGTGTCCCCGCTGTTCCTACGCTGGCCCTGAGCTGCTCTCACTGCCTAACCCCTGGGTCCGCTGCCCCCTCACCGCCCTCTCCCGCCCCTAGGCTGCTTGTGGATTCCCACTGCACGGCTGCAGGCTCCTGGTCCGCGCCCCTTCGTCGCCACCCTGCGGCCCCCTGGGTCCTTGTCCCATTTCTGCGTCTTCTCCCCGCTGTCCTCCAGGCACCTTCTACATCCCCTTCGTTCACCGCTCTGACCTTGCTCGGCTCTGCTCCACATCTGCCCTCTCTGCCTCCCGCCTCGGGGTTCTTCCCCTCGGCCGCTACCCCAGAGCGTCATCCAGGCATGGCTGGGCGGCTGGCACCCTCACTCTGCCGATGGCCCCCTTAGTTCACTGCAAGTCCCGGGTGCACTTTGCACTCGGCCCTGGTTAGGAGGACCTCTGGGCGGCCACCCAAGCTCGTCACTGGGGAGCGGTCCCCACGGCCTGGGGCTAGTCCACGGCGTGGGCTCAGAGACTCGGTTTCCCAGGCACACCCCAGGCTCCCTGCCCAGATATTCCATGCTTACCCACAGGCCAGTGCCGTGCCTCTACCTCCTCCCGGGCGAGGTGTGGGTCCACAGAGTCCTGGCTGGGGGGTCCCCGGGCGGGGCTGCCTGGACAGCTCAGTCCGCTCTGCCCCAGAGCCCCCTTGGACTGAGGTTCCAAAGCGGGGTGCAGAAGGAGACTCAGGCAACTGTGCTGTGTTAACCACAGGCAGGCTTGGCCTGTGGCCCCGGAGGGCTTCTGGGGACCACGGGTAGATGCGAGGACACCATCAGCCCAGGATGGGCACCTTTAGGAAGGGGTGAGGTTCAAGAGCTCCCAGGCTAGATGCTCTGTCCCCCAAAGGCCGCCCCCCACTGGTGCCTGGGGGCATCTCAGGAATGGAGAGAGAACTCCAGTTCTGAAACAAAGTGTAGCGACAAGGTTGCCCTCCAGAGCCGTTTGGGAGGGGAGCCGTGGCCCCTGCTGGTCCCACTCCCACCCCATCCATTGTACAGAGGGGGCAACTGAGGCCCAGAGAGGGGCAGGAACCTGCCCACAGTGGCACAGCCAGTCAGGGGCAGAACTGGGGCCAGGACTCAGAGCTCCTGACTGACAAATCCAGGCTATTGACCCCGTAGCATCCAGGGAGCCCGCAAAGTCACTTGCATGTTGACGATGATAGCTTATGGTCAAGTGCAGTGCGTGGAGACTGGAGTGAGAGGGGGCAGGCCCACCGGCCCCGTCCCGCAAGCTCTCAAGATGGCTGGCATGCTGAGGGAAGTGCCGAGGGACCCAGGAGAGGAACAAGGGAGAACGGAGCCCTCTGTCTGGGTGTGCCACTGAGCATCCTGGAAGGCTGGGGGATGGGAACAGCACCTCGCTGCTCCACGGGCGGGGCGGGGCTGGGGCCTGGGCACCCGGTGGTGAGAGCTTCCCGCGCGTTGCTCCGCTGAGTGCAGCAGAAGGCCCGGGGTCCTCCAGGGCAGGGTGCTGGGTGGGG
Organism: Tursiops truncatus; assembly: GCF_011762595.2. Classification (NCBI taxonomy): domain Eukaryota; kingdom Metazoa; phylum Chordata; class Mammalia; order Artiodactyla; family Delphinidae; genus Tursiops; species Tursiops truncatus. Next base: position 2,000,670 of record NC_047055.1, on the reverse strand, counting down.
CGGGCGGGGCAGACCTCGCCCAGGCCAGGGAGATCGTTCTCACGCAGCTGAAGTCTTCGTAAGGGCCACTCAGGTTGCCGATTCGGTGGCCAGTCCTGCCCTCTGGGGGCTCCTGCTTCTGTGAGCTCACCCCTCCCTGGCCGGCCAGCTCTCCACGAGGTAGGGACTGACTGAGATTGAGACCAGCTGGAGATGCTCAGGCCCCCCTCGGTGCCACCCACACCCTGGGAAGGCTGGCGGTTCGGCAGAGGCGCCTTTCTGTGCAACTTCCGGTGTCCGGCTGCCGTGGGCCAGTGTGGGTGAGCCTCTCAGGGCAGTTCTCTGTGCGTGCATCGGAAGGAAGCCATGGCACTGTCTCCGAGCCGCCAAGACCGGGCGGTGGGAAGAAGGCTGGGAGCAGGGAGGGCCCGCACGGCGAGGCGGCGACCGGCCCACCTTCACGTCCCAGGGCCCGGCTCACAGAGGGCATTAACCGTCCGACCGCTTTTATGCCCTGCCCTGGAGCAGGGACCAGGGACCCCACTATGTCGATGGGGAGTCCGCGGCCCAGCCCCTTCACCAATGGGTCTGGTGGCAGTTCTGTACCAGCTCATTTTAGGGGCCCAGAAATCTGGGGTGCTGGCCCTCTGACTGTCATGCAGGGTGACATGCAAGCATTGGCCCCAATTTCTCCCCAATCCCATCAGTGGCCCTGGCCCATCAGAGGAGCGTGAATGGGGAAGGACCGGAAGAGAGGGTGTGTTCCTAAGACAAGAAAGCAGTTCCTTTCTTTAGCAACATTCCTTAGTCATTCAGGACCACAGAGCATCCCTTCCAGCACCGGCGTCGAGTCCCAGAGGAGGGATCTGTCATGAGCCCCTTCCCAGGCCCACCCACCACCAGCTCTCCTCCACTCCCTGGAGAAGCCCCAAGGAGACAGGCCTGTCCCAGCCATCACTTGTCCTTGGCCTCCTGGGGATGCAGCCTGAGGCCGTGGCCGGCCCCAGGGCCAGCCTTGGAGCACGTGAGCTGCGGGGCGGCAGCCCAGCTCCCAGACTCCCAGTAGGGCCGGCGCTGTCTGGCTCGCCTCCGGGCAGGGCCCCAGTCCCAGCTCGGGGCCTCCAGAGCCCCACCTGCTGGGCCACTGGGCTGTTTGCCCTTTCAATGGCATGTCTGGAGCCCCTCTCCTTCCCTGCCAACACCCTGGATTGTTAGAAAGTTCTTCCCCAGGGTTGGAGAGCTTGGTCCCTGCCCTGAGCTGCCCACCCCTCCCTGTGCCTGTCGGCCCTGCTGGTGGGAGGGGACACACCAGCCCAAGGGCTTAGCTCAAATCCTGGGGCTAGAGGGTGATGGGGACTGTCCTGGGGCGCCCTGCTGTGAGCATAGGGTGGGGGTGAACATGGGCTCCCTCTGGAGGCAGGCACCCCCGGGCCCTGCCAGCTCTGCCCCCTCTTGTCCTGTCAGCTGGTGCCCGGGGCACTCAGTTCTCCTCCCACCCCTCTGTCCCCTCTGCTCACATACTGGGGCCCACACCTGATCACCCACGAAACCTTTTCTGTGAATCCTATCTTCAAGGAAGCCAGTGCGGGGAGAGGCAGAGGTGCCTGCGCTGGGAGGACGGAGACGGAGTCTGCTTAGTCCTGCCCCAGGCCAGAGGCTAACTGGTAGCCCTAGAGCCAGGCCCTTCTCCAGGCTTCCAAAACCAGTTTCCCAGTGCTCCCTGGGGCTGTGGTTCATCTCCCCACCTTCCAGATGGAAGGTTCTGGGGTGAAAGCCCTCCCCTCACCTGGAGTCCCCAGCCCCAGGGTCCCCCAGGACTTCCTTCACGCCCTCTGGGACTTTGTTTGGCTTGTCCCCCACCCTCTCTACTCTGGGGTGGGGCAGCTCCTGGGTGCCTATGGGAGCTGCCCACTTGCCCACACGCCACCAGCCTCAGCTCCTCCAGAGGCTGCTCGGCCCCCATAGCAGTCCGCAGAGCAGCCCAGCTCGCGCTCATTGGCAGGCTGGTATCGCTGACGTTCCCAAGCCCAGTGGAGGTGCCAGGGACTCAGACGACTCATGCCTGCCCCTCCCCATGGTGACACATCGTTCAGGTTTAGGGGACTGGGGCTCTACCCGGCCTCCTCACAGCCAGCTCTCGTGATCCACGGCGTCTGAAGGCCAAACTCGGCAGAAACCCCAGCCTGGAGCAGAGCTGCAGGACAAGGGGCAGCGGGCTGGGGGTGGTCCCAGGTTCCATGCGACTCAAGCGGCCCCTGCTTCTCCCCCACCAGCTGCCTCTGGGTGGCTCAGATGGCCAAGAGGGACACAGCAGTCAGAGGCCCGAGTGGCCATGGGATCGGGGATTTGGGGAACAAAACTAGGACCTGAAGGAGAGGGGCAGAGGGCAGACAGGACCTCAGGCTCTGGGAACCAGGCTGAGAGCATCTCCCTGTGGGGTCTGGCACCTGCTGGGACCTAAAATGCTTGGGGGAACCTCCCGGGCCAGGCTGGGATGATGGCTTTTCCAGGCCACTTCTGTGCAGCTGGAGGCGGAGGCAGAGGGGCTGGGGCTGGCCTGATGGGTGCGCTGGGGCCGAGGAGGGGCATCTGGCCCTGCGGGCTGAGGAGGGCTATGGATGGTGGCAGTCAGAGAGAGACGCCATGTTTCTAGAGGATTCGTGATACAAGCCAGGGGGTGCAGGACCCACAGGGCAGGGCCCTGCTTTCCGTCAGTGTCACCTCCCAACCAGAGTGGGGGAGATGCAAGGAGTCTTCTGCAGGGACCGGGGGCTGGTTCGGCCCCCTGTGCAACCCAGGGAGTTCGGGATTCTGTGACTTTGGGCTCTGCAGCAAAGTCTGCGGGGGCAGAGGGTGGGGCAGGGCACGTGTGCCCCCTCTCCCATTTCCTCACAGTGTGGCCTTGGGCAGGAGTTTCCTGCTGGTCCTCAGGAGGGCTGTGCTGAGAAATCCCTTGAGTGCCCTGTCCCACCCTGGGAGGGGATAGAACACCTTCCCCCGCCCTCAGGGTTTCTGCAGCGAGCCTTCGGGGGTGCGGGGGGGGGGCAGGGCACCCAGCAGCCCAGGACCCGCAGCTGACCTGGCTCATCTGCCGCCTGACTCAGGCATGGCAGAAGGCCGGCACTGGAACCGCCGGCCTTCCAGAGGTTTCCCAGAAGGCTGGGGGTGGAGGTGATGGCTGTCCTCAAGGCTGTGGGGAGAGACGTCCGGCCTGGTCAGTACCGGCCGCCTAGCCACTTCCCCGGTGCCAGCGCTCTGCAGCAGACGGGCTGGCTCCCTGTTGGCCTCCGACACCCACGTCCAAGTCAAGTCTGTCCCTGAAGGCTGCAGGGGCACAGGACCCAGCTCTGTCCGGTCACCTCAGCAGCGCCAAGACCCCAGCAGGGAGGAGCGCCCTGGCCAGCCACGCCTGGATGTCTGCTCCCCTCGTAGCTGGAAGGCGTGCCGAGGCCGTGGCGGTGGGCTCGGGGTGGCTGGCGAGCAGACACCGATGGCGCGGGGCTCAGGGCCCACCCCAACCCCTGCAGCCACGACCCCAACGCGCGTAAGCCTCAGGAGACCCACGGATGGTGCACGTCTCCTCTCTCAGGGCCCGGGAGGGAGGCGGCGAGCAGCCGGGCGTCAGCTCACAGAGCAGAGCTCTGGGCAGCGCCCCTGCCTCTGGCCTGCTAGTAGAAGCTGGGCCTCAAAGGCTTTGGCGGACAGAGGGGAGGGGGGAAGCGCGACCCGCAGTCCCAGGGCCCACGGGCCCGCGCGTCCGGGTTCAGGTCGGGCTGCTCAGAGGGGCCAGACACCCGGGCCGAGGCTGCGGAACAGCGTCAGGCGTCCGGCATCTGCGACTTGGCAGCCGCGGGCCGCACATCTGCAGGCGAGCTCCCAGGGCCTGCCAGACCTCAGGCCCGCTCCCGCCGCCCTTGGCCTGGCCTGAATGCCTGGCACGGCCCCTCCGTGTTCTCAGGGGCTGCCAGTGTGTCTTGTTTGGCTGTGACCTGGAGCAGTCCCAGTTGGAGGACTGTGCTGGCTTTCAGAGGGCCAGACAAGGAGAGCCCTATTGGGTGGGCGGCCCTCACTCCAACCTGCAGGCGCGGCGCGAGGCCTCACCGCCATCACCGCTTCTTTCCTTCGCTCTGAGGAGGAGGGACCCATCCAGCTCAGAGAACACTTTGATGGGGCTCGAGGCTGCCTGAAGTCCTTGGGGACACGCCCAGGAGGCCCAGAGGCCTGGGTAGTGTGGGAGGTGGGGCTGGCGGGACTTGCCGTGGGTCTCACAGTACCTGTCCGTGGGGGCTCCCGCTTCCGGGGCTGAGGGCCCACCCCCCTCCTGCACGTGTGTGCGGTGGGAGGGACCCGGTGTGAGGTGGGGGGAGGCAGCCCTGCAGCTCCGCTTCCTCCCCCAGCCTCTGTGCCCTGCCCACACTCAGCCGGCGGGCCAGAGAACTCCATCACCCCCGGCTCCTTCTGGGTCTGTTGCGGCCCCCGGGGGCTCGGTGTCCAGTCGGCCCCCTCCACTCTGCACAGTTCTGGCCGCTGAGTCTCCTGCCAGCTCTCCGCGGGGAAAGCAGGGCTGTGCCGGAAAGTGCGCCAGCCTGCCCACTGCCTGGGCCCAGCCAGGAGCCGGGTGAAACCAGCCAGACCTTGTCCTGTGCTGTCACGGGGCCCTGGGGTGGGGCCTCCAAGTCCTCAGCCTCCCTCCCCCCAGAGTGAGCCTGCACTAGAGCCAGCCCTTCCCCTCTCTCAGCCACTCTGTGGGGCCCCAGACGCAGCGACATCAGAATATCAGGCACGGCGGCCCGGAGCGGCTCACCTCCTCCAGAGCCTCCGTCCCCCACGGAGGGTCCCGTGAGCCCACTTGGGGCCCCAGTGGCTAGTCCTGCCCTGGCTGGCCTTCCCAGCGCCTGTCCATCCTCCCCCGTGGTGGAGGGGCCAGATGCGGGTGGAGGCGCCCCGTGGAGGCCCCCAGACCTTCCCGGTCCCACCAGGCTGGAAGAGCCCTGTCTGCGCCCACCGCCCCCCGAAGCCTCCCCCCGGCCTGGCCAGACCAGCCCCCTGCCCCCCTTGTCCAGGTGGACGGTGGATCCCAGAGCCTCCCAAGGATCCTGCCGGGCGTTCCAGCCCTGACTCACCCCCGCCCCCCACCCCGCCATGAGGCAGTGGCTTTGGCAGGAGTGCCAGGCCGGGGGGCAGTCCCCTCCTTCTCGTCCCGTCATCCTCGCCTTCCTGTCCTCTCCGCTGCTCTTCCTCCGCGCAGCCCTGGGTGGCCAGCAGCCCCTGGGCGTCCAGCAGCCCCTGGGCAGGGGCCCTGCGCCGCAGCGGCAAGCCTGGGAGGCCTAGGCCCACCCTGCTTTGCCCTGGGGTTTGCGAACTCGTGGGAAGAAGGAGGGACTCATGGTCCAGGAGGCCAGCCCAGGGCCTTCTCCCAACTCTTCACCAAGGCCCTCTAGGGGCTCCCCAGGTCCCACTGGGCCAACCTGGGGCTGGCAGGACCTGGAGTGTCATCATGAGCTCTCAAGGCTTGCAGGAGCCAGGGAGGCTGGGCGCTCCCCCAGCATGAGGGACCCTCACTTTGTTGTGTGACTGCGGCAGGCAGGCAGCTTTTCTGGGGCTGGCTCCGCAGCTGCGTCTGATGAACAGCACCCTGGGCCCCCGGCCGCTGCCTGCCAAGCAGACTGCGGCCCCAGCTGCCAGAAAGGCTGCTCCGGCCCCTCTCGCTGGCAGCTGCAGCTCTGTCCTCAGGATGGTGGGAGCCAGGACAGGCCACGTGCCCAGCTCAGTGGGGGGCCTGAGGAGTGCGAGAGGGGCGGCAAGATGGGGATCAATGGGAACCCGAGGTGCAGAGCTGCTGCGCCCACGTCTGGAGGTGGCCGCAGCTCCCAACCCCCGCCTGCTGGTGGGAGGACTCTGGGGCAGCAGTGCCCACCCTCCCCGGGCGGCCAGTCCAGCCCCAGGTCAACCGGGCCTGTCGGGGGCCTCCTTCCCCCTTTGCAGCCGGCTATCAGGCTCGGGGGGCTCACCCAGCCCCACTGAAGCCCCGAACAGCCTTTCCCCTGGCCAAGATGGGCCCCGAGTGAGGGCCTCCCTGGGGTGGGGCTGCTTCACGTCTGCACCCGGGGCACCGCAGACACCCCGCGCCTGGGAGACAAGCAGGGCAGGTGCACTTATTCCTCTATAACATGGGAAAATGAGGCTGGGGCTTTCCCAGGAAAGCAGGTAGCTGGGGGTGGTAGGAGAGGCAGGGACTCCAGCCTCCTCCTGGGCACTGTCTTTCAGCAGAGGAGCCTCTGGACAAGCCTGAACCTGCCCGCCACCCTGGCAGCAGCCTGCTCCCCTCTGGTGGCCTCTCCAGGGGCCCGGGGCCGTGGGCAGAAGGAAGGGTGGGAGCAGAGGCGGGAGCCCTGGGGCTCTGCGGGCTGAGCCAGGGGACGGCTCACGAGCCAGGGGAAGGCTCGTGGGCCAGGGGAGGAAGCCACAGCCCAGGGGAGCAGAGGCGGGGTGGGGGGGGGGCAAGGGACGCCCCTTCCATGTCCAGGATTCCACGCATGGCCTGGGAGAATGCCCCTCTCCTCACCTTCCCTCCAGGGCTGGCCCAGCCTTCTACCCAACGTGCCCAGCCTGGTGCTTTGGCCTCTTGACTCTTAGAGAAATGTGGGTGTGCTGCAAGGGGGGCTCAGGCAGGAAAGGAAGCGACTTGTGGTCACCTGAGTCAGCCCTGAGCGCGCTCACACTGCCCTGAGCATGTGGGAGTGGCTGGGCCACAGTGGTTTCTTTAAATCTGAATTCCTCAAAGCCTGTGGGCGGCAAATGGCTGGGTTTCCCTCTCCGCCTCCTCCACTAGCCTCAGTGACCCCCCAGGCAGGCTGCAGCTGACTCAGTGGCTGGTGCGTGAGTGTGTGTGTGCTTGCGTGAGTGTGTGCTTGTGTGAGTGTGTGTGTGTGCTTGCGTGAGTGTGTGTGTGCGCTTGCGTGTGTGTTTGCGTGAGTGCTTGCGTGAGTGTGTGTGCGCTTGCGTGTGTGCTTGCGTGTGTGTGCGCTTGCGTGAGTGTGTGTGTGTGCTTGCGTGAGTGTGTGTGTGCACTCGCGTGAGCGTGTTGGAGGGGTACAGACTCACCAACTGGGAAGACACAGTGCTGCCCACTGAGGCCAAGTCCTGCCCGGAGTCTCCTGCCCACCCACACCTCCCTCCCGGCCCCTACAGCCCAGGGCCTGGCTGCACCCGTGAGGGGTGAGGGGCGAGGGACACGAGGCCAACACGTGCAGAACCCCAGCCTCCCGGGCTCGGGACGGTAGCCAGGCAAGGGCCCAGAAGATGGGCGTGGGCGCCAGCTGGGCACTCCTGATGGCCTCTCCTCACCCCAGTCTCGCAGGCACACCCACCATGTGGCCCCTGTGGCCTCTTGCGGCCCTGCTGGCCCTGAGCCAGGCTCTGCCCTTTGAGCAAAAAGGCTTCTGGGACTTCACCCTGGACGACGGGCTGCCCATGTTGAACGACGAGGAGGCTTCAGGCGCCGACACGACCTCGGGCATCCCAGACCTGGACTCCCTCCCTCCCACCTACAGCGCCATGTGCCCTTTCGGCTGCCACTGCCACCTGCGGGTCGTTCAGTGCTCCGACCTGGGTCAGTCCAGTGGGGTGGACGTGGAAGCGTGAGGGTGGGGAGGGGGTGACCCCAAGCCAGCTCGGGAATCCTGGTTTCAGTGTGGGAGGGTGTCCACTGGTCTGCTTGCAAGCAGGCGGGGAGCGAGAAGCCCCTCCGTCTGCCGACTCTGGCGCTGGCCCACTGGCGGCGGAGTCCCTGCGTGCACGCGAGTCCCTGAGCTCCGCGCCACGCTGGGGTCATGGCCATGGCTCACACTGGTGACGGTGGTGCCGGCCCCCAGGTCTGAAGGCTGTGCCCAAAGAGATCTCGCCCGACACCACTCTGCTGGACCTGCAGAACAACGACATCTCCGAGATCCGGAAGGATGACTTCAAAGGCCTCCAGCATCTCTATGTAAGCCCACCCTGGCCCTTCCAAGGGGCTGCAAGGAGGTGGCAGGCCCGCAGCATGGGGGGTTGGGTCCAGATGGGTGTGGGCACATACTTGTGGAGTGCGAGAGGGGACCGGAGACCTGGGGAGTCCTGAGAGCGGTCTGGAGGCGGCTGTGGTGGGAGTGCCCAGGGTCACAGGGCACATGTGCAGGTGTCAGCAGCCGTAAGTGCAGGACAGGATCACTCAGCCCAATTCCCTTCTTGACTGAAAACTTTTCATCTTATTGACTCCTCCCAGCAACACAGTGAGAAAAGATTTCATTGTAGCCAGGGTGCAAGTGGGGAAACTGGGACACAGAGGAGCGGCAGGCTGCGCTAAGCAGCAGTGGTATTGCTGGGCCTGAGCGCCAGCTCCCCGATCTGCACTCTGCCCAGGAGCACAGACGGATCTCCTGGAGGCTGAGCTGGGGCTCAAACATCTGTAAAGTCCTGACAACTGCTAATCGCGAATCGCTAGCTCAGGTGGCAGGGATGGGGGAGAGGAGAAGGCGGGCAGGTAGGGGGCCGGGGCCTTCACCTCAGCACGCGTGCTGCCTCAGGCCCTGGTCCTGGTGAACAACAAGATCTCCAAGATCCACGAGAAGGCCTTCAGCCCCCTGCGGAAGCTGCAGAAGCTCTACATCTCCAAGAACCACCTGGTGGAGATCCCTCCCAACCTGCCCAGCTCCCTGGTGGAGCTCCGCATCCACGACAACCGCATCCGCAAGGTGCCCAAGGGCGTGTTCAGTGGGCTGCGCAACATGAACTGCATCGGTGAGCGAGATCCCACCAGTGGCGTCGTCACCCGTCCCCGGCGGTGGCAGTGGATGGGGGAGGAGGGTCAAAGGGGGGGCTCTGCCAGCCAGGGCAGCTGGGTGCTGGGCTGTCCAGGACAGCCATGGACCAGCCGGCTGGGCCTCACGGTACTTTCTGGAAGCTTGTCTAGGAGCACACCCCAGAGCTGCCAAGGGAAGGTGAAGAGAAACTCAGGGCCCATAGGGAAAGGGAAGGGAAAGGGCCAGGGCAGCCAGCCAGCCAGCCAGCCAGGGGCTGGGCGGGCGGGGGAGCCCGGCCTTGATTCCTGTCTCCCCTCCCTTTCTCCGTGCTCCCCCTGCCCCCTAAGGCTGATGCCAGGCCCAGTGCCCTTGGGAGTTAGTGGCCTTGAACAGCGAGGAGTTTGCATTCAGTCCATTAGCGTTAGTAACTTAGCGGCACTGCTTTCAGGGAGAGATGCGGGAGCGGGTAATCAGCAGGGCCCACTAGGCCAGCCCAAGCCAGGCAGCCGACAGGCTCTGGGGGCGTGCGGGCAGATGCCCAGCCCTGGCTGCAGGGCTGAGGGGGCCTCTCTCCTAGAGATGGGTGGGAACCCCCTGGAGAACAGTGGCTTTGAACCTGGAGCTTTCGATGGCCTGAAGCTCAACTACCTGCGCATCTCTGAGGCTAAGCTCACCGGCATCCCCAAAGGTAGGAGGTCAGCCCTTGCTTCCCACACTACCTGGCCTTCGGAGCACACATGGATACAGGTGGGGGGCCTGGAGCCATCTGGAGGCACCCAGTCAACTCAGGGAGGGCTTTGGCTGCCCCTCTCCCCACCTGGGGCAGAGCTAGGGTCTCTGCTCCACCAAGCGTGGGACCGTGCGCGCACACACACACACACACACACACACACACACACAGCATCAGCCCACACACGTGGCCTCCCCTCCTGCATTCAGCCCAGAGCATCCTCTTTTCCTGGCAGACCTCCCCGAGACCCTGAATGAACTCCATCTGGACCACAACAAAATCCAGGCAATCGAGCTAGAGGACCTGCTCCGCTACTCAAAGCTGTACAGGTGGGCTGGGGGTCTGGGGGTCTGGGGGCGCTGGGGCGACTGGGGGGGCTGGGGGCCTGAGTCCTCACAGTGCCGTGCGGCCTGCGGGCCCCACCACACCATCTTTTTCTCATCCGCCCCTTCGCAGGCTGGGCCTGGGCCACAACCAGATCCGCATGATTGAGAATGGGAGCCTGAGTTTTCTGCCCACCCTGCGGGAGCTGCACTTGGACAATAACAAGCTGTCCAGGGTGCCTGCTGGCCTTCCGGACCTCAAGCTCCTCCAGGTGAGAGCCAGGGCGTGGGCAGCCCCTCAGCCCATGGCCCTCCTTGCTCAGGCCCAGCACGTGTGGGGTCTGGGTACAGAGCAGAATGGGACCTCGCTGCAAAGGAGCAGGCTCAGGGATCCCTCCTTCAGCGCCAATCACCTGCACTGAGGGAGGAGAGGGGCAGGTGGGGATGCCGCTGTGGACAGCAGGGAGGGCGGGCCCGGGGCAGCGAGGTCGTGAGGGAAGAGCAGGTTTCTCAGGTGGGTGCAACACCTGCAAGGTGCGGCCGGGCCCACGAGGTGAGGGAACAGTCTGGGCACGGGGTGCACAGATCTGTGGCAAGACAGGGACAGCCCAGGGCACAAAGTGGGCTGATGAGGGATACAAGGCCTGGCCTGGGGCTCTCTCAGGGGCCCTACCCCCAGTTTGGCTGTCAGCCACATGGATGAACTTGGCCGTACTCGGCCCTGCTCTGGACCTCAGTCGCTGCTTCCAACCCATTCACACGTGCCAGGAGACCCGCCATTCTCGCGGGCTGGCCAGTCAGAGCCGAGTACACCGGAGCCCGCCTGAGCCCTGCGTGGGGACCGCCCACCTGCAGCGGCAGCGCCCCCCTGGCCAAGCCGAGAGCGCCCTCTAGCGGCCGTGTCCTTGCCGCCTCTAGAGGGCGCCGCTGCAGTCTGAGCGCCTCCCTGCCGTCATTGGGTCCTCCCTCCCTGACCCTCCTGTCCCACAGCATGTGGCTTCAGGGAGCTGGGGGAGCAGGGGAGGAGGAGGCTCTTTCTCCTCTCACGCCCCTGGGGCTCTGGACTGGGAGGCTGCTTCCCTGGGGGCAGACCCACAGCCCAGGGAACCCAGAGGGAGGGCCAGGGACTTTATGTGAGCCCAACGTGCCATCCTTCCCGCATCGACAGTCCCACCCCACCACTCGTGCCCCACGTACCCCTCACCTCACGCCCACACCCCCCAAGCTCCCCATCCCAGCACCCAGTCACACACCAGTGCCTTAAGGCGGGCCAGCACCCGCCCAACAACCATACCGAAGCCTCAGTTTGCTCCTCCAGACCATGGGAGGATCACCTCCACGCCCTCAAAGGGCCGTGTGGATGCAAAACAATGAAACGTGGCCCAAGAGGCGGCGGGGCGGGACTCAGCCGGGAGGGAGGGCACCAGCCCTCGGGGTTCTGCCCTCCGCTCGGCCTACCCAGGCAGGGCAGACGCAGGCAGGGGGGTTGGGGCGACTGGGCCATCGCCCTGAGCCACACCCCTCTGCCCCCAGGTGGTCTATCTGCACGCCAACAACATCACCAAGGTGGGCGTCAATGACTTCTGCCCCGTGGGCTTCGGGGTCAAGCGAGCCTACTACAACGGCATTAGCCTCTTCAGCAACCCCGTGCCCTACTGGGAGGTGCAGCCGGCCACCTTCCGCTGCGTCACTGACCGCCTGGCCATCCAGTTTGGCAACTACAAAAAGTAGAGGTGGCGGCAGCCGCCAAGGTGGCCTGGGCGGGGCATCTGGGGAGCACAGCGGATGTCCTGAGGGGGGAAGCAAAGCAAGGGAGCGAAGCCAGTGCTCAGCTGCACCCGACCCAGCCCCGCCCTTGATCCCCAACCCCCTCGTCGCCACCCGACATTCTTGCCCTGGCTCCCAAGTGTGCAGGTGAGGCGTGAGGCCTGGCCCCCATCACACGCCCCTTAGCTTCAGAGCTGCCCCTGCTCCCCCATCATGACCACGCAGAGGTGCCCCCACGAAGCTTTCTTCCCATTCACCCCAAAACCAAATTGTCTGAGGCTCCAGTCCAAGGAAAATGGTCCCTGGGTCTGGGGGGCCAGGGATGGAGACAGCAGACCCCGCTGAGCCCACCCTACCTGCCGGGCACACATCCCTCCTCGGCCTGGCCTGCTACCCTTCTCCTCCCATGCCCGCTGGCATCCTTCTGTGAGTTCACGGCCATCCATCCCAGCCTGTTTGCTCTACCGGCCCCTGGATCAGTCCTCTCCATCTCTCTCTGTCTCTCCGTCTGTCCCTCCCTCGTCTTCCCTCTCCTCTCTCACATCCTTGGGCTGGGTCTGGTCTCTGTCTCGCTGGGCTTCTGCCCAGCCCCTACCCAGGTGGGCTGCGGTGGGGGACAGCTGCCCCCCACCCCACCCAGGCCTCGCCCCCAAGCCTGGATGATCCGGCAACCACGCGCTCCACAGGCCACGTGCTCCCAGGGGGAGCATTGGACTCAGCCAGGCCCTGAGAGTCTGTCCCCCGGGAGGGGCCCAGCACCCCGCAGAGTCCCCAGCACGCTCCTCACTGCCCCCCTTTCCCCCACGACGGCTAGGTCTCCCCTCCCGTGGCCTTCCAGCCCCTGGGGTAGTAAGGAGGGGCTGCTTCTGAGGTCGGTTGTTGTCTTTCAATTAAAGAAACACTGTGCAACACGGCTGCGTGTGCAGCCTCTCGGGGTGGACTGGGGACCCAAAGGAAACGGGAGCCACGGGGGTCCGCTGTGGCTGGCGCCCAGGTTCCGCCTCTCCGTGCCCCATCGGAGCCCTGAGCTGCCTGTTCGCTGCTTTCCCTGACTTCAGTGGGGAGCACCCCCAGGCTCAGGGCTGGACCAGAAGGCCCCAGGCTGCCCCCTTCCCGTCCCTTCTAGTCACTTCTGTTGCCCCGGCTATCCTCAGACTGGGCTCCTGCAGCAGGGCCGGCTGAGGTGGCATCTGCCCTCCCAGAGTGGAGTGTCTGCCAAGCAGCCGCTGGCTGAAGGGCACCAGGCCAGAAACTCCCTCCAACCGAGCGGGAGCCGGGAAACCCTAGGGGCCCCTGCCCGCCTCAATGGGGTTTGGGGGCTCAGCACAATACCGGATTTCGGCTGTGGTCAGAGCTGTGTGCCACACCTGTGTCAGCACCAGGGGGCGCACTCCTGTACTGGCTTGGCCTGGGCTCCCAGCGCAGCGACCACCCAGTAGGTCACCCTGTGCGCAGTTCGCAGCGTGTGGGTGCCGGTTCCCAAGAGAGGATCCAGGGCACAGCCCGTGAAGCCTGGGGACATAGGTCTGCCCCGGAAAGGGAGTGGGGGGGGAACAGTCCCCCAAGAAATGCCCCTTGGATGGCAAGCCCAGCGGGCTAAGCAGGAGACAGGCTATGGCCTGGCTGCTCTTCCCTCGTCGTACACAAGGGGCCTCTGCCCCAGGTGATGGGATCCAGGGCTTCCCTGAGCAGCCGTGGGCCACCAACGAAAATAGAGCAGGCGGGGCCGCCAGGAGTGCCAGCCCAGGAGAGAAGGAGCCCAGAGGCACCGCGTGCTGGCTCCGTGCACAGAACCCTTCCGCCTGGCCCGGCCCTGGGGCACCCGGCGTCCCCAGATTTCTCCTTTTGGGGATGGGAGGCACCACTCAGTGTGGTGGCCCAGCAATAGAATGTCACCCGTTGGCATCACAGCACTATTCTGGGCCGTGTGTTCCACGGCCCGGCAATCTCTGCTGAGCTGGGCAGGCTCAGGGCAAGGGCACTGGCGGGGGTCCAGGAGTCAGGGCCTCGGTCAAGTCCCCTCGCTGGTGGGAGGAGGGGCAGCCGGCACAGGGCCTGGCGGAGACAGAAACACGGAGCCCTCGGGCTGTTTCTCTGCGGGCAGCTCTGGGCACCGGACCCTGTGGATCGCTGCCTTCCCTCCAGGCTTGCTGCCCTTCCTCTCCTCCCTGCCTCCCTCTTACTCTGGGACACCAGTGCCACGACACGCTGGTGGGACCGGTGTAATAATGCTGGTAGGCACAGAGGAGAACCCCGTGGTTGGGCCCCAGGGAAGGTGTCCCGTAGGCCCGGTGGGTCACACACATGAGAGGGGACAGCGCCATGCGGGCATGACCCACACCCTGCCAGACCCAGGGGACCACTCAGGCCCCACTGCAGGCGCCGCGGAGTTGAACAGGGCCGCACCCCACGAGGGCCTGGGGATCATGGTTGGAAAGGAGGTCTCCGTACCCAGAGCACTTGGTCAAAGACAAATGACCCTGGGTGGGGGGGACTTCCCTGGTGGCACAGTGGTTAAGAATCCACCTGCCAATGCAGGGGACACAGGATCGAGCCCTGGTCCTGGAAGATCCCACATGCTGTGGAGCAACTGAGCCCGTGCGCCACAACTACTGAGCCTGCGCTGTAGAGCCCACGAACTACAACTACTGAGCCCACGCGCCTAGGGCCCGTGCTCCGCAGCAAGAGAAGCTGCCGCAATGAGAAGCCCGCGCACCGCAGCGAAGAGTAGCCCCCGCTCGCTGCAACTAGAGAAAACCCGCGCGTAGTCAAAAGAAAAAAGGCAAACGGCCCACTTAGCCTCACTCTGGTATCGAGTGTGTTGCAGACTATGAGATGATAGTAATAACAAAAGTTGAGACTGACTGGCCTTTGAAAAAAGCCTATGGCAACATCTCTGTCAGCCAACAGTCCCTCGTGTACACTTCCCCATATGCCTTATACACCACGCAAGGCTCCTCCCTGCGGAGCCCAGGGCCCAGCTGCGGTCCCAGGAAGCCCCAGGTGGCAGAGCTGCAGGGGACTGGGGTGCTCTGCTGTGAGCTGTGGGCAGGTGGATGGGCGAAGGGGTGTGCAGTCCCAAAGCCTCGGTAACCCCGCGGGAAAGGGGCAGGAAAGATGGGGGAGGGGCCAGGTCCAGTCGACCTTGAATTGAGTAGGAGCCTGCACTTGGGTGCACGTTGGACGTGGGGTGAGAGTTAGGGAGTGGGCAGGGTGGGGTGTGGCACCCCCGGGGCCTGGAGAATGCCCCCTGAGGGCCAGGAGCATGCCGGGAGCTGTGGACGTGTGGTTGCACTCAGAGTAGGGCTCTGAGCCGGAGGGCGAGCTGGGGCCGTCACACGTGCGTGCACACACACACCCAGGGCAGTGAAAGTCATGGCAGTGTCTCGCTCGGGGAGGGCTGTCCCGTGGAAGGAGAGGCCACTAGGGAGCTGACTCTGAGCGGCATGGGGCTGGCGTGGGGGACATTTCCAAGTACTTACTGCGGGTCAGGTGCCTTCTGGGTGTAGCCGGGCCCAGCTGGAGCCTAAGCTCAATCCACTGCTTGGGTTTAGACGAGTCGGGGCTTGTCGGAGGGGCAGCCAGCCAGGTGTCCTCAGGCCATGGTGGGGGCTGGGGGCAGGGCGCTTAGAGGGACAGCCCCTCCTTGAAGGGCCTGGGTGGTGGAGGGGCCCACTCTGAGAACTTGGGGGGTGTTCCTCCATTGTGGGCCCCACCCCCATGGGCTCCTGACTCTGGGCTCCAGTCTTGGGAGGACAGAGGTTTCAGGAAGAGGCAAAGCCGGCTCCACTCTGGACGCATGGGGCAGGGCATGGTCGCCAGGGGTGGCACAGGGCCACTGTGGCCCCGGAGAGCCCAGGGCAGCTCCAGCGCTGAAGGACCCCAGCTCCCGTTGCCAGCTCAGGGCTGGTATGAGTTTCCTGGGGCCACTGCTGTAACAAAGGACCACACGGGCGGCTTCAAACAGAGATCGAGTCTCTCATGTTCCTGGAGGCCACAAGTCCAAAATCAGGGTATCAGTAGGGCCGCACTCCCTGGAAAAACTCTAGAAGAGGGTCCTTCCCGGCCGCTTCCAGCTTCCGGTGGCTCCAGGTGTCCCTTGGCTTGTGGTTGCGTCACTCCAGTCCGTCTCTGTCTTCACGAGACCTCCTGCTGTGTCTGTGTGTCAGCTGTTCTTGCCTCCCTATTATAAGGACACTTATCACTACATCTGGGGTCTGCCCAGATAACCCAGGATCGTCTCCCCATCTCAAGATCCTGAACTTATATCTGCAAAGGCCCTATTTCCACACAGGGTCCCAGCCCAGTGCAGGCTGGGGGGGCGGGTAGGATGTGCACGTCTCTCCAGGGGCATTTCAGCCCCTCCTCCCTGGGCTGCAGGGGACCACTGGCCCTGGAGGTCCAGGCACGCTGGTGGCCCCCGAAGCCAGGGGATGGTGGCTGTGATCTCAGCCAGGGAGAGAGTGGGAAGAGGAGGGGGACCCGGGCCCCAGCCAGAGGGGCTCCCATTTCAGGGCTGGACTGAGGATTGCTGTCCCCGGAGGAGACGGTGACCGCCACACCGAAAGTGGCAGGAGCGAAACCGGGCAAGGGAGGGGCGACAGCTGCAGGGCCCACGGAGAGGAGGGGCCTGGGGACAGGTGGTGGCCGAGGACCTGGGAAAGAAAGAGTTTGGGAAGGGGGAGAACAGTGAGGGCTGAAGAGGCAGCCGGCTCTGAGCTCTGGGAGCAGGACGCACTTCACGTGCCAGTGCCAATGCCCCCGTGTGCACAGCAGCCATCAGTAAAATGAACACCGCCCCCAGGAGTGATAATATGTCCCCCGGTCGCTGAGGGAAGACAGTGACACAGTCCTAAAAGTGAGTCTTCTCTCTTCTCTTCAGCCACTCCCAAGCCTCCCCTCTCAGCACCCATTTCTTCCTCCACCACTTCTGTCCTCCCAGAGCCGCCAACACATGTCTGCTAAGAGGCTGGTGTTTGCTACTGGCCAAGGTTCACCCCCTGCCCGAGGGAAGCCTGTTCCCCCGTGGGAGGCCAGGAAGGGGGGTCCAAGTCTGGGGGAAGGGCTCTCGGGAGGCGACCCACCGATTGGGGCTCCTCTTCCCTGGCGCCCCATCACCCAGCCCAGTGCAGGCCCAGCTTGACCACCGGCTCCAGGTGGGGGCTGGCTCCCCTCCGAGCACAGGGGTGGCCAGGAGAACAGTGCCAGGCTGCCGGGTCAGCACCCGGCTCCAGGGCTGCTGAGGGGCCGAGGGGGTCAGAACCAACCACCAACCGGGACAGCCAGCTGGCTCTCAGAGAGCAAGTCCCAGGAAAAGCGGCCGGGGTTGGAGTGCAAGGGGAGCATGTGCGTGAGTGAGCGTGCATGAACGAAGTGTGTGTGGGAGAGAGAGAGTGTGAACAACTGTGTGAGAGGCATGCGGGAGGGTGTGAGTGTGACTGGGTGGGTGAGAGTGGGTGTGAGTGTGAATAAATGTGAATGACTGTGAGGAAGTGTGAGTGTGTGAATAACTGAATGTGTACAAGTGTGTGCAAGTTTGTGACTATGTGTGACTAGTGAGCGTGTAAAGGTGTGAGAGTAACTGAGCATGTGGGGGGGAGGGAGTGTTCTGAGTGAGCGTGTGTCACCGGCTGTGAGTGTGTCAGCATGTGTGAGAGTGTCAGCACGTGTGAGTGTGTCAGAAAGTGTGAGAGTGTCAGCATGTGTGAGTGTGTCAGCACGTGTGAGAGTGTCAGCACTGTGAGAGTGTCAGCACATGTGAGAGTGTCAGCACGTGTGAGTGTGTCAGCATGTGAGTGTCAGCACGTGTGAGAGTGTCAGCACGTGTGAGTGTGTCAGCACTGTGAGAGTGTCCGCACGTGTGAGTGTGTCAGCATGTGAGAGTGTCAGCACGTGTGAGTGTGTCAGCACGTGTGAGTGTGTCAGCATGTGTGTGTTCGCACTGTGAGAGTGTGTCAGCGTGTGTGTCAGCACTGTGAGAGTGTCAGTACTGTGAGTGTGTCAGCGTGTGTGAGTGTGTCCGCGCTGTGAGAGTGTCAGCACGTGTGAGAGTGTCCGCACTGTGAGAGTGTCAGCACGTGTGAGTGTGTCAGCGTGTGTGAGTGTCCGCACTGTGAGAGTGTCAGCACGTGTGAGAGTGTCCGCACTGTGAGAGTGTCAGCACGTGCGAGTGTGTCAGCGTGTGTGAGTGTCTGCACTGTGAGAGTGTCAGCACGTGTGAGTGTGTCAGCGTGTGTGTTAGCACTGTGAGAGTGTCAGCATGTGTGAGAGTGTCTGCACTGTGAGTGTGTCAGCATGTGTGAGTGTGTCCGCGCTGTGAGAGTGTCAGCACGTGTGTGAGTGTCCGCACTGTGAGAGTGTCAGCACGTGTGAGAGTGTCAGCATGTGCGAGTGTGTCCGCATCCCTGAGGATGTGTCAGCATGTGTGAGTCTCTGTGTGTGTGTGTGTACGCACATGCACACGTAAGTGTGACCTCTGCCTGCACTGAGAGGTGCCAGGTCTCAAGGGCTGTCTGTGGAGCAGCTGCTTCCTGCTTGAGGGACAGACCGTGGGGAGCTGTGCCAGTCTTCTGGCCCAGGGAAGACCCCCTGGGTCTGCAGAGCCTTCGTGCCCTTTAGGTGTCTGTCACAGTGGCACCTCCTCAAATAAGCCTTCCCTGAGCTCCCAGCACCATCTTTCGTCTCCCCCCGCCGTGCTCTCCTTGGGCCTTTACCCCAACTGCGATGCCTTGAGTTCACGCTCTGCCCGCCAGCTCCTTGTTTTGGGGTCCCTGCTGTGTCCTCGGTGCCCAGACCAGGCCTGGCACACAGGACACCCCGGGACCCTGTTTGTCCCAGGCAAGGAGCAATCAGTGGCTGTGTCCAGGCCTCTTCTACCTACCTGCTCCGGACTGGTGACGCGCACCACGGGCCTGTCACTCACACTCAGCCCCCGTCCTGTGCCGCTCCCACCCCCTCGCTCTCCTGCTCGCTGCTCACGGATGGGGGCCAGGGCCTGATCCAGGTCGAGAGGCACTCACTGTCCCTGGGGCTGGGCAGCTTGGGGCTTTAAGGACCAGGGGCACGGCCAGCCAGCTCCCGCCTGGCCACTGGGTGTCCACGGGCACACACTCGGGCCTCTGTCCACGGACGTGCCTACATGTGTTTGGGCATACGGGGGTCTTCTCCACATTGGAGTTTTGTCTGTGTGTCTGTCTCCCCTTGTGTCTGCGAATGTGTGTCCCTGTGTGTCTGCTTCTGGGTGTGTCCACCTGTGTGCGGGATCTCTGCATCCTGTATAAGGGTCTTTGTGTGATAACCTTTTGGGGTCATTGACTTTGAGAACCTGTCCCAAGCTCCAGCTACCCTCCGGGAAAAGTGTTTAGATGTCTTACTCCCAACTGCTAGCAGGCAGTTTCCTGAGGATCACCAGCCCCTCGGAGGCCACGGGGCAGGGGTGAGGGTCAGAGGGGGGCAGGGACCCCACATTACAAATCAGCAACTCAGCTCCACGCCCCGTTTGACTGTCAAGGAGACAGACCCAGGGGCAGCTTGGAGAGGGAGCGGCAGCCTGCCTGCTCGGTGCCCTTTCTCTGAGCTCCCCGGTGCCAGGGCCCCCCAGTACCCAGCCGCGCCCACCCCCACCCCCCTTGGCCAGCGCCCTCCGGGGTCACCGCCAGGCCAAGAAGGGCGGGCACCGCCGCGCGTCCTGGGGGAGAGAAGGGCGCGCACCGGTCGCGTAGCTCGGGAGCCGCGTGGCTCTGGAGCCCCGCGGCCCCCGCGCCGCGCGCCGCCCCCCGCGCCCGCTCCCTCCTCCCTTCCTTCTCCTCCCCCCTCTCGCTCCCTCCCCCCTCTCGCTCCCTCCCTCCTCTCGCTCCCTCCCTCCCTCCCTCCCTCCCTCCGCGCTCAGAGCTGCGGCTGAAGCCGAGCGCGCCGCGTCGCCCGCCGCCGCCGGTGCGGAGCGTGGAGAGCACTCGGCCGCAGCCCTCGCCCGCCGCGGAGGGTCGCGCCCGCGCTGCCGGCCAGGCCGCCTGGTGCCCGGGCCTTTCGGTCCCTGGAGCGGATCGTTGTCTGCCGGGCGTCCGCCCGCAGCGACTAGCGACAGCGCCCGCCGGAACCGAGGCCGCGGTGGCGGCCGTGCCCATGACCGGGTAAGTGGTGCCCTGGGCGCTCGGGCGCTGCCGGGGTGGGCGCGGGCGCGGGCGGGGAGGGCGGCCCGGCAGGTGGCGCGGCAGGCAGGTGGAGGGACACGGATCCCCGCCCGCTGCACCTGCGCCCCGCGCCTGGCCTGCTGTGTCCTTGCGGCGCCGCGGCCGCGCGTCACCCCCGGGTCCCCAGGCCAGCGGGCAGCGCCCCGCACCCTGCACCCTGTGCCCCGCATCCTGCGCGCACGCGCATCTGCGTCTGGGGAGAAAGGCCGCCGGGGGCTGCGGGCGGGTCCCGGGGCGGGCACAGCCGGGGGGCTCAGGGCCTGGGCTGGAGCGGGCCTCGCGCACGCACGTTCTCGGAGCCTCTTGGCACCCCCTCCGCCCCCACCCCGCCCCGCTTCCTCACACTGTGTCATCCTTCCCGGACACACACAGTCTGAGAACCCCTCACACGTTCCCGCACTGTCCCCTGCACGCCCACACAGCTGCCCAGCCCCGCCACCGGCATGCCGACGGCAAGCAGACTCGGCCACACTTGGGTAACTCCTTCCCCATCCCTCTGCGCACAGCTGTCCCCCCCTCCTCCCTTGTGTGACCTTGGCCAGATGGCTTCTCCAGGTCGGGTCGGGTCCTCAGTTTTCTCAGGGGTTTAGGATTCTGGAATTTGGAGCGCTGGTGTGGCATCTCCCAGAGGAGGGAGCCCTGGGTCTCCCCCTTGGACTATCTGATTCTCTCCTCAGACCTGGTCTCCTTCCTTCTACTGGTCCCTTTGGGGCTTAACGCCTGGCCAGGAGAGGGGCGGGGGCACGGCATGGGGCAGGGCAGGACCAGAGGGAGCCTTGGAGAGCCCAGGGCGAGGGTCTGGTGAGGGGTTGGGAGAGAGTGTGTAAAGGCTCCCTGAAGGGGCAGGGCAGGGCCGCCTCCCTCAACTAGGCACCTGACATTCCTGGGGCTGGGGGGAGGGGGGAGGGGGCCACTCGGTATTCCAAAGGTGAGGCCGTTGGGCCCCTGACCTCAGGTGGGTCCCTGCCCGCCACAGCCACCCCTCCCTAGTCTGCGAGCATTGCTGGGGTGCCTGCCACAGGCACATTCACAACCGTGACCTCACTGAACTTGCAGAATCACCCGGCGAGGGAGGCAAGGCCTGGGGTTTTGTCCCCATTTTTCAGACAGGGAAATTGAGGCCCCAAGAAAGGAAGGGACTCGGCCCTGCGTTGGCTGGCTGGGGGGCTGGCTGGGGACACTCTCACGGGCCTCGTGGGGGGAGCACGTCCCACACGTCCTGGCACAGTTCTAAGCAGGTTTCTAGACCCTCTGGCCGAGTCTCCCAAGCTACGCCACTGTTTCCATCACCCCCTTTCACAGCCAAGGAGACCAAGGACACATGAGTCACGAGAGGGGAGCTGGGCTGCAGACCTGGGCAGTGGGAACCCCCTACCTGCTCTGGCCTGCAGAGGGGAGGGCTGGGGGGCTGATCGGGCCCCGGAGGGCCTCAGCTGAGGCTTAGCAGAGGGTCCAAGGGTGGAGCCAGCCCCTGGAGAGCCGTGTGGAGGGGGCTGGGGGCCTGGATTGTCCCTGCTGCTTGCCTCGAGGAGAGGGAGGGCCATGGACACAGCCAGTCTGGATCAGACCAACCTGGTCCATGCCTAGTGCCGCCACGTGGTCTGATCGAAGGGGCAGGCGTCTCTGGCACAGAAGTTGGGGGGAGGGGGGAACGCAGGCAGATGGAACTGGGGCGGCGTGGGAGGGGGCTTTGTGCAGAGCCAGAAGGAAAGCCAGTCCTTCGGGGAAGGAAGCCCCGGAGGCTAAGAGCGCGCTGGGGGGAGCTACAGCGCCAGGCGGGCGGCCGGCAGGGACGCTGCAGCAGGCCCCCGAGGGGCAAAGAAGGTGGCGGAGAGCACCCGGTTGCTGCCAGCTCTGGGCCTCATGGTCTTTGTGACCTTGTCTGAGTCCCTTTCGCGCTCCGGGCCTCGGCGGACTCCGCTGACATTTCAGGGTTCGGAGCTGGAGCTCCAGACGTTGAATCATTTGCGAACGCGGGGAGGTTGGCCGTGAGTCAGTGAGCGCTCTCTAGCCCAGAACAGCTTCTCCCGGCGCAAGGTGGCAGCGGAGGGTGCTGGGGTCGGCTGCAGCCCCTCTCCCCCTCCCCCAGTGTGACTTTTAGAGAGGGACCCTGGCCTTCTTGGTGAGCAAGATGAGAGTGTCCTGGGCGCCTGGGGACTTTGAGAGCCGAGCTTCGGCTGGGACTCTCGAAGCCGTCGACGCCAGGCCCAGCTTCCTCCTCCCACCTTACAGAGTTGTCAGCACGTATGTGGGCTTTGCCCACTACGCTCCCTTCTGTTCTTAAACTGAGGATGTGTATATTTAATTGATGGCTGCTGTCTCTGTCAGAGGTTACCAGCACCTCAAATAATGTCAGTAGTGACAGTGATAATAGTTTGTGACAGACACTGTTTTCAGTGCTTCACAGACATTCTCTCACTTCAACGAAACAACCAAAGGAAGCAATGGCTGTTACTGTCCCCGTTTTGCAGATGAGGCGACCGAGGCCCAGAGAGGTTAGGCAACTTGCCCAAGGTCACACAGCCAGTAGGGGGTAAAACCAAGATCGGAAGGCAGGCCGTCAGGCTCCTGAGTCTGATTTGTGCGCGTAGCCACTGGTTCCGGAGCCTCTGGAAGTCTGTGCTGAACTCAGCAGAATGGCACATTCTATGAGTGAGCCGATTGTCAAGGGCACTTCCAGTCCTGGGAAGACCCTGCAGGTCAGAAGCTGAGCCTCCTGGGCCCCCCGTCTACCCACTGAGAGAAACAGACAAACCGTAGATTTGAGGCCCTTCAGTAAGCCTTCCCCGTGACCCGTCCAGGGCGCCTCTACGAAGGTGAGTAAATGTCTGCTGCTAGGTGGAGACCTGGGCTGTGGCGCCAAAGGCAGATGCTTCAGTCTAGCGCAGGGCGTGCTGCCTGGGCGCCTCACCACTGCCGTCTCTGAGATGGGCCCGGGAGCCAGGCTCCGGCTGTGGACTTCGCCGGGCACAGCAGGCAGACACCTGGACCGTGCAGATGTCTCCTCCCCACTTCACCCCCACCCTTTCCCAGAAGGCCACTTCTTTACCTAGGACCCCAGCTCCTGGCTGTTTCTCTCTGCCCTGCCCTGGCTAAGCTGGCGGAAGCCAGACCAAGCGGTGCCCGGCTGGAAAGCCCTCCCCTGCCTGGGCACCTTCTGCTGGGTGGGAGGTGCTGGAAGTGGGCCTGGGAGCGCCACCTGGAGAGCAGGGTCTGAGCCCACACGCCACCAGGACAGAAGACAGAGACTCTCCACTGGAGGAGCGGAGGCTGGGCCTCCCAGACTGCCCAAGGTTGGGAAGAGGGGTGAGGCCAAGTTCACGTGCCGAGTGAACCAGAGCCACAGGGCGAGGGGGAAAGGCTCGGGGGGGGGAAGGGCTGGAGGCTTCCCCTGAGTCCCGCCTCCGAGGGCTGGCAGGGATCTTGGAGCACAAGAGGTTTCCGGAAACTTGGGTCCAAATCAGAGTTGTGTGAGGGGGGTGCTGTGGCCAGTGTCCTTGGGGAGCACCTTATGTAACGGGGTCCTGGGCCTGCCTCAGTGTTCTGTAGGTGGCTCCTCAGTAAAGGGGAAGCCTTTTATTCAAATGAGAAGTTCTGTCCTGCATCCGCAGTCCCGAGGCGCCTGCTTCCGTTGTGAGGTTCCACGTGGTAGCCACTAGCCACAAGTGGCGACTGAACGAAAACTAAGCAAAGTTGAAAATGCCGCCCCTCGCCCACACACCACGTTTCAAGCGTTCGGTAGCCACACGTAGAGAATGCTTCCGTCATTCCAGAACGTTCTGTCACCCCGTGCCGCTTTAGAGCCAATGCAGACCAAGTCCTCACAGGGACCCTGAGGCCACTCCCAAGCCTGCGCCCCCAGTGGCTCCTTGAAAGGGAGCCGGTAAAGAGGTTGTGGACGCCTCCAGGCAGCCTGTCCGCACCTGGAGAGTCTGGGGGGCTCTGCCACGCTCGCCAAGGGCCAGCCCAGGTGCCTGCTCATGGGGCAGGTCTGCAGACAGGGGGAGGCTCTTGGGCGTTTCTTTAAAATAACGTTTACTTCTTTCATTTAAAAATGGTGCTCTTAACATGCATGCTCTTTACAGAAAATTCATGAAATGCTGAGACGTAGAAGATATAGGAACACCCCACCCCCCTCATCCTGTCTCCAAAGTACCAGTCAGTGTTTCCCGTTTCACTGGACGCGTCTCTGCTCCGTTTTCTTTGCTATTTATTTTTTCTATTTATTTTTACATTACTGTAATTATACCATGGGCACAATTGTGTAATCTATTTTTTACTTCACACAAGCATTTTCTTTATTAATGTAATCCCTTTCTAAATGATTTTTTTCAAAATGGATACGGCTTAATTTTTTGAAGATTATGAAGCAGTAAGTACTTATTACGAAAATAAAGAACATGATCGTTGGCTCATTTGACAGCTGTTTACCGAGCACCCAGGATGTATCAGGGCGGTCCTCGGGGCTGTAATTACAATTTTTAATGGCTGAATAATATTCTCTCAAGAGATTGTAATTCACTTAATTATTTGGCTATTCGTGGAGATCCAGGCATCTCCAGAGCATCTCGGTGGGTGACTCGTTCTGTCCTGAGGAGAGAGTGCCCAGACGGAAGCTCATTCTGCCAAAGGGCTTTTCTGGGCGTCTGAAGGGCTGGCTCGCTGCAGCCTCGCCAGCGTTAGTCATTGTAATCAAACAACCTGGCATAAATATCTAGCTCCAGAGTATCTACTTCAGTTTCTAGTTCTTGAATTGTTCCTGACGGTGAGCATTTTTCTACACGTTTATTAATTGTATCTCTTCTTGTTCAGTTCCTCTCCTTTCTTTGTGGAGGTCCAAGTGTTTCCTCTTGCGGGTCTGAATAAACTTTATCCATGAAACATAGTGACAGTTTAGCATACTTGTTGCAAATAATTTTAAATCCTCTTCATTCATTGCCTTTTCATTTTTTCATGCAAAAGGTTAACACTTTGTATCTCACACTTTTTTTGTGATTTCTTCCATTGCTTCTAGGCTTACACAGTCCCTTGGAGAAATCTGAGAACTTCCCACCTCTGGGTTGGCCGTGTGTCTGCGTGTGTGTGAGCGAGCATATACGTAGCTGCAGTTTTAAGATGTTTAACTCTTTAATCCAGGGGTGGGCAAACTTTTTCTGCAAAGGGTCAGATACTATATATTTTCCACCTGGCAAACCACAAGGTCTCTGTCCTGACCATGGCTGTGTACCGATAAGACTTTATTCACAAAAACACTTGGCTGCCAGATTTGGCCCCGAGGCCGGAATTTGCCAAGCCCTGTTTATCCAAAAACAATTTGTGTTGGGGAATAGTATGCGGTAAGGTTCTCAAGCTGTAACCCATCATCCCTGTTTCTTTTACGAAACCTTTTGTCCCCTGGTTAACGTGTGATCCTGATGCGTGGTAGGGCCTTTCTCTGGGCTGTCTGTCCCATCTTGTGGACTCGGGCGTGGGCTCCCACACTGGTAACTGCCCACACCCTGGATCTTTTGATACCTGGCCTGCAGGTCCCACGTCAGTTATCTTAAAGCAAAACAAAACTCCTTTGCTCTTCTTGTCCCCTGAACTTTAGAGCCACTTGTCCGGTCCCCCAAATCAAGCTCTCATTCTCTGCACCTTTTTAGAGTCCAGAGCAGCGGGTGCTTCTCTGCGGACTCGGGTGGTGCCTGGCTCTCCGCAGACGCTGTTGGTTTTCCTCACAGAGGGACACAGGGGAGGCGGGTGTGGGCAGGAGAACGTGATCAGAGCAAAGGCCCACGGCTCAGGATGGCCAGACAGCCCAGGATCGCCAGACCCTCCTGATTAAGAGGCGGGAGAACAAAGCCGGCAACCAAGGGAGGGGCAGGGAGACGCAGGCGTCACTGCCGGCCATCTCCGTCCCGGCCGCGGGGGACCTCAGAGCGCGGGGCCTTGGTCCTCGTGCTGTGCTTTGGAGTCACCTCTCTGGCCGGCCCTGAACGAAGGTGGATGCCACCGGGCCGCTGCGAGCACTTCTTCTCCACTGGCCTGGGAACGTCCTCAGCCCCCCGGACCACGGGACGCCGGTAATCCCGGCACACCCGCGTCCCGACACAAACCCCAGACCAGGGAGCGGTGGTGGCCTCCCTGCCGAACGTCTGTGCACACGATCACTGGGCACGATGGTGGCCACTGCGCAGGGAGGGCCCTTCTCCGCGAAAGGACCAGCCCCCGACCGCAAGCGCTGGGCGCCCTCGGCGGCGGCGGTGCACAGCGTGGGGAGGGCCAGGCGCCCGCTTCCCCGCCGTGAGCGGGCCTCCACCTGCCACGCCAGGCCCGGGGGAACCTTCCCTGGCACCCCCTCCCCACTTCTGGGCCTCAGCTCTGTTCCTCCTGGAAGAAGCTGGGCAAAGCGTCCCATCTTGGTTTGGAGCCAGGGGCCAGGGAGGGAGGCACGTGGCCCGGGGCCGGGCGGTCCGGTCCCCTCGGTGCTGGGTTCCCGAGTGCTGCCCTGCGAGCGGGCAGCCCTGCCGCCGAGGGAGGCTCCCGCTGTGGCCCAGTGCCCACAGCAGGCCCGGAGGGAGGGGCTGGGACGCAGGCGCCGGCCATCCTGGGCGCCCCCCAGCCCACCTGATCCCTCCCTCCTGGGCCCCTGGCTGCACGGCCCGCAGCGCCACGGCCGGTGGCCCGGCTCTTTCTCGCGGACACCTCTGTCCCGGGGAGCGGAGCGGAGCGAGAGTCCCTCCGACCCTGCCATCCATCCGTGCGGCCAGAGGGCTGCTGCCCGGGACCCCTGCCCTGGCGGGCCCCAGAGGGGCCCACGTGGCTGCGCCTGCGGGTGGCACGGGGGCAGCACTTCCATCGCGTTGCACGTGGCGGCAGGCCCGCCCCCCATCTTATCCCCCATCGTCCCCCACCCCCTTCCTGGCTCTCGGCCTCACTGGGCTGCAATCGGCAGGGGCATGCGGGGACGGGACTCGGACCCTGCGTTGTTGTCATTGAGGCATTCCTGCGCGACAGGGGCCCTCCTGCCTCTGCATGACCCCCACTCCCTCCTGGGCACACCGTGGGCCTGTGGAGCTTTGTCGTGTCTTCTCAGAGGTTCGCTGGAAATACTTCTGGATTTGTGTGCCAGGTTCTCCGTGAGAAATAGCTTTCAGGACCCAGCAGAGTGCCGTCTGCGTGATTCAGATGGCAGCCAGGCCCCTGCCGTCTGGTGCCCTGGTGACCTTCAGATCCTGCCGTTGCTGCCAGTTGGGGTTGGGAAGGATGCTGGAACGGAGCCTGAGAGCCTTGCAGATGCCCGTCCCTGGGCTGCAGCTTCCGAGGCGTCCTCTGGGGTGGCACTACCAGCCACTCTCTCCTCCATCCACACATTTGGCGCGTGTCCCTCCGAGGTCAGCCTGGAATGGTGGCCCAAACGCTCTGGTGTGCTAGTTCTTCGTGTCTGGGTCGCAGAAGGCCAGCTAGACTGGACTCCCGTATTCAGTCTGAACACGTCTTCTCTGCCCCACTCGGCACTCTCGCGCTGCTGCCACTCCGCCCTCCCAGTGGGATGCCCAAGACCAAGGTGTTTTCTACGTGCTCAGCGTGGCCTGTGCCCAGGGTCCCTCATCACCTCTTTCTCCCAGTTGAGCCGGCTCCATGGGGGACTCAGCCAGGGCGCTGGACCTGGCTCCAACCTCCAGCCAAACGGGGTCCTATGAGGGACACAAGGAGACCTACTTTGCCGGCACTCAGAGACCCCCTTGGTGGAGCCCAAGTCAGCGGCACATCTCTGGGCCCGCATTTGCAGCCTGGCCTTCCAGACCCTGGCTGGCCACAGGGAAGTGGGTGTCCTTCCCTGACAGTCTCCCGCCCCTGACCTTCACCCTAAGAGTCCCTCCAAGCCTGTCTTCCCAAGGGCTTCAGCCTGTTTCCAGAAACCGGACCCTTCCCCAGCAGGACCCACCATGGGGCCCCCATGGATCGTGTCCCTAGGAGGACACTTGGGTCCTGGCAGTCTCCTTATCTGGTCACCCTGGGCCTGCAGCAGCCCGTGGCCTCCAGCTGTCTATAGTTTCCTTAATTACCTGTTTAGGACTTGCCTGCTTCCGGTGGCTTGGAGCTGACTCTGGGGACCGGAAGCTGGCAGGGTGGGCCGTGTGGTACCATGGACAGAGCCGGGGATGTTTCGGGCAGGATTGGGATGGAGGGGCCTTCATTTTGTCCGCGTGAGGACAGGGCCCCGCGACCTCCTGGCCCCCACGTGTGTGTTCTCTACCCCTTTTGGGGCCAGAGGCATGCTCCCGAGACTTCAGGCCAGGCCACGCTCTGCAGGGCAGGCCCGGGACCTCACTGGCCGCCACCTGCTCACAGGGTAAAGCAGCAGGGGTGTGGGCCAGAGTGGGCCAGACCGAGTGCGGGGGAGGGGCGGCTGGCCCGGCTCCCTGCTGCGATGCGCGCTCTCCTCACACAGCTGCCGTAATTGGATAATTAGTGCCATTATGCTTCCTGCCCATCGGCTTCTCTGCTCCTGCTTTCTGGCACTCGCGCTCTCTGGCAGAAAACAAATGACTGCCCCCCAGGGTAGAGGCTTGACCCCCGTAACTACGCTTCAAGGCCCCAGCAAGAAAAAGGCTTCCAGCTTCCCTCGGGGACCAGGGGGTACCCGGGATTGTGAGGGCCACCATGTGCAAGTGTGGACTTCCCTCCAGAAGCAACAGGCTTGAGGATGGCCCTCAGCAATAGGGAAGCATGGGAGAGGCCCATGGGGTCAGCCCCTGGCCAAGCGGAATGCCCCGGCCTCCCTGGTGGAGCCTGGTCCTGCCTATGAGTCCTGGGCTGCAGGCAGGGCTGGTGGGTGCGAAGACACCCTGCAGGGAAACGGGCCCCCTGGGGCCCTTCCTAGGTGTGTGTGTGTGTGTGTGGTGGTGCCCTGTCCTTGGAGTTCACACCAATGCAGCCAGGAGGAGCGAGGACCCATTTTCCGGATTCAAAAGCGGAGACGGACAGAGGTTGATTTGTGTCGGCTCACACAGCCAGGTCTCACCCCAGCACCTGCACCTCCGAGCCCTGAGGTGTATGTGGACAGATTTCCGGTCTGGTTTTAACTACATGTTGCTTTTCTGTGGTTTTCTGGGCACTTGGCAGGTGAACAATGTAGAATTCTCTAGAGCCGGACCACCTGAGTTCACGTTGGCCTCTGCTCGTTGATGGCTGTGTGGTCTCGCGTGAGTTCTTTAACCTCTCTGTGCCTCGGTGGCTTCAGCTCTAAAGTGGGGATAATTGCTCCTCCCACTTTAGAGGCTTGGAGCACAGAGGGACTGTAGAACTCCGCCACGGCACAGAGAAGGGTGCTCGGCATTCCCTGCGACCAGATTTCTGTCTGTCTCTCTCTCCGATACTCTCTTGGTCCTGTCTTCTGCTTTGCCTAGAACTTCTAGGACGATATCAAATGACACAGGTGAGAGGGAGCCCAGGTCCGAACCGCCCCATGTCCCAGGGAGCCCATGGAAATGTCGGGGGTTGGTAGGTCATGGAAACTTTGGGAAGGACTCCTGGCTCTCCCAGAACCAGGGCTGACTTTAGTCATAGAGGGAAGACAGGCATCTTACCTGGTGACAGGCTGGGTTCCTCCCTATACACCTGAATTACCTAGGAGACAGGCTTGAGCTCTGTAACAGAGACCCAGCTTAATGGAGACAAAAACGAGAGAGGATTTCTTCTGTGCGTATAAGTCTAGGTGGGCAACCTAGGGCTGCTTGGCCATCAGGGATCTGGGCTCCTTCCATGGTGTTGCCATCCTTGACATGTGGATCCCATGTGCAAAGGATGGAGCAAAGTAACTGCTCCTGCCCCTGTCTTCACATCATCATTCCAGTCCGCAGGAAGGAGAGGGGCGGGGGAGGACACATCCTTCCCTTTAAGGACACAACCTTGAAGTTGGCTCTGTCCCTTGCGCTGAGAACCCTCAGTGCTGTCCAAGAGTAAGGCAGTTCCTTGTCCCTTTTGCTCACATCCCATTGGCCAGGGCCTAGTCACATGGTCCTCCGTAGCTGCGCTGGAGTTGGGGGAAGATAGTTGTTAGCTGGATGACAAGACGCCTATAGCTAAAAATTAAAATACAACGTGGGAAGACAGGAATAGAAATCAGGGAAAGTCTAGCGAGTCTCTGCCACGAGCTCCTGGGGATTCGTGAGCACCTCCTAAAGCCATATTGTCTGCTCAGAATCTGCAGTCTGGAGACCAGGCCTTCCCAGGTGTTCTGGTTCCTTCTGAGGACAGGGTGGGGTCAGAGCCCCTGAGGAAGTGCGTACTAGCAGCAGGGAGAGAGGAGGCACACGGGGAGGCCCTTAGGGCCACACTTCTTTCAAGTAGGGGACAAGAGCAGTGGCAAAGGCTGCCAGCGGGCTTAGCCTCTCAGCTCCTCTGCCACCTATTGTGGCAGCCACCCAGCTGAGACAGGATATGGGTGGTGCCGAAGGGCCCTGAGGCCGAAGGGTGAGGGTGCAGAAAGGTCTGCTTAGGTTTCCATTCGGGTAGAGGGGACGCTCCAGGAAGTCAAAATCCACATGGGCAGAATCGTCAGCTGATCGGCCAGTCAAGGTGGTGGAACTCCTGCTATCAGTGTGTGGCCTGGGGCACCGCGGAAAGCTAGTCTGGATACGGAGCAAAAGGGCCAGTAGGGCCTGTTTGGTTTTTTAATTGTGAGAAAGTACACATAACATGAAGTTTACCACGTTAACCATTTTTCGGCGCCCAGCTGGGCGGCATTAAGTACATTCAGGTTGGTGTGCAGCCATCCCCACCATCCATCTCTAGAACCGTTCGTCTTCCCCAAGGGAAACCCTGTCCCCATTAGACACTAGCCCCCCTCCCCCTCCCCCAGCCCGTGCCCCGCCCCCATCCTACTTTCTGTCCCTAGGAACCTGCCGGCTCTAAGCAGCTCATACAAGTGGAGTCATACAGTATCCGTCCTTTGTGTCTGGCTGATTTCCCTGACCATGATGCCTTGTAGGTCCAGCCATGTTGTAGCAGGTGTCAGAGCGACCTTCCTTTTTAAGGCTGAATAACATTCCACTGATTGGATGGACCACATCTTGTTTATCCATTCATCCATTGATGGACACTTGGGTTGTTTCTACCTTTTGACCGCTGTGAATAATGCTGCTGTGAACGTGGGCGTGCAGATCTCTTAGAGACCCTACTTCCAGTTCTTTTGGGCATGTACCCAGGTGTGGGATTGCTGGGTCCTACGGTAATTGTTGAAATTTTTGAGGAGCCACCATGCGGTTTTCCATAGAGGCTGCACCATTTTATATTCCCTGATGGGCTTGTTTTGTTTTGTTTTGTTTTTTTTAAATAACTTTATTTATTTATTTATTTGTTTGTTTTGGTTTTGGCTGCGTTGGGTCTTCGTTGCTGTGCGCGGGCTTTCTCCGGTTGCAGTGAGCGGGGGCTGCTCTTCGTTGCGGTGCGTGGGCTTCTCATGGCGGTGGCTTCTCTTGTTGCGCAGCAGGGGCTCTAGGCGCGTGGGCTTCAGTAGTTGTGGCACGTGGGCTCAGTAGTTGTGGCTCACGGGCTCTAGAGCGCAGGCTCAGTAGTCGTGGCGCATGGGCTTAGTTGCTCCGAGACATATGGGCTCTTTCCAGACCAGGGCTTGAACCCGTGACCCCTGTGTTGGCAGGCGGATTCTTAACCACTGCGCCACCAGGGAAGGATAAGCTTGTTTTAACTGGAGGATTCTGGGCCCTCCCTGGAGCCTCTGAAGGCAGAGGCAAATATGCGGCCTCGAACCTGGCTGGGCCTCATGAGCCCTGGGGGAGCTTTACAGAGCCCAGGGCCACCCCCTCCTGACTGAAGCTCTGACTGGGGCTATGCGTTTTTACAGCCCCCGGGGCTGGGGGGAGTGGGGACCCCTCTAGGTCCGGTGTCCGCTGCTCTAGATAAGACTAAAGCACTGGGCCATCAAGTAGCAAGGGATACCGAGGAGGTTCACCCGCCCGAGGAGAGGGGCTGAATCAGGTAAAGCCCGGTCCCTGCCACCTCCAGGAACCTAGGCTTGTGTTTCCCTGGGTTCTCAAATCCTCCTTGAACGGACTCTGATTAGTGGGGACTTCCAATGCCCAGAGTCTGTGCATCTGTCTTTCCGCTGGCCTCACATGGTCCTTTGGGTCTGGACCAGGCTCTGGATAGGAAGCATCCTTTGGCCTTGCTGGCAGCCCCCGTGGGTCCCTGAGGCGGCCCCGGTACCCTGGTCACAGCACAACAGGGGCAGCCCCATGTGGGTGGAGGCGGGAGTTTGGGGAGAGGGTCCGTGGCGGTGATTGACCCTTTTCTGCTGTTATTGTTCTTGCCCAAAGCTGTTCGCTGCAAGAGCCACTTGGCGCGTGCACAGACTGTACCAGGAACAAGGCGGGGAAGGAGCGGAGGGGGGACGGAGCTGTCCCTTTAAATCTGTTTTCTCTGTTTTATTTCCTTCTTTTATCCCATCCTCCTCCCACCACTAGCATAAGCGGTGGAGCTGTGAGGGCCCAGGAGCTGCAGTGACGGTGCCTCTGAAATATTAATGAGGCTGTTCTCTGCCTCGGCTCCTTCCCCCCG
The DNA here is from genome assembly GCF_011762595.2 of Tursiops truncatus. Taxonomy (NCBI): domain Eukaryota; kingdom Metazoa; phylum Chordata; class Mammalia; order Artiodactyla; family Delphinidae; genus Tursiops; species Tursiops truncatus. The sequence goes on along the minus strand of NC_047055.1, from coordinate 1,968,341 downwards.
GGTTCCCTCCCTCCCTCCCTCCCTCCCTGGCTGAATGCGGGACCTCGTCCTTGGAGCCCTCAGTTCCCCTGCAGGGCGGTCGCCAAGGTGCGTGGGGCAGAGGGGAGGGGGCGGGGCGGCAGGAGGGAGAGAGCCTGGGGGGGAGGGGCGGTGTGGGAAATCAAGGGGTAAAAGGGTAGCTGGCCACGGTCCTCACCTGCCTGGGATCATTGGGATGTAAGGGGCAGGGCGAGGGCAGGGCGAGGGCAGGGCGAGGGCAAGGTGAGGGCAGGGCAGCCGCTCCTCGCTCCCCTGCAGGCTCCCCGGCCCCAAGCCTGTCTGAAGGTGCCGGGAGGCCAGTCTCCAGGTGCCTAGAGGTGGAGAGAGGAGGGGACTGTTATTTCAAGGAATCCCCACGGCGAGTGCCTCTGCTGCTGGGTCTGCAGGGAGGGCACAGGGTGGGCGGGCGGGCATCAGGCGGCATCCTGTGCCCTGGGACACTGCCTCAGAGGGACTCAGATGGGACTTGGGACTCGACTTCAGGGGCTTCTGCTCCCTTCTCGTCTCGGAGCGTGGTGTCCTGGGCCAGTTGTACTCACGATGGGGGAGTGTTCTCACCACCAGCTTACTGACAGGGAGGTGGCGGTGCCAGTGGCGAATGCCCGGTCACCAGTGTGGGGACAGATTCCACTCGGCCCCCAGCGGCTGCCATGGGACTGTGTCTCCACAGCTGTGAACGGCGGTAAATTCTAGTGCGTTGCGACCTGTGACCTGGGGGGCCGGCAGGTGGGATTCGTCCTCCATCCCTTGCCTCCCCTGTGAAGGCGCTGGGTAGAGCGCAGGACCGGCTGCTGGGGAAGCAGAAGGGCTTTCTCTCCGGGCAGCCAAGGGGCTGAGCTGCCAGGGGTGGCCTGACTCTCTCCTCAGGGACCTGGAAGGCGAGGCCAGGAGGTCTGAGAAGGAGAGAAGGCGTCTCATCCAGGAAGCTCCTAGCTGTCCAGGGCCTGGAGGGAGGGCCAAGGAGACGAAGTGGGGGACCCGGGCAAATTAAGTCAGAGGCGCTGGGAGAGCCCCCAAAGCCCGGTCCGCGGTGGCCAGGGAGGGCTGGCGCAGGGGGGAGAGGACGCCTGGGTTTCTGGTTGGGTGGACATGAGTCACGGGGCCCAGGGCTGAGCTATCATCTCCTGCCGTGCCTGTCGCCCCCCTGGGCAGCAGCCTGTTGAAAGTCACGGAGCCATGGGGAGGCGGGCCAGGGAGCCCGCAGCGGGTCTGCTCCCGCCACCCACCAGTGCAGGCCAGTTTGGGCCAGGATGGAGCAAAAGCCAGAAGGTCCGAGTCCCCCTCTGTGGAGGTTTTCAACTCAATTAAGCCAATTAAGGTTTGAGAGATGAAGGAGTACAGAAATGGTATGTTCCCTGCCCTTTTGGTGCCTACAGACCGTTCTAGGCAGCCAGCCCAGGCCGGAAAGTCACTTCTGTTCTTGGCCATTTCGGTGATGCCTGCTGTCCTTATTCAGACGGAGGGAGGCCGTTGCCCAGGCTTACGGAGAACCCAGGGAAACAAGAGTATACGCTGCTTGGTCTCTCCAGCGGCCACCAGTCACTCAAGACAGACCTTGATTTGACTGATGCCCCCTGTACCCGGTGGCCTGTGGAGTTAACGAAGAGGAAGGTTAGCAGGACCACCGTCTCCGGCTTAAGGGGCCCCGAGCTGGGGGTCATGGCGTTCCCAAGGCTCCCGGCTCCTCCTGGGCCGCCCAGGCCCCGCTCGCTCACTCCTCCAGGACCCTGTCCCCACCCAGGGCTGACCATGCAGTAGACTTCTTGCCGAATCAATAACCATGTGTCTCTCAGAGCTGATGACCCAACTGCGGGAAAGACCCGCTCACAGGTCGTTGTCATGCCAAGCGGAGCGAAATAGAGCCAGTCGCGGGACTCTAGACTCAGCAGCGATCGCTTTCGGCGGGGACCTTCTGGAGAACGGTCCGCCTGAATGGCCGCTCAGATTCCTCAGAGGCCATCGGGGGAGAGGGGACAGAAAGGTGTGGCGGCCGGGCTGCGTGCTGTGGCAGGCCAGCAGTGCTGTGGGCGTGTGTGGACAGACCCACAGCCAGCGCACGACAAGAGCTGGGGGGTGGGGGGCCTTTGAAGGAATGCGGCCTTTCGCTTGACGGGGCAGGGGAGGACTGAAACACGGGCTCGGCCTTCCAGAGGCCAGTGCAGCTTGGAGGCAGAGAGGGTGACAGCACCTGAACTGGGCAATGCGGTGACCAGAGCAGGGTGGTGACCAGCCACCCGACTGGAGGGAGGCCTGTGGGGTGCTGGTCGGCACGTGGGGCCTGGCGGGGGCCGAGGGAGAGAGAGCGGGCTGCGGCGCAGGCAGGGTGCCGGGGGTACCGAGGCGTGGAGCGACGGCAAGGCCAGCCACGGGGCTGCGGCGAGGGCAGAAGGCCAGGCCTCGACTCCCTGCCCGGTCCCCTTACTGTGAGTCACCTTGGGCCCAGTTGGCCGCAGTGGCGACAGCACACCAGTTAGGAGCAGCCCAAGGCCCCGGCGTGGCTGTGTCTGGGCCCGGCTGCTGCTTAATGGAGGGCAGGGCCACACCTGGGGACAGGAGCAGGGAGCGGGGGGGGGGGGGGGGGGGGCGCGGGGGGGGGGGCGGGGGGAGATGAAGCCGCCCTTGGGTGAGCCCTGGTTGTCGGGGCGGAGGCCATGCTGTGCTGCCCGCCTGCAGGTGCCCCTGGAAGTGTGAGACCTCCCCTGGGATGAGCTGCTGCCTCCCAGCACAGGCCCAAGAGCCCACCCAACCATGGGCGGTTGACTGGGTCACCCCCTGGAACCCACCAGTGTCATGTGGGCGGGGCTGGGTGCCTTTCAACTGGTCTCCACAGAGAGGGTGTAGAGGCCAAAAGGATAAAAGGAACAAATTGTCCATCTGGCTTCCCTTTTAGAGAGAAGTGCTGGAGAGGCCCTGGTAGCTCGTTGGGTCGACTTTGCAAGGTCTTGGAATGCAGGGGCCTCAGAGCCCCGGGTGAGCGCTGGCCACCCCCCTCAGCCAGGGCTGGGAACTCTGCTCAGGGACAAGTGACTCACATATTTGCTGGGTGCCCCCCATCCTACCGGAACTCACAGCGCCCATTGGTCAAAGGCAAAGCGGAGCGTCCGCGCATGAACCCGGCCCCGCCCTCCCCTCCAGCAACCAACAGGCTAGGGGGCTGGGGAGACAGAGCCCGACCCCGCCAGTTTCACCCAGGGTGCTACCTTCCGGGAATGGAGAGACAGGGGCACGGAGCTCAGGGCAGAGAAAGGAGGGGAAGGAAACCGCTGCGGGGGAATGACGGCCCGCGGCGTCTGCAGAGGGCCGGGGAGCTCGGGTGGCTCGAAAGCTGCCGTCACGGCCTCCAGCGCCTCCTGAAACCCTGCAGTCAGAACACCTGGCCGAGCCTCAGTTTCCCGAGCTGACAGATGGCAGAGGATTCCTGCTGTGCCCACCTGGGTGCGCAGGTGCATTCACAGAGCACCCCAGAAGGAGCCTGCCCTGCCCCGACCTCTCGGAAGCCCGGCTTCCTTCGAGTCCCCTGAGCTCTGGTCGTGCCCCCGGGGTCCCTGCCCCCACCCCTCCTGCAAACCCCTCCATCGTCTCCCGGCTTCTGCCCCTACAGTCCATCATCACCCAGCAGCCCTCTGCTCGGTGGTGGCCTCTGCCGCTCGTGGCCCCATGGGATCCGCCTCCTTCCTGGTATCAGAACACTCTTCCCTCCCTGGCCCCCCGGCCCCCAACCGAAACTGCGCCCCCATTGCGCTGAAGCTCTTATCTCCATCTCTCCCACCAGCGGGAACTGCTAGGCACCCGTATCCCGGCCATTCGATCCTGCCCACCCTCTGTCCCCAGCAGAGACGGCCGGCACCGGCATACAGTAGATGCTCAGTAAGGACTGGTCAGATGGTGAACAGCAGGGACAGGAGGTGGGGAGGTGCATGGGAGCGGAGAGGACGGTGCGTTCGTGTGTCCGCCGTCTTGTCCCCACATCTTCTGGCAGTGAAGGCTGCTCCGTGCAGAAAGTATCTAGAGAGTTAACACTTAGGTGCCCAAACTTTTAAAACCTGGCTCACTTTGGATGGCCATTAGCTGAGGTGCCTCTCTGTCTCCCAGACCTCTCTGGCGGGACTGCCTTAAGTACGTGAGATTTTTCTTGACAGCGTGAGGCCAGTGTCCAGAGGAACTGAGGCCTCCACCATGTTCCGAGACCCCCTGAGGCCTGTGGGCATGGGGGAGTGGACCTTGTTTCCCAGGGACCTTGGTCTCATCCCCTGAGGACTGTGGCACGTCCATGCTCCTGGCGTCCGCTGGCCTCACAGAGGTAAGGGCTCTCCTGAGAGCAGAGGCCACGAGGCTCTGGGTTACTGTGTTTCCATGGGCAGTTCTAGATCAGAAACCTGGATTGGTGGCCGAGTTCTGCTTCCAAGAGGATCCTCTGAGCCAGGAGCTTCCCCAAAGGTGAGGGACCGGGCCCAACTGAGCCTCACCGCCAGGAGGCTTCTTTGCTGGTGTGAAGGCCAAGGCCACGTGCGCTGAGACCGATTCAGTCCGGGGAGCTTAGCGCACGGCCTTGGGGGATGCTACCACTCATACTCAGGCCACAAGCTGGGAATGAGAGGTGGGGAAAGGCCAGCAGGAGGAGCTAGGGGCCCGAGGAGGGGCGGCCCAGCAGGCCCCCGTGGCCCGCGCCACCAGACCCTGTGAAGGCGGCAGGCAGGGCAGCCAGGTGCTGAGGTTCCTCAGGCAGGTGGGTTGGTGGCGGCGGGGTGTGGGGACAGTGCGAGGGACAACAACTTCCTGACGCTCTGCTGTTAACCTGGGGAGACCCCAGCTCCTTACTCTGCCATCTGGAGGGCAGAGGGGTGTGGAGGGGAGTGGGTGGCACTGTGCTGTGGGCCAGGGTGACGGAGAAGTCACCAGTGACCTGTGGTTGCTTTCCACTTTCTCCTCCACCCTCCCCTTCCGCTCTCTGCCTCCCTCCCTCCTTCCCCTTCCCTCTCTCCCTCTCCCCTCCTTTTACCCTCCCCACCGCACCCCCTTCCTCCCTTGCCCCCGACCCCAGGTCCCCTCAAGGCAGCAGAAACACCCTGCACGCTAAGCCTTGACCTAGCGCCCAGCTGGCTCTGTCCATGGCTTGGCCTGCTCCCCGGAACCCTGCACAGCGCCAGGCCTGAAACCTTGAGCCGCAGAGGCTGCGCCAGAAGACCACTGCCCCCAGGGATTTATAGCATGCCGGCTGCACCGGGCGAGTCTTAATCAGGCAAGCGTGGGAGCATGCTGGAGCAGACGAGGAAAGCTCGAGGTTGGGCACAGGCACAGATAACCTAACCGCGCCAGGGCAAGACCAGCCACTATTCAACCCTGACACGTCACCCCTGCTTTGGTGTGGGTTCCCAGATGCACTAGGGGGCAGTGAGAGCCTCGCATCCCAGGTTGGCTACTGCTGGCGGCGGCAGGTCCCCACCAGGAGCCTCTGACGCCGCCTGCTTCCCCACGCAGCGAGCTTACGGTGGCAGGACACGGGGGTGAGCTGGCAGGTGGGCCTGGGAGGGCAGTTCTGCATTCAGTGAGTCGTGGCTCAGACGGAGTGCAGATTTGCAGAGAACATTCCAGGAGAGTGGACCTTGGTTTTGTCTCAACCGAGCCCCGGGCTTCTTCTCACCTCCTTCTCCCCAGGTGTCTGTGTGCGGCCACTTCCCTCTGCCGCCACCTCGCCGCACCTCACCCAGGCGCTGGGACCTTGGAGGACACCCTCCCCTTCCACGCCACAGGCAGGATGGGGGACGTGGCCAACAGTTCCGTCGAGTTCCACCCCAAACCCCGGCAGCAGCGGGAGGCCCCCCACGCGGGGGGCTTTGGGTGCACACTGGCTGAGCTGCGCTCCCTCATGGAGCTCCGAGGGGCCGAGGCGCTGCAGAAAGTCCAGGAAACCTACGGGGATGTGGGCGGGCTCTGCAGGAGGCTGAAGACCTCACCCACGGAGGGTAAGTCTGCCAGCAGAGCCCTGGCACGGGCGGCGTGTGCGCCGGGGGTGCACGGCCCTGCGCCGCCCCTCACTCCTCCCTGCAGACGTTCTCTGGCCCCGGGGGCAGGCCCCGTCCAGGGCTGGGCGGGCTTGCAGCAGCTTCCCAGAGGCACTCCTGACCACGACCATGACCATGATCGGGCCTGTGCGCTCCCATTTCCCCCTGAGTGGGACATGCTCTGTGTGGGGCAACCCAACCCCCTGCACCTGTGCATCCGTAATCAGCAGTTCCCGCTTGCATCTCTTCTTTGGATTAACTAGAAATGGAACGACAGAGAAGAGGAAGGGAGAAGCCGGCACCGAATCGCACATGCTGGCGGGATGGGCCCCAAACTGAAACCCCAGCAGCTCTTCCAAGAGACGAGCGGGGCAGCCCCTGACCGAGTGCCCCCGGTTCCCCATATGCTCGGCCCTCTGTGCAGTTGAGGGGGGCAGGAAGAGGAGGACAGGCGTAGGGTTCGGTCCTCTAGGGAGGGGCTTGGGGTGGGGGCCCGGTATAGTGCTGAGTGGAGGTGGCACCAGCGCAGGCCATCCTGAAGAGGTCCAAATCTGAGATCTGCTGCAGGGAGCCTCTAGGGAGCCTGGGGTGTGTCCTCTAGAAGGTTCTAGGGGTGGAGGCCTGATTGCCACCTTGGTCCCCCCCTCTGCCCTGTGGCCCTTTTCCCCTGCTCCAGAGCAGACGTCTGCCCTGCCCTGCACCAGCCTTCCCCAGTCCTGCCCGCTGGGTCTGCTGGGAGGCCGGGACCCCGGGAGCCAGGCTTGGCCCCAGTTTCCAGAGGCCGGAGCATTTCTGGCCCAGCTGCCGCTTCCCCGGCAGCGCTGCTGGTGCCAGGGCTGCTGCCGGCCAGCGCCGGCTGATGGCATCAGCTCCTGTCTTGGCTATCACACCTCTGTCCACCCAGGGCCCTGGCCGCCACCCTTGTCTCCTGCTCTCTGGCTCCGTCTGTGTGCAGGTGACACCTGGGCTGGAACGGGCAGTGGAGATTCCTCCTGCCCCCGCCCCCCCTGCAGAGGAGGTGGGCCTGAGGCTGGGTGAGGGGGCGCCCGCACGGCCAGCTCAGGAGCTCTGAGGGGCCGCCTGGGTCTCTCCTGCTTTGTGCTCTAAAGGGACCCGGCCTGGTGTGGGTGTGTGATTGGGGCAGATGGCTTGGTTCAGGGCCGGAGGAGCTCTCTCCTGCTCTCCTCCTCACCCATCCCCTCCCCCCAGCCCCCGGACTTGGGGCCGGGGTGGAGGGCCATTTAGCCACAAGGGCTCTGGCCTCTCCCAGATAAAAGGAAGCAGATGGGCTTCAGCTGGTAGCTCTTTCCTCTGCCTGTCAGGCCTTGTTAAATATTTAAAATGTCAAGGCCCCTGGGAACGTGCCCGATTCTGCCACAGAGGCTCTGGCGCTCGCCCGGTGCCTGCGGAGGGGCAGGCGTAAAGAAGGGCGGGTGCCCAGGTGGGTGACCCCAACAGAGGGACCCCAGCCTGGCTTGGTCTGCATCCCGAAGAACGAGCGGTTCGAGGACCACCCTCCCATCTCCGACCCTGGGAGCCCTCAAGGCCCCAGAGTTCTCACCTGGACGTTCCCGCTCCTGCTTCAGACACAGTGACCTGAGCTGGGGGAGGGGCGACTTAGCTGAGCCCAGGCCCCCCGCACACCCCCTGGTGCTTTGGGGAGGGTGAGGAGACCAGGGCATTTTCAGCTATCCAGGAGGATTCCAGAAGCCAGGGAGCCTGGGTCTTAGGCCGAGCTGCGGAGACCTGGGCCCCGGCCCTTCCCCCGCTTGGCCTCCACTGGCACTCGTGGAAAGGAGAGGGCAGATTAGCCGAGAACTGCCCCATGTGGTCCTAATCCAATTCTGATGGCATCTGGCCTCTGCTCTGGGCAGGGTGCCCACCTGAGTCCATGCCAACTGCCGGCCACTGCCCCTGCACCCAGGACCTGGGCCACCTCAGGGGCCCTGCTGGACCAGTGCGTGCTCAGAGCCAGAGGGGCTGCAGCTGCCTTCGGTCACCCCAGCAAGCACTTCGGCAACAGCAGCTCTCCGGACCCCTGAACCCACAGGAAGGCCAGGGCCTCTGGCTGGTCTAGAGCAAGGCATAGAGAAGCACTGCTGCCGCACCAAGGGCAAACCAAGGCCAAGGGACGGGCTGAGGGAAGGAGGGAGGGAGGGAGCTCCTGGGGAAGGGGCCCTGGGGGCCTAGCTTCCTGCGGGGACCAGCCGGGCATAGGGGGCAGGGCAGGCAAGATGCAGATTCCTGAGGCGTGACGAGGACCCATGGGCTCTCCTCTATCATTCTCGGGGCCTCCAGATCAGTGCCCTTTCCCAGGGCGGGGGTAGTGGAGACCCTGAGTGTCTGGGAGACTCAGGGTTCGAGGACCTTCCTAGTAACAACCCCACTTTTCACATCTCCTGTAGGTGAAGGGAGTGGGACATGGGCCCTGAGCTGGGTCCCCAGCCCTTAGGAGCTGAGGTCCTGAGCTTCTCCCAGACCCCCAACTCCACAGCCTCCAGAAACTTGAGCCGTGGCCGGGCCCAGGCACAGTGAGGCAGGGGAAGGGCAAAGACAGCTGTGGCTCCTGCTGGGGGGAGCGGACAGTGTGCGGTCATGGCCTAGCTCAGGGGACGTGCCAAGGCAGTGTGTCTGGGGGCTTTTGCTCTTGTCAGTCCTTCCACCCCGAGGGGCCCCCCCCTCCCCCTCCCCCCTCCCCTCCCCCTCCCCCTCCCCAGAAGCCACCTTTCCCTGTCCAGCACACACCCACCCTCCTTCCTTCCAACCCCTTTGCACCACACTCAGCACTTTCTTGTTCTCAACTCATCTGGGACCCGGTCTTGTGTGGCTTTCCAAGCCAGCAGGGGGCACCCCAAGGGCTGGCACCCGGGTCCTTCTGGTTGCCCACCCCCTGCCCCTCCCCTCCCCGCTGGAGGCCTGGGGAGTGGCAGCTACTCAGGTCTGGGAACTGCAAGCCACTGTCTGTCCACGAGGTGTCAGTGTGGGACCAGGCACTTGGGGGCAGAGAAGCCAGAAAGGCTTGGGGGGAGTGGGGGGTGGGGGGCCCGTGGATGGGCCTGGAAGGAAGCAGAGTCCCAAGCGCTGAGGTCGGGGCCAGGGGACTGTGTCATCCCATCTGCCTGCCTCTGGGGAAGATGGCCAAGTGGATGCCTGGCCTTCGGAGGCAATGGCCTGGACACCAGTCCCACATGGAAGCTTTCGGTACCTTCAGGAATGGGCCTGAGGAGACTCATGCTCTAGAAGGAGAGACCCAGCGGCCTTGGTGCAGGCCTGGGTGGGAAGTGGGTCGTCCCAAGACTGAGAAGTCAGGGCCCAGCTTCCAAAAGCTGGGGCGGGCCCCTTTGTGGGTGTTGATTCTGAGCCGCTGCGCAAACCGCCCCCCTCCCTCCCTCCCTCCCGGCTCACACAGCTTGTTGGGGCTGCGGAGGGGACTGTAGTTCCTGGAGCTCCGCAGGCGCACCAGGAGGATGGTCCCCCGTTCCTTGCGCTCGGGCTCCGAGTTACCGCGTGGTCGCGGTCGCGCACCGGTGCCCTCCAGGCAGCTGGAGAGGCTGCCAGCGCTCCCGCCTACATGCCCCCAGGGTTTGCAGAAGGGCTCCAGGTGCCAGGCCAGTGCAGTGCCCGCTTTCTGGGAGCTATCGGTGTAGAGGGAAAGACAGGCACGGAGAAAGGGGCAGGGGGATGCGGGGCTGGCCTTTCCCATCCTCTCCTTCTGTGCCTCTGCTCCACGTGCCCACACTGCGCAGGCCTGGCCGACAACACCAATGACTTGGAGAAGCGCAGGCAGATCTACGGGCAGAACTTCATCCCTCCCAAGCAGCCCAAGACCTTCCTGCAGCTGGTATGGGAGGCCCTGCAGGATGTGACCCTCATCATCCTGGAGGTGGCCGCCATCGTATCCCTGGGCCTCTCATTCTATGCGCCACCTGGAGAGGAGAGCGAAGGTGAGGGGCAGGTCTGGGAAGGGCGGTGAAGGAGGACCTGGTGGACGGGGGCGGGACGCGGGTGGCAGCGCAGAGGTGCTGGCAGGAGGAGGGGAGGGATAGAGCCTGAGATGACGGAGGGAAGAAGGGTGGCCGAGGGACTTCTCTGCCACCTCTGCCCTTCCCTCCTGTCCTCGGGCACAGCGTGCGGGAATGTGTCGGCTGGGGCAGAAGACGAAGGGGAGGCCGAGGCGGGCTGGATTGAGGGGGCCGCCATCCTGCTGTCTGTCATCTGCGTGGTCTTGGTCACGGCCTTCAACGACTGGAGCAAGGAGAAGCAGTTCCGGGGCCTGCAGAGCCGCATCGAACAGGAGCAGAAGTTCACCGTCATCCGGAACGGGCAGCTCCTGCAGGTCCCGGTGGCTGCGCTGGTGGTAGGGGACATCGCCCAGGTCAAGTATGGTGAGCGCGCCCATCGCCACCCACGCTGCGGAGGGGCTCAGCTCCCACGTCAGGGGCAGGCCTTCTCCGGGGAGCACGTGGGGCGGGAGGCTGCAGGCGGGCAGCTCGGGCAGCAGGCCCGGCAAAGACGGGGCGTGTCAGCGGCCTCAGCGCCCCAGGAGCAGGCTGTCCCCACAGCCTGTCGAGGGCCTCCCCAGCACGGCAGGGCGCTCCTGTGGGCCCCATTCCCTGGAAGACGGATGACAGGGCTAGGAGTGGGTGGGTACCCCCAGAAAGCAGAGCAAAGGAAGAGGGCCGCACACCCGACAGGACCTCCTCTGGGGGAGATGGGAGGCGGCATGGAGGAAGGCCTCCTGGACGCATGGTCTGTGGTTCTGGCCACCTGGCCGGCCTTAGGAGACCTGCTGCCCGCCGATGGCGTGCTCATCCAGGGCAATGACCTCAAGATTGACGAGAGCTCCCTGACGGGCGAGTCGGACCACGTGCGCAAGTCGGCAGACAAAGACCCCATGCTGCTGTCAGGTGAGCCCAGCGGGACCAGAGTCCCTGCTCCTGGAATGCCCGGGACAAAACCTGTAGGTGCTCAGCAAGCCTCCCATCCAGCGGTGCAGATCTCTGTCTCAGCCTCTGTGTGTTGCTGTGCCAGGCACTCATGTCATGGAAGGTTCTGGAAGAATGGTGGTGACAGCCGTTGGTGTGAACTCTCAGACAGGCATCATCTTTACCTTGCTTGGGGCTGGTGGAGAGGAGGAGAAGAAGGAGAAGAAAGGTAAGGCAACAGTACCCTGCAGTTCCAGTGCCACCAGGCCGCTGGCCCTCGTACGTAGCCGTGCTCTCTTCCGCGCCTGCCTGGTGACGGCCCCTTGCTGGCCCAGGCCCTGGCTCTGGCACTGGGGAGAACCAGCCCTCAGGGGGTGGGAGGCCATACCGTCTCCTGGTTCCTTTTGGAGACCCCTCTTCTGGGGTCTTTGCCCCAGAGCCAGCAGGTGGGGGCCCCCCGTTTTGTGTGAGGCAGTTTCCCTCGGATGGCTCTTCCCCTAAGGCTTTGGGGGCGTGGGTGCCAGGGTCGGGGGAGTGCCCTGCCTGGGTAGGAATGGGGTTGGAGGGACAGGGACCAGGCACCCGACTTGGGGGTGTTCAGCCCACATGGTGAGGCACTGAGGGCCCCAGGCCAACGTGGCAGCTAGGGAAACAGGCCATGCAGCCAAAGGCGGAGGGCTCCCAAGCAGAAAGAACTAGACACCCCAAAGGACAGCCAGGGCCAGAGGAAGCTGAGATGGGGCCAGGGCCCTCACCCTAAGGGAGAGCAGTGTCGAGGGACAGATGTCTTCTGACGGCCCAGCTCTGTATTCGCCCTGGCCTACCTGGCACACGGCTACCCAGCCGCCTCCCCTTGCCAGCGTCCCGAGCCCCAGGCGTGGCTGGTGCCCCCTCCACTCCTCAGAACAGGGTTTACAAAGCTCTGGAGCTCGGCCAGCATCCTCCCCCGCCCCCATCCCAGTCAGGACCCCGCTCCCTCCCACGACTCAGGCCTGCATCTGCTCGCCTTGCTCTGGCCTGGGTCTCCCCTCAGGCCACTCCTGCCATCAAACCAGGTAAGGAATGCCGTTCTCTAGACGTGCACCCCACCCCTGAGGGAAGCCGCCTGGGCCCACTAGAAGTACAAAGACACGCACGAGTGCGGGGAGACCATGTGCCAGAGCGCGCAGCCAGGGCCCTGGGGACAGGGCGTGCGGGTCGCCAGGCGGGATCGGTCCGCCCAGCCCAGTAACGTGGGGACAGGTCAGCGTAAGGAAAGGCGCACTCGTGTTCCCGGACCTGGGCACGTGAGGGAGGAAAAACGGGTGAGCCGCTGTTGCCTAAAAGCCTCCGTGGGCCCCGCCTCCTGGCAGCCTGGGCCTGGCTTCCCTTCCTGGACTCCTCCCTGCTCCTGGCCCACCCGGCCCACCCCTCACAGCCAGTGGGCACCGGCGGACCTTCGGCCACCTTGGCCACACCAGGCCCCCCTCCCCGCGGGGCTCAGCCCGGTGTCTCGCCACAGCCAGCACCCTGGGGCCCACAGGAGGGCAAGTGGGTGGGTAGGCAGGCCCTGGGCCTCCTCTGGGCTGGACTGGAGTCCTTGACGGCTGCTCGGCAGGACGCCTCTTCCACATTCCTTCCCAGGCTCTTCCCCTCCCGCTAGGTTCCCTTAAATGTCACCATCCTTCAGGACTCGGTCCTAGGCCCCTTCTCTTCGACCTTGACAAGACCCCTCCAGGCCCCCCCGCCGCCGGCTCTCCCCCAGCCCCGGTTCTTCTCCCTGGCTTGCTGTGCCACTTGAGAGTCAGAGGGGACACCAGCAGCAGCTGGCTCCCTGGAGGAGGGGAACGTGGGGGGGCCCTGCAGGGGAGGCAGAGATGGCCAGGCTCCGGGGAGGGGGCAGTGGCACCCACGACCCCTCGCCTCCCCCACGTCTCCGCCAAGGCCCTGGCCGCTGCAGAGACCAGAAGGTGGCACCTCGCCCTCAGCATCCCCCCTCAACGCCCCCCGCCACCTCTCGATCTGTCCATCAAGGGCGCTGCTCGCCCGCCTGTCTCCTGCCTTCCGGCCCTGACCTCCTTCCCCACTCCTTCCCCTGCCTCAGCTATGCCCCTTCTCAGGCCAGGCCCAGCCCTCGTCTTCCCATTCCCACCGTGCTCATCTCAAACCTCCCTCCCTCCTCCAGAAGTTGCCACGGCCCCAGGGCAACACGCCCGCACTGTGCTGCACTGTCACCCACCGTGTGTCTACAGGTGTCTCCCCTGCCCCGCCCCAGAAATCTCCTTCACCTATGAATGCCCCACAGGGCCCAACTGACACCCCACTGGGGCTGCGAGGGGACCTCTCCCTCCTCCCTGGGACCCCCAGACCAGACCCCACTGCCTGGGAGCCACCTGGCCTCCGGTCTGTGTCCCTGGGTCCCCAGTGACATGAGCTGTTGGGTCGTGGCTGACAGGCCGGCCCACTAGCCCTTCCTGTCCCAGGCTGGTCGTCTCTGGATCCAGGGCAGTGTGTGTGTGGCCTGCAGAGAGCTCTCCCGGCTGCTGCCCTGGGGCAGGTGAGGCAGGTGGAGCTGGGGGGCGGAGCCTGACCCCCAGCTCAGAGCCCGTCACCTGCCGGCTCTCCTGGGCCCTCCCAGAGTTGCAGTCCTTTCCGGCCTCAGAAACCAGAGGCACAGCCCGCACTGTTGACCTTGGCCTGGGGAAGCTGGTCACTGCCCCAGTCCCTAGCACCCAGCTGTGGGCTTCATGGTGGCAGAGCACGTCTGTGAAGGCGCGCCCGCACAGCTCCAAGTGGGGCCCAGCCCGGCTGGTGCCCCTGCCGCCCCCTCCAGCGCTGTGGGTGCCCCAAGGCTAGCCGTCTCGCTCCTTTATCCTCTAAAGCGCCCACAGACTTGACTGCTGGCCACGCTGCACAGAAAGCTGATCTCTAGGCCACCAGGACTTAGGAACCATCTAGGTCAACCCCCTCGCACTGGTTCTGGGGGGAGCACCCATCCCGACTGGGGGGCCCTGTTTGAGGCAGCAGAGCTGGGACCTGACACCTGGCAGCTCTCATTACCCGTGGTGCCGGCCCTTCCAGAAACCTCCCACTGCCGACCATGCGTGAGCCAGGGTCTGTCCAGGGCTGGCCCGCGGCTTCTCTGGAGGGCTGGAGAGCAGGCCCTCTTCCCCCGCCCGCCGCCCTCACCACACTCACTGGCTGCACTGTCTGTGCCCCGCTGTCCTGTGTGCGCGTGTGTGCCAAGGCCACATGGGTGTTCTCAAGTCTCCGTGTCTGTCGTTCCTCTCCCGTTGTAGGCAAGCAGCAGGATGGGGCGATGGAGAGTAGCCAGACCAAAGGTAACGCGCGCCCTGCGCTCAGGATGGGTGGCAGAGGGTGCGGCGCAGGGTGGGGGGGCCGCCCGCCTCGGTTGCAGACCCCGCCGGAAGTGCGCAAATATGGCCCGTGAGCCAGCATCCCGCTGAGGAAACTGAGACTTAATCGGGCCTGTGGGTTTCCTGGTTCGGCTGCCTGTCTGCTGAGCCTTCGAGGCCTGCGCCCCTTTCAGCCGGAATGCCTGGTGGGTGCCGATACCCTGTAGCCAGGGTGAAGGGTTGAAGGTGCTGGCAATCCAGAGATGGATAAAGGACGGTCCTGGCCCTCAGGAAGGTCACGATCCACAGACGTGAACCCGGGGCAACACTCAAGTGCAGTGTGGGACCCAGGAACGCAGACAGACGACTGGAGTTCAGAGGCCGGCTGGGGTTGGGATGGCACTTGGGACAGGACAGTCCAATGGCCAGGGCCCCGGGCAGGGGCAGGGAGTGGCAGTCAGTGGGGTAGAGGCTAGAGTGGCCCAGTGGGGTGGGACCTTGAGTGTCGCTGAGGCTGTGGCCCGAGGCCATGGAAAGAAGAGGCCACCGGTGAGCGGTCTCAGGCAGCCAAGGGGAGAAGGGATGGGCGGGGAGACAGAGAAAGAGGGAGCGGCTGACACTGCATGGTGGCAGGAGGCATGCAGAGGCACTGAGAGCCCCACTGGGTGGGGGGACAAGGACGAGTGGCAGGGTTGGGTGCCCCCTGCGGGTGGGGGACGGATGAGGTGACACGGGGCGGCGTGTGAGGCGGTGGACGGGCCAGAGGCGGGTGTGGGGCAGGGGACACAGCACCACCACGTTAGGGTCCACCAAGGGGGCTGTGAGAGGGCTGCCGGTTCCGGAGAGGAGGTGGAGAGGCACCTAGGGGAGAGGAGGGAAGGCCCCATGGCGAGAGAAAGGTGCAAGGCTTGCCCGCCAGCAGCCGGGGCATGGGCTGAGGACTGCGCGCGTGCCGAGCTGGGGCCCCGATGGAAGTCCAGGCATCCGCCCGAGGGGTGTCCACCTGAGGGCTGGCAGGAGAGACGGCCTGAGCGGGGAGCGGGGGAGGAGAGCGCGGGGATTCCTGGGCCTCCCTGAGAGGAGTGGGAACATGGCTAAGACAGCAGTGGGCAAGAGTCAGCTCTGGGTTCTGGAACATTCCATGGGCCCCAGGCCTCTGCTTTCAGGTATTGAGATTTGGGGCGTTACAGGACTGGCCACGCTGTCTGTGTGCCCAAGTGCTTGTGTCTGTCCTCCCTTCCCCTGCGAGGCCCCACGAGAAGCATCTCTGTCCTGCCCAGGACAGCGCTGGAGCCGCTGCCCACCTCAGGAGGGCCTGGGCTGATGAGAGAGGAGGGAGAGGACAGAGCCCCCTGTTTCCTCTCGGATGGTGTGGCATATCTTTCTCCGTGAAAGCCCCTTGCAGCCGTCACCCCAGCGGCCAGGCCCTAACCTGGGCTGCGGGTTTCTTCTGTGTGCAGCTAAGAAGCAGGATGGGGCCGTTGCCATGGAGATGCAGCCCCTGAAGAGTGCAGAAGGTGGGGAGACGGAGGAGCGGGAAAAGAAGAAAGCCAACGTGCCCAAGAAGGAGAAGTCGGTCCTTCAGGGAAAGCTCACCAAACTGGCTGTGCAGATCGGGAAAGCAGGTGGGGGCAGCCGAGGGGGCGGCCCAGGGGCCACCGACGGGCAGGGGCGGACACTGGGCTCCCGGACTCGAGGCCGGACCAAGGAGAACAAGTGGGAAAGGGATGTGACGTGGGGTGTGGGCCAGGCAGCAAGGGCACGGGCTAGGAGCAGGTGATGGCCTTCAGGGCCTGGTTCCGCCCCCTCTGGTGAGCGTGGACTGCGAAGCTCCGTAAGGCCAGAGACCAGGAGCGCCTCCCCCGACTCGGGGCCACGGGAATGTGGCTGCAGCGCCCCTTAGCTCTTCCCTCTTGCTGTCTCCCCTCCCTCACCCCTGCCGGCCACCCTTCCCGCCTCCGTGCTCCGTGGCCTCGGATGTGGCTGGGCAGGGCTGGTGATGTCTGCCGTCACCGTCATCATCCTGGCCCTCTACTTTGTGATCGAGACCTTCGTGGTGGAAGGCCGGGCGTGGCTGGCAGAGTGCACGCCTGTCTACGTGCAGTACTTCGTCAAGTTCTTCATTATCGGTGTCACCGTGCTGGTTGTGGCTGTCCCAGAGGGCCTGCCTCTTGCTGTCACCATCTCCTTAGCTTACTCTGTCAAGGTAATAAAATAAACATGACACGAATAAGAATTCCGCGATCCCAGGGTACAGACCCAGAACTTGTGGTGCAAAGCCGTTAAGCAACTTGGACGAAGCAAGGACTGGATAAAGTTTGGGATTGCTCAGGGGAAGAATGGTAGGCCAAGCAGGGATGTGGAGCTGGACTTGCACATCCTTGCCCACCTGGCTCCCTGGGCAGCGGCGGGTGACGAGCTAGCATCTGCAGGATGTGGGCAGGGTCGCCGAGGGGCCGGGGAGTTGAGGTGGGGGCAGGGGGAAAGGGGGCCCCTGGGAGACGGTGGGCAGGGCAGAGATCGGGGTGGGCAGGGGAGCCACAGGGCCTGCAGGTGACCCGAGAGGGGGCTCTGGGCAGCAGGGAGGCTCCAGCTGCGCTCCAGGGAGAGTGGCCACCCAGAGTCGACCGTTCGGCCTGTCTGACGAGAGTCCTTACGTCTCACAGGCCCGCTGCCTCGGCTTGACCACCACCCCACTGCCATCTGAGCTGTGCACCTGCTGCCCGAGGTCCCGGGCCGTTAGTGCCGCGAGGGAAGCTGGTGGGCGGAGCAGAATCCTACATGCCGCTGTGCTCCCCCACCCCGCGAGGACAGCTGGCTACCCAAGCCTCCATCTGTGCCCTTTACAGAAAATGATGAGGGACAACAACCTGGTCCGCCACCTGGACGCCTGTGAGACCATGGGCAATGCCACGGCCATCTGCTCAGACAAGACAGGCACGCTCACCACCAACCGCATGACCGTGGTGCAGTCCTACCTCGGGGACACCCACTATAAAGAGGTTCCGGCCCCCAGCGCCCTGACCCCCAAGATCCTCGACCTCCTGGTCCACGCCATCTCCATCAACAGTGCCTACACCACCAAAATACTAGTGAGCCGGGAGCCAGGGCGGGCCGAGGCGGGGGTAGGATGAGGGGAGGGAACCTGGCCCGGCTACGGCGTGGGCGTCACCAGGGGCTTGCTAGGCTCTCTTAAGGACTTTTGAGCCGAGAGCCACAATCGTTTCTGGGGTGCTGGTCTCCCTCCTCGTCCCCGGACACTGGGCGGGGCCTGCAGGTTCTGGAAGCCCTTCCCAGCCCAGTGAGTCGTGGAAAACCTGCCCATCTAGTCCGTACTGGAGGCCCTCCTTAGCTCCCTGCCACCACACCTGAAAGACGTGGCGGCCGAGGCTGGGCTGGGCCCGGGGACAGTAAGGAGGGTGGCCTTGGGCCTCCAGGGCCATGCTGGTTCTCCTCACCTCGCAGCCTCCAGAGAAGGAAGGCGCCCTCCCACGCCAAGTGGGCAACAAGACGGAGTGCGCTCTGTTGGGCTTCGTCCTGGACCTGAAGCAGGACTTCCAGCCCGTGCGGGAGCAGATTCCTGAAGATAAGCTTTACAAAGTGTACACCTTCAACTCGGTCCGCAAGTCCATGAGCACAGTCATACGCATGCCCGACAGCGGCTTCCGCCTCTTCAGCAAGGGCGCCTCGGAGATCCTGCTGAAAAAGTGAGTGGGCGGCAGGACCCAGCCCGGGGCTGGGGCTAGCTAAGGCGTGTGGCATTTCTGGTTGCATTATTGCGGTAACGCAGACATAGCATAAAAGTGGCCCCGAAGGAAACCCTGTGCCCGTTACACAAGCACCCCTCCCCCGCCCCCCAGCCCCTGGCAGCCGCTCATCAGCTTTCTGTCTCTGTGGATTTCCTATTCTGGATGTTTCCTATAAATGGAATCATACGGTACATGTGGCCTTTTGCGCCCGGCTTCTTTCACTCAACATGGTGTTCGGAAGGTTCATCCAAGTTGTAGCCCATATCAGTGCTCCATTCCTTGTTATGGCTCAGGTAGACCACGTTCTGCCTACCCAGTCATCCAGCGACAGGCACTTGCGTTGTTTCCACCTTCGGCGACTGTGAATCACGCTGCCTTGAGTGGTCATGTGTGAGTTTCTGCTTGAACGCGTGTTTTCAATCCTCCTGGGTATATTCCTGGGAGTGAAATTGCCAGGTCATATGGTAATTCCATGTTTCGTTTTTTGACAAAACACCAAACTGTTTTCCACAGGGGCTGCCCCACTTTACTTCCCCATTAGCAGTGCACGAGGCTTCCAGCTTCTCATCCTCACCAACGCGTCGTTACCTCATTGTTGTTGTTGTTGTTGTTGTTGTTATGGCCATCGGGATCTCATGGTGCCTTTCATCTGCATCTTGCTGATGACTAGTGACATTGGCACCTTCTCATGTGCTTATTGGCCATTTGCTTGTCTTCTCTGGAGGAATATCTATTCCAGCCCATGCCCATCTTGGATGTGAATTCTTTGTCATTTGATTGTTGAGCTGTAAGAGTTTCTGTATGTTCTGAGTGTTAGATCCTTAACACATTCTGGTTTTGCAGTATTTTCCCCCGTTCTGTGGGCTGCCGTCTTTTCACTCCCTCGATAGATTTTTGCTCACTGCCTTGATTGTCCTTGGATGCGCAAATGCCTTTCAATTGTGAAGTCCAGCTTATCTCTTTTTCCCTTTTGTCGCTTGTGCGGGGTTCCTTTTAGAGGCGGTGAAAACGTTCTCGGGTGAGTCGTGTGCTGTGTGAATTGTATCTCAGCAGAGCTGTTAGGGAAACTGAGGTGGGCGACACACGGCTCTGCCTCCAAGTGCACCATGCCCCGCACCCGCTCAGCGTTCACACCTCCCCTTGGCCTTGGCCTCTGCAGCGCCCACGCACCCTTCTAAGACTTGGCCTGATTGTGCTGCTGTGCTCACCCCCGGCTTTCTGGGGCCTTCAGGACAGAGTCCCGAGCAGGACCTCTGGGCTCCTCCCGTGGCCTCCACAGCTGGCTTCTTTCCTTCCTCACCAATCTGCTCGGGGCCCCCATTTGTCCGTCTGCCATGCCAGCCTCTGGGGCCCGTGTTTCCTCTGCTCCTTCGTTTTCTGCACCTGAATCCTGCCAGCCTTTCCCATCCCAGCCCTTCTGTGGTCGCTGCCTTGTCGTGGCCCTGCTCCGTGGCATTCGGTTTTTGCTGATGTCCCACCTCTCTCCCTAAAGCGCAACGGGGCAAGAGTGACAGCCCCCCAACTCCCGTCGAGTCTGTGCGGAGCTGTGGGAACAAAGTACCATCATCCTGGGGGCTTCAAACAACAAAGACCTATTTTCTCCCAGTGCTGGAGGCCAGAAGTCCTCAATCAAGGTGTGGGTGGGGTCGCCCTCCCCCTAAGGCCTCCAAGGGAGGATCCTCCCTTGTCCGTCCCAGCTGCCGGTGGTGGCTGGCCACCCTTGGCCTCCCTCGGTTTGTAGCTGCATCTCTCCAATCTCTGCCGCCATCGTCACACAGCCTTGTCCCTGTGTCTGTGTCTCGACGCGTCCGCTTCTCTTTTTCTGTTTTGTTTTTTTGCGGTACGCGGGCCTCTCACTGTTGCAGCCTCTCCTGTTGCGGAGCACAGTCTCCGGACGCGCAGGCTCAGCGGCCATGGCTCACGGGCCCAGCCGCTCCGCGGCATGTGGGATCCTCCCGGACCGGGGCACAAACCCGCGTCCCCTGCATCGCCAGGCGGACTCTCAACCACTGCGCTACCAGGGAAGCCCCCGCTTCTCTTTTTATAAGGACAGCAGGCATTGGACTGAAGGCCCACGCTCCTCCACCGCGACCTCATTTAACTTTGCGACAACCCTCTTTCCAAATAAGGTCACATTCTGAGGTTCTGGGCAGAACGTGGAGGGGCACACTGTTAGGCCGCGCACGAGCACAGCGCCCCCTTCTGGGAGAAGCCCTCCACTGCATCACATGGAGGGCTCAGCCGGAGGCCTGGCTCCCCCGCCTCACGGCGAGGGCTCCTCTTGTTCTGTCCGCCCCAGGTGCACCAACATCTTAAACAGCAATGGGGAGCTGCGCAGCTTTCGCCCTCGGGACCGGGACGACATGGTGCAGAAGATCATCGAGCCGATGGCCTGCGATGGGCTCCGCACCATCTGCATCGCCTACCGGGACTTCTCCGCTGCCCAGGAGCCCGACTGGGACAACGAGAACGAGGTCGTGGGCGACCTCACCTGCATAGCCGTTGTGGGCATCGAGGACCCCGTGCGGCCCGAGGTAGCCAGAGCCCCTCTGTGAGCTGCCCGCTTGTCGGGACGGGTGGAGGGGCCACGCTTCTTCGCGTCTGGCCTCGGTGGTGAGGCCTTTGGACGTAAATGCAAGGAGGGAACTGCCCCTTTCTCCTGCCCTCCTGGCCGTCACGCCACTCCCTGCCAGACTTTGTAGGCAGAACAAATGGCAGCCCGCCAGAGTTGGACCAACTGGGGAGGGTGGGCGATGGCAGAGCCTCGGGGTCCTCCAGGGGCATGGCCAACACGCCCCAGATCAGACCTTCCCCGGCACACTGGACCCCCACCCTCGTCCTCTTGCCCTTGCACCCTTCAGGAGGCTCGGTCCTGCCGTCTGGAAGGCCCCCTCCTGCTTGGCCTCCGCCAGGTAAGAGAGGGCGGCAGTTAGAACCTCGACGGCTGCCAACGCCCGCAGGACTGATGGACCAGAGGGGCTGGTGAGGGAGACGCAGGAGCCGGGGACAACTCCCAGGGCTCTGGTTCCGAGAACTGGGTAGATGGTGTTTGGGGGGCTGGGGGAGGGGAAGGCAGTTCTCAGTCGAGGGTTTGGTTGGGGCCGAGTGAGGTTCGGGACATCCCCATGGAGATGTCACGTGGTTAGGTCCTGGCCAGAAAGACATTCTCCAGAGGCGTCTTTTCATGAGTGATGGTCGTGGGTGCAGCGGAGCACAGGTGGGAGGAGCCTGCGAAGGAGACTCCAAGGAAGGGGCCGGGCGGGGAGGGGAGACTGTGAGGGGTGTGTGGCTGAGCAGGGCAGCCAGCGTGTGGACGCAACTTCACCCAGAGCTCTGCTGAACAGGGAACGGAGCGACAGGGCAGAGGTTGGTCAGGGTGCAGAGAGGAAGAGCAATGGAGGCGGTGCTGGTCCTTCAAGATGCAAGACCCCCGAGGGAGAGAGCCTGCCAGGCTGGCCCTGGAGCGGGGTGCTGGCGGCAGCTGCAGGACACCAGCCCCCAGAGAGAGTGTGCAAGGCACGGGGGGTGCAGGTTGTGAGGCAGGGAACAATCCTCTCTCTCCCAGGGCCTCTCCAGTGGCGCCCACCTCGTGTCAGAAGCACGGGCACCTTGATCCTGCCAATTAGCCTGAAAACATGTGCGTGCACGGGCTGCCCTCAGCTCTCCCTCGGGAGACAGGCATTCACGTACTGGATCAGACACCACAGACCCTCCATTCAGAAGTCAGGGGTCATCAGCGACAGCGCATCCCCGAATTCCAAGGAGATAGGGACCATCGTGTGCAGAGAAGGGGCACCCGGAGTTGGCCCCAGGAGGAAGCGGGTGGTGGCAAAGGCAAGGAGAGAGACTTAGAGCCAAGGAATGGGCCCAGAGAAGGCAGGTGGGGAGAGGAGCTGCTTGGAGAGCAGGGGCACAGGATGCCGCTGAGGGAGGCAGGGCTACCTCCAGGGACACAGGGACTGGGCCTTTCCATTCGCCGGACCAAGGAGAAACTGAGGCGCAGAGGAAGGCTGTGTCCATACGGCGAGCCGAGTCCTAAAGCCATGTGGTCCTTGCATAGACCTGATGGCCTCTCCACCTGAACAGAGCCCCCAGGTGGCCGCTCCAGGGTGACGGTTGTCCTCTCCTTACTCCTTGGGACGTGTCGACAGTAGCAGCTCTAGACTTTTCCATCCAGATAACTGGGGCTGAATGAAGCTGCCGGAAAGCCAGAGCTCCTGTTGGAATGTCTCACAGACCCAGGAAGGCGCCATTCACGGACCCCCAGGGCCCTGGCCAAACCCCCCAGCCCTTCCACCTCCACCCTTTGCCCGGATGGAGGGGTGTGAGGTGTGAAGCGGCTGGCAGCCGCACGGCACGGGGAGCCCTTCTTGCCTGACCCCCTGGGCCAAGGAGCCCTGCAAGCTTCCCCTAAGTTCCAGCATAAATATTTGTTGCAAACTGAAGCTCTAGTCATCGATGTAAGGTTGGAGGCCTGAGACGTATTTGTAGATCTCTGAGGCAGAGCTGCAGAGGCCCTCTTCTGGCCCACGGCAGCTCATTTACAGAAGCGCCAATGAGGCTAGGCTGGGGGCCGGATGGAACAGTCCAGAAGGGCTGCACACAGGCGGGGTGAGGCCCAGCCCTTTCCCCGGTCCGTGCTCTTCTCAGAGAGGGATATTATTGTTTTTATACGTTTTCATCTTAGAGAAAACATGGATAAAAGTTCCCTGAAGGTCACCCTGAAGGCTCAGCCTCAGTGGCTGTCCCGGCGGCTAGAAGCACAGGGTGAGAGAGCCGCCAAGGCCAGGCAATGGGCAGCTCGTTTAAGATCCAGAAACGGCCTTGGTAAAAGGGCCCAGGGGACAGGACCGCTCCTCTCTGGCTGGAGAGTGGCTGAGTGAGAGGCTGGGCAGCAGGTGGGGAAGCCAGGCAGAAGCCCACGGGGACCAGCCATCCGCGCAGTGGCCAAGGAGGGGAGCCCCAGGTGCTGCCGGCAGGCGGGAAGGCCGATAGGGTGCTGTTCAACTTGCCGGGATGCCTGGGGGCCTGGGACGGCTACAGCCTGTGGAGGGCCTGGCAGGGGGGTGTCTCTGCCCTGGGGAGCTGCATGGACCCTGTAGGCAGGCTGTACTTACGCCAGAGGGCCTGGGGGCTCCTGCAGACACCTGGCTGCCTGCTGTGCTGTCGGGCCTCAGCCAGTGGGAGGCAGGCGAGGAAGGACAGTCACCCGATGAGGGAGAGGGCGCCTGCAGACGGAGGGAGCATCCTGCCACCTGGCTTGGAGGCCAAGGGCCTTTCAGACCAGAGACGAGCCGGGCCTGGGCTGAGCCCACACAGAGGAGGCCAGCAGAGGCTGGACCTGGGGCTCCCAGGGCTCAGGCCCATCACGGCCACTTGGTGGCAGCAGAGGGGCTGCTCCTCCCAGACGCATCAGAGGTGGTGGGGGGAGCTTGTTGGAAAGGGAGGTATCTCCCGGCAGCTCATCCTCTAGCGCTCAAGGATCCCCAAAGAACAGAAAGCGTCCCTGAGCTGAGCGAGGAGATGCGTTACCGGGGGTGTGGGACGCAAGCCCCCTTCCCGGGGCGGGGCCTTCTAGGCCGCCTGGCCATATTTGCTGCAGGGATTGTAAGGTCACTCTGTCCCAGCCCAGAAGTGGGAGCCCCTCTGGCTGGGCCCCGGGTACCCCTCCTCTTCCTACTCTCTCCCTGGCTGAGATCACAGCCTCCACACCCTGGCTTCGGGGGCCACCAGCGTGCCCGGACCTCCCGGGCCAGTGGTCCCCTGCAGCCGACCTGGCCCCGCCTGCTGCCCACCTCCCCTGGGGTCTCCCAGCTGCCCTGACCCCCTGGCGCCTGGCCCCAGCTCCCCCGGCCTGGCCACCAGGCCACCCCCGGGACACCGCGTGCTCCCGTGCTCTCTGTCATGCTTACACGGTTCCGGGGGCTCAGCCCGGCCCCACCGGGAGCCCACAGTGGGGTGCGCCGGGCCCAGCGGACTCATCTCCTTGCCCCGCCGCATCTCCTTGCCCTCCTCTCCCCTCCTGGCCCCTCAGGCGCGGTCGGCACGACTCTCCTCTGCGCTGCTGTCTCGGGCTCACAAGTCCCCTCCTCGCTGGAACGGGAGTGTCTCCACTCCACAATGCCACCCCCTCCCAGCTGGCCTCCGCTCCCTTCAGCACTGGAGGGATGTCTTGTTCTTCTCCCTTTTCCGGAATCTAATCTTATGTTTGGAAAATGGAGACGTACTAAGGAACCAGAGTGATGTCCCATTTCCTCTAATGAGCAGTGAGAATGCCTTGTCATGTCAAGCCTACGGCTCTAAATGTCTTAGGTTTTATATCATTTAAAAAAAAAAAGTGGCGGGGAAACAGATGTTAGTGAGCTTGGCCAACAAGGCCAGAGCCTGCCTTGAGTCAGGGCCCGAGAGGGTCCAACCCGAGGTGGGTCCTGCCAGCTGGCGGGGCAGCTGGGGCCAGAGGTTCCTTTCTTGTCCTTCCGGAGCTCACTGGCACGGCCCCTGCCAGCTGGCCTGCTAATGGGACTGGTCCTGGCTCGGCTGCTCTGGGGCTCCATTTCCCCAGTGGAAACTGAGGTTGAAAGAGCTGGGTGATTTCTCCGGTCACCTTGCTGCACACGGCTCCGACGGTGCCCCTTGACAGCATTCCAGTGGCTTCTCCCAGCCTTGCTCGTGGTGTCAGGGCCTGGTTCTGAGTCGTCGGTGGTCCCCGGGGCCGGCACAGGGAAGGAGGCACCTGGGCTTGGGGGCACCCTGCTCCCTGCGGGCCAGGCTCCCAGCCGGGGCAGAGCTGACAGGCCGTCTCTCCCGCCTCCTCCCGATCTGGATGGAGGAACGGCTCTGGGCTCCAGCCATCTTGTCCCTTCCAGGTCCCTGAAGCTATCCGCAAATGCCAGCGCGCTGGCATTACAGTCCGCATGGTGACGGGGGACAACATCAACACGGCCCGCGCCATTGCGGCCAAGTGCGGCATCATTCAGCCCGGGGAGGACTTCCTGTGCCTGGAGGGGAAGGAGTTCAACCGGCGGATCCGAAACGAGAAAGGCGAGGTAGTTCCCGGCCGCCAGCCCTCCCTCGAGTCCACGGTTCTGGCACTTTCTCCACCGCCGCCCCCTCTGTTCAGCCCTGACTGCCCGCCCTGCCACCGAGGCTCTGCAGCGTCTGTGCTTTTCCCTCCCAGATAGAACAGGAGCGTCTGGACAAGGTGTGGCCCAAGCTGAGGGTCCTTGCCCGATCGTCTCCCACCGACAAGCACACTCTGGTTAAAGGTAATGGAGTGGGCTCACTCCTCACCCTGCCCTGCCCCTGCCCCGGGGGGCGGGACGCAGGCGGGGTATGGCCGTCACCCCTCGGGTCGTCGTCTGCTCCCAGACGCCCAAAGCTGAGCTTCCAGTTGGGTCTCAGGGTACTCAGCTCTGGACCCATTGCTGCTGGAGACTGTGTCTCAGAGGAAGTCACTGGCCCTCCCTGAACCTCATCGGGAAAATGGGGATAATAATGGAGACTCCCTCAAAGGGCTGACCTGCCAGGGCTCGAGCCTCCACTTCTCTGCGCTCACAGTATCAATGGAAGACGCCAGTAGAGACCAGCTCTCTTCATAGCAGATGGGGAAACTGGGGCCCAGGAGAGGGAGACATTTCTCCCAGTTGCCCAGTGCCGAGCCCCTGCCTTCTACGAAATCCCACCACCCTGTATCATCGCACTGGGTGATGGGCCAGGGTGGGAGAAGGGGGATGCGACTGCCAGTGAAGGCACAGGACTTGGTCCCAAAGATGGCAGACAGCACGGAGGACTGGAGCCTACTGCCCCCCCCCGCCCCCGGGCTGGTCACCCGGGGCCACAGGTGGCACCAGACCTGCCCTGATCTGTGTTCCAGGGATCATCGACAGCAACACCGGCGAGCAGCGGCAGGTGGTGGCCGTGACCGGGGACGGCACCAACGATGGGCCAGCCCTCAAGAAGGCGGACGTGGGCTTCGCCATGGTAAGCCACCCGCTGTCAGCCTGGCTCACCACGCCAGGTGGGGCCTTGTGATGGAGGACATAAGCTTTGTGCAGCAGTGTGGGGGCTAGCGTTGAGGCAAGTTGCAGAGTGCCAGAAGTTTCTTTCTCTCACATCTTGGCCACCTGGGCCTCTGCAAGCTCTGCCCTGTTGGTGGCGGCTGCAGCGGTGGCGCCCTCTTTGTTTGTGAGCAAAACCTCTCTAGTACAAGGACACGTTTGGAGTGGGTGAGGGGGGCTGGGGAAGGGGCCCCGTGGACACGGTGTGTGTGTCCCCCAGGGCATCGCGGGGACTGACGTGGCAAAGGAAGCCTCGGACATCATCCTGACGGACGACAACTTCACCAGCATCGTCAAGGCCGTCATGTGGGGCCGCAATGTCTACGACAGCATCTCCAAGTTCCTGCAGTTCCAGCTGACGGTCAATGTGGTGGCCGTGATTGTGGCTTTCACGGGTGCCTGCATCACTCAGGTGGGCACTGGGGGCCACCGGGGCCCAGGGAAGACCCCGGGCTCTCCCTCCCGTGGCCGGGCTCCTCCCGCCCGGTGCACCTGGACCCCAGTGTGCAGAGCAAGCCCAGGGGACCCCGCCCCCAGCAGGGTGAGGGCTGAAGAGCCCCTACCTGAGGACCCAGTGGCGGGAGCCAGGTTTTTTTTGTTGCAGACTTTTTTGGTTGAGATAGAATTCACCCATCAAAAACTTCACCGTTTGAGAGTATACAATTCAGTGACTTTTAAGTACATTCACAGTGTTGTACCATCATCACCTCTATGTAGTTCCGTCATGTTTTCATCACCCCAAAAGGAAGCGCCACTCCCCCTCCACCAGCCCCCGGCACCCGCTCATCTGCTTTCTGTCTCTACAGACTTGCCTATTCTGGACATTTCAGCTACACGGAACCAAATCATAGGTGGTTGTTTGTGTCTGGCTCCTTCACTTAGCGCAATGTTCTCGAGGCCCATCCATGTTGTAGCAGGTACTTTATTCCTCTTGATGGTGGACTGATGTTCCATCGTATGGAGCAAGCACCTTGTGTTTCTGCATCCCTCCATCAATGGGCATTTGGGTTGTTTCCACCTGTGGCCGCTGTGGACGTGCGTGTGCGAGTCTTGGTAGACCTGCATTTGTGCTTGTCCTGGGTCTGCTGGGAACTCCGTGGTTAACCTTTGCAGGAGCCTCTTTTCCTTTTTCAGTTCTCCAATTCTCCCCATTAGTGAGTGTCCAGAATTTGTCTCCCTTTCAAAGGTATTTTTGAATTGAGAGAAAATCCGCATGACATAAACTGTACCGTGATGGCCATTTGAACCATCCTGTGGTGTTCGATGCAGTGCACATCTTGTGCAACCGTCACCTATACCTCAGTCCAGAACCTTTTCATCACCCCTGTACCCACCAGGCAGCCACTCCCCACTCTCCTCTCCCCCAGCCCTGGCATCCACCTATTCGCTTTCTGTTTCCATGGGTCTGTCAGTTCCAGAAGTTTCATAGGCATGGAATCCTACAGGATATGGTCCCTGGTGTCTGTCTTCTGTGAGGCTCATTTTTAACCAACAAGTCAGAGGCGATGGGAAGGAAGGTCCAGTGCAGTTTCTACCTCTTCCTGGCCCTGGGGTGCAGGAATGCATCTGTCGGGCTCTTTTATGGTCTGGGCCAAGGGACAGGGCGTGGCAGCCTGCTGCTAACAGTTTGGACCACACCTTCTAGATCACTGCCAGCAGGTGAGAGAAGAAGGGAGACTGACAACATTTTAAGAGCAGGAATCTGAAAGCCCAGCGAAAACTCTCTGCTAACTTTAAGAAAACATAGGGATGGAGATGTCGCGTTTTTATGGGAAGGTTGGATTTGTTGCATTTTCACTTGAATTCAATTCCAGTGACATTGACCCCAAGCTGCGTCTCTTCCCAGGAGTGGGGGGCCGGTGGGGTTTCCAGGCCCATGTTGGGGTAACTGGCTCCTCTCCACAGGACTCTCCTCTCAAAGCCGTGCAGATGTTGTGGGTGAACTTGATCATGGACACATTCGCCTCTCTGGCCCTGGCAACAGAGCCGCCCACTGAGTCGCTGCTGCTGCGGAAGCCGTATGGCCGGGACAAGCCCCTGATCTCACGGACCATGATGAAGAACATTCTGGGCCACGCCGCCTACCAGCTCACTACCATCTTCACGCTGCTGTTCGTCGGTAGGTTGGCCCAGGGCACCCTGTGCTGTGGCCAGCCCCGCAGGCCCCGGCGCTGTCCGGCAGTGGCAGGGACAGACGGGCACCTGGGGACCCGATTTCCGGTGAGGACCCCTCGGCCCTCACCTCCCTGCCATCCTGGGAGTTTTGTTCTCTGTACGGCATCGGCTCCTTTTAGGAGATTCCTTTATTTACGTGGGGGCGGGTTTGTCGCTTTGTCTATGTGTGGCCTCTCTTCCTGACGTCAGAGGGTTCAGTGCAGGCATGGCGGTGGCCAAGGGGCAAGAGTCACCACGTGAGGGCGCCTTTCTCTGCTTTCTCGGGAGCAGAAGCTGGTCATGGCTGACCCGAGAGCCGTTCCTTCCCCAGCTCGAGCCAGTGTGCAAACGGGTCTTAATGTCTTCACCCCTGTCCTGGGGTTTCAGTGCCAGACCCCCCTGGTCTGGACCCGGCCTTGGCTGTGATCTCCCGTTGCTTAGCCTGGGGGCTGGGGGGCTCATGACTTCCAGCCGTGTCGCCCGGTGGTGACGCGCCCACCTGGGCCCGGCTCCCCTCACGCGGCCCTGGGCTTGCAGGCGAGCTCTTCTTCGACATTGACAGCGGGAGGAACGCGCCCCTGCACTCGCCGCCCTCCGAGCACTACACCATCATCTTCAACACCTTCGTCATGATGCAGCTCTTCAACGAGATCAACGCGCGGAAGATCCATGGCGAGCGCAACGTCTTCCACGGCATCTTCGGCAACCCCATCTTCTGCACCATCGTGCTGGGCACCTTCGTCATCCAGGTAGGAGCGACGGCTCCACTCTTGCAGGTCCCTCCAGGTCTGCCACTCCCATTTCTAGAACTCCATTCCTTGGCGGGAGGCCACCTTAACTCCAGGAGGCGCTGAGTGTTCAAAACCAGGGCGTATTGATAGAAAATGTGAGGTAGAGCGAGGCCAACAGGCCAGGATAGCTGGTTTCTCGCAGTTCTCAGAGGGGGGGCCAGCCATGGCACGGGGACCACCTGGGGAAGCACCCGGGCTGGTCGGCAGGCAGGAGAGCGGGAAACCCAGAGCAGGAGCTGAGGCAGGAGGGGCAGGCTGAGCACTTGATAGTGTGAATAATTCCCGGGCTCTGGGGTGTAGGGCTGTCCACCTTGTGGTCTGGGACCCAGCCCTGGGTGGTTAGGGAGGGGGACAGTGGCCTGGAGGGTGAGAGCCCAGGAACAGAGAGAGTTGGAGTGTGGCCTTGGGACCAGTTGGTCTGTAGTTGAAAAGCTCACCCCTGGAAGAGGACTCCTCCCACGGAGGGGCCATGAGGCTGCGGGAGGAACGTGGCTAACATGACCGAGCCTCGCCCGAAGGCTGGAAAAGGGACAGTCCGGGGCGCCTGGCTCAGTGGGCACCTTGCAGCAAGCGAGGCCACGTGCCCGTCCGGCACAGCACCCACGGCCTGTGGTCAGCCGGTCTAGGAAGCTTCTCTAGGCACTGGCTGAGGTGGGGACGAAGGGAAGGAGGCCAGAGAAAAGAAGGCTCCCGGGAACTGCCTGTCTACCTGGGTGAAGCAACAAGCCTTCTGACTCCCTGAGCTCGGCCCACAGGACAGGGGGAGCCCCGAGGGCTAGAGGAGCTGGCCGGACGCGCCTCCCGCCCACCCCTCTTCCACAGATTGTCATCGTGCAGTTCGGCGGAAAGCCCTTCAGCTGCTCCCCGCTGTCTACGGAACAGTGGCTCTGGTGCCTGTTTGTTGGTGTTGGGGAGCTGGTCTGGGGACAGGTAAGTGTCTGCCTCGGTGGCTTTCCCAGCCCTGCCCCTTTCCAATTTGTCTGGGGAACTGTGGGCAGCCCAGGGTCCCCTAGCCTGCCTCTGGGACAGGCCATGACCTAGGTGCAGGGCCACAAGTGACAGCCTCAGCAGAGAGCATGCAAAGGGCCATGGCTGGGATGCCACAGCGCCCAGCAAAACCACCCGCCGCTCCCCTTGCCACGGTAGGAGCTGAAAATCGTGCCTTAGAGTTGGGTGGCTTGGGAAATGCTCACATATTTGAAGCTACACAATACCTCTGTGAACCTTCCAGACAGGGTGGCTTCAACGGCAGGTGTTATTCTCTGGAGGCTAGATGTCCAAGATCATGCTTACATAGGGCAGGCCCAGGAGAGGCCGGGCACGAGCTCCCAGCTCCCCCGCCAGGGGAGTCGCGTGGCAGTGCAGTTTCTCCCAGCGGTAATGTGTGATGACACGCACGGGTACCACCATCAGGGCAGCTCCCCTGAGTGGTGCGGTCCGGGGACTTGAGTGGCGTCGGTCCTGGAGGCCTGGGGAGCCCGTGTGACTTAGTTAATCTCCGCGCGCCGGAGGTCAAGCTGGTACATGCGACCCAGGGACCCGCCCCAAATCACCGCGGCTAAACCAAGAGGCAGGGGCCTAAAGGTCCCCTCCCATGAGCCAGGCCAGGGCCAGACCTTGGTCTGGCGAAGCGAGTCCCTTACATCACATGCTGTGCGGGAAGGTGGCGTGAGCCGCTCCTCTGGGCGTCGATGGAGGAGGGTCCACTGGCACGCA
Source organism: Tursiops truncatus (assembly GCF_011762595.2). Classification (NCBI taxonomy): domain Eukaryota; kingdom Metazoa; phylum Chordata; class Mammalia; order Artiodactyla; family Delphinidae; genus Tursiops; species Tursiops truncatus. Next base: position 1,937,573 of record NC_047055.1, on the reverse strand, counting down.
CACTGCTTCGGAGAGCAGGATTCGGCAGCAGGCAGAGGCGGCCCAGGGGCCGCCCACAGGGAGCAAGCACTGAGGAGAGAGCTGCACACGGTGCCGGGGCCTGTGCAGGGGCGGGCGCACACACGGCCTGGGCCTGCATCAGCGGGAGGCGGGCAGCCTGCATCCGCTCCCGGCCCCAGCAGAGCTCCCACCTCTGACGGCCACTTCTGCCTGCTGTCCCTCACCTCTGGCGACCCAGGTCATCGCCACCATCCCCACCAGCCAGCTCAAGTGCCTGAAGGAAGCGGGGCACGGGCCCGGGAAGGACGAGATGACCGACGAGGAGCTGGCTGAGGGCGAGGAAGAGATCGACCACGCCGAGCGGGAGCTGCGCAGAGGCCAGATCCTCTGGTTCCGGGGCCTCAACCGGATCCAGACGCAGGTAAGCCGCCGGGCTGCTCGGCCGCTCTGGCTCTCCCGCCTCGCGAGGGGGGCAACAAGCCAGAGGCGGAGAATGGGCGAGGTGAGCTGAGAGGACAGGGAAGCCCTTGGGGCTTGCCGCCGCGATCACAAGGGCAGTTGCCGGATGTGCCGGATGACAGTACGTCTCCAAGATGGCCTCTCCCTGACGCCTCGCCCAGAGCCCAGGTGGCCCTCCCCGCTAGTGGGCACAGGTGTCAGCTAACGGCGTGTGCTGTGACCCAGAGCTGTATCTCAGGGAGATGGGGGCACGGGCCACCCACTGTCTGAGTAGCTGCCGGGACTCGTTTTCTTTGCTGGGAGCTGCCCCAGGTCATGGGGCAGGGGCCTTCTCGGGATGAGGCAGATGCCCGTTTCCAATAGCCTTCGGTGAGCTCACCATTCATTGGGTTATACTGTGAATTCTGTGGAAGGACTTCATTTGGGAAGTGAACGCTGGTAACCAAGTTGGTCCGTTCTGTGCATCCCAATCTCCTCTATAAACTCAGACAGCCAGGACGACTGCCCAGCTGTGGGCGCTTGCAAAGGCTTCCTGAGAGTCTGCCTGACAGAGCCACCCTCGCTTCCTGCCCCCAGCTCTTCCCGGCCAGCCTTCTTGCCAGAATGTTCCATACTTGCTGTCTCTCTCATCATAGCCTGACATCTGCCCTCAACACCCCAGAGGCGGTTCTCACCAAGGTCTGTGAGACACCCTCCCGGCTACCGAGCTGGGCTGTCCCTCCATCCCTCCTGCTTGCGGACTGTTTCCCAGCGCCCTTCCGGAAGTGCGGTCCGCCCTGCTCTCCTGGCAGCTTGCTGGCCCCTCTCCATCTTCCTTGCCTGTCACTCCCACTTCCCACTGAGACCGTGGTCTGCCCTGTCGCCTGGCTGTGACCCTAGCTGCTGGAAGTCCCACGGTCCCCGGGGCACTGGTCTCTTCTTGCCAGTTCCCCGTGGCCTGGCCCTCCCCGCACAGCCTCCAGATGGCGACCAGGCGCCCCTCACGCACCACCTTCTCCTCTGCCTCACGGCACCCACCCTGGGCTCAGGTCAGCCCCGACCCAGGCCCCACCTCCCCAAGCCCACCTCCTCCCGCCCCCCAGCTCCTGATCCATGGCTCCCTCACTTCTACTGCCCAAGCCAGAGCCCTGGAGCTGTCCCGGACCCTCTTCCCGTCTCTCCACACAGCTGGCACATTGGCATGGCCCTTCGAACGCGCATGCCCGGTCCAGCCACCTCCGGCCCCGCCCCCAACACCCTCCTGGCCCAGCCGCCTACGTCTCTGCCTGGACTGAGGCTCCCGGGGTCCACCCTGGACCCCTGCAGCCTATTTGCAACATAGCCAGCGTGTGACACCCCATCACTCCCTGCTCCTCCCGGACCTTTCTCCGTGCTCTGTCCTGGACCCACAGCCCCACTGCCCCGACCCAGCTCCAATTGCTCTTGCCCCGGAGACCCACCGGCAGGAAGAACACCACCGGGCGCCTGCTCGGGCGGCTTCCCGCGTGGCTGCTTGGCCTGGGCCAGGACCTGAGAGCACAGCTCTCCCCAGTGCCCGCCTCCAGCCTGTCACAAGTCACCATGGGCTCATCCCAAAGAATCCTCCATGCCAGGTGCCCAAAGCGCCCTCCCAGTGCACGCGGCTCACCAGCTGCTGCCACACAGCCCCTGGGGGCCTAGTCTCTGGGCGCCCCTCTCCTCCCCAGGCGCCAGCCTCAGCTCCCCGGCCAGAAGCTCTCAGCCTCCCGTCTGCCTCTCGGCATCACCCCACGTGCCCTGCGTCCCCGGAACCCCTGCTGCCTTCCCAGACTCCCACTCTGCTCGCCGCGTTGCTGTGCCTCCATGCTGGCCACTGTCTGTGCCCCAGGCAGCTCCCACCGTGTCCCCTGGGGCCCCTCCTCATCCCACGGCGGCCCCATGAAGCCTTCTCAGAGTCCCAAGGGGCTGCTCCGGGCCTCTGGCTCAGCCCTCCCGGCATCGCAGGCGCCTTGGCCAGCGTGGCGGGGGAAGGATGTCTTGGGCCCGGCCAGAACACTGAGCGCCCAGTAGAATGGGAGGAGCCTTTGTCACCAGCTGTCTAGGTTTTCCCCGTGGCCTCCTGGCTGCTCAACTGTGAGCACCCACCCACCCATCCCGCCCCGACGGGCTCCGGTGTGTCATGCTGGGCGGGTTCTGCAGCAGAGCCTATTTGCTTCCATCGCTGAGCCAAAGTCAGTGTTAGCTCTTCTAGCAGCCAAGACCACAGCCCTGCCCCAATCCTAGGTGTCCGGGAAGAGATCTCTGGTGGCCCGGCCACCTGTGTGTCTGTGTCTTCTTACTGCCTGCAGGCTCTTGGACCTGACACTGCCACCCCGTTGGCAGAGTGGGTCCCCTCAGTCAGAGCCTTGCAGTTCCGGGCTGGTCGGGTCCCTGCTTTCCACATGGGGAAATGGGGCCCAGAGAGAAGGGACTTGCCCAAGGTCACCCAAGTCTCCTTCCCCCATCCCTTAGCCCTGGCCTCTCCATGGAGCCACTCATTCCTCCCCTTGACTTTGTCACATCAACTCCACCACACTTCTCAGGAATGCCGAACCAACCAGTTGCTTTAGTTCACTTTTTAAGAGCGTTTGTTCATTTTGATTCAAAATACCTGCTTGCAAAGCAGAAATAAAGCCCCTCAAGTTGCATACGCCCCATGCCAAGAGAAACGTTCTCTAGGCAGCCAGCCCTAGATTTCCAACCTTTGCAAGGCACAAAATTGCTCCCCAGACTTCAGAGACCAGCACAAGTTTTTATGTTGCTAAGTGAAGGCATTTCCTAAGCTGCTGCCCGCTCTCACCATCATTCCAGGCACATAGAAACGCACCAGCCAGGAAGGGTGTCATTCCAGAATAAAAGAGTCCTCCAAATGCAGGACGTGGAGCTTTTCAAAGTGCTCACGACGTGGTCTATTTCGCATTCCATTCTAAACCAGAGAAGCTTCAGCAGTGACTGGGCCTCGTTCCTGGCCCAGTGTGGGGGGCTTCCGGGTAGGCGTGGGGCGGAGGGATAATTCTGTGGTATTTTGACTGATACCATCATCGCCTCGGGACACCATGCGGAGAGGCCCAATCAGAGGCAGGAAAGGCATTTTTCCCTTCCCTTGTCGCCTCTGCCACAGTAAGAGTCCCCTCTTGAGACAGTCCCCTGTCTCCGTAGCCTTAGAAACATCTCAATCTAGGGAGGAGATGCCCCCCCCCCCCCCCCGCAAAGAGACAGCGACATCGGCATGGGTCATCTTCCTTCAGTGTGCTGGGGCACTCGGCACTGCGCCAGTCCCCGTGGGCACTCAGTATGCCTTACTTCTGCTGGGCAGAAGGGGGCTCAGTGGTGCGTACACAACAATTAGTCTGTCTGGCAGCGCGTCCAAGGGTTGAAATGCCGGCCGTCTTCACTTTGGTTGGGATGGGGGCCGTCTGAGCACTCCGCTGCTCACGTCATCCAGTGAACTATGTGGCACTTTCTAGAAATCAGATCCACCTTCTAAGGCCAGAGATTCCACACACACTCCCCACTAAGAGGGGACATTCTCTAAGAAGCGGCCCGAAGTACGCCACAGCGGGCTGGCCTCCCAGAATCTAGACACATGGTCTTCTGATGGGGGGACGTTCACAGTGGCCACCCAGCCACGGTTCCTTGGGACCCCACGCCTGGGCTTGCTCCACCCCCAGGCCCCCCTGCCAGCCAAAGGCGGGTCGGGAAACCCAAAGATACTGCATCTCCGGCAAGTTCACCCCCATGGCTCTCATTTCCTGAAGCCGCCTAGGAGGCTTTAAGGGTGGGGGACAAAGTAAAGCCACCTTTGCTCCCCAGACCCAGGCTCTCCACTCTCCCTCCTGCCCTGCCTGTGGGAAGGCATTCCGATGAGAGAAAGCAGGGGCTTTGGGGAAACCCCCTCCCCCTCTTTGAAAATCCATTCTTACACTGAGACTTCCCAGGGAGTGCCCCTCAGTCACTTATGGCAACATAAACAGAGGACGGGCCAGGGAAGGGGACTTACTGATGAGTGGCTTGCGATGAACATATCGTGAATGCAAATGGCTCTGTCTAAAGTGTTTGCGGTGCGCGCGATCCAGCGTCAACCCCCGCGCGCCAGGTCTTCTGAGCGCTAATCATTTGCTCAGCAAAGCCTCTCGTGGTGGATGACGCAGAGGCCAGACTCGGCCTCGGCCTCGGCCCCAGCAGAAGCACCGAGGCGGCCTCAAGGAGGCTTTGCTGTCACGATATGCACCCAGTGTGGCCCCTGTCCCCGCCCAGCCCCACCCCCGTGCGGTCGCGGGGACTACAGTGCAAGCCAACCTTTATCTCATTTTCTCTCCCACAGATGGAGGTAGTGAGTACCTTCAAGAGAAGCGGTTCATTTCAGGGTGCTGTGCGCCGGCGGTCCTCGGTCCTCAGCCAGCTCCATGACGTAACCAATCTTTCTACCCCTACTCACGTAATTCTCTCTGCTGCCAATCCCACCAGTGCCGCTGGGAGTGAGTCTTGAGTCCCCTTTTCTCTCATAAATGGCATCTCTGGGGGAGGAAAAAGCCTCCCGCCTCTTCCTTCTCTTTTTTTCCAGTCTTACATCCTCCGCTCACCGAGGCTTTTCCGTTCTTTCTTTATCGCCCTGTTCAGTCCTTCCCGCCCAGACGGTGTGTCTCTCTAAAGCCACATCCTCTTATGAAATGTACTGAATCCATGGCACTGCTGGACCTTCTGTTCTTTCCTTTGGTTTTTGGGGTTTTGTTTAGCGCTCCTTCTGTTGCTGGTTTTCTTTTCTTGAACTTGTCTGCCTTTGCTGATGGTTCTTCATGAACTTGGCCGCTTCTGGTGGTGTCTGGTGTCAGTCAGGTTGGGGCCTTGGTCAGTGTTCCGCGGGGCAGCTCGAGGGAGGCGCGCGGGCTCAGGGCCGCCCCCAGGACTGGAAGGAGAGGCGAGCGCCTTTGCAGCGCCATTCACAGCGGAAGAACCCAGCCCGCCCTCTTGGGACTAAAGCAGCAGCTTCCAGAGCTCTCCTTGGAGTGGTTTCCAAAGGCAGTACACCTGAGCCCCGGGCGTTAAAGGGGACCCCAGGCGCCCTCCTCATGCCTCGAGCCCGCCCTCGGCCACGTTTCCTTTTGTTCCCAAAGCATCTTCCCTCTTTCCAAGCAGGCCTCAGGACTGGAAGGTCTTAACCTGATCTGGTCCAGACTCTCTCTCCTCCTTCCTTCGAGAAGCTGGGAGAAATTGCTTCCTTTTTATACGTCCCTCTGAAAAGTTCCCGCCATGTCTGTCACATTTTAAAAGGAACCCAGGGGCAAGCCACTAGGCCATGGAGCCCAGCACCCCACGGTCCGCCCAGTCAGAGACAACACAAGGAACAGTGTGGGCCCCCCACTGCCCCCCAGAGCCACCTGCTTCTCACAGCAAACTCGAGACTTCAAAAGCCAAACAGTACACCTTCAAGTATGAGCCCAGAGCCCCTGCCAGGATGGTTCACTGCTACCTGTTTCCTTTCCTTCCAGTGGGACCCGGCAGCTCTCACCTCTGTGAACACATCACTTCCCCGTGGACAGGAGCTGTTAACTGTGCTTTTCTCCCACACCAGACTCTGGGATTTTCTTTTTGCTTGATTTCTTCTCTTTTCCTGTTTTCTTTTGTCTTGTGTTTTCTTTTTTGTTTTTTCTTTTCTTCTTCTTCTTCTTTTTTTTTTAGGAACTGGTAAGAGGTCCCCAGTGGAGGGCGTCCCTCCTCTTGCTTAAGCTGTCCTTTCAGACCACTCTGCCCTTTATGGAAGGGACGTACTGGTCCCCACTGGGGCCTCCTTGTCCCCTTTGGAAACAGCGCACACGTAAACACACACACACACACACACACACACACGAGCGTGCTCCCATCCCACAGGCCACACACATGTCCAGCTCCCTTGAACGTTCACTGAGCCACCCACCCGGGGCCGCAGACGCTGGCTGACGGCCGTCACAGGCGAGCTGGAAAGCTTGTCCCACAGGGCACTTGGCACCACTCCACCTGGGGAAGCCGGCAGGAGGCTCGACCAGGGCCTGCTGGGCCGCAGCTGCCCTCCCCTGCCACTTCCTTCACGTGTTCCTTTGCCATCTCTCTCTGTGCCTCCTCTCTGTCTGTCTGTCCATCCGCCTGTGTGTTGACTTGGGGGAAGGCATCCCGTCCCTCCTCTGCTCACCCCTAGGCCTTCCCCACACTCCTGCTGAGGCCGCGCTGTCTGGGGGCCTCAGGCCGCCTCCCTGGGGGCAGCCTCCTTCTCCTCTCTCTTCCTCGGCTTCTAGTACCTTCCTTCTTTCTGCGGCCACCTGTCCTGTCCCCCTTCCCAGTGCCGGGAGCCCAGCAGCGTGGGGTAGGAGCCGCTCCCGGGGGACCTAGGTAGCTCCTGGCCAGAAGAAGGGTCACTGTCCATCCACACCACGTACCACTGGGAGACGAGCGCCTTCTGCCTGAGGAGGGTCCCGATGTCCTGACTCACAAGATGCTGGATGGAGGGCCAGGTGGCACCAGGGGACGTTCCTGCTTCCAGAAGCTGCCGACCAAGACCACTCCCTGCACCATCACCGCTTCCCAGTCCAAGCTTCAAAGACCCCGAGAAATCACCAAGTCTGGCACCCACATCGTACGAATCAGGGGAAGGCCTGGCAGAGTGGAGGACAGCCCTAGGCCTTCAGTCTCTCTCTCGGAACTTACCAGAAGAAAGGCAGGGTGCAGTGGTCACGGGGCACAAGGTTTCCTCAGGAAAACCCAGCTCTTTCAGGAAGGCTTCTGTCCTCCTTGCCTACCACCCGGCCAGGCCGCGCCTCCTCCCGAGCGCCGCGGCCAGTCTCGGCCCAACATCGCTTCCGGTGAGAGCCTCAGGCTGTGTAGGTGGAAGGCCTGGTTGCGGGTGTGGACAAGGAGCCCGAAGGCCAGAGTGACAGGTGACATTGCTCACCCAGTGCAGGCCCCGGCACGCAACATCGACGCAAGAAGTGGCCAGAGTCCGAGGGGGAGGACAGCCCCTCAGAGGAGTGATGGGGGGAGGCTAGAGGTGCGATGGTCCTCGGGGCTCAGCGCGCCCACATTCACAGCCACGCACACTTCCTTTTGACCTCCGACACCCCGCCCCCGGCTCCAGAATGGCCTTGGCTGCCTCCCCGCTGCCCACTCAGCCGTCTCTCCTGCCTGCCTTTGTGGCCGCCCCACCACAGCCATTGCACGGGACCCCAGCCATGCCTGGCCTTGCGGCCACCCGCCGGAGTGGCTTAGGAGAAAGCATTCTTTACTAACCACCATCAGTCTTCTGGAAACGAAGGGGGTGTGAAATCCTATCCCGTTAGTGTGTCAGTCACCCTCATTCCTGCCCCAATCACACTCTCACACAGTAATTCTTCAGGAAGCTCGGCCTCATTCCCCAGCTGGCTCTTAGGATCCCCAAGGTGTAGGCAGACAGGAGGTGTCTATTCCCTCAGGTTTGCTAATGAGCGGCAAGCCCGGGCCGCCAGATGGCTGCCCCCAGGTGCGAGCGCCCCCCCAGCCACATATCCGCAGCCTGTTCCCCAGCAGCCTGGCCCTCCTGCAGCAACAGTGGGCCCCTGTGCTCAAACGCTTACTGTCCCAGGGGCAGGTGGTGAGTTTGCTCAGATGTGCCCAGAAGGACCCCTCAGGGCCCTTCAGTTCTGATCAACCGAAAACATATCATGACAGTTGCTTTATTTTAATTGGCTTTTGCCGACTTGGCAAAGCCCAGCCCGGCGAGCCCCCGGGGCTTCTGTGGACACGCCCTTCTGGAGCCTGGGGAGACACGCCCCTCACACACTCCTAGAGCCCCACTGAGGAAGGAGCCCTGCAGAGTGAAAGCTGTCTTGTTTGCTGGAATTTGCTTCCTTCTCAGGAAATCCATTGATTTCGAGGCAAGTCTGCCCACGGGGGTTTCTGGGAATAGCGTATTGGCATTTTTGGTCAGCTCTTTGACAGTGTGCACACTGTCTCCGCACTAGGAACAGTGTCAGCCCTACCCGAGCCTCCTGCAGCCAGGGACCCTACCACGTGGAAGAACCTTCCAGGCAATTCCTAAAGCACATGCCAGCTTGCAGCCTAAGGCAGACCCTGAAAGCCCTGCTCCAGAGCCCCCCACCCCCGCAGACACTTCCGGGCCGACTCCTGGGGCTGGGAGCCAGGGCCCAGGAAGCCCAGGAGACTTATCTGAGGCCCTGCAGCTGGAGACAGCCAGGATGAGAGGCAAGGCCGAGCCCCTGGAAAACCCAGGACTCTCCGTGCCTGGGTCAGTTCAGTGCAACATCTTGTTGACGCCGGCCACTGAGTCTGGCCTGTCCCGGTCCTGGGCACACACGCATGCCCACAGAATGGGAGGTAATCTTCACAAAACTCACAAGCCACCAGCACTTTCGGCTGGCCAGCTCACACAAAGCTGCGTCTTTGGTTTGGGATTCGATCCCTCAGTGAAAGAGCCGACTCTGGAGTCTGAATTTTCACGTCTTCTAATTCCATGGTGAGGAAAGGGAGCCTTCCCCCTTGCTACCCCCTTGATTGTGGGTCCATCACCGCACACCTCTTTGTGTTGGTCTCAAGTCACGATTCACCCTCATGCCTACAGGGAGGGTGTGGGACTTGGCAGCCTAAAGTTCATGGAGGCGCCATGGCTCTCCCGGGCTGCTGTGTTCAGAATTTGCTCTAAAGCCCCGTTGCCAGGGAAGCTGCCAGGTTCCTTCCTCCCACAGAAGGTTCTGGATAGTGGTTGGTACGGAAGGACAGGGCAGGAGTTGGATGGAAGAATTTTGAGCTCTGTGAGCTTCACAGTGCGAGAGAAGGGAGGGTGCAGAGGGTGACGACCCCCCCAGGGCCTGCTCCTCCCACAGTCCAAAGGTGTCAGACCCAGTTTCTGTTGTGGCCATTGTCATTGTTGTTCGGGAGCCTTTGCTTTTATTTTTCTCTCCTTTTCTTTTCCTTTAATGGGGTGGGAGATCCTTCATCCTTCGCTTTCCTCCCTGCTTCCACGTCCCTTCTCCGCCTCCACCACCACCTACATTGCAAACGCAAGCGATTAAAGTTCAAAACAAAAGCGGGGTACATCCACTTTCAGCCGCGACCTTCCCCCCTTCTGCTTGCAACTCTTCATCAGTAGCATGGTCCCGTGGCAGAGTCGGACACAAGCATCCTTTCTCCTTGTGGCCGGGGTAGTCCTGCGGGTCTGGAGTATCACGTGCCCCATCCCCGCTAATGGAGCTCACGGTGAGGGGAAGACAGGCCAGGGCTCACGTGCGGGGGCGAGGGCCGGGCAGCAAACAACAGAGAAGGAAGTTTGCGCTGAGTGCAGGTGGTCACCAGCCTCAGAGGGAAAGGAAGCAGAACGAGAGAAACATTAGTGGCACTATTTTGGAGAAAGGTTGTCCGGGACAGCCTCTCAGAGGATGATTTGTGAGCTGAGTTCCAAATAAGGAGGCACGGCCGACATGGGATGATCTGGTGGAAGAAGAGTGTAGGTGGGGGACAGGGCAGGGGTGATGGCCCTGGGGGACACCCAAGCTTGCTGTTCCGAGCACCGTGGGCGGAGAGCGCTGGTCGGGGAAGCTATGGTGGGAGACACGTGCCAGGCTGCGTGGGCCCCCTACTCCCAGCACCTACCCACTGAGCCCCTGCTGCATGCGGGTGCTGTGCTGGGTGCTGGGGACGTCAGGGGCCTTATGTTCCAGTGACAGGAGACAGAGGAGAGAATAATGGGATGTGTGGGGTGTTTGAAGGTGAACCATGCTGGGGAGAAAAGGAGGCAGAAGAGGTGCCGGGGTGCTGAGGGAGATGAGTGGATTGCGGCTGTAAACGGAAAGAGCTGAGGGGGAGCCATGAGGCTGACTGGGGAAGAGCCTTCCTGACAGAGGGAACAGCCAGTGCAAAGGTCCTGAGGCAGGAGTGTCGTGCTTGAGGAAGAGCCGGGAGGCTGGAGAGGGTAAAGGAGAAAGAGGAAGAGAATGGCCTGAGGCAGGCCCTGGCAGGACTTTTCCTTTGAGGGAGACACAGCCACTGAAGTGTTTGGACCAGTGGAAGGTGCGACACGCTCTGACTTCCGCTGGAAAAGATTGCTCAGGCTGCCATGCTGAGAAGAGACTGTGGACGTCAAGGGTGGCAACAGGGAGACAAGGGAGGAGACGTGGGGGGGTGGGAGGTAAAGTTGAAGAAGCAGGCAGAGCCCCGAGTCTGGACATTGAGGCGGGAGCTCCTTAGCAGGCAGATGGCTAGAAGCACCCAGGAAATGCGTGGATGTGGACGGAGAAAAGGCCCAGACGACCCTGGGGCCCTTGGCCACGATAGGAGATGGGCAGCAGCAGGGGGACCTGGAAGCAGGGGTGCGGTGTGGGGGGCACGGGGCGCCCAACGGAGAGGTCCCTGGGGAGTGGGGGCAGAAGAGAACAGGGCCAAACGAAGCTGGGCCCCTGCGTACCAACAGCTGGAGGGGCTGCGGCCCCGAGGGAGGGGCAAAGAGTAACCTAGACGAGGGGGACAGAGCTGACAGCGAAGGAGGAAGCGGGCCGCGGTGTCAGAGGCCAGGCGGTGGGGCGCAGCAGGCCTCACTCGGAAAGGGGAGGGAAGCCGTGGGGCAGCCCCCAGCCCCAGCCGGACCTGCTCCTGGCTGGCTGTGATCTAGAAGCCCTCTTTACTGGCCGTCTTTCACGTCTTTCTTTACCTTTAAATTCTCTCACAGTAACCTGGACCTGGGGGCGTCCCGCACTGCGCAGACCAGTGTGAGCGCCACCAGTCGGGACCCAGCGCAGCTTCAGCAGCTGCTGGGGTGTTTGGAGTCGCTGCCTGCCACACAGCGAGGGCAGGGCCTGACTCAGCGGTCAGAGAGGAGGACCAGAGACCCCAGGGGCGGCAGCCACGCGGGCTGGAGCCCGGGAAAGATCCAGGGACCAGGCGGGGGGCGTCTCTGCGCTCGGGGGCTGCAGGGAGACACAGCCGCAGCGCTTGAGGCGGGGACGGCTCCGCCCTGGAGAGTTTCGGGAAAGAGGGGCCCCAAGACACGCTGATGTGCGGCACTGGGTCTGTGCCTGCAAGTTTCAGCCAGAGCCCTGCACCAGGATGCAAGGACTAGGCGAGGGGCAGGGTCGGCGGGGGGCAAGGCTGACGGTCCTCCTGGACCTCCTCCAGTTCGAGAGGCCCATTAGCCATCGACGGGAGGTACAGGAGCAGCAGATGCAGGCGGAGGCGGTGCAGGGGGCATTGGTGGCGTCGAGGTGGGCTGTGCGCTGTGGGCGGCACTCACAGCCTTGAGGGCAATGACATCCCTTTGGGCGTCCTAGAGATGGACAGGTGGCCTGAGGACCCTGCCCTGGCCCCTGCGACAGTCCCAGGCCAGGAGAGGAGCTTCAGGAGGCAGTAAGGGTCACGCACTGGGGAAGAGCGCTGGACCCACCCAGCTGTGACCAGGCTTTCGCAGGGACGCGCTAAACTCCACGGTGGGGATGTCCTCAGACTCCCAGGTGCGAGCTCAGGCCTCCAGGGCGGCCCTCTCTTAGAAACGTTTCCCAGTTCCCACCAAACCCGTGTCCCGGGGGTTGACTGTGCCCTTCAGCGTGGAGTGGCCTGAAAACTCCCCATCATAAGACCAATCCCAGGCCATGTGTTAAGAGCCCAAGATTTGCATGCAGGGAAATGGAAGCTGGAGGGAAGCTGACTCACCGTCAGCTGTAAGACACTCAGGATGACTCAAGCCGACGGCGCACGTTGGAGTGGGCAGCCTGGCACCTTCTGCTGGTGACTGAGCGGCCGCTCTGCGCCGGGCTCTGGCGACAGGCAGCAAACGAGGCTAGTGAGGGGCATCAAAGTGAGTCTCTGATTACACCCGGGAGGAGGGCCCTGAAGGAGCCTTCCAGGCCAGAGCAACAGAAGCTGGGGAGGGAAGAGCCGGCCACCCTCTGGGGGAGCTGGGATGAGTTTGAGCAGGGGCCTGGCCTGATCACATGACCCAGGTCCAGGTGAGGGGAAAGGATGTAGCCAGGGGCACCGGGACACTGCTGGCAAACTTCCCACAAAGGCCTCCAGGGCCAAGGGTGGCAGCACGCCGCTTGCTCCCATTTCTGTGGCTTGAGGGGGTGGCTGGCTGCCGGAGTAGGTCCTCCACCACCACACAGCCACAGCCAGTGTCCCATGGGCTCTCCCACAATCCTGGCCCCAGAAAAGGCCCAAGTCATGAGGCCACATCTGCCGTGGCCACAATAAGTGAATTGTTTCTTTCCATTACAAATGGCAAATGATTGTCAACTTCTGTGTCACCCCGAGCTTGGAAGCCCGTCTGGGGAATGCAGGATTTAAGATATGGAATCAGAAAAGTCCAATGTTATGGAGCCCTTGGGCTCAGTTTTTGTTTTTGCACTTGATTGTGAGGTTCTCCTGGGTTAAACTGACCTAGGAGCACTGAGCTTGGCTGACCCCGGGATCCAGACACTGGAGGGTTGAAAGGGATTCATGGTCTAAACCAGGGGGCAGCAATGAACATTGGACATGTCCTTCAGAGGACACGGCATGGCCGTGTACCAATAAGACTTTATCTACAAAACCAGGTTGAGGGCCAGAGTTAGCTCTTGGGCCACAGTTTTCCGACACCTTGTCTAAACCAAGAAAACCCAACCCTAGGACCTTGGACCTGGAAATGGCTTTAGAGCTCACTTTGTGTCCACCCACTCACATAGGGAGGCTCTGGCCTCCCCATCTCAGCACAGGACCAGCTGGCTAGTGCGAAGCCCAGCTGAAGGCTTCCCATCGATTCTGCCTCCTAGAAACATGAGGGAGCCCAGGCTGGGGGCCCAAGGAAGGAGCAGAGAGAGGCAGCAAACCGAGGAGACTTGAGCACATGTGGAGGTGAAGGCAGGGCAGCCAGCGGAGGCCGAGGGGCTAGTTCTGAGAGCAGGGTCCTGTGGGAGGTGCGGAGGTCAGGGGTGCCTGAGCTCAGCTGGGGCCTCGGTAGCTGGGGAGCAGGGCATTGTGGGAAGCTTTTCCCCAGGGGGCACTTGTGCTGATCTGAGGTCTGCAGATGCCAGTGGGGCAGCCAGGGAACAAGGTGTAGCAAATGTGAGTGGGGGAAGCATATGGCCCCCAACCAAATTCCAGGGTCTGAAAGAAGTCGTGTGGTTTGGAGAGTGAAAATGAGGAGGGTGAGAAAGGCTGGAGAGGCGGGTATCGGCAGACTACAAAGGGCCTCTGATGGCAGGAGATGCAGGACGGAACGGTCTGAGAAGGGAAATGATGACCAGATCAAACACATCCACCTGGTGAATCAGGGCATCCGAGCAGGACAGGCTTGGTCGGTGTAAATTAAAAATGGGGCCATTTTCCATCTTGGATGCCTCCAGATGGGGGACTGGTAGGCTCTTAGGCCTGGAGCTCTGATGAGGGGCCTGGGCCGCAGTCCATGGTTATAGCCAGATGAGCCCAGAGCTGTGGCCAGGGTGAGGAGGTGAGCCTGGGGGTGTGCACAGGGAGGAGGGGGACAGGGACAGGCCGGGGCTCTGGGCACTCTGGGACAGAGTCACAAGCAGTGGAGGAGGTGAAGACAGAGAAACCGGTGAGGTAGGAGGAGGGCCAGACAGGGGCAGTGTCAGGGGAGCCAGGAGAAGTTCCCAGAAAGAGGGGCAGGTGGCCCCTGGGGGATCAAATAAGATGGAGACACAGCAGCACGGAGAGTGATGGGCAGATGTGTCTGGGCCTGGCCAGCACGGGCTGCTGCCACAGGAGCCGGGGGACAGGGGAGAGGGCGCCGAGAAGCCAGGGAGGGGAACCAACGCGTGAAAGGCCTGCAGTGTGCCCACAGGCTGGGGGCTTTCTCTTGCCAGAAAGTTCCTCGGACTCTCTGGAAAGAGAAAGTGGAGAGCCCAGTGTCCAGCACTGTCCCTTTGCCCAGTCATCTTTCTGGGCTCCCACGTTGGAATCCCCCCCACTCAGTGCAGGGGAAGGGGCAGGAGGGAGCAGTCAGGAGTCCCGTGAATCCATTGCTCTTGAGTTCCAGAGTATCTGCCCAGGTCAGCCTAGAAAAGCCACCGCCATTCGTCCCGCATGTGCATCAGGTGACGGGAGGGAGACCGCAGCGGGGCAGAGGGCTCTGACTGTTCTGTTCCAAAGGACAGACGTTTGTCATGCGGTGACCCCTGCCGTGGGTGTGGGCTGCACTCACCGCTGATGGCCTCCTTCCCTCTTCCTTCCTCGCCCCCCCCCTCCCTCCTGCTCACTGGCCCTCCCCCTCCCCCTCCAGATCCGGGTGGTGAAAGCATTCCGTAGCTCCCTCTACGAAGGCCTGGAGAAACCCGAATCCAAGACCTCCATCCATAATTTCATGGCGACGCCCGAGTTTCTGATCAATGACTACACCCACAACATCCCGCTCATCGATGACACGGACGTGGACGAGAACGAGGAGCGCCTGCGGGCCCCGCCCCCGCCCTCCCCCAACCAGAACAACAACGCCATAGACAGCGGCGTCTACCTGACTACGCGCGGCACCAAGTCAGCTACCTCGTCAGTGTTTTCTTCCCGCCCCGGGAGCCCGCTCCACAGCGTGGAGACGTCCCTCTAAGCAGAACTGCTCTCGGCACGGCACGCGCACTCCCCGCACACACACGCACCCGGGCGGGCCGGACGAGGGCACCGGCCACGAGGAGGGCCCCGCCAGGCCGCTGAAGATGCCCGAAGGCACCTGCCAGGAGCCAATGCATTCTAGGCTTCTTACTCAGGAGGACCAGGAAGGGGAAGGAGGAGGAAGGAGAGACCAAGAACAGTTGTGTTCCCCCCTTTTTCTATGGAAGCTTTTTTAAACGAACACTGTAATTCCACCAGATGTTCCCTGTTCGGGCTGTGCAGTGTGGCAGAGGGCCGGTTTCGGTTTATTGAGAGCTTCGTGGCACCTGCTGCAGAGCAATTGGATCCACAGGTACCAGAGGCGAGCACCGCTCTGCAGGAAGGATGCTCCCACCCAGATGGTCCACCGGCCCAGCACCCCCTCCCCAGGACGCGTGCAGTCAGCCTGTGTGTGCATGTGTGCGTAGCCACGTGTGTGCGCGTATAGACGTGTCCGTGCACACAGGACCAGATGCGTATCTAAAGGATAAGGAACTACTTAACGGCATGATATTTCCATTTCTCTTATCGGGTGTTTTCATTTTGAGATTTCATTATTTATCGCGGCAGGGTTTTTTTCAGGGAACTAGACTGCAAGAATATCCTTCTGGTTGCTTGGGACGCCCCTCCCCCGCACTGCTCCCCTCCCCCCAGTCCCCTCCATCCTCCGTACTCCCAGCACAGCTCCTGGGAAGGCAGGCGCGAGGCCGGAGCGATTACAGTTGGAACAGTTGGAACATTTGCACTTTGAGACCCCTGCCTATAGAGAAAAAAACACCATTCGATGGAATTTTTATTTAAAAGGAAAATACCAAAGTATTGACGAGAATGATTCCCTCCAGTAGGCCGAAGGGGGAGTTTTGCTTTCGGTTTCCTTTGGTTCCAACTCCAATTCCAAGTCCTGCAATCTGGCCAGTGGGTAGGATTTCTTTGTCAGAGCCCCAACTTCAAGAGCACGAAGCCAGGCCACCTGCCGTGCCTGACCTCCTGGGATGATCCGGAATCCTGGCCCCAGGAGAGCCAGGTCCACGGGTGGAGGTGGGGAAGAATGCAGAGAGTCAGAAAGAAAGCGGAGACAGACGCTCCCTCCAAACCCAGGAGGAGCCGGCATGGCCACAGCGCAGACCCCAGCCCCCTGGACGCCTCCACCTGGACTCCCGCTCCGCTTTGGCAAATGCCAAGAAGCTGTCGCTGAGACGCCCATAAAGCGACTGGGAAAGGTTCTCAGTCACCACCCGCAAAGCACTCTTCGGATCCTGGTGTTCTCGTTCAAGGGCATGCATTTGGGGCTGCAGACACCTACGGCGACCTTGGGGAGGCCAAGCCCCTGGGAGCGATGGTCCCTCGTCTCTGTCGCTATAATGGCGAGTGCGGAAGGCTGAGGAGGTCAGCTCTGCCACGTCATCGGCCGAGCACCTGGTCTGCAGGTGGGGAGAGCTGGGCCTGGGCTCCCCAGACGGTTCCCTCGGGAGCCTCTCCTGGCAGTGTGGGCACGCGGCGTGCCAAGCCTCAGTTTTCCTTGAATGCGCGACAACCGGGGTGGGAAATGCAGAAATAGCAGAGGTTCTTTTACCTTCAGAATTCTTCTGTCTCACATTCTGCAGGGAGGAGGTTGGGGTCCAGCCACGGCTAGTACAGGTGCCTGTCGCTCGGTCCTGGGGCTGAGCCGCTGGGGGACAGCTGGGAGCTGAGGGGTGGAGGGGCTTGCTCCGCAGTTGAGCAGCAGCTGGACCAGTGGCAAGGCTGGTTCGCCCATCCCGTGCCCATCCCACAGCCCCTGGCCAGGGCTCGCCTTGCCTCCACTTGTGTCTGTGTGCCTCCGGGCAGGCGGCGTCCCGGTCCCCGCTGTTAACATTAATGCCATGTCACCCCGGGCAAAGGAATTTTGGTTAGAAAAGCAAATCCCACTTCAAATGCCAGCTACCGATAACTTAAAGCCATCCCTTTCTTCCAAAGGGCACATTGAGAATGTTACCCATTTGTAAATTGTTCCCTAATGTCCTTGTTTAAACAACAACAAACAGGGCAACTCAATTTGTTGAGGGTCTGTGTGTTCTTAAACAAGAACTGAAATTGGAAATGTTTAAATTGAAGAATATACACTGAGTAATGCTATGCTCACGGGCTTCTTTTCATCCTCTGTTGTAGACACAAGCCTTGCTGCTGCTGTCCAAAGTTGCCTCCTGTACACGGCGATTGTTTAGTCCCTAGGTTGCCTTTCCATGGGGTGTGGGGTGCAGATCGCTGCTCTCATTTCTGTGTGTCTTCAGGCCAGGGGCCCCATCTCGTTGGGAGGCCCCTCTCTCTAAAGCATTATCTTATATGGAATGGCTTGGTCAACTGTGTTCAGTTATTAAATCTGTTTTACATTTTTATCTGCCTGTTATAAAGATGAACAAAAATATCTTAATGAGGAAGACCACAGATACATAATAATTTAAAGTCTGTAGTTGAATTTCCTAATTTAAAGAATAGACCAAAATTTCTGTGTATTGAAAAAAAAAATGAAAGGCTCCCACAATCTCAGTCTGGGTAACGTGTGTGATTTATTATTTGGTGAATTCTCCTCCAGACCTAAAGAGAAGTGTCTTCCTCCCTTTACCAAGCTGGGGTGAGCCCCGGGGGCAGCGGGGTTCCCCTGGGGTTGTGGCCACCTTGCCAATCCTAATGGAAGGAGGAGAGGGCTCGACCACCCTGTGGGGTCAGGTTCGCATGGTGGGCCTCAAACTGTCTTGACCTGGAAGGGCCTGACCTGAATCTCCAGGGTGGCATCCTCAGAGGAGGGTGGGAGCAGGGAACGCCACCCAAATGCCAGAACCCTGGCACACATGCAGACGGCTTCGTTTTTTATTGTGGAAAAGTACAGATAACATCAAGTTTACCACGTTAACCATTTTTCGGCGCCCAGCTGGGCGGCATTAAGTACATTCAGGTTGGTGTGCAGCCATCCCCACCATCCATCTCTAGAACCGTTCGTCTTCCCCAAGGGAAACCCTGTCCCCATTAGACACTAGCCCCCCTCCCCCTCCCCCAGCCCGTGCCCCGCCCCCATCCTACTTTCTGTCCCTAGGAACCTGCCGGCTCTAAGCAGCTCATACAAGTGGAGTCATACAGTATCCGTCCTTTGTGTCTGGCTGATTTCCCTGACCATGATGCCTTGTAGGTCCAGCCATGTTGTAGCAGGTGTCAGAGCGACCTTCCTTTTTAAGGCTGACATTCCACTGATTGGATGGACCACATCTTGTTTGTCCATTCATTCTTCAATGAACACTTGGGTGGTTTCCACATTTGGCTAGTGTGAATCACGCAGTTGTAAATACGGGTGTACAAATACCTATTTGAGCCCCTGCGTTCACTTCTTTTAGGTAGATACCTGGAAGTGGAATTGCTGGATCCTATGGCAATCTTCTGTTTAATTTTTGGAGGGACGGCCAGACCGTTTTCCACGGCACCAGCAGCGTTTTCTATTCCCCCCAGCAGTGCACAAGGGTTCCAATCACAGATTTCCTCTTTAAACCAAAGCCATGGAAAGAAAGCCCATTATTGCACTCATTCACTTGCTCCGAGCGTCACTGCCCCGTTCATTCCTTCACTCACTAGGCGTCTTTGAACACCCGTGCTGGGGACAGCCGTGCCGCACCACTAGAGCCACGAAGGCAGCTCTGGCCCAAGGTTTGCAAATGACTCCCGCGGCAATGGTGCCAAAAGTCCCTGCGTCCTGTTTCCTCATATTTCTATTCCCCGACTCTGCACGTCACCCTTGTAGACTTGGCAGTGCCAGAGAAAGCATTTTCCAGGGAAGCCGCCAAGAAACGAGCAAAATGGCTTCTAAGTTCCCTTCCAACCACCGGAGTCCATGCTTCCAAAGACGGCCAGAGACAAGTGGCAGAAAACAGCAGACGGACAAATACAGGAGCTCTTGCTTCACTGACGCACAAGCCACCTCGAATCACACTCTAAGCAAGCCTAGGTTGGGCCAAATGCCACATCAAGACAGCTGCACCTTCTGGAGAGATCGCATTCATTTATGTCTGAATTCTCTTTTCCGTGGACTTCCACTATCAAATATGACCCAGGTTCCCAGGGGAAGAAACTGGTACTATAACACCCATCCCTACACGAAGCCGGACGCCATCTTTACCAGCTGGCAGCCTGGGAACGGGGGTGGGTGCCACGAGTTGGGGGAAGGCCCACGTGTGCGTTTCCTAGGCTGCTGTAACAAAGTACCACAAACCGGAAGATGGGGGGCGCTAAAGCACAGGCGTTTCTTCTCTCCCGGTTCTGGAGATCAGAAGTCTGAAATCAAGGTGTGGCAGGGCCACGTACCCTCTGCAGCCTCTAGGGGAAGATTCTAGTTTTTTCCAGCTTCTGGCATCGCCGGCAGTCCTTGGCTTGTAGACACATCGCTCTAGTCTCTGCCTCCGTCGTTGCAGGGCCTTGTCCCTGTGAGTCTGTCTTCACCTGGTATTCTCCCTCTGCACAGGCCTATCTCTGTGTCTCTCTCCTCTTCTTATAGACACCAGGCATATTGGACTAGGGTCACCCTACTCCCGTAGAATCGCATCTTACCTTGACAACACCGCAAAGACTATTTCCAAATAAGGTCCCATCCACAGGTTCCGGGGCTTAGGACGTGAACGTGTCTTTGGGGGTCACCACTCCCCATCCCAGCTGGAAAAGAAGAGATGGGTCGAGCCCCACACAGAACCTGCTTTGCCCCCTCCTTCCTCTGGCTTGACAGGCCGAGGAAGGATCAAACATTTATCACTTTACAGTAATTAAGACGTGCTCCGGAATGAAAAGCTCCTGGAAGCTTCAGGTTCTAGAAAATCTTATCTCAATCTCTCCTTTTTGAACCTAAAATAAAGGAGATGGAAGGTTGTATATCTTTTATAAGAGCCTCAGGAATAGGAAGCCAAAGCAAACAAAAGGAAACCACCCTGCACCAGGTTTTCATTCATATTCTGTGGCCGAACTGTCCTTACAAAGCACAGCTGGCCGTGTCACGTATTCCTCAAAAGTGTCACATACGTCCCAATACCTGTCCTTATCTCTGTTCCAATGACAACACACACTGAAGGTGGGGCTCACAGCCTTAGCGGCATCAGGAAGACACACAGATGACCCCTTAGTGACAAGCACTGAGCTGACAGGCCCAGAGGCCAGCACACAGAGCCAGCAAGTCCCCAGGGCAGTGTGACAGGCACACACATGGGTGGAGGGATTTTAAATAGCAACGAGCAGTCACAGTCTGAAGTTGTTTGGTCCAACCTGCTTGATTCACATAGTGGGAAACTGAGTCCCATCGAGAGAGAGGAACTTGCCTGATACCTGGTAATCGCGAGAGGAAACTTAGGGCCACAGAAACTCCAGAGAGGCTGCTGTTAGCCCCGCAGCCCAGAGCTCGCCCTGTTAAGCACGGTGGCTCTCGGCTGGGGTGGGGACACCAAGGGCAGTGCTAGGTCACATGGGGCAGGCAAGGCCGGGGTGGGGGGCAGCTGGGCCCAGCCTGTGGGGAGGAAGGGGGTGATGGAGGCAAGGTGCTTTTTAAAAAGCACGAGGCAGAAAGGACTGGCAAGAGAGCCGAGGCCGCCCTCAGAGGCCCACCAGCCAGGCCCCTCACCCTCCACTGTCTGCGCTCAGAGCCCCGGCCCTGTGCTCCGGCACAGACTCTGTCATCAAAGGTGCCCCGTTGAGCTGGAAAGGACACAGTGGAAGAGGGGACATTTACTCATATCCTTCACCCTAAAGACAAATAACACAATCACTTTGCAAACTCAAGCAAGCCCTACTGCCTGACTTGTCACCCATGAGCGGCCCCTCCCTGTGCCCCTCACCCAGTGGACCCTGGGCGTGCCAACCAGCCCCCATACCTGTGGGTGCCAGAGGGCATGGTGGCCAGTGGCCAGAGCCTGCGCTCCCCTGGTGACAACCTCGCAAATGTGGTGAAGTGCTTGGGACGGTCCCCCAGCCCCCATGCCATCATGTGTTGAAGGATGGTCCTACCAGCGTGCGTCCTACCAGCCGCCCAGGCTGGCCTCTTTCCCCCAGGGCACGCCCAAGAGCAGTCCTTCCCGAAGCAGTGCCATTTGAGTGGGAGTCGGGGGGCGGGGCACGGCTCTGAGAGTCCCTAGACTCGGCATCTTGACTCACTGTCTTGGCCTTAATAAAAAGTTGTAACTTTCTAGATACATTTTGGTCTTCTTGAACTCAGATGATACTCCTTAACCCCTCTTTCCAAGATGAAACTTCACTCGCCAAGCAGAATGATTGCCAAGCCCTGCAAGGGTCCCAGCAGAGGAGGGAGGACACGTGGGCCCTTCTAGGGGACGTCATTGTGACACGGGCACACGCTCTGCCACCCTGCCTTCCGGAAGTGGTGGAGGGCCTACCCCAGGCACTTCCACCTGGAGAGCCTTTGAGGGGAAACCGAGTCTGGATGGTACCCACAAACCCCCCAGGGCAGCACGGGCTAGAGAGGAAACACCGGGTGTCCCAGTTCATTGGTATCTTTTATTACACAAAATAAAGTTCCATCTATGTTGCACATTCATTCATTCTATAAATCAGGCTTTTAAAAAATCCCCAGGGGCTCAGTCCCATCCTTTCTCTGATTTTCCTTCCGATGACGTCACCCTCCACGGCAGTCAGGTCCTCTCAAAGGACAAAAGCAGACGCGGCGCCTGGCCTCGGCAGCCCCTCGCGGTGAACTTCAAGCCCGCCCGCTGAAGGCGTGGCTCCTGTCACTGTCCAGACCACGGCTGCCGGGGACAGTCATCGCCTTCACCAGCCCTTCCAGCGGGTCCTCTGGGGGCTGGCGTTCACGGCCCTGTGGCGGTACCATCCCCAGGCTGCCGAGCGTCACGGACTTCTCTTTGGGCAGGCCTGGACCAGGGCCTTAGGGGATCTCTGTGTCCATGGTATAAATCTGAATGAGATCAGACACAATGTTATCAATGATTGGCTTGGTAAGGTCTTCACTAAACACCTAGAAAGGAGAAGGAAAACAGGTTCCGGTTAGACTCCCTCTCCGTTAAACAAGGCACCCGCCACTAAGCACAGAATCACAGTGCACAGGGGTGGGGGATGGCATGGGGACTCGGCTATTGGAAACGAGGGTGGCTCTCTGCACAGCCGGTTCAGGTCCAGCCTGCCCAGGCTGATCACAAAGCAGAGAACATTCCAGATGGAAGAGGCTGTGGTGACCATCCAACTCATACAGGAGAGGGGACTTGCCCTGGGTTACATGGGAAGCTGGCGACAGGCTCCTGCCTCCCCCTGGAGCTCTCAGGCCCACAGTCTCTGGGTATGGCAGCAGGGGTGGGGAGTTCATTTCCAGAAATAGGCTAGGTCTCCTGGACCCCACTCTACCCTAGGCCAACCCCTAGGGAGCACGTGGACCTGCTCTCTAGCCTGGACCACAACGTGTCTTTTTTTCTTTTTTTGGCCATGCTGGACAGCTTGCTGTATCTTAGTTCCCCGACCAGGGACTGAACCCAGGCCCCGGCAGTGAGAGCACGGAGTCCTAACCACTGGACCGCCAGGGAAGTCCCCAGACCGCCACTTGACTGTGCCACGGAGCTTATAAAATTGCAACGTGAGTCCCCAGGGGCCCAAATGAAGAGGGCTTAACTCTGCACGTTCCCAAGGAAGGTCCGGTCCTGGCCTGGCTCCTGGGAGGGGAACTCTAGGCCCCTGCCTGACGAGAGGGTCTCGGTTTGCCCAGGGCCAAGGGACCTGGGAGCTCATATCTGGTCTCTCCTGGACCTGTCCTCCGTTCCTTTTATCTTTGCTGATTTCAAGCTGTACCCTTCCCCAGTAACTAACCCGAACTCCCATAACCACGAGCATCACGGCTTCTCTGAACTCTGTGAGTCCTCCCGGCAACACAGCGAGTCTGAGGATGCTCTTGGGGACCCCTGATGACACGGCAAGTAAAAAGCCAAACAAGGAGCACTTGGTTGGATGCCGTGGCCCCCGGGCCGGGGGGGTGCTGCCTGGGGAATCAAGGTACCACGAAGGTCAAGGCCCAGGGCTGAGCTAGGGCAAAAGCTGGACCTGAGTCCACCCTCCTGCACGGCCACCAAAGGAAGCGTGAACTCTCCACAGGCTGTCACTTCAGGTGGGAGATAGTGACCTGGAAACAGTCCCTCCCTCGACCTCTGGCTCAGGAAGATCAGCCGTCACCCCCTGGACTCCGGTTGGAAAATAAATACTTCAGAAATACAGGCTTGCACAGCACAGGGAGATCAGCTGGGTGCTTTGTGACCGGCTGGAGGGGTGGGTTAGGGAGGGTGGGAGGGAGGGAGACGCAAGAGGGAAGAGATATGGGAACATATGTATATGTATAACTGATTCACTTTGTTATAAAGCGGAAACTAACACACCATTGGAAAGCAATTATACTCCAATAAAGATGTTAAAAAAAAAAAAGAAAAGAAATACAGGCTTGCTTGTCAGGGTCCCCAAGCCAAGAAATGACCGTTAAAATGTAGTCCAGGGCCAGGACTTCCCCGGTGGCACAGTGGTTAAGACTGTGCACTCCCAATGCAGGGGGCCCGGGTTCAATCCCCGGTCAGGGAACTAGATCCCACATGCGAGCTGCAACTAAGGAGCCCGCCTGCCGCAACTAAGACCCGGCGCAGCCACGTAAATAAATAAATATTTTTTTAAAAAAAAGTAGTCCAGGGCCAAAAGCTGGAAACAATCCAAATGTCCCTCATGGAGGAACGAACCGACATGATGCGGCCCAGCCACACCACGGAACAGGACTCGGCCTCCAAAAGATGGGGATTCCGACACCCGCTGCAACTCGCTACTGCTTTTGAGCCAGAGCCTCAGCCACCCAGAGGCCCGAAGCACCTGGGCACAAACGGCCACCCCGCTGCCACCGCTGCCACGCTCGAGGGCAGACAGGTGACTTCACAGAAGTGGTGGCTGAGAGCAGATGAGCAGCAAGAATGTCTCACGATTTAGAGGCAGCAGCTCGTCAGCAGCCACTCAGCACCAAGCAAGCGGCCCTCACATGCCCAAAGGATGCCCGGCCGCTCCCGCGCACGGAACTCGGAGCCACCCGGAAAGACAAGAGCGAGCGAAGCGCGGGCGTAGCGCCCAGAGGGGCGGCCTCGTCCAGGAGGACGATTGCTGGGCACGTGTGTGTCACCCAGAAAAGAGGCCCGTGGCGGAGCTGCTCCCCGTGCTCTCCTCTCACGAGCGGTGAGGGCTGACGGCCCAGAGCGGGAGGCAGAGGATGCTGCGGCAGCTCCAGCCCCGGTCACCGTCAGGAGCAAGTGAAGAGAAAGGAGAGCAGGGAGGACACACAGAGGAAAGCAGCCCGGGACGGGCCGGGAAGCAGCGGCCCCTTGCGCCGCCACCTGATTCAACAGAGTGGGGACCTTGGGCTCACGTGATCTGGAAGTCCCCAAGAAGCCCGGCACGGAGCAATGCTTTTGTCCACGCAGCCGCCCTTTGCCCCCCACCTGCCCAGACACTGGGCGTGGGGCAGCTGATGAAGCAGACAAGGTCCCTGGCCTTGGGGTGGGGTGGGGGGCTGGGGGGCAGACAGGCAATAGAGGACAGTGAATCACAGAAAGAAGCTGTGAGCTCCCAGGAAGGGCAAGCAGGCCGGGGGAGGGAGCCTCAGGAAGGGGGAGGCAGCCACTGTGGGTTCGCATGGGAGGGGTGGTGCCCAAAAAGGAGGAGCCTTCCGTCACCTCAAAGTCTGTTTACATGGAATCTCACTGTAGGACAAGGAGGGACAAAGGTATCATGAAGAGAGGGCCAGCAAACTTCAAGTACAGGAAAGGAAAAACGGAGAATGATGTCAAAATCCCATTTTAAGGAACGGTGGGACTACCCAGGGAAACCCGCTAGGACTGCAGCCTTTCTGACAGACACACTTCACCCAGCTCTCGACAAACTGCTCTCAGCATTCAGTACGTCTGGGGGAGGCGGGGTGTCATCTGTCTTATCTATCTATGCATCCACCCACCCATCTATCATCCAACTACCTCCTTTTCCATCATCTCTCCATCCCACCATCCACCATCACCTATCCATCCACACATCGTCTATCTACCTACCTACCAACCGCTGTCTTTTTAGAGCACCCCCTGTACATCTTCTGACGTGAAGCCAGACTTATTAACCTCGGATCTACGAGCTCCCACTCAGTTCAAAAAAAGTGCTTGGTTGGCTCAGTAGTTCTCAGCCAGGGGCGACCCCTATCCCGAGGCACTTGGCAACGTCTGGCGCTGTCCTGCTCCTACATCCGACCCTGAACGTCCACGGTGTCGAGGGCGAGAGCCTGCCTTACACTATTAGGACAGAGTATCCTCAAGCTTCAAGGTTCCCAAGTAGCCCGTCTCTTTCTTTGTGGATCATTACTACAAAGAAATGTGACACCAGGTACAGGGACCTCAGGCAGAGAAGAGGGGGACGCACGCCAAGGGGGACTGCCAACGCAGTCACCTCACCTGCCACCATGGCTTCTCGGCCTCGGCCTCAGCGGGCACCTCGACCCCATAGGCCTGCAGGGCCAGGTGGAGCACCGCCACGGCTATGTGCTGAGCCTGGAACCGGAGGCACAGCCCCCCGTGGTAGCTGTCGCGCAGCAGGGCCCAGGCGGTGATGGAGACGGGGCTCCGCTGCCAGCTGTAACGGTTCAGCCAGTTCTTGACGGACAACAGGTAGTGGAGCAGGTACTGCAAAGACACGCCAGTCAGCTGGCCCCCCGTCACCTGCCTCCTTTACTGTGAGTCTGCGGCCTGTCTGCCCACCAGCCACTCTCCCCTAAGCGTCACGATGTGTGTACACCACAGATCGGATATCGCCTCCCAGTGTCACTGGAAAAAAGCCCCAGTGCCTTCCACAGGCCTTGCCCCACCCTCCTGCCAGGTTCACCTCCAGCCCCGCCGGGGTCCCCTCAGGCCCGCCTGCTCTCAGCCTCCAGGCCCGGCTCCCAAAACCCGCTCGGCCGCTCTCCATGGCCACCCCGCCACTGTCCCTCTCCGTCAACGTGGCCCTGTGCCGGCCACCATCAGCGATCATTCTCCTCATGCCCTTGGCCCAGCTCAAACATTAAAACTCCAGAAACGGCGTCCCGATCTGCACGACAGGGCAAGGCACCCACAGTCCAGCCTGAGGCTGGGGGCCAGCCAGACACCGGACACTGGCTCTCGGGGCGCCAGGGCCAGCTCGGCCGTCCGTCAGCTCCCCCTCTGCCCGAACACCACTCTCTCCTGAGCCCACGGGGAGTGCCACCGAGGAGGGCAGCCCTGCACCGCACGCCGACAGAAAACACTACGGCTTGGAATCTCCACCAGCGGCTCTGGGACTAGGGAGGGGGTCGGGAAGGCACACGTCCCAAGCCCCCCCCACCCGCCTCTCTGCAGGCCACCTTTCCAGCCGCCCACAGGTCCTTCCGAGTGCTGTAAGGGTTCACGTGCCCCTTCTGCTGCTTTCTGAAGCAATTCTTCTGTTGGGACGAACGCACTCCTAGCTGTGAACGGTGAGTGACCAGGCTTTTCTCGTGGGTTCGTACACACAGCTGAGCTGGCACTGAGCTCTGAGGCGGGGCAGCAACTCCTGGCACAGAGACTCGGCAGGTCAGGACACGGGCCCTGCCTCCCCGTGGCTCAGTGAACAAACAATTCATACGGGTCTGGGGACGGGCACGGGCTTCAGAGGGCACGCGGATCCTGGCTTGCAGCCACAGCCGCGCGGGCGGAAAGGCAGCAGCTGCAATTAGAGCTGCCTGACGGACCCCGAGAGTGGTGACGGGCGAGGCTGCCCGAGCCGGTCACTGCTTCTCCCCAGGGCCCCGCGTGGCTCCAGGCTCAGGGGGCTGCAAATAGCTTCGTGCCTCTGGGAACTGTCGGCGACCCCCCCAGCACATACCTTGTGAGGGTGCTGGAAGGAGACCTGGAAACGCAGAACCCGCAGTACGAGCAGCTCGCACTGCACGATGCTGTCCCGGAGCTCCCAAAAGCGCGAGTCCAGTTCCAAGGGCTCGCTGTCCGGGTGGAAGTACCTGTGCAGAGAAACAGCACAGCTGACGGCAGAAGTGGGTGGCCCCAGGAGCCCCCAGTCGTGGGATACCCAGAGGCAACGCCAGGGCCCCTGTGCTGTTGATCAGCACAGGGTCACCATCAACCACTCTCCACCTACGGCCACTTCTAGCGTTAGCCCCGTGGCTGTCCCACCTCCTCAGCAGGACGTCGAGTGTAAAGATGGGCTCTCTGCAGTGTCTCCTGAGGAACAGTCTTTGCACCCGGGGCGGCGATGCTCCGGGCTCTCACTCAGGGCCCAAGGAAGGCATTTGAACACAAGAATGTTGCCCTCAGAAATGTAAATGTATTTTAGCTTTCCATTTTGTTTCATTCCAGATCTTTGTGTCCTTATTTACACCTTATTCGTCCACAACACTCCCACCTATGCAAGATCACCAGGCTGTGCGGGAATGGGATACACACTCAAGTGACCCCAGTTCTCTGCTGCTGACTCACCCTTCCCGGCCCCTCCCTCTTCTTCCAATCTCCCCACAGAACCACACCGGGCGCCAACGTCCTATTAGAGCGCCCCCCAGTTTCCCCTCGTGCCCGCCCACCCTCCCTGCTGGGGCCCTGGCAATGACAGGTGGACTCCAGCTGCCCTTCCGCGGTTCCCTCCCCTGTTTTTCTCCTACTCTTTCGAGGTACACCGTGAACCTGTCATGTTTACGGGGTGGGGAGTGCTTTTCTGTTAACTGTTTCTTAAAAGAGAAGCAGCACAAAATAGTTTTCTCCCCTAATGATTAGAGTTCCTGGAAAGGCTATGACGCACTAACTTTCCATAAATTGCTTCCTCCCAGGCCCCAGGACCTCGGCACAGCCCGCCCAGCCGGCTGGACCCCCGTGTCCTTCCCCAACAGGAACACAGCTGCTCCGGCCCAGGACTCTGCGAGAGACATTCCTGAGCAACTCTGACCATGTTTCCACACCATCTAAACAGGACAGCGGCCCCAGAACCCAACTGGTTCCACCCATCCTGTCCAAGATTCCACGAGAATCTTTTTTTTTTTAGAATAGAATTTGATCTTTTATTTATTGTTTAACACCCTTATTGGACTATAGTTGCTTCACAGTGGTGTGTCAGTTTCTGCTGTATCACAAAGTGAATCAGCTGTTCATACACACTCTGCTCCAGCTGTGCCCGCGTGCGACGCTAGGGACACCCTCTTTCCCACCCCGCTCTGCACCCCATCTGGCCTCTGAGGTTCCCCAAAATCTGGCCCCAGCTTCTCTCGTACAGGTGCCCCTAGGCTCCTGGCTCACCCCTGCCTTTGCTGTTACTGCTCCCGGCCCCAGTTCACGGCCACCCAGGTGCCTCCTCCTTAGTTGGACAGGAGGGGGGGCAGGGCCTAGTGAGATCCTTCTCTGGCCTCCCATTCACGGGGACACCAGAAGCGGCTACCTGTTGGAAACGTTGATGATGTCACGAGTGCGCAGGCGCTGTTCCTCCACTTTGCCGGCCAAGTAAAGGGAAGACATGGCCACCAAGTAGGGGTCATAGGCGTCCAGGTCGATCTCGCAGAAGAACTTATGGTATATGGCACAGGCGGTGGCGATGGGGATGGACCGCATCCCTAGCTTGACACCTACCGAGAGAAAGCAGGCAGGCAGGGGAGTGCTTCATCCAGGGCTCGCCCCCTGCAAAGTGTGAGGGGAGCCGCCAGGTTGGGCCCTAAGGGTGCACATCCCTGTTCTGACAGGACCGAGAGCTCAGGGCCCAGCTGGCAGGGGCTGCCATGCCTTCCACTGGGTCCTCGACCTGAGGGATTTAGACGTGAGCTTCTCAGACTCTAACGTGCTAACAAGCCCCTGGGGGTCACGCTGAAGTGCAGCATTCCCTTCAGCAGCTCTGTGGGCTCCACGCTTCTCCCAAGCCTCAAGGCCACGCCAGGAGAAGCAAGGCTTCAAGCTACTGCACCTGGCATATCCCTTTCTGCACATCTTGAAAAGGAACAAGTTGTGTGTCTGTTTCCACCTTAGCAGGCATTTAACTAGAGGTTGCCCCCACCTCTGCAGCTCACCTAACCAAAATCCTGCCAATGTGACAGGAGGAAAAAAGGCCTCTGAGTATCAAACAGGTGCCGCGAGTCCTGAGGTCATAGTTTAAGATTATACTCAGCACTGGTTTACTGATCCACAGGTTAGCAAAGGCAAGAAAAGCGAAGCAGGGTGACTGCCAAAGGCAACTGCCGGCAGAGCAGGAGAAAGGCCACAGCCAGGCTCGAGGGAAAAGGGAACAGAACTCAAAAACCAGAGCATGATGGTTTGATGTAGGGGTTAAAGCGCTAAATCCCCCCGACAGCTCCTAGGGAAATCACCGCGTTGGGTCACAGAACCAAAACAAATTCACAACGACCAGGGTTAAAAAGGGAAGGTTAAATGACATCCCACAGACTGAAAGAAGGTGGAGAACAGCCGACAATCATTCAAATTGTGTTCAACACCCTCTACCTAAAAAGGTGTATTAGTTCCCCAGAGCTGCTGTAACAAGGCACCACAAACTAAGTGGCTTAAAACAACATATACTTCTTTCTCTTACAATGCCGGTGGTCAGAAGTCCAAAATGAGTCTTAGGGGGCTAAGTTCAAGGTGTCGGCAGGGCTGCTTCCTTCTGGAGGTTCCAGAGGAGAATCCACTCCCTTGCCCTTTCCAACTTCTAGAAGCGCCTGCAATCTTTGGCTCACGGCCCTTTCCTCCACCCTCAAAGCCAGCGGTGCGGCATCTTCTAACTCTGCTTCCATCATCACGTGGCCTATCTACTCCTCCTGCCTGTCTCTCTAAGGATGGGTGTGATTATATTGGGCCCACCAGATAACCTAGGATAGCTCCCCAACATCAAGATGCTTAATCCCATCTGCAAAATCTCTTTTGCCACATGAGGTAACAGTCGCAGGTTCTGGGAATTAGGATGGGGAAATCTTTGGAGGACCGGTATTCAGCCTCACACAGAGGGCAAGGGCATATGCAAAACACTTCAGCATTAGCTTTTAGCATTTAGGTTTTAGCATTTCCAGGTTTAAACTTCAGTTTCATAGACAGTTCCTACATGGGACCCCTCATTCTCAGAGATGTCAGATTAGGTGGTATTACTGCACATGACCCTCCAAGTCTTGCTTTTATAGAGCAAACCCTCAAAGAGTAGCATGCTTGCCTGGTTCACACGGATCCTCCAAGCAGATGTAGGGGGTATATGAGGAGGCACTGCCATCCTTCCTTATACACTTTGCAAAACTTCCTGGAAATTAAATGTACAAATCACTGGGATTAATGGTCCTGCACTATTTTCCCCAGACTCTGCCCACCTTGACTTGAAAGTGAACTCTTCGCCAGAATGGATACAAAGTAACAAAGATCGCCCTCTTCGGCAGACTGCATACAAATTAACAAAGATCAACAACAACGGAGGAAACCACTATTGACGGAAACAGTGTTTCTACCGGAATCCAATTAGCTACATCGCCTCGCCTTCGGAGTTAGAGCACTCAACACCACGGTGTGGATGCCCTGGCCGGGTTCAAAACGTGAGCTGCGCCCTGGCTCCTAGTGGTTTTGTTTTGTTTTTTTTTCGGGGGGGGGGGTTGTTTGTTTTTTAAACTTAAATTTGCCAGAGTTCCCTGTATATTTATTTATTTATTTACTGCGTTGGGTTCTTCGTGGCTGCACGTGGGCTTCCTCTAGTTGTGGCGAGCGGGGGCTACTGTTCATTGCGGTGCGCGGGCTTCTCACTGCGGTGGCTCCTCTTGTTGCGGAGCACGGGCTCTAGGCGCGCCGGCTTCACTAGTTACAGCACTGCAGGCCCAGCTCAGCACGGGCTCTAGGCGCATGGGCTGTGCTGCTCCGCAGCATGTGGGATCCTCCCGGACCAGAGATCGAACCCGTGTCCCCTGCATTGGCAGGCGGATTCTCAACCACTGCGCCACCAGGGAAGCCCCTGGGTCCCAGATGTGATGGGACCTCGTCAACAAGGTTTGTCAGGAGCCTCACCAAGGGCATATGCTCCAAAAGGCTCCGTGTGACCAGGTGCCAGCGTCCCCGTATGCTGCGAGGCAGGTGTGTGTGTCAGAAGGCGCGGCACACTCAGTCGAGATGCGGGCGCCCCGATTCCGCCACCTTCTAGCTGGGGCCTTCTAGTTTCCACATCCTCTCTTTGGACCCACGCGCCCGCCCATGAAATGGCCATGACCGCGTATGCCTCGCAGCGCAAAGCCTAGTACGCAGGGCGTGGCGGAAAGGCAGAGGCCGGTACCCCTAAGCCGAGCCTCCCAGCCTCCGCTAGGGCAGTGCAGGCCCGATCTCTTCCCTCCGCTCAGCCACGCCAGCACCGAATTTGGCGGGTCCCATGTTTCGGGAAGCGGATCCCCGCTACGCCAGCCCCTGCCTGCCTGCTCGGTGCTCCCGCGGCGGGTTGGGGCCAGCTGGGTGAAAGTGCAGCAATGCGGCTCTGGCTCCCACGTCCCGTCCGCGCGGGGCCCGCCCTCTTCCCGGCCGTGGTTACCTGCCTCCATGATGAACCTCGTCACTCGGAAGTGCACCCTCGCCTCGGGTGCTGGCCGCCCCTCCGCGCCCAGTGCCGCATCCCCTCCATCGCAGGTCCCCGGGCCAACTGCTTCCATGAGGTCCCGCCCCACGGGCCCAGATCCCCCACGAGAAGGGCCCGGACGCGAGGCGGCCGGCTCCCCGGGTGCTCACGGCGGGAGCGGAGATCCCGCCCCGCCCCGGCCGGCCCGCCCGCCCGCCAGCCCGCCAGCCCGCCAGCCCGCCAGCCCGCCAGCCAGCCCAGCCCAGGCCGGCCCGCCCGCCCCAGGGTGGGTAGCGCAGCTGTCCGCCAAAGGCGGGTCCGGCCGAATACGCAGACTCAAGCTCAAGCGCAAGCGCAGAGGCCGAAGGCGCCCGCCCTGTCCCCTAGATGCAGCAAACATCTCCTTTGGAGCCGAGGCCCCGCCCCCGGGAGGCCGACGCCCCGCCTCCTGGAGACTCACGCTCCGCCCTCGGGAGCCGAACGGCGGCAACCGGAACCGGCGGGGCTACTCCTCCAGGGTGAAGTGACGTAACAGTCCTAGATCAGGGCACGAAAATATCACCCTCCCCGGCCCCTGAGCTACAAGTCCCTGCGGTCCGACTAAGGTGTGCCTCCGGGCTGGTGGCCCAGCGTGGTTCAGGACGGGGAGAGCTGGCTGTCTGCCAAGCCGCGGCGGGGGCCGGGTGCGGGGGGATCGCTTACCGGAGCTCACATCGGTGTCTCCCAACTGGAGAAGACGTGGGGTTCAATGTCAGTGTTCGTAAAACCCGAATCCAGGTTTGTCAGAGTTTCCCAGACCTACAGATGAGCCCTGAAGGGAATGCTGTGCACGAAATGAGGGCATGAGGGCTGTTCGTGCCAGGGTTTTCCAGGGGCCCAGCAGCCCTTGGGGATCTGGTTGCTGCTCGACTTTGCAGCTTGGCAGCGCAGTGGAGCTTAATAAATGTTTGCTGAATGAATGTTGCTGAATGTCCAGCTCACAGTGGCTTCCCACGTTTCATTTGTGTCTTCCACAAGTAGGAAACTGTGCGTCAGGAGTCAGGCATGTAGAACACCAAAGGGACGCCCAAGCTAGTGACAGACAGTTACTCTGGGCATTCTGTTACAGTCAGACAATCGCTATGATTTGAGAGAGCTGGGAACGTTGAGAGGAAAAAGGCCACCTTTTCCCACCCACCCACTCAGGCCAACCTTAATCTCCTTCCTCAGCCCCCACCCCCCTACTGAGCTCCCCCTCCCCCAGCCCTCTCTCCACACCAGCTGGGTTGGTTTCCTGGCGCGGCTGTAACAAATGACCAGCAACCTACGTGGCTTAAAACAGTAGAACTTTATCCTCACACGATTCTAGAGGCCAGATGTCTGAAATCAAGGTGTCACCAGGACCATAGTACCTCCAGCTCCCGGTGGCCCCAGACGTCCCTTGGCCTGTGGCCGCATCTCTCCAGTCTCTGCCTCCCTCCTCACGTGGCCTCCGCCCTTGTGTCTGTGTCTCTCCCTTTCTGTCTCTGTCCAGGGCAAGAGGCAGACCCTCTGGGCTGAGTACCTCTGTGTGGGCATGCGTGTGCACGCGTGTGAGGGGGCTTGGGGGCCCCAGCCTCCTGGGCTGCTGACCCCTGTCATGCCTTGAGCACTCCGTCACTGCTGTCTGTCCCTGGGTCTTGGGATGTGGGTCCACTGCCTCCGAGCTCCCCACATCTGTGTATAATGCACACGCCCCCCCACGCACGCACACACAGATGCACGCACACGAGTCAGACACTCCCCCCACGTACACTCAGGTGCACGTGGGCACACGCACGCACACACCCAGATCGTATCACTCTTCCCTCTGGCCCCTGGCCCCTGGCCCAGGGGCCTGCCTGTCACCTTCTGGCCCACTGTTTGCTGGTTCAACAGCCCTGCTGGGACCCCTCCTTCTCCCCTGGGCCTTCTGTAGTGTGAGGAGTCTGGGCTCAGCGAGCAATAGGTGCCTGTGAATGTGACTCAAGGGAATGACTCAAAGAACACATTAATTTTGAAAGCACTGGGTCATAGGGCACCCTCCTGGCAGGCAGCCTGGGCACAGTGGTTGATAAATGAATCATTCAGTAGCCACCAATTGGAGCCAGCAAACCTCGAGGCACTGTCTCCCCTCCCACGGGCAAGCCACACCCACCACGGGGACCCTCCCTTCCCTGCCCCCTGTCACCACTCCCAAAGGTGGCATCTCCACTCTCATCCCCCTCCCCTGACCTCACCTGGGGATCATCTCCAGTCCCTGCACAGAGAGGATGATCGATAAAGGCGGGGCGGACTTCATCTCGGAAGAGGATTCTGATATTGGCCGACGCCTCCTTATCTACCCCCTGACTGTGCGCCCTGACACTAAGTAAACCTCAGCGTCCTTCTCCCGAAGGTGCCGTCACCTAACGGGGGAGTGAATGAGTAGGTCACGCGGAAGCTCACAGGATGGGGCAGAGAAGGGGTAGAGGTGTGCAGGGTGCAGAGGAAAGCCCGTGCCCACGTGGTCTTCAAAGGCAGGGGTGATCTCTAAAGTGCCCGCCCTGCCCACCTCATCCCCAGGGGCCTCCACCCGAGGAGTGGTCAGTGGAAGCACAGCCTGGTCCAAGGCCAGCCCTGCCACTTGTCCCTGGAAACTTCTCTTTCCACTGTCACCACTTCAGCCCTCCCTCCCCCTCTCCACTGGCATCTTCCGGGCCAGTGAGGGCAGGCGCTCAAGCCTCCCTCTCCCCGTAGGCAAGCCCAGCAGCCTCCCTCTGGGCCCCTCTCCCCGCCCCCACTGCCCTCTGCCCGCCCACCCTTCTCAACACCACAGCCCTGAAGCCACTCGTGTCCCTGGATCCCACACTCTGCCCTTGGCCCCCACCCCACATACGGCCCCTGCCACAGGAGACTGTCCTCCCACCCCACCCGCACCCCATCCTCATCTTAGTCCGTTCAGGCTACCATAACAAAACACCACAGACTGGGGGGTTATAAACCACAGACATTGATTTCTCACTGTTCTGGAGGCTGGAATTCCAAGGTCAAGGTGCCGGCACAGTCGGGTTCTGGGGAGGACCTTCTTCTGGGGTGCAGATAACCAACTTCTCGCTGTGCCCTCACATGGCGGAAGGGGCAAGGGAGCTCTCTGGAGCCTCTTTTTTTTTTAATATTTATTTATTTGGCTGTATCGGGTCTTAGTTATGGCATGCGGGCTCTCTAGTTGCGGCGGGCAGGCTTAGTTGCCGCGTGGCAGGTTGGATCTTAGTTCCCCGACCGGGGATCGACCCCACGTCCCCTGCATTGGAAGGCGGATCCTTAACCACTGGACCGCCAGGGAGGTCCCCAGAGCTGCTTTTATAAGGGCCCTAATTGCACAGGGCCCTGCCTCATCACTTCCCAAAGGCCCCACCTCTCGGTACCATCACCTTGGGCCTTCGAACTTTACCATATCAGTTTGGGGGAGGCCCCATTCGGACCCTAGTACTCGCCAAGGTCAAGTGTCACCTCTGAGCTGCCTCCCACCCGCAGCACTGGTTGCAGTTGACCGCTTACTACAGGGGCTGGCTCCGTACTTGGATGTCTCACTGCCGACAGCTTGGAAGCCTCATCCCCCCAGTCCCCTCATGCCCCACGACTGGGCAAGCTGATCAGAAAACCCGGGGGGCTCCCTCCTTTGGCACCAGAGGGGAGTTCAAAGCCCACCCGGGAACCCTCACCCCAGCCCCACCCATGACAAAGAACCCCACCAGTCTCCTTTCCGTGCTCGCAAGCCATTTGCCCACCACCTCGGGGGCCTCAGTACCTGAGTAAGGAACCCTTTCAGAGCCTCCTGGTGAGTGTGGACCATCAGTCTCCATATCCTGTCACCACAGAGTGACCACAACGCACGCCTTCCCGCCCCAAACACTTTCTCGTGGCTCCTCTTCTCCCCTCCCCCATCAGCAGAGCGCCTGGTGAGCCTGTAGCCTTGCCCTCCCCCCACCCCTCCCTCTCCAGACAGAGTGACTTTTGTAAAAGCGAAGTCTGATCAGCGCCCTTCCCTCTCCGAGCCTGCAGGAGCCATACTGGCTGCCAGAACGCAGCTCTGTTTACCTGGCAAGTCAGGGCTTGGTTCTATTAAAGAAGGTGGAACTTTCCTCACAAGTGTGGGCATTGGTGGGATTACGGTTCTTGGTTAACCTACTGCCTGGGATTATTTCCTTTTGACTAAACGAGTTTTGAGTAAAGACAGACTCAATAGAGAGGAAAATGGAGGGAGCTCTGAGCACCCATGAGATCTCATGTGTGGTCAAGATGGGCCTCAGGAGAAGGGCTGAGAGTCGGCGTGAGGGTCAGAAAACGCATCCCAGCTACAGACGTGCACAAACAGATGTTACGAATCAAGAGACAGAAAGTGGATTAGTGGGGGCCAGGGACTGGGGAGCCATGCGGGTGACTGGTAGCGAGCACAGGGGTTCTTTGGAAGGGTAGTGAGAACGTTCTGGAATTAGATTGTGGTGATGGATACACAACTCTGTGAATGTATTCAAAACTGTTGAATTGCACAGCTTAAATGAGTGACTGTTACGGTATGTGACTTATATCCCCATAAAGCTGTTATTTAAAAAATTACCATGCCGGCAAAGAAAGTCAGAGGGCGGAGCAGAGCCGGCGGAAGGACCGTGCCCTGTTTCTGGAGCCAGGGAGCTCTTCAAAGACAAGTGAACTCACAGACCCTCAAAGTCCCGAAATGGGGTGAATGATGTCCGTTCTGAACCATGGCGCTCTGCTCCCCCTTGGGGAGGGGAGCTTGGTGGAGTGTTGGAGATGGGGGAACACCCAGGCCTGGGGATGCTCACGCTTCCACACACCCAGGACCCGCCAGCCAGAGTGGGGGCTTATGGGGACATCTTGACCCGAGTCCATCTCACAGGTGACCTCCACGTGGGTGCCACTCCAAATGGGGGCCTTTTAGCTCCTGGAGCAGTTTTTTCCCTGCCATCCTGAGTGGCCCCCACTGAGGTTAGAAAGTGAAATTCTCACCACTTTTCTTGTCCTTGCTAGGCCCCTCTCTCCTGTGTGCCTCTCTAGCTCCAGCAGAGCCCTTCCTGTGTTTGGGATGGCCAAGGCTCAGGGCCAGACCCATTGCCATCCCCACCCTCCAGCTGGCTTCCTCACTGCCATATTTTTGGCCATAGGGACAGCACAGCCCAGATTTTACTCACGTGCCCACCATCATTTGACCAAGTCTGTCTCTAAGGGTCTAAGTCCAGAGGGAGACTGGATGAGTCTCATTTATGAATACACCCTTCCGAAACAGGAAGCCACCTTTGGTCAAATCAGCTGCGGGGGTGGAGGGAGGTGTCCAATGTCTGTTCACGTCGGAAGGAGTGCGGGACACCCATTTGGCAGGGTCACTCTAAGGGCACCCGAGCCCACGGCCTCAGGTGTCACACTTTGTGCACCACCCCCATACACCCAGAAAGGGACTCAGGGAAAAGGATGAGGTGAGGTCAGCCAGAGATCTTGTCTTTGCTATTTGTTCACTGGGCAAGGAAATCAAGCCCTCAACTCTCTTGGCAGACGGTCAATAGAGATGGTCTAAATTGCTAGATGAAGAAATAGCTGGGAAAGCCAGTTGTCTGGTGATGTGGAGGCAACTATCAGAAGAGTTACAGTATTAGGCTGAAGGCAAAAGCAAATGAAGGAATGACAAAGTGTATCCAGGCTGGAAAGGGAGCGATAAAACTACCTGTACGCACAGATGACACAATCTTATATAGAGCAAATCCTAAGAAAGACACACACACACACACACACACACAACTATTAGAGCCAATAAATGAGTCCAGCAAACTTGTAGTATACAAGGTCAGTATATAAGAATCAACTGTATTTCTATACACTACCGATGAACAAACCAAAATGAAATTAAGACAACAGTTCTATTTATAAAAGCATCAAGTGAATAACATACCTAGGAATAAATTTAACAAAAGGAGGGCAAGACTTGTACTACAACATACTCTTGAAAGACATTAAAGAAGATCTAGGGACTTCCCTGGTGGCACAGTGGTTAAGAATCTGCCTGCCAATGCAGGGTTCACAGGTTAGAGCCCTGATCCGGGAAGATCCCACATGCTGCGGAGCAGCTAAGCCCGGGCGCCACAACTACTGAGCCTGCATGCCACAGCTACTGAAGCCCATGTGCCTAGAGCCTGTGCTCCACAACAAGAGAAGCCACCCGCAATGAGAAGCCCACTCACCGCAACGAAGAGTAGCCCCTGCTCGCCACAACTAGGGAAAGCCCGTGCACAGCAACGAAGACCAAACGCAGCCAAAAAAAAAAGATCTAAATAGAAAGACATCTTATGCTCATATATAAGAAGATTTAAATTGTTAAAATGGTAATATTCTTCAAATTGATCTACAAATTCAATGCAACCCCTATCAAAATTCCAGCTGGCTTTTTTGCAGAAATTGACAAGCCCATCTTAAAATTCATATGGAAATGCAAAGGACCCAAACTAGCCAACACAATCTCGAAAAAGAACAAAGTTGGAGGACTCACACTTCCTGATTTTAAAACTTACCACAAAGCTACAGGAATCAAGACTATGTAGTACAGGCACAAAGATGGAGATATAGATCCATGGAATAGAAAGAAACCCATACTGTTTTGGTTCAGCGATTGTCAACAAGGGTGATAAGACATTCAATGGGTAAAGAATAGTCTCTTCAACAAATGGTGCTGGGACAACCGGATAGTAGCCACATGCAAAAGAACGAGGCTGGAGCCCAGACTCATACCATGTAGAAAAATTAACTCAAAATGGATCATAAACCCAAAGTAAGAGCTGAAACTGTAAAACTCTTTTTAAAAACAGAGCCATACTCCCTGACTTCAGACTATACTACAAAGCTACAGTAATCAAGACAGTATGGTACTGGCACAAAAACAGAAAGATAGATCAATGGAACAGGATAGAAAGCCCAGAGATAAACCCACGCACATATGGACACCTTATCTTTGATAAAGGTGGCAGGAATGTACAGTGGAGAAAGGACAGCCTCTTCAATAAGTGGTGCTGGGAAAACTGGACAGGTACATGTAAAAGTATGAGATTAGATCACTCCCTAACACCATACACAAAAATAAACTCAAAATGGATTAAA
This sequence comes from Tursiops truncatus, assembly GCF_011762595.2. NCBI lineage: Eukaryota > Metazoa > Chordata > Mammalia > Artiodactyla > Delphinidae > Tursiops > Tursiops truncatus. The sequence goes on along the minus strand of NC_047055.1, from coordinate 1,898,819 downwards.
GACCTAAATGTAAGGCCAGAAACTATCAAACTCTTAGAGGAAAACATAGGCAGAACACTCTATGACATAAATCACAGCAAGATCCTTTCTGAACCACCTCCTAGAGTAATGGAAACAAAAACAAAAATAAACAAATGGGACCTAATGAAACTTCAAAGCTTTTGCACAGCAAAGGAAACCATAAACAAGACCAAAAGACAACCCTCAGAATGGGAGAAAATATTTGCAAATGAAGCAACCGGCAAAGGATTAATCTCCAAAATTTACAAGCAGCTCATGCAGCTCAATAACAAAAAAACAAACAACCCAATCCAAAAATGGACAGAAGACCTAAATAGACATTTCTCCAAAGAAGATATAGATTGCCAACAAACACATGAAAGGATGCTCAACATCATTAATCATTAGAGAAATGCAAATCAAAACTACAATGAGATATCATCTCACACCAGTCAGAATGGCCATCATCAAAAAATCTACAAAGAATAAATGCTGGAGAGGGTGTGGAGAAAAGGGAACACTCTGGCACTGCTGGTGGGAATGTGAATTGGTTCAGCCACTATGGAGAACAGTATGGAGGTTCCTTAAAAAACTACAAATAGAACTGCCATATGACCCAGCAATCCCACTACTGGGCATAAACTCTGAGAAAACCATAATTCAGAAAGAGTCATGTACCAAAATGTTCATTGCAGTTCTATTTACAATAGCCCGGAGATGGAAACAACCTAAGTGCCCATCATCGGATGAATGGATAAAGAAGATGTGGCACATATATACAATGGAATATTACTCAGCCATAAAAAGAAACGAAATTGAGCTATTTGTAATGAGGTGGATAGACCTAGAGTCTGTCATACAGAGTGAAGTAAGTCAGAAAGAAAAAGACAAATACCGTATGCTAACACATATATATGGAATCTAAAAAACAAACAAAAAAATGGTCATGAAGAACCTAGGGGCAAAACGGGAATAAAGACGCAGACCTACTAGAGAATGGACTTGAGGATATGGGGAAGGGGAAGGGGAAGCTGTGACAAAGCGAGAGAGTGGCATGGACATATATACACGACCAAACGTAAGGTAGATAGCTAGTGGGAAGCAGCCGCATAGCACAGGGAGCTCAGCTCGGTGCTTTGTGACCACCTGGAGGGGTGGGATAGGGAGGGTGGGAGGGAGGCAGACGCAAGAGGGAAGAGATATGGGAACATATGTATATGTATAACTGATTCACTTTGTTATAAAGCAGAAACTAACACACCATTGTAAAGCAATTATACCCCAATAAAGATGTTAAAAAAAAAACAGAGCCATAAATCTTCGTGAACTTGGATGAGGCAGTGGTTTCCTAGATATGAGACCAATAAATAACATGAGTAACAAAAGAAAAAGTCACTACATTGTTCATAAAAATTAAAGCAACAAAAGAAAAAGTAGATAAATTGTACTTCATCAGAATTAAACAGTTCTGTGCTTCAAAGGACACCACTAAGAAAGTGAAGAGACAGTGCACTGAATGAGAGAACCTACCTGCAAGTCAGACAGCAGTAAGTGGCTTGAGTCTAGAATATATAAAGAACGATTACAACCCAATAATAAAAAGGCAAATAGCCCAATTAAAAAGGGGCAAAGGGTCTGAATAGACCTTTCTCTGAAGACTATATCCAGCGTGCCATGAGTTTGTGAAAAGATGCTCATCACTTGACATTAAGGAAAAGCAACTCAAAACCACCAGATACGACTCCACACCAACTAGGGTAGCTATAAATAAAAAGAGATAATAGCAAGAATTGTCAAGGATGTGGAGAAATTGGAACTCTCATACATTGCTGGTGGGAATGTAAAACGGTGCAGCCAATACAGAAAAGTTTGGTAATTCCTCAAAAGATTAAACACAGCTACCGTACGACACAGCAATTCCACTCCGAGGTACCTACCCCAGAGAAATGAAAGCATATGGCCACACAAAATCTTGTACATGGGGCTTCCCTGGTGGCACAGTGGTTGAGCGTCCGCCTGCCAATGCAGGGGATGCGGGTTCGTGCCCCGGTCCGGGAAGATCCCACATGCCGCAGAGCGGCTGGGCCCGTGAGCCATGGCCGCTGAGCCTGCGCGTCCGGAGCCTGTGCTCCGCAACGGGAGAGGCCACAACAGTGAGAGGCCCACGTACCGCAAAAAAAAAAAAAAAAAAAAAAAGTGGAAACAACCCAAATGTCCATTAACAGATGACTGGATAAATAAAACGTGGTCTATCCATACAATGGAGTATTATTGGGCCATGAAAAGGAGTGAAATACTGATACAGCCTACAGCATGGATGAACTTTGAAAGCATTGTAAGTGAAAGAAGCCAAACACAAAAGGTCACACACTGTATGATTCCATTTCTATGAAGGGTCAGAATAGGCAAATCCACAGAGACAGAAAGGAGAGTCATGGCTGCCAGGGGCTGCGGCGGGAGGGACTAGGAAGTGAGCGTGGGCTTCCTTTTGCGAGTGATGAAAATGTTCTGGGCTAAGAGAGTGGTAATGTTTGCACAACCACATGGTGATGGTGGTGAAGATTCTAAAACCATTGAACTGTACACTTTAAATGGGTGAGTTGGTATGTAAATTACACCTCAATAAAGCTGTATTTTTTAAAAATGAAAGCCAGAAGAGAACCCTGAAATTGTTACTACCCTAGGGCAACTCTGCCTGGAAAGTAGAGGAGGTTGTCCTGAGTGAAGACCCCCGACCCTGACCTCGGAGCCAGTTGGCTACTGCACTGTAGTTATGTAAGATGTCAGCATGGAGGAAGCTGGGGGAAAGGTACGGAGGACCTCCCTGTACTGTCTTTGGAACTTCCTGTGAATCTATAATAATTTCAAAATAAAAACAAAAGATGCCCGATGGGGCTGGGCTCTCATCTGGAGGCTCTGTTTCCAAGTTCATTCAGGTTGTTGGCAGAATCCATCTCTTGGAGGCTGAAGGACGGAGTTCGCTGCTTCCTTGACGCGTGGCCCCTTCGTCTTCAAGCTGACAGTGGCGAGTGGAGTCCTCATTATCTTTGAATCTTTCTGCCTCCCCTCTGGCCTTAGCCGGCGAAGCTGTTAAGGGCTCCTGTGATGACACTGGGCCCAGCCAGTAGTCCAGGCTAATCTCCCTATGTTCGGGTCAATTGATTAGTAGCATTAATTACATCTGCAAAGTCCCCTCAGCCATGCAGTTTAACATATTCATGGGCGTGACATCAGAGGACCAAGGTCACAAAAGCCCAAATTCTGCCTATCGCAGTGGATTTAAAATCTATTTGGGATGTAACCCCCCAGGATGGGTGAGGAGTTGGGTACTGGGGAGGAGGCGGGGAGCTAGCAAGAAGCTGTCCCCAGCTTGGGGCAGCCCAGGGAAAAGGCCTGGACAGCCACGAGAGGGCAGGTGATCACCCAAGGAGAGGGTGGCAGGTGGCAGGTGGAAAGAATGGCCTGGTGGAGGCCAGCTGCGATCCCCTCCTGGGATGTTCTCGAAAGTGCTCTCACCCCAAGCGTAGCCTGCAGTTTTCTCCTTGAACCTAGCATCAAAGGACCAGTCTCCTCTCTGTCTCCTTCATCTCCAAAGACCCCCTCCTAAGTCAAGCCTGGAAGGAATCCCAGTGAGTCGGGTGGCAGCCTGCCCCGCCCCCGAGCCCAGTGTGCTGGCCACAGACTGCCGCTAGGGGGCAGAGTCGACTACACCAAAGACCACACCGCTGGAGTGTGCATGTGCGTTTGTGCATGTGTGTGTGCGTGCGTGCGTGCGTGTGTGTGTGTGTGTGTGTGTGTGTGTGTGTGTGCAGGAGTATTGGGGACATGCTCACTGCTGGCTTGAAGAAACTCGACTCTCTTCCCCAACCATGTCGGAGCCTCCTGCCCGGTGCCAGGGCGACTCAAAAGTTCCTCTCTGGGCTTCCCTGGTGGCACAGTGGTTGAGAGTCTGCCTGCCGAGGCAGGGGACACGGGTTCGTGCCCCGGTCCGGGAGGATCCCACGTGCCGCGGAGCGGCTGGGCCCGTGAGCCATGGCCGCTGAGCCTGCGCGTCCGGAGCCTGTGCTCCACAACGGGAGAGGCCGCAGCAGTGAGAGGTACCGAAAAAAAAAAAAAAAAAAAAGGTTCCTCTCTGATGGAAACAGGGAAGCAGGCTCTCAGAACAGGAAGAGGTCATGCAGTGAGGGGACCCCTCAGTGGGTCCTGGTTCCACCCCAGTCACGCCCAAAGCGCCCATCTCCCCCTGTTCAGGCAGAAGAAGGGATCCGATTGGATGCTACAGATTGAGTCTTGTGGCGGCACAAACGGCCCTGTTGGGGGCCAGGAGTTCAGTCTCCTTCAGAGAAAGAAGGGGAGCAGGTCACTTACCCAGCCCCCCAAACTCAGGCCCAGCACCCTCAAAGCCAGCTCTCGAGAATTGAAATGCACATCAAAATGCAGAACTAGTGAATAACTGGGCTCAGGTCCCAGAAATAGGCTGCCCTTTCCACGGGGTGACGGGAAGATCCTCCCTGCTTCCTGTTGCCATGGTTTCCACTCGGCTACCAGGCTACCAGGCAGCGGGTGCGGTGGAAGCCATTTCCCGCAATGGGATACTGGTGCTGCCTGGGTGTGCAGCTGTGGCAGCCAAAAGCGAGTGAGACGGCGAGAAAAACCCAGTCCCAGAGACCTCCCCCTGCGGCAGAGAGTAAGCGTCAGGGCACGATATACTCCTTGAGCGCCCAGATCGAGGGGCCTTGCAAGAAGGGTGCACAGAAAAAAATGGAAACGCTGAAGCCAACACGCGCTTGGGCAGAAAGCGCCGCTGGCTGGGCCCTGGGCCTGGGCTCTGGGGACGGAGGAACCCATTTCTCTGTTGGCCAGAAGAACACAGTGAGGGGGAGAGCCCCTCGGTTGTCCTCCCCACGGAGGGACATCTTGGGGGTCCCCAGACTGCACAGCACCACAGACTCCGGGGTCCCGCTCCTCTGCACCCTGCAGTTTGGAACCTAGGAAATCGCTAGTACCTCTGAGCTGGGGGCCCCATAGGCTGCAGCTTCCCTGCTGGGCCCGGTCTGTTCTCCACGGGCCCAAGGATGCCCTGTAGGCCTGCCCACCCCTGGTAGCCCGCCACCGTCTCAGGAAAATAGGTAAGAATTTGAGCCCCTCTGGTCTCCAAACCTGCAGGCAGCCACTGTGCCGACTCAGGGACCCTCTCTCTACTCAGTTTCCTGAGACTACTCAGGGGTCCCACCCTGCCCCCATAGCCTCAGTTCTGGGAAAGGTCTCTTGGGGTAGGAAGGGATCGCGGTCAACCAGGCTTGGCTTTCAGAAACCAGAGGGCCCGTTGGGGTGCTGCCCTCGTGCCCCCGGGCCCCCGTCCTGCCTGCTGCTCCCTGCTCTGCCCTGTGCCAACGCCAGCCGAGGCCCACCCGCTGGCCCCATCTAAGGGGAAGGCGCAGGAGGCCACCTCCAGGCCTGGCCTGGGGCTGGGCACCCAGAGCCCGGAACAGGAATCCCACTTCCTGGGGCTCCGCCGGCAATTGCAGACCTTTCCCTGCCGGTGTAACTCGCTATAAGGCTTTGTTTATGCCGCTCACGGTGTGTTCTGGCACCTCCCCCACCCCCAGCCCCTCACCCCTGACCATTAACTTTTCTGGTCCCTTTGGGCAATTAAAATTCAGCCGAGCCTCACATCCCATTTGAAGCTCCCCATGCCCATCCCCAGGACTGGAATGGACCGGAATGGAGACAAGGGCGCTCTGACCTCCCTTCCGGTCCTAACCCCCCGTCCTGAGGCTGGGGCCAACCAGCCTTGTCTTGCACCACCAGCCCAAGGTCGATGGGGGAAGGGTGCTCCATTCCTGACTGTGGCTCCTGCCGAGGGGGTCACCGCTTTCCCAGGGCGGGCTCAGCCCCTCCTTGCTAAGGACCGTCTGGGGCCAGCCAGCCCTGTCCTCTTGGGGTCCCCCCCGTGTCCACAGCCCAGCCTCCTCTCCCAACCTCGGCCCTCTGGCCCCCAAGCTTCCTGCTCTCAAGGCAGAGGAGAGTGGGGTACAGATGACCCAGCCTTTCCTTCTCAGCACACACCCGCAGTCCCTCCTGGTCCAGCTGGGGGCCCCTCCAGCCAGCCTCCTGCCTCCAGAAATCCCAGCGGAGAGATAGAGGTACCCGCTGTGAGTCCAGTGTGCACCCCCATTCCCGGGGCCACGTACCCAGCTCTCCCCACACCTCACTTCCTGCTTGGAAGGCAGCTGGGAAGAGCAGGGGGGTCCTTCTCCCCAAGTGACACCCTTTGAGCCACCCCTCCCTGGACTAGGGATTACCCCTCCCACCATTAGACCATTAACAGCTTCTGAGTGAGGGGGGGGGAGGCTGCAAGAGGGGCACAGGCCCTGTCCTCCAAAGATGGCAGAGGCTCATGGTGGGGTGCGGAGCAGGGACTCAAGGAAGGCTTCCGGGGGGGCGGGTGCTGATGGAGAGAAGGATCTAGAGGCCCGGGTGGAGCTCTTCAGGCGGAGGGAAAAGCAGAAACAAGTCATGGGGAGGCAGCGAGGTTGCGTTTGGAAGCTACTGTGAGGCTGCATCTGCAGCTATCGGGCCTGATTTTCTCCCAGATTTTTAGCATTTTAAGAATTTTTAAGAAGGAAAGAAAGCAAAGCATTCCTCTAAGAGTAGCTTGCGTTAATCTGTGTTTCTGCAGCAGTTGAAGTGGATCTCCAGGCCAGCTCCACGGTAAACAGTGAATGGATTAACCCGGTTAACTCCTCACCTGTGTGAAGGACACACCATTCTTGCCCCATTTTACGGAGGAGGCTGGTGTGACCTGCCCAGGGTCAAGGGCCAGGGACAGTGGAGCCGTTGGGTCCAGACCGGTCCTTTTCTCTTTTCTTATCTCTGGAGTTACTTTAAGGACTTTTTTGCCTTTTGATATAAGGATCTTTCCCTAAAGTTGTTTTGTTCTAGGAATAAGTATATTTTATTAGGGTATTTTGTACATCACTTCCTGTCTTCTGGTCCTGTTTTCCTTTGTGGACTGGATATAGTGAGACGTTCACAGGCAGACACTTGCCCCTTCACTGGACAGACCCGGGCCGGGCAGCTCTAGGAAACGCTTTACAGCTAGTCTACTTTTGAAAGAAGAACCAAAAGGGCCCCCAGGGGAGCCAGTCACCCCTAACCCAGCGCAAAACAATCCTTGGAAACACACCACAGAGACAGAAGGGCCGTCGGTGAACTGGTTTCAAAATGCTTAATTTTTTTTAATTAGGCAAATTGATCATTAGAGAACTGATTAAGCTGGAGCCACTGTTCGAATAAAAGGTGGAAATAAATTCCTTCATTTGAATTCCAAATTCAGGCTTGGAGGTGACCTGGTAATTAGGCGAACCGGTGAACTGGTCTTTAGGTAAACTGGCTGTGAACAGGGTGGCAAATGGATCCGGTGGGCGGAGGTAACCTTGACTCTTCCCTCCTCCCAGAGCAGGGGTGCTGGGCCCTTGCACAGCAGAGCCCCCAGGGGCGGTTCCAATGTTCCTCGCACTCGACCTGGGGTGGGGGGGAGCCAGGCATGGGGGCAGGGCGAGAGCAGGGTCTCAGGGGGCCTCTGCTGGGCCGGGCACAAGCGCCAGTTACAGCATCAAGTTGGGGGCAGGGGGGCAGCAGGCAGGGAGCGGATGGGTGCAGGAGTCCTTCAGCACTTTAACCGCGGGTACCGCCTTACCCGGGGTTCCAGCTGCTGTGACCAGGACTGCAGGGTCACAGCACCCGGCCCTCCTCCCTGGGAAGACGCCAGGGCCTGAGGGCGGCTTCTGAGGTTTCCAGCCAGGACAGGATCCCGGTGCCTCAGCAGAGGTAATTCAGCAGAACTCTTAGTCTTTAAAATTGTTTCTAGTAGATGTAGAGAAGACACAAAAGAATATTGACAAAACGTGTGTGAGTAGGAAGAACAGTGCCACCAGCCCCTGCGTACTCACTCTCTTGCGGGACTAACCTCCACCCGTTGCGTCCCATTGTCCGCTTAATGGACGGTGGGGTTGATTCCACCTTTCCTGCTGTTACAAACAGGGCTGCTCCGCACATCTGTGGACAGGCGTCCTTACGCTCAGCACAAGTTTCTCTGGTGATGACACGCAGGTGGAGGCCCCTGGGCCACAGGCCACATGCGTCCTCCACCCTGCTAAGGAAGGACAAATCGCATTCCCAAGGCTTGCACCGATTGCCAGGCCGACCTGCGTATCTGACTTTGCTCGCGGCTCCCCGGGCTTGCCAACACCTAACGTTGCCAGACTTCATTCTCCACGTGGACAGCCAATTGTCCCAGGATTATTCATTGAAAAACATCTCCTCTCTCCACTGACCTGCAATGCCAGCTTTGTCATACATTGAATTTCTCCACGTGGCTCGTCTGCTTCCACTTTCCCTATTCTGCCCCCTTGGTCTGTTTGTCCTTCCTCGGGAGCGACTCAGCTCTGCCCGGCCATTTGCTCTTAAGAACTACCTTGTCAAGCTCCATTTTAAACATAGCATTTAGTTTTTATTTTTTTAATGGCATTTAGATTACTACTGTATTCGATCTATAAATCAAATGGGAAAGGACTGGCATATTCAAAACATTGATTTTTTTGGAGCATTCTGGGTAGCCAAGATAATGGCAAGGGGTCCATATATCTGGAACTCTCAGCATAGCTTCCAAACAAAAATCAATTAAAAAAACAAGAACAAATAAAACCACACAAAACCCATGCCCTCAGCATAACTAGAAAACAGACAGCATCCAAACTTCAAATTACCTAAACTAAATAAAATCGCAAGGACGGGGGAGGGGGAAATATCCTAAAAATGGAATACAAACAAAAACCAAAAAAACAAACCATACATCAGACAATGTATAACCACTCCGGAGGGGAAGAAACTAAGCCAGGTAACCTTTGAACGGAGTCCTTGGCCTATATCTGCCCTTAAGCTAAAGACAAAGAACCAGAAACAAATATTGAACTCCAGAGAGTAGTTTTCTTGTTTGCAGAGACATGAGTTGACAATTCTGAAACTGCTTTCTGAGTATTCGAGGGTTGAGCAAACACATAAACGAACTGTGGGTGATGGGAGCCAGCTTTTCTCAATGATAGAAAGAAGTTACAAGTAAGCATGTGGGAAGAAGGCTAGAATGAATCTGGAATTAGAGATGTCAGTATGAACTCAGAGAGAGAGAGAGAGAGACAGATAGACACTAAATGATGATAGATGCTAGATAATAAATACAGATGTGTGGAAGTGTCCATATACCCATAGATATACATCTACATATATGCATGAATGTGTGCATATATGCTTATATGCACGTGGGGTATGTGTGTGTTAATTTCCTAATAGGTTTCTAAATGCAATAATTATCCACTCAGAATGAACTAAGGATCCTAGGATAAATGGCTGATTGTAAGAATGGGGGCCAGGGAAGGTCTGGAAGAGCTTGGAACATCTTGTTCCTCCAGAAGGTAAGGAATCCATGAGTCCACGTTGATATAAATAAATAAGTAAGTGGGGAGAAGGGAAGCTCTTCCTCGCAGTAGAAGCCAAAGAATAAATGTAGAAGGAATGATAGAACTGGAAAGGCACCATCTGGCAGCCATCGTAGTAATGATTGATTCAAGCAAGAATGATCAATGACTGAAAAAACTAGTGGGTGAAAGTTTGACAAGGACCAGGATGTTTAAGTAGTCTCAAAATGTCCCCCTCACACACACACAAATGGAAAATAGTAGCAACTCACCAGGGGAGAAACCTGGCAGATGCCACCTTAACTAAGTCATCAGAGTTACCTTCACCAGTAATGGGACAAACCACCACTGTGTGCCTCCAGGTTTAGCAAAAGTACAAAACCTAAACCTAATGACGAGGAAACGTCAGACCAACCAAAACAGAGGATATTCTATCAAATGATTGACCTACGCCCTTGAAAAATGTCAATGCCATAAACACAGAGACCAAAGAACTGCTCCAGGGATATGGTAACTGAACGCAATTCGTGATCAGAGATGCTCCTTTTCTAGAAAAGGCATTATTGGGACAATTGGCAAACTCTGGACAAGGATAAGATTATAGTGTTGTATCAATGTTAATTTCCTGATTTTTATAATTGTACTGTGCTTAGAGAATGTTCCTTGTTTTTAGGAAATACACACTGAAGTATTTAGAGATAAAGGACCATCGTGTCTTAATTGATTTGAAAGATTCAGAAAATGTGTGTGTGGATGTGTGTGTGTGTGTGTAGATGTAAGAGACAAGAATAAAACAAAGAGAGTAAAATGTCAACATTTGGGGAATCTACACAAAAGGTATACAAGAAATCTATCTACTATTCTTTTTTTTCTTTTCTTTTTTTTTTTTTTTTTTGGCTGCGTTGGGTCTTCATTGCTGCCTGCAGGGCTTTCTCTCGTTGCGGTGAGCTAGAGCTACTCTTCGTTGCGGTGCGTGAGCGGCTTCTCATCGCAGTGGCTTCTCTTGTTGCGGAGCACGGGCTCTAGGCACGTGGGCTTCGGTAGTTGTGGCACGCGGGCTCAGTAGTTGTGGCTCACAGGCTCTAGAGCGCAGGCTCAGTAGTTGTGGCGCACGGGCTTAGTTGCTCCGCGGCATGTGGGATCTTCCCGGACCAGGGCTCAAACCTGTGTCCCCTGCACTGGCAGGTGGATCCTTAACTATTGTGCCACCAGGGAAGACCTACTATTCTTTTTTAACAGCTATAGTGAGATATAATTCACATGCCATACAAGTTACCTATTGGGACTATACTTTGGGGTAGAATTGCTGGGTCACATGGTAACTCTATGTTCAACATTTTGAGAAGCTGCTGAACTCCCAAAGCAGCTGCACAACTTTTACCTTTCCATCAGCAGTGCAATATATGAGGGCTTCAATTTCTCCACTTTCTCACTAACATGTTTTGTTCGTCTTTTTTTTTTTTCTTTTGGCTGCACTGCGGGCATGTGGGATCTTAGTTCTTCGACCAGGGATCGAACCCGTGCCCCCTGCACTGGAAGCAAGGAATCTTAACCCCTGGACCACCAGGGAAGTCCCTGTTCATCTTTTTGATTGCAGACACTCTAGTGGGTATGGAGTGGTATCTCATGATGGTTTTGATTTGCATTTCCCTGGTGATTAATGATGTTGAGCATCTTCCATGTGCTCATTGGCCACTTGTACATCTTCTCTGGAGAAATACCTATTCAAATTCTTTGCCATTTTTAGATTTGAGTAACTTGTCTTTTTGTTGTGGAGTTGTAAGATTTCTTTTTGTATTCTAGACACAAGTCCTTTATCCAATATATACAGTCAAATGCTCTTCCCCTGTGCTATACCCCCTTTTATCCAATATATGATTGGCAAACACTTTCCCTCATTCTGTGGACTGTCTTTTCACTTTCTCGATAGTATCATTTGCAGCACACAACTATTTAAAAGAAGTCCAGTTTACGTATTTTATCTTTCGTCACTCCTGCTTTTGGTGTCATGTCTACGGAACCATTGCCTGACCCAAGGTCATGAAGATTTACACCTATGTTTTCTTCTGAGTTTTATAGTCTCGGCTCTCATATTCAGGTCTCTGATCCATTCTGAGTTACTTTTTGTGTATGGTGTGAGGTAGGGATCCAACTTTATTTTTTGGCAGGTGGATATCCAGTTGTCCTGGCACCATTTGTTGTAAGCACATTTTTTTCTCCCATTGAATTGTCTTGGCTTCCTTGTCGAAAAATTAATTCACCATAAATGTAAGGGTTTATTTCTGGACTCTTGATTCTATTACATTAATTTATAAGTCTATCCCTATGCCAGTGCCATACAGTCTTGATTCCTGAAGCTTTGTTAGACGTTTTGAAATAAGGAAGTGTGAGTGTTCTAAGTCTGTTCTTCTTTTTCAAGATGCTTGCTTTGGTTGTTCTGGATCCCTTGCATTTCCATGTGAGTTTTAGGGTTGGCTTGTCGATTTCTGAGAAAATCCCAGCTGGAATTTTGATAAGCATTGTATTGAATCTGTAGATCAATTTGAAGAGTACTGCCACTTTAATATCAGTCCTTTGATCCATGAACATAGGATGTCTTTCTACTTATTTCGATATTCTTTAATGTCCTCCAACAAAATACTGTTGTACAAGCTTTGCCCTTCTTTTGTTAAATTTATTCCTAAGTATTTTATTCTTTTTTGTGATTTATAAATAAAATGTTTTTTTTTTTCTTCTTTCTTCGGTACGCGGGCCTCTCACTGCTGTGGCCTCTCCCGTTGCAGAGCACAGGCTCCGGACGCGCAGGCTCAGCGGCCATGGCTCACGGGCCCAGCCGCTCCGCGGCACGTGGGATCCTCCCGGACCGGGGCACGAACCCACGTCCCCTGCATCGGCAGGCGGACTCTCAACCACTGCGCCACCAGGGAAGCCCTAAAACGTTTTCTTAATTTCATTCCCATTGTTTATTGCTGGGTATAGAAACACAATTGATTTTTGTACCTTGACCTTGTATCCTACAACCTTGCTCAACTCATTTATTCGTTCTAACAGTTTTTTAGTGGATTCCTTAGGAGTCTTTAGGATACGAAATGATGTCATCTGTGACTAGAGATAGTTTTACTTCTTCCTTTCCAATCTGGATGCCTTGTATTTCTTTTTCTTGCATAATTTCCTTGGCTAGAACCTCCAGCCCAATGTTGACTGGAAGTGACAAGAGCAGACAACTTTGTATTGTTCCTGATATTAGGGGGAAAGTTTTCAGTATTTCACCACAAAGTATAATGTTAGCTCTGGGTTTTTCCTACATACCCTTCATCAGGTTGAAGATGTTCCCCCTCCATTTATTTCTACTATTCTTGTAATCTTTCACAAATTTGAAATTACGTTAAAAAAAAAGAAGTTAAAGGGAAAAAATTATGTGTTCTAATCCATGAACATAGCATATATTTCTATTGTTTTTTTTAATCTTTCCTTCAATGTCTTTCAAATGATTGTAAATTTCTACATAATTTAGACATTATTGCATGCCCTTTTTTATATTTATTCCTAGATAGATATTTTATGCTATTGTAAATGTTATGTTTCTTTTGTTTATAAATTCTGTCCCTGTTTATTTTTAGATATTAATTTTGTATCCAGAAACTATGCTAAATTTTCTTATTAATTTGAATAATTTATCTGTAGAATCTTCAGGTTTTTTACATAGACTACCACACCACCTGCAAATAATTTCTAAATCTTCTTTTTTTAAAAATTTGGCTTGCCCTACTGCACTAGCCAGGAACTCAAGTACAATGTCAAATAGAATTAGCTGGTAATCTTATCTTGTACCTGATCTCAAACGTAATGCTTTCAACATTTCACAATTCAGTAATTTGGTTTTTAGCTATTTTACCCTGATATCCGTAAGTGTGCATTTCTTCTGCGTGTAGTTTCTAAGCCCTCTTTAATTTGTGGTTTGAGATTCTGCCCCCCATTTTTGGAAAGTTCTCAGCTATTATGCCTTTTAATACTGGTTATGCCCCCTTCGTCTCTCTTCTTCTAATTACACGTATGTTGAGCTCTCACATATCCTGTCTCTTTCTCCCTTTTTTTAGTTTCCATCCATTTGTCTCTCCCTGCTTTATTCTGCATAGTTCCTTCTGACTTATCTTCCAGTCCATTGATACTCTCTTTAGCTGTATTCTGCTATTATGCCCATCCATTTGTCTATTAATTTTGGTTAGTGTCATTTTTGGTTCTAGAATTTTTAAGTAGCTCCTTTTTATAGCTCCAGTTCTCTGCCATAATTATCAATGCTGTCATTTATATCTTTGAACAGCGTATGCTTAGTTATTTTAAAGTTTATATATGATCATTCCAATATCTGGAGTCACAATCTATGAGGCCATGAAAACTGAAGCTCAAGGTCACCAGGGTCCACAAATGCTCTCAAGATTGGCCTCAGCATTCTGTTTACCTCTCTGGGTTTTTGTCTTGATTGAATTTTTGGACTCTGGGATTCCTTACTTTTTCACCATCGAATTGGTTCATTTAAAAGGATGATTTTTAGATCTTTTATTCAGCAATTTTAGTTATTTTCATCAGAAAGGTCATGCAGAGCATCTAGTTTATAATGCTGAAAGAAACAGAAATAAATGTGTACGTTTTGAAAGGTCACAAACCTTGCACCCACACTGACATAAAAACGGCTTCCTTCTTGGTTTTGTGATTGCAAAAATCTGGATACATTCATCTAAGATGAATTTTTCTTTCTCTCATTGGTTTTTTGTTGAGAGGTGGCCTTGTGTTTTTCTTTAATAGATAGTTTTGCAATAACAATAATAATATTAATAATAATAATGTCCCCACAATAGGTAATAACAGGGACCACATCTGTTTTGTTTTCTCCTCTGTCAGTTAGGATTGGGTTCAGTTACACTTATGAGAAAAAACTCATAATAATAGTGGCTTAACCAAGAGACATTCATTTGTCTCACGTGTTAATGAAGTCCAGAGGTAAAACGCTCAGGACTAGTATGGATACTCCACAAAATCACTGGGGATCAAGAGTCCTTCCAGAGGGGCTTCCCTGGTGGCGCAGTGGTTAAGAATCCACCTGCCAATGCAGGGGACACGGGTTCGAGCCCTGGTCCGGGAAGATCCCACATGCCGCAGGGCAGCTAAGCCCATGTGCCACAACTATGGAGCCTGCACTCTAGAGCCCACGAGCCACAACTACTGAGCCCATGTGCCGTATCTACTGAAGTCCACACACTCTAGAGCCTGTACTCCGCAACAAGAGAAGCCACCAAAATGAGAAGCCCACACACCGCAACAAAGAGTAGCCCCCGTTCGTTGCAACTAGAGAAAGCCCGCACGCAGCAACGAAGACCCAACCCAGCGAAAAATAATAAATAAATAAAAATAAAATACATTTTAAATAAAATCGATTCCTTCCAGATCATTCCAACTCACTGCTCCGTAATTCCTAGAGTGTGGCCTTCATTGCCTTGATCCAAGATGGCAGTCAGAGATCCAGCCATAGCACCAGGACGGAGATGAGGAAGAAAATAGGGGAAGGGGTGAACGAGGAGAACACCAGCGTCTCTGAAAAGTGTCTCCCAGAAGGAGCTATACTTTATAAGACTCCCAGTTAATCTCACGGGCCAGAACTGGCCACATGGCCACACCCAGTTGTAAAGGAGGCTCAGAAGTGTGGTCTTTACTCAGGCGGTCATGGGCCCAGCTAAGGATCTGTCAACAGAGAAGCAACCAGCAGTCTCCACCATAATCACTGCATCCAGAGAGCCAACTAGAAAATGCAGGAAGAATTATAGAATCAGAAAATCACCATTTGTAACCCAAAATAATGGCCCTAGATGGAGATCATCAATGCCTACTAAAACTGCTAGGTGTACATTTGCTGTACCAGGCTGACCCCACGTGCACCTGCCAATCCATCTTGACTTTGAAAGTGGGCAACTGGATGAGGTGTGTCTCCTGGCATAGGATGGGAAGCGCTCAGCCCCACCTGAGGAGTCGTCTTACCAACAAAATTTAACCTGAGGGCTTCCCCGGTGGCACAGTGGTTGAGAGTCCACCTGCCGATGCAGGGGACGCGGGTTCGTGCCCCGGTCCGGGAAGATCCCACATGCCGCGGAGCGGCTGGGCCCGTGAGCCATGGCCGCTGAGCCTGCGCGTCCGGAGCCTGTGCTCCGCGACGGGAGGGGCCACAACAGTGAGAGGCCCATGTACCGCAAAAAAAAAAAAAAAAAAAAAAATTTATAGGAAATTCAGGGGGCAAAGGAACACAGTAGACACCACAAGGATGCCATCAGCCACATCTAGGCTGTGAGGAATGCTTCAGGAAGGAGTTGGCTTCTTCAAGATTTTAAAAGACATGAGAGGTGAATCAACCCCAAGCTAAGTGGGCACCTTGCTAGTGTTCATACCTGAACAAACCAGCTATAAGAAGGCATCTTTCAGGCAAGGAAAGTGTGTATTAAGTGACATTAAGGACTATTTCCATATCAGTCATTAAGTGTGATCGTGATTTGTGGGTTGTTTTTAGAAGCCCTTAACTGTTAGAAATCCATAGTTATGCCTTTATGTGTGAAATGACATGATGTCTACAATTTATTTTCTTTTTTATAAATTTATTTATTTATTTTTGGCTGCATTGGGTGTTCGTTGCTACACACGGGCTTTCTCTAGTTGTGGCTAGCGGGGGCTACTCTTCTTCGCAGTGTGCGGGCTTCTCATTGCGGTGGCTTCTCTTGCTGTGGAGCATGGACTCTAGGTGCGCGGGGTTCAGTAGCTGTAGCACGCGGGCTCAGTAGTTGTGGCTCGCGGGCTCTAGAGCACAGGCTCAATAGTTGTGGCACACGGGCTTCGTTGCTCTGCGGCGTGTGGGATCTTCCCGGACTAGGGCTCGAACCTGTGTCCCCTTCATTGGCAGGCGGATTCTTAACCACTGCGCCACCAGGGAAGCCCTACAATTTATTTTCAAATGCTCCAGACTAAAAACAATGTGGGATCCTGGATGGGATCCTGGAACAGAAAAGGACATGAGTAGAATAACTGGTGAAATCTAAATGAAGTCTGGACTTTAGTTCCTGGCATTGTACCAATGTTCATTTCTCAGTTTTAACAAACGTACCTTGGGAAGGCCAGGTGTTAACATTAGGGGAAGCTGAGTGAAGGGCACCCAGGAGCTTCTGTACTATCTTTGCAACTTTTGCATAAAAGTAAAATTATTCCACAGTCAAAAGTTCACTTTGGAGGAAGCCTCCTACACCTTTGGTGGGAATGTAAGTTGGCGCAGCCACTATGGAGAGCAGTATGGAGGTTCCTTGAAAAACTAAAAATAGAGCTACCAAATGATCCAGCAATCCTACTCCTGGGTATATACTTGGAGAAAACTCTAATTCAAAAAGATACATGCACCCCAGTGTTCATAGCATCAGTATTCACAATGACCAAGACATGGAAGCAACCTAAATGTCCATCGACAGACGAATGGATAAAGAAGACGTGGTACATACAATGGAATATTACTCAGCCATAAAAAGAAGGAAATAACGCCATTTGCAGCAACGTGGATGCAACCAGAGATTATCATAGTAAGTGAAGTAAGTCATAAAAAGACAAATACCATATGATATCACTTCTGTGTGGAATCTAAAATATGACACAAATGACCTTATTTAAGAAACAAACTCACAGACATAGAGAATAGACCTGTGGTTGCCAAGGGGGAGAGGGGTGGGGGAGGGATGGGGTGGCAGTTTGGGATTAGCAGATGCAAACTAGTATACACAGAATGGATAAAAAACAAGGTCCTACTGCATAGCACAGGGAACTATATTCAATATCCTGTGATAAGGCATAATAGAAAAGAATATAAAAAGAATATATATATATATATATATACACACACACACATATAACTGAGTCACTTTGCTGTACAGCAGAAATCAACACAGAACTGGGGAGTGGGACACCGGCCTCCTGTCCGTTTCTTTGCAACTTCCCGTGAATCTAATTATTTCAAAATAATGAAGTCCCCAGGGCTTCCCTGGTGGTACAGTGGTTGAGAATCTGCCTGCTAATGCAGGGGACACGGGTTCGAGCCCTGATCTGGGAGGATCCCACATGCCGCGGAGCAACTAGGCCCGTGAGCCACAACTGCTGAGCCTGCGCGTCTGGAGCCTGTGCTCTGCAACAAGGGAGGCCGCGATAGTGAGAGGCCCGCGTACCACGATGAAGAGTGGCCCCCGCTTGCCATAACTAAAGAAAGCCCTCGCACAGAAACGAAGACCCAACACGGCAAAAATAAATTAATTAATTAATAAACTCCTACCCCCAACATCTTCTTTAATAAAAATAAAAAAAATAAAGTCCCCAAAATACTGCATGCAAAACGAAGGGTCTAAAGGAAAATTACAAGCCAGTTGATAACTGTTGACACTGGCTGGTCAGTCCCCAGGGCCTCATTAACGATTCTCTCCACCTTTGCTTAACGGCTGACATTTTCCGCAATAAACAGTTTTCTTAAGAGTCACTGCTAAACCAATGTCTGTTGAATGAATACATGAAGGATTAATGAATAACCACAGTGAAAACCTGCGGTTCTATAGATCATGGAAGCAAGACCCAGGGAGGCCTACTCAAGGCCACGTGGGATCGCAGAGGGCAGGCCTCAAAGCCAGGGCTTCTGATCTCCAGTCTCACTCTTTGAAAATATATTTTTTAAACTTTACACAAGCAGTACATAAACACGTGCTTGTTATTTAAAAAAAAAAAAAAAAGGAAGGTGGGGGGAACTGACCGTAAACTGAGGGCTGCAACATGGGGGGCTTCCCAGGAGACAGCAAAGGGAAACCCGGGGTGCTGTGCTGCAAGAGATTTTCTTTAAGATGAAATCACTTGAATGCGTGGTGTGTTTGAACGTCTTGAGAGAACATTTACACACCAGGACGAGTCTAGGGTTGAATTAGTGATAAGTGCATGGGAAGCTAAGCAAACAGTCAGCCAGAGGACAATTATTAACTCCTGGGAAAACAAAATGCTGTGCAGAGAAGAAAAGTAACCATGGCTTGCTTGCCTTAACTGTGAATGGCATTTACGTGGCCGCATAATTTTCAAGGCTGGTGGGATTGGAGTGGGGGGTGGAGGGCAGAACCCTCGTCCTGCAGAGAAGCCCCGAAGCAGGCGGGGTGCAAGGGCGCAGGGCCTCGGGGTCGGGCGACCTCGTGAGCAAAGGTTTGGGGGCAGGACGGCGGGAAGCCTACGAGAAGGTTCTCAAGATGTAGCTGGCCCCTCTTCCAGAAGGCCTGCTCTTCCCCCACCCTGGCCATCTCCGTGACCCACCCTGCCCTTCGCTCCCTCCCGTCCCTCCAGATGGCCTGTCCTTGTTCCCATGTGAGGCCAGCCCCTCCGCGGGGCACCGGGCCCCTCCCCACCGGCCTCCTCTCAGTCACACGCTGAGGCCGCTCAGACAGCAAACTGTGCACGTGCCCAGCTGCAGGCACACCAGGCCCCTCTGGGGGCTGAACTCCCATCTGGCTACGTGCTGGACGGTGGCAAGGTGACAGCCCACCACAGAGCACGACACAGCCTCGCTGAGGCCCCTGCCCTCCGGCCTGGCTGGGGCCACCCAGGATCACCACAAGCCGTTGGCCTCAGAAGTTGGGTGCTCGAGAGTGCGACACACCATGGGTGTGGCGGGGTGAATAGTA
Source organism: Tursiops truncatus (assembly GCF_011762595.2). NCBI lineage: Eukaryota > Metazoa > Chordata > Mammalia > Artiodactyla > Delphinidae > Tursiops > Tursiops truncatus. Next base: position 1,879,621 of record NC_047055.1, on the reverse strand, counting down.
GCCCCCAAAAGATAGGTCCTCATCCTGGCCCCTGTGAATGCGCCCTTATGAGGACAAAGGGTCTCTGCAGATGGAATAAAGTTAAGGCTCTGGAGAGGAGATCATTCTGGGTTACGAGGGCGGGCCCACATCCAACGGCAAGGGTCCTCACAAGTGACGGAAGAGAAATAGAAGGAAGGTCAGGACCCCGTCGTACTGCGAGGGCAGCCCCAGGACACTCCTCTGGGGGAGACAGCACCGGGGCGTGAGGGCTGCTGGCCCCGGCAAGCCCAGCAGGGCTTCACTCGGGGCGCTACTCCCAAGCAAGGGGCAGGGCCGGCGGCCTTCGAGCAGTGAGGGTCCTGGACCCAGCGCGGCACCCCGTACGCTCCCACGACCACGAGGCTGGGTGACTGGGAGTCAGCACCGAGGCACGCCTGCAGCCACCACCCCCTTGCTCCAAGGCTCCTGCCCATTCAGGGGCCACCCACCCCTCTTCTGACACTGCTCTGGCCAAGGCCCTCCGTGTCACCAAACCCACTGGCCTCCGCCCTTGCCTTTCTTTCAGCAATGACCTTCCTCCCTGCAGGCCTGATGGCCCATCTATCTGTCCGTCTGCAGTTTTAGCTCCATGGTCTCTGGCCTTGACGGGGGGCGGGGGGAGCAGTAGAGACCCAGGACAGCCCGACAGGCCGGTTCTCCGAGGCATCCTTGGGTTTACGTGTCAGGACGGGGAGACTGTGGAGACCTGGGGACGGCACTGCAGGCAGGAGTGAACGTCGTACCCAAGTGAGACAGAATGTTCATTCAACCAGAGGCAAAAGGAGGGGAGAGCCCCAGAGGTTCCCCCGCAGGGGCGGGGACTCCAGGGGGCGGCGTGCCAGCCTGAGCCCAGTCCCCTCCCTTCACGGCTCCTGGGCCGTTGCACCCAGGGCCCACCAGTCACCAGAGGGGACCTGCCACAGGTACACCCTGAGCTTTGGGAAACGCGCCTTTCATCCGCGTAACCATCCGGCTGCCCTGCTTGAATGTCACTCGGCTTTGTTCCCCTTTCCCCCAGCACCTAGCACAGCACGCGACACGTCAGAGGTGCGTCACTAGTTTTTCAGTGAATGAAGGGGCCCATCACTCCCACCAAAGCCCTGTGCCAGGTGCTCACTGCCCCGGATCCAGGTCTCTTCCCCACCTGCCACGCCACTGGCCTCTGAGCTAACGCTCACCAGGCATGGAGGCCACACGCCAAGGGGCCATGGCCCAACAGGCCGGCGGTCCCGAAGGAGGGAGGGGGCAGGCTGACAAGGAGCCGAGGCAGGGAGGGGGCGGGGGAGGCTGCCCCTGGCCCCCCGGCTGGCACTCTCCCCCACCTCCTCCCCGTGTCTGAGGCTGGCCCAGCACAGGCAGTCCAGGTAGTTGAGGCATGGGGGTGCGGGCGCTTGGGGCACTGGCTGCAGCAGACGTAGCTTCCTCCTGGGGGCAGGTCCCCGGGACCCCAGTGGGGAAGGAACCTAGAGAAAGGGTTCTGGGTGAAGCCAAGCCATCAGCGTGGGCCGACTTTGCAGGGGGCAGGAAGTGACCGTCGGTGCCACGTGGGCTGGGCGGTAGGAGAGTGGGGGTACTGCCGAGAGTCCGTGGATGCAGGGCTGTCCTTCTCCACCTCTGCTCCGTCCGCCTCCCCTTCTTGTGGCCTCTGAGAGAGGTGGCCTCACCCGCTACGGGCAGGGACGGCACCCCCTGGGAACTTCGACCCATGCCTTTGCCAGCCAGGGCAGGGGGCTGGCCCGCAGGGGTGCCCTATGCTGGGCTCCGGCTGCCGAGTGGGGGGCGCCCAGGAACTCTGAGTTCACAAATCAGCCCCTGGTGCCCCATGGGTGGGACCAGGTCAAAGCCAGTGAGAGCGGGAGGTGTCTACCAGGGCTGCACGTGGAAAGCAGGGTCCTGGGATGGGAGCGGCCCAGACAGAAATCGCCCCAGGCGTTTGCCCTCACAAGGAGGGAGAGTCAAGGGGAAACAGGTCATAACCAGAAGAGAGAGAATGTGCGTCAGCTCAGGGCAAAGGTCAGGTGTGACCGGAGCCGGAGCCTCGAGGGGCGGGCAGGAAGGGGGCCAGGTGCACCGAGCCTGGGGCGCTCCCCCCACTGTCCGCGACCGGCTGTGCCTGGCCCAGGCCTGCCACCAAGCCTCAGATCCGTGGGCCCAACCGCCCAGCCACCATGTCTGACGCAGCTCCAGGTGCAATCGCTTCTTCCTACTGGATATCTTCCTGGCCTGTCCACCTCTCTTCCTTCCAGACTGGCCCACGAGCATACACACAGGCCTCCTGCCTGGAGGCTGGGCGATGGCCGTGGTGTCCCCAGGGCCCACTCCCTTTAGTACACATACAGGCTGTTTGGGGGTTCTGAAAGGCTCCAGCAGTCCTCTGAGGGGGCCGAGTGCAGGTTCACACACACACGCACGCACACACACCTGCCTTTGCCTTGCACATACGGGTGAAAATCATTGGCTCCCCTGGGCAGGCCAGCCAGGAGGCTGGACCCTGCAGCCCCGGGGCTCTCTGCACAGCCAGATCTTGGAAGAGTAGCACATCAAGGGGTCTGTCCAGTGGTCACCTTCCTTCTGGCCCGGGAAGGTGGCTGGTCCCAGAGGTGAGCTTCCCAGGTGAGGACTCAGCTGGCAGGGCCGCAGCAGGCACTGCTGTGGGTCAGTGGAAGCCTCCCTCCCTCCCTCCCTCCCTCCGTCCCTCCTCCAGTAGGCCCACCCTTTCCCACTCCATCAAGACCAGACCTGCTGGGCCTGCCCTGCCTCGCCCAGCCTCCCCTCACCCACCACTGGGAGGGTACAGAGAGCCAGGAACTGGTGTAGGAGGGGGAAAGGGAAGGCTCTGCCCGAGGCAGCTAGCTACAAGGGGCGCCCCCAAGGGCAACCATGGCTGCTTTCCCCTCAGCGGAGGCCAAGAGCTGTGTGTGTGTGTGTCCCAGGGGCTCTGGGAGACAAGCTGGCAACCGGGAAGCACCCTTGGGATCTTGAATAAAGCGGGCAGCCTTGGCCATTGGCCTCCCCATAGCCCCCTCCCCTGATGAGGCAGCCGTGTGGTTGTGCACGTCCAGTTCTCCAGCTTCATTTTTACCCCAAATAGACAGACATGCATACGTGCCACAGGGAGTCCTTCTGGGTCCCTGAGGAGGTGAAGCATTTTCACGACTCCACGCTCTCACCCATGCTGTGTCCGCATGGTACCACATTCTTCCCTGCCCCACCTGGTGAAGTCCTACTTCAAGACTCAGCTCCAGGGGCTTCCCTGGTGGCACAGTGGTTAATAATCCGCCTGCCAGTACAGGGGACACGGGTTCGATCCCTGGTCAGGGAAGATCCCACATGCTGTGGAGCAACTAAGCCCGTGCGCCACAACTACTGAGCCTGCGCTCTAGAGCCCACGAGCCACAACTACTGAACCCAAGTGCCACAACTACTGAGCCTGTGCTCTAGAGCCCATGCTCCGCAACAAGAGAAGGCCCCGCGATGAGAAGCCCGCACACCGTAATGAAGAGTAGCCCCCGCTCGCTGTAACTAGAGAAAGCCCCCGTGCAGCAACGAAGACCCCATGTGGCCATAAATAAATAAATAAATAAATTTATTGAAAAACAAAAAAAAGACTCAGCTCCAGTGCCCACCCTCTACAGAGCTTTCCCTTGGTCCTCCGCAATCTGTGGATTTTGCTGGCCACCAGTTGAAGGCAGTCCACTTCCTCCTGGGTTCTCAGCTGCCATCTCAGTAACTACTACCAGACCTAGATTACCCCCGGAAACCAATCAAATTGGTTCGTTCATTCATTCCACAGAGATTTGTTAGATGCCAACTAAATTATGCTTCCTTCCTAAAGATAAGCTCTTAGCTAACATAACTAATTATCAATTACTAGGTTGGGATGCATATTTAGGAAAAGCTATAATTTAGAGCAGGGTTTAAAGGAATGCCATTAATCAAGAATAAACTAAGGGGCCTTCCCTGGCGCTCCAGTGGTTAACACTCTGCACTTCCACTGCAGGGGGACCGGGTTCGATCCCTGGTCGGGGAACTAAGATCCCATAAGCCGTGCAGTGCACCCCAAAAAGAAGGAGTATGGATGGACAATTTGCCTCGACTCATTCAATCAACAATATCTGTCAGACCCAAAGCTTCAGAAATATACCCTTTAAAATAAAATTAAAAACCTGACTATAGCAGGAAGCTGGGAGACTTTAGTGCCTTATGTTTCACTGGATATAGATTTTAAACCAGATGAGTTGCACTGAGCCCCGGGTCTGCTTCAAACTGACCGAATTACTCTGAGAAAGTCATTCAGATGCTCCGAGTCTCAGTCGCTTCATCTGTGAAATGCTAAGACTCTCTACCTCGTAGGGATATTTTAGCTTTAAATGATACAACAGATGAGAGAGCCGCCATAACCAAGTAGCACAAAGTAGTGGCTTAAAATAACAGACCTTTATTGTGTCACAGCTCTAGAGGCCAGAAGTCCTGGATCAAGTTGTCCGCAGGGTCCTGCTCCTTCTGAAGGCACTGGGGAAAGGTCTGCTCCGGGGGCCGTCCCTGACTTCTGCCGGGTGGCCTTTGATGTCCTTGGTTTTACAGGTCTGCCTCCATCTTCGTGTGGCATTCTGTGTGTGTCTGTGTCTAAGTGTCCCCTTTTGGGATTCCCCTGGCGGTCCGGGGCTTAAGACCCCGCGCTTCCACTGCAGGGGTTGCGGGTTCAATCTCTGGTCGGGGAGCTAAGATCCCGCATGCTGCGCGGCATGGCCTATAAGTAAATGAATGGCCCCTTTTCATAAGGACACCAGTCACAGTGAATTAGAGGCTCACCCCCTCCGGTATGACCTCATCTTAATTACATCCACAATGGCCCTATTTCCAAATAAGGTCACATTCACAAGTACAGGGACGTTAGGACTTCAACATGTGAGTGGGTGGCGGGGGGGAAGGCAATCGATCCCATAACCAGGTCTACACTAACCTTGCATTAGAATAGTTCGGTCTTTTTGATTATTGTGTTTTGTTGGCTACACCTTATTGGTCCAGTTAAATCCGAATTGGCTATGTATGCGTGTGTGCATGTGCGCGTGGCTTCAACCTTGGCAGACTCCCTGCCCATGTGCCTGGATGGCTGGAGAGGTGAATTTGTGCCACGTGAAGGCTCGTGCACATTCACGTGTGGACACCACGTGGCTACCCCAGGCCTGGATCTGCACGGCCATAGCACTGCTGAGGGAGCAAGTTGCAGCACCGACGCAGGGAGCCAGGCTCCGGGTGCACATCTCTGGGGCCGTCCAGCGGGATTCCGTGCAGCCTCATGGGCGCCCCGTCCCTCATCCCTTGATGACGAGAACTCACACGAGGCTCTGGTTTCCGCAGTAACCAAGGCCTGTGGCTGACTGGTCACGGAACCTGCAGCAGAGGTGTCCCAGGGATGCCAACGGGGTGACATGGCAGCTCGTCCCCCTCCCGCCCTGCCCGCCTTTCCTCTTCAGCGTATGCCCAGCCAGCTCCTCGGAGTGGGGCAGGCATGGCCGGCCCTGTCCTCGGAAGGCACCCACTCGGCCCTCTGAGGGCTGGGTGGGCAGGTGAGGGGCAGTGGGAGAGAAGGCTGGGGGGCTCTCTGACGGTGCCTGCAGGCTATGGGGTACATCCGAGCACACAGAAGGAATCGAGGCAGTCAGCCAAGCTCAGCCCCAGGAATTCACAGTCCCTGTTTGGAGGCTGCGCGACGCATATGCCAAAAGTGAAGGGCAACCCCTGGCAGGGAGGGGGCGCCAGGATGTGCCTGGAGTCCCACACATGGGCAGGGGTCTCCCAGAGGCTGGCCAGGGCCCTGTCCTCTCTGTGCCCTAACAGAGTACGGTGCCTGGAAGGTCCATGCGGGGTTACACAGCTGCCCTGACTCAACACCGTTCACTCAGGAGACGTCGGTGGAGTGCCTGCGGTGCCCAGGCCCGATGCCAGGCGAGTAGGAGCCCAGAGACATCCTCAGTGTTGCTGGGCTCGCCAGCTGCCAGGCACAGAAGGAGACGACAAACAGGGAAGCCCTGCAACGCATGAGGGCAGGAGGCTGACACCTGAGGGATGTGCTCCGAGCTGTCTGCCCGAGCCGAGAAGCAGCTTCGGGTGGGTGCAGGTCGTGCGGAGGCAACGCCCCAGCGACAACACGCAGGGCCTGAGTGACTCCCTCAGTGTGCCCCATGCCACAGCCCATCAGGGACCCAGGCCGGCCCCTCCGCTGGGTCCCAAACCCTCTCCTTCCTAGTGCCCCGCACCCCCTCCCTGGCCTGCTCACGACCAGATGTCCAGTGAGGCTGAGAGCCAGGAAGGGGGTGGGGGACGATGGGGGATAAGATGGGGGGTGGGCCTGCCGCCACATGCAACGCGATGGAAGTGCTGCCCCTGTGCCACCCGCAGGCGCAGCCACGTGGGCCCCTCTGGGGGCCGCCAGGGCAGGGGTCCCGGGCAGCAGCCCTCTGGCCGCACGGATGGATGGCAGGGTCGGAGGGACTCTCGCTCCGCTCCGCTCCCCGGGACAGAGGTGTCCGCGAGAAAGAGCCGGGCCACCGGCCGTGGCGCTGCGGGCCGTGCAGCCAGGGGCCCAGGAGGGAGGGATCAGGTGGGCTGGGGGGAGCCCAGGATGGCCGGCGCCTGCGTCCCAGCCCCTCCCTCCGGGCCTGCTGTGGGCACTGGGCCACATCAGGCGGGAGCTTCCCTCGGCGGCAGGGCCGCCCGCTCGCAGGGCAGCACTCGGGAACCCAGCACCGAGGGGACCGGACCGCCCGGCCCCGGGCCACGTGCCTCCCTCCCAGGCCCCTGGCTCCAAACCAAGACGGGACGCTTTGCCCAGCTTCTTCCAGGAGGAACAGAGCTGAGGCCCAGAAGTGGGGAGGGGGTGCCAGGGAAGGTTCCCCCGGGCCTGGCGTGGCAGGTGGAGGCCCGCTCACGGCGGGGAAGCGGGCGCCTGGCCCTCCCCACGCTGCGCACCGCCGCCGCCACCGAGGGCGCCCAGCGCTTGCGGTCGGGGGCTGGTCCTTTCGCGGAGAAGGGCCCTCCCTGCGCGGTGGCCACCATCGCGCCCAGCGATCGTGTGCACAGACGTTCGGCAGGGAGGCCACCACCGCTCCCCGGTCTGGGGTTTATGTCGGGACGCGGGTGTGCCGGGATTACCGGCGTCCCGTGGTCCGGGGGCTGAGGACGTTCCCAGGCCAGTGGGGAAGAAGTGCTCGCAGCGGCCCGGTGGCATCCACCTTCGTTCAGGGCCGGCCAGAGAGGTGACTCCAAAGCACAGCACGAGGACCAAGGCCCCGCGCTCTGAGGTCCCCCGCGGCCGGGACGGAGATGGCCGGCAGTGACGCCTGCGTCTCCCTGCCCCTCCCTTGGTTGCCCGCTTTGTTCTCCCGCCTCTTAATCAGGAGGGTCTGGCGATCCTGGGCTGTCTGGCAATTCTAGCCAGGCTCTTGGATCTGCTCCTGGGGTCTAGACACATTACCGGAGCCCCATCCCAGAGCCAGGCTAGGTGGTAAGCATTGGACAGAGACACCAACGCAACATGGTCCCTGTCCTCCAAATGTTCTGTCAACCCAAAGAGATGGCTTCCCGTCCAAGAGCTGCAGTGGTCCAGGCCTGGGAGTACACAGCCCACCCGTGCCAGGTGGTCCCAGCGAAGGGAAGAGAGAGGGTGTGACCTCACCAGGCTGATGGTGGGCTGTGACGGTAAGTGGCGGCGGCGTGGCAGGTGAAGACTTTAGGGGACGGCAGCGTGGCGGGATTTATCTTGCACGTGAGCTGACGTGAATTGGGGGTGGGGGCCGGCCATGGCGGACTGAGAGTGGCCCCGGAAAATGTGTGTGCCGGAGCCTCAGGGTGGGAGCTTATCTTGAACAAGGCAAATGGGCACGAGACAGCTGGTACATTCTGGCGACTGCCAGCAGTGCGATGGGGCCGGAGGGGTGTCCTGGGAGAGAGGGGCTGGGAGGCGGCAGGAGCTGCTCACACAGGACCGTGCGAGCGGCTGAAGTGCTTACACTTTGTCCTCAGGGTCACTTGGGGCCATCTTTAGGACAATCACCACGTCCACCATGTGGGGGACGAGGGGAGGACGGAGCCCTGAGGCTGCGGACAGTGAAGAGGGGGCAGGGCCTGGCCAGGGACAGGAGGGAAACTCAGCAGAAACCAGCAACGCAAAGGGGTGGTGGAGAGAAAGGTGAACTGGGTGCCACCCCCGAGGCCAGGATGTGGGCAGCTGAGGGCCATGGGTCATCCCGGTGGCAGTGGAGACACTGACGTCACAGTCGCCACCCAGGAAAGGAGCCGAGGTCATCCGGGGACACACAGAGGGACAGGAGGACCTCAGAGCCTGAGACACACTTGAGAGAAACGGCCAGAGTGGTGGGAAGGAAACGGGGAAGGCAGAGAGGGGAGGGTTTCCAGGGTCTGAGGGACAGCAAGACAAGAGGGCACCTTGGCCGGCGGCATCCGGGGCAGCAGCTGAGGGCATGGGACAGCAGGCTGACCTGGGAGGGAAGAGGACCCCACCTCCTCTGAGCCTGGACGCCAGGGGCCCGGGACTACAGCTGTTGGTGGCTTTGACTCAGGAAGGGCAGGAAGTCCAGGGAGCTCTCCCCTGACGGGCCGGAACGTGCTTGGTCACTTGGGTGGCAAAAGCACCCACTGGGAGGGTGAGGCCTCAGCTGGGCTCCAGGAGACCGATGGAGCTTGGGACTGTCCACTGAGGATCGTGGGAAGGAAGGTAGCCAGGTGCAAGTAAGGGATTCGACAGGTGGAAGGCAGGGTACCGAGTGGAGAAGGGGCCGGGGTCACCACAGGAGCACTGAGAAGCAGGGGTTCGAATGGGCCACCCAGACCCAAGGCCCCAGGAGTGGATCTGAACCCAGGGAGTGAGAGGTGGGGCGGCTGAGAGGAAGAGCCTTGAAGGCCCCGGAGTTTGACAGGAAGGTGGACTAGTCACATCTAGAAGCCACCACCTTGTGAGGCAGGTGATGCCAAGAGGCCTTGGGCTCCGGGAGAGGGTGTGGGAGAGCGCACAGCGGTGTCTCCGCTCTGAAGGCACAAAGCGTCGTGGAAGGATTTTTTTTTTTGACATTTCGTGTTATTTGCCACAGATTTTTTTTTTTAATTTAACAAAGCATTTAGGGACTTCCCTGGTGGCCCAGGGGTTAAGAATCCCCCTGCCAATGCAGGGGACACGGGTTCGAGCCCTGGTCCGGGAAGATCCCACATGCCGCGGAGCAACTAAGCCCGTGCACCACAACTACTGAGCCTGTGCTCTAGAGCCCACGAGCCACAACTCCTGAGCCCATGTGCCGCAACTACTGAAGCCCATGCACCTAGAGCCCGTGCTCTGCAACAAGAGAAGCCACCACAGTGAGAAGCCCATGCACCACAACGAAGACCCAACACAGCCAAAAATAAATAAATTAATTAAAATAAATACATTTTTTAAAAAAGCATTTATTTATTCATTCATTCATTTTATTGAAGTGCAGTTGATTTACTAGTTGTGTTAGTTTCACGTGTACAGCACAGTGATTCAGTTATATATATATTCTTTTTCAGATTCTTTTCCCTTATAGGTTGTTACAAAATATCATGGAAGGACTTTTTTTTTTTTTTTTTTGGCTACGTTGGGTCTTCGTTGCTGCGCGCGGGCTTTCTCTAGTTGGGGCTAGCGGGGGCTACTCTTCCTTGCGGTGCGTGGGCTTCTCATTGCAGTGGCTTCTCTTGTTGCAGAGCACGGGCTCTAGGCGTGCGGGCTTCAGTAGTTGTGGCATGTGGGCTCAGCAGTTGTGGCTAACGGGCTCTAGAGCACAGGCTCAGTAGTTGTGTCACATGGGCTCAGTAGTTGTGGCTCACGGGCTCTAGCGTGCAGGCTCAGTAGTTGTGTCACGTGGACTCAGCAGTTGTGGCTCACAGGCTCTAGAGCGCAGGCTCAGTAGTTGTGGCGCACGGGCTTCGTTGCTCCACGGCATGTGGGATCTTCCCGGACCAGGGCTCGAACCCATGTCCCCTGCATTGGCAGGCAGATTCTTAACCACTGCGCCACCAGGGGAGCCCCCATGGAAGGACTTTTGAGAGCTGCTCAGGGACTTGGGCAGAGGCAAGGGTGGTGCTGAAAGGACAGGGGCCAGTGGTGGTGGAGAGGACACGGTGATGGGAGCCGTGAGGCTAAGAAGGAGACAGCGTTCCGAGCGCCCCAAGTGCCCCTTCCTGAAGATGAAGACAGCTTCTGGACACTTGTCTCCCTGTTGCCGTGGAGAATGGGGCCATCACTGAGAGCCGGAGCACAGGACGTTTGCATCTGGGCCTTGGTGACTCCGTTCTGATGACTGGGAACGCCTATAGACTTGGGGACTCCATCTTTGATCCCCCCTTTCTCCTCTGGGGCTGCAGAGAACAGGCAGCTCAGGTCAGGGGTGCCATGGGGAGGCCGATGTCACGGTCACAGTCCCTGTGGCTCTGGCCAGGTCCCAGTAGCCAAGCCTTGCAGGTTGACACATTGGGCTCTGCGTTACCCTCCTGGTCCCCGCCCACGCCAGCCCCAACAGACTCCCCAAAGTGGAGGTGCCACTGCTCCAGGTTTCTAACGGAGTGACTCATACTGAACCGTGACCCTCTGTGCCCCCCACCCCAGGTCCTGCCTTTTCTCTCCGTGATAATGGAATGGCGCTGGCAGGGGGAGGGGGCACCCAGCTGGCAGGTACTGAGCGCTAAACACCTGCTAGGTACCAGGCGAGGCCCGACAGGAGAAGGGACCCGCCACAATGCCCAGGCACATGGTGACGGAGGGAGACAGCTCTGAGGACCCCTGCAAGGAGCTCCCGACTCCCCACAGCCTCCGGCCAAGGGGCCCGGCTCCAACTGCAGGTCTGTGGCTGTCCCCTTCCTGCGTGCGGCGTCTCGGGGCGGAGACCAATCCCTCTGGCTCTGCTGCCACCGGGCCCTGGCCTTCCCCTCCCTCTTCTCCCCGTCTCTCTGCCTGGAGGTGCTCTCCTCTCTGTGGGAAGCAGGTACTGAGGGGTAATAGCTACTCTCTAAACTTAGAGGGGGAAAATCCCCACAGACTTGGCAGAAGTATCCTGCGCCTTCCTTGTGGAACGTCTCTCAAGCGTGAACGTTGGGAGGGGGCAGTGAGGGGGCGCTGCATGGGGACAGCGTTGAGGCTAAGGGACAGTGACGGAAGAGGAGTCCTCACCTGGGCCGGGGCGCACCTGGGGCCACAGCCTGGGGCTCCACCTCGGCCTGTGTGGACGGCTCCCCAGGGCCCCTCTGCAACTGGGAGCTCTGTCCTTCCTTGCTCTGGCTGGGTCGCTGGCCCCGCTCCTGCCACCCCCAAACCTACGAGAGAGAGCAACCTGGACCCGAGCCCCGACAGCAGAGGCAGGGCTCGCTCTGGAGGCTGGAGTCCTCCGCCTCGTCTCTCTGTGCCTCGGTTTCCTCATACAGAAGGCTCCTGGCCCTTGTTCCTGGCACGGTAACCAGGAGCTACTGTTTTCATTATTTAAGGGTCCCTCGGCGACAGCAGGGCTCCAAAGGGCAGCAAGTTGGCTGTGTGGCTTCACGTGGCGGGGCGCCACCCGAGTCTCCCTGCCAGCGGCCAAGTGGCTCCGTGAGCTGGCCTGGGCCCTGGGGGCCCACCCACAGTGCCTGCTCTGTCGCGGCCGCCTGCCCTGGACAGCGGTTCCTGCGTCCTGCAGCTTCACCGCCGCCGCCGCCACCGCCATCGGGCCACGGGCGAGTCCCCGCCCTGGGCCTTGTCTCCCTCCTGTCTTCCCTTAGCCCAGTCACTGTCAGGGGCTGACTAGGGCTTCCGGGGCCCAGAGCTGGGCCTGCACAAGTGCTCCCAGACCAGGCCAGAGGGTGGAAAGCTCCTGCAGTGGGAGGAGAGGTGCAGAGAGGTGTTCAGTGGCCCTGACCCCAGAGGAGCAGTGACCCAGCCAGCCTGGTGTTAGGCCTTGGTCTGCGCGCCAGGAGCCAGCGGGGCCCAGGCTGGGCCTTGCAGTGCTGCAAGGCGGAGCGGGAAGCAAGGCGCTCAGTCTGTCATACAGGGAGGCGACCCCTGAGGACGGAGACGAGAAAGACCCTCTGCATCCCCAGGACCCCCTCCCCACCCCCCAAAGACAACTGAGCCCGGGCCAGGGAGCTGGAGTGAGCCCCGCCTTGGTCTGGCCGCACTGCCTGGTTCACGCATCCCTTCCTGTGGCGAGATGGCTTGACTCAGGAAGCACACTCCTGGTGGGGGAACGGAGAGACGTGGCCAGGGAGCTGGGCGGGCCACTCACAGAGGCCTTCACTGGAGCCGTTGGCTCCCGACCTCCTGGCCTATCCTTCCAGCCGTGGTGGCTCCCCTCTCCTGGCCCCGTTCGGCCCTCTCTCTCCTCCCCTTCCACCGCCCTCCCGCCTCTTCCCTCTCGCCTCCCTTTGCCTGTCCAGCCAATGGGCGTGGGTGTCTGGCTCTCTCTTGGTAAAAGGATTATATCATCTGTAATGTATATCCAGACACGCGCACTGCTTCTCGGGAGGACAAGGCAAGGAGAGGGAGCCCGCGCAGCTGGCCGGAGGGGGTTTATAACCAGGTTATTGAACCTGAACCTGAGCCCTCCCGGAATGGGGCTGTTAATGGCTCCCGAGGTCCCGGACCCTCGGAAATCAATCGCTGCTGCACGACACAAGCTGCCTCTCGGCCCTGCCCCCTCCTCTCCCCTCAGCTCCCTCCTGGCCCTCACCCTCACCCTTTCACCTGGGCTGCAAGTGTCGATCTGAGAGCAACCACTGGGCCACTTGGTTTCAAATGTCCGGATGCGGTTCTGTCAGGGGCTGCTGCAGGCAGGTGGGGCTCCGGAACAGGGCCTAGAACGTGTTCCTGAAGGCAAGGCAACTGGTAGTGAGATGCGTCTAAAGGATGCTGGCTAAAGCGCCTCTGACGGAGGAGGGGCAGAGTGAGGCCTGTTACCCAGTGGTGGAGGGACGACGGCAGCACGCGGATTCAGCGGCGGATATCGCTCTCAGTGGGACCCAATGGTTGCCCAGAAATAACGCCTCACGTGCGTGTGCACCCAAATGCCGGTGCCCATGGGGAGCAGGGTCTCCACGCAAGGACCAGGTGGGACGCGCCTCTCCTCAAAGCTCCAGCTGCCTGGAAAGGGACCCAGAATCGGATCGCAGAACAGCTGCACCTGCGCAGCCCAAGGCCCGCAGTGGCACACCCCCGGCACATTCGGAGCACGGCCCAGCCTCCTGACGGCGGAGGTTCTGGTGGGCGAGGGGGCAGGGCCACAGAGGAGAGGGCGAGGGCTGGAGAGTTCTGTTAGGAGCAACAGCATCTGAGCACGTGGGCTTGGCTGCTTCGGGGACGGAGGCCCAGCTGCGTCTTCAGAACAACCTCGATTCCAACACGGTTGGCCTCTCAGTCGAGCGCTCTTCGAGAAGATTCTCCGTTTTATTCCTCAAGAGGGAACAGGTCAGGCCTGGCTACCTAAGACAAGTCCCTGGGGACGAGGAGGGAGACCCCGTTTCCCGAGGCGGAGCAGACCTGTGCCTTGGGAGCTCCCAGGACTGGCCTGGCCGTTTGTGTTGGTCTTCTCTCCCAGAGCTGGGTGGGTCTTGTTGCCTGGAGAGCAGAGGCCCCGTGGGAGGGCTGGGGTAGGAGCTTTGCAGGGGTGGGGGGCAGCATCATTCAATCCAAATGTTCCTCCTCCAGCCGTCCAGCCCTGAGTCACTAAAGTGCAGGATTGTGGGGGGCGGGGGCTGCTTATGCAACCTTTCCAGATACTCCTCTGTGAGTCAGCTCACCAAGCCTTTGCAGGGGGCCAACTGAGTGCCCAGGGCCACGACACGGCTGTCGTATGTCTTCCGCAAATGGGAGGCTCACCAGGGAAGCCAGCCCCATGTTTTTCGGTTTCCATGTATTTTCCCGTTTTGACAGATAAAATGGTCCTATTGATAAACGGCACGGCTTCTGGCACATGTTGATTTCTTAGCAAAGGCCCCCTGACTTGAGGACAGCTGGCACCGTGGAGCGTCACAGAAGCACGGCGTCGAGCGGCACGACCCACACACAGCTTCGTTTGCTCGCTCATGCGGTGTGGTTTTGGCAGTTCAGTTCCACGCTGGACCCTGGGGCCCTGATGCTGAAGAGGAGGTGAAAGGTCAGCCCAGTCCAGGGCACCTTAGGCCTGCCTGTCAGATGCACCTGCCAGCGGGTGCAGCCCAGAAAGGCCCAGGGGCTCGAGCAGGGGGAGGGTTGTAAGGGTGGGCACCTGCTGAGGCCCGAAAGGGGCAAAGGGCAGGGTGGGCATGCCAAGCTCCCACAACCTGGAGAGAAACTGCAGCAAAGCTTAGCAGGGCCCTTGGAGATCATGAGGTCTGCGCCTTTCCCCAAATGTACGGATTAGGAAACAAAGCGGCCCCTCTCCTCTCTTTTCCAGGGGAGCTGACTCAGGGGAATTCAAGGCTGCTGCAGACACTAGCCAGGAAGCCTGGCCTCCCTCGGCCGCCCCTCATCCGTGGGGCGGCTGGCATCCCGGCTCTGCCTACCTTCTTCTCCATGCTCTCCCGGCCTTGAGCCCGCTAGGGCCCTGTCCCTGCACTCCTGTGTGATCGCCAGGAAACCACTGCCTCGGTTTCCCTACTTATAGCATGGGAAAGGTCTCCTCCGACTCCCAGACTGGTATAAGGACCAAATGAGGTCCTGGTGGCCTTGGGTCCGGAGGAAAGCAAACCCGGCCTGGTGACAGCACCCCCTCCCAGCCCCACCCCCAATGTCCAGCCTCCACCCCTTCCAGGCACTGAAGCCCAAATGCTATGACCATTAGCCGGAATCCGATGCATGAAAAAGGGAGAAGGTAGTGCCAGGGGCACCGGTGGTTGGGGACACTTGCAGTGCCGTCAGCTGGACCTTATGCCCTATCCCCTGTGGCGGCAGGAGGTGGCTCTGGGGGCCAAGATGCGCCTGGTCCTCGATGGGTCCCTTCGCTTCTCTTGAGGGTAGCAGGGGTGCCAGCAGAGACTCTTCGGTGCAACCGTCTCCCAGCCCAGGCCCTACCTAGGTCAGGGCCCCCCACCCCACTCCGGCACCCCAAGCTCGGAGACCCCAGGCAGCGGGGCCGTTGGGGGCCGGGGGCTGCAGGGGACATCCCGGAGAGGGGCCACATTGGGCAGAGCGGGCAGAGGCTTGCAGGTGGGAGGAAGGCGGGCGGGGGAGGTGGAGGGAGACGCCGGGCAGGCCGCGGCCCCTCCCCGCTCCCTCCCTGCGCGCCGCCGGCGACATTGCCCCTCCTGGGCAGGGGGCGGAGAAGACGGCGACGGGAGAGGAGGAGGCGGCGGCGGAGGCGGGATTTGGAGTTTCCCTCCGCAGCGGCGGCGGCGGCGGCCCCTCGGCTCCAAGCGAGGCCGCCGCCCGAGGCTCCGGTGGCGCTCGGCGGCAGAGGCTGTGGCGCTTCCCGCCGCCCGGGCTTCGGAAACTTCCCGGCCGCGACGCGCGGAGCCGGCGCAGGAAGCCGAGCGGAACGGAGGTGAGCGGAGGTGAGCGGAGCACGCGGCGCCCGGGCACCCACCCCACCCCCACCCTGCCTGGCCGCCCCCCGACGTGCGCTCCTCCACCCTGCACCCCCAAAGTCTTGCCAGAGCGCACCCCACAGGGCCAACGCACGCGCCCCTGGAGACCCAGGCACGCGCCCCTGGGAGATCCACTCAGTGCTACCACCGCACAGCCCCCGTGCACATCCCGCCCGTGCACCTCCCGTGTCCATGGCCACGCACACCCCCTGACACAGGCGCGTGCACAAACCATGCACCGCGGACCCAGGTCCCTGCAGTGCACACACCAGCAGCCGCTAAGTCACCATCCACTACTGTCCCCAACTCAGGCCAGCACCCATCCCAGACGCTGCCACGCCTCAGTACACACCCAGGCGCGCGAGCGCGCGCGCGCGCGCGTTCACACTCACACACACACACACACACACACACACACACACACACACATGCCAAACACATCCCTGCGATGTCTGCACTAACATAGCTCTCCTCACCGTGCCCCACCATCTCCAACTCCCCATATGCTCATTACAGACACCCCACCCACGTTCCCAGCCCAGAGACACTGCAATCCGCCCAGCCCTGAACAAACCCCAACACTAACCCCCACCCCAGAGGCCGACCCTCCCCACTCCCTGAAGCCAGGCCCGCTCCCCAGGCACACACCTCTAGCATCCCCAGCACGCACTCCCATACACCCCAACATGTATGCACACCTGCTGGATTCATGCTCCCCAGCACCCTGCCCCGCCCCCATCGCAAATAGCCCTCAACATCCCCCAGCACATCCCGAGTCCCTCCCACCACCACTCCCCAACACCTGGCACGCGGGCGCATCTCTGCCGGGCGCCTCTGGCTCGCCTTCGCAGCAGCAGCTCACCATCCTGAGACCCCCAGGTGCCTCCCTAAACAGACCTCGAGGCTCCCCAGCGACTGGCTTGGCCTCTTCCCTAAGAGATAAGGAAGGCACTTGGGGTGCAAGGTACCGTACTTAGATGGGGGGAGGGGGCGGGGAAGAGGAAGGGAGAGGCAGGCACTGAAATGGAGGCGGCCCAGCTGGGACCAAAGGGGCCCCAGTTGCTGGCACGCACGTAGTAGGTGGGTTTCCTGGGGGCATGAGTCGGAGTGCCGCGTGTGCCCGTCTGCCTGTGCGGTGGGGGGAGGGCCGTGTGCGCACGTGTGCTTGTGCGTGTCTGTTGGGGGCGAGTGTGTGACCCGCTGAGGAAACAAGCAGGAGTGGTACCCTCCTGGGCTCCCTCACGCAACAATTGGTTTCATTCATTCATGCCTTCTTTTGTTAACGAGCATTTCTTCCGTGAGCGCCGCGTGCCAGGCCCTTCACTGGGGGCTGGGGCCAGCTTGGGGCCGGGCACACACCCGCTCCTGCCTTGGAGGAACTCCCAGTCCCGCGAGGAGACCGACCGGGAAAAGCAGAAAGCCATCCCCAGCGGAAAGTGGATTTGGTGGAAAAGACAGTGGATTTGGCAGGAACGCTGTCGCTGGGAGTTCTGCCCCTGGCCATGTGACCCGGCCGCGACAGCCGAAATTCTGCCACTCGGCCCGGCGGGAACCGTGTGTTGGGGGGCGGGGGGGGGTGGGGGGGGATGGAGGGGAGGCGGGGCGCCGCTCTCGGGAGGCTCCAGGGACCAGAAGGCGCACGCGGCGCGCGCGAGGCCTACGGGCAGCGGCGTTTCCGCGGCCTCCGAGGGGCACTGGCTGGGCCGGGCGGGGGGCCTGGGGCGCCCGGCGGGAGCTGGGGCGGCGGGCGCAGCGCCCACCCTACGGGAAGCGCGCGGCCTGGCTCCGCCCGCCGGAGGGGGCCTGCCGAGGCCCCGGCGCGCGGCGCTGCCTCCCCCTGCCCGGCGCGCCCGGGGAGCGGGTGCGGGGCGGGGCCGGCGCTGCGGGGGCCCGAGCGCGGGCGGGCCGGGCGAGGGTCGGGGGAGGGGGGCTTGGCTGCGTTCAGCCCTGCAGTGCGGAGGTGGCAACAGGTTCCAGTCTGTCCTGCTGCTGGCGCAGCGGGCGCTGCTGGCGCCGGGCAGCGAGCGCTCACTTTCGAGATTGAATCCCCCTCCTGAGCGCTCTCTCCCGGCGGGAGGGCTGGCCGGCAGGGGTCCGGAGCGAGGCTCAGGGGAGCCCCTCCTCGGGCGTTGCGAGGCGCAGGCCCCGCAGAACCCCAGCCCGGGGCGGGGGTTAGGGTTTCTTGGAGCCTAGTTCCCTCTCCCCTCACCCTTGCAGAAGTTGCCTCCCTTCTCATCCTCAGCTTCCCAGCCCGGCTCCGGTCACCTCCCCCAGGGAGCCCTCTCCAGAAAGCAGGGCTAGGCACCTCAGGAGCTCCTACCTCCAGGGGCTTGGCGACCGTCTCTCCAACCACGCTGAGCCCTCAGGACAGGGCGGGTGGGGACACGTATCTCTCCACCTCCCTGTCGGGTGCTGCCACCCCCACTGCCCACGACTCTGCCAAGCCAGACACCCCAGGCTGGCATGTTGCAGAGCCCCTTAGTGCCTTCAGCCCCTGCCCACCCCAGGCTCCTGCCCACAGCTGCGGCAGGCCTGGAGGGAGCCCCCAGGCTTGGGGCCCATGGGCAGGTGGCAGCCAACCTCTGTCTCTGGGAGCTAGGATGTGAGGGAAAGGAAATGCCCCCCACTCCGCTCCGGCCCAGCTGGCAACCTCGGGGAACTGAGCCCTGGAGCACAGAGGAGGGAGACAGAAACCTTGTGGGGAGGGGGGATGGCTGAAGAAGGAACAGAATCAGGACAGGCTGCAGAGGAGGCCGGGACTAGGGGCAAGGGGACCCAGCCCAGCTGCCTGAGGCCCCTGGATGCATGTGGTGGGACTCAGCCCAGAGACCTAGACATGTCCCAGGCTGGTGGCGCACTGGGCCCGGAAGGGAGGGAGGGAAGGAGGGAGGGAGGAAGGGGGCGACTGGAGGCCCCTTCGAGGCAACTGGCTCTCTGTAAGCTGCCCTCTCCCCAGCATTACCTCCCACGTTTTCTCATCTTACTTTGTGGTCCGTGAGAGGAGTCTTCGGCAGCCACACTGGACTGAGCCGTCCCAGAGAGTGGCCCTCCAGTGGCTTTGCACCCTCACTCCTTAGTTACTGTCTTGTGGTGCTCATCCTGTGTGCACAGCTCTGCCTTCTTTTACTTAGTTCCTTGGGGTGGATTCCCAAAAGTGGCCAGAGGGTGTGGTGTTCTTCCCAGCTGTGGAAGCATAGTACCAAGTTAATGCCCACAAGGGCCACACCAACAGAGAACCCTCTAGCAACCAGCAATGGAGCAGCAGGCCAGTTTCACAGCACCCCTGCCAGCACCGGGAGCTCTCATTTTGCGAACATTTCACTAATGTGACAGGTGGGAAGTGTTACCTTGTTTTCTGTCGTTGTTACCTTGTTTTTTTTAAATTTACTTTCCTTCCACGACTGAGGTTGAACCTTCCCCCAAACGCCTTGGGCCGATCGCATCTCCTCCTTCGTGCGGTCTTTTCTGCTTCCTTCGCCCATTTATCTATAGGAGTCTTAACCTTTTGATTAAGCTGTATGAGCTTTATCTTATCTGCTGTACATTTTCCTTCAACTCTGCTGTTTGCTTTAGATGGGCTTGAAGCAGAGAAGGGACACAGACCAGACTTTTCAGAAACCTCCCCCACCTCGTTTCATTGTCTCAGCACTTATCACACCTGGTATTATCTTGTTCGGCCCCTCGGTTTATTACTGACCTGTCCTGCAGGCCTGGGAGTGCTGTGCAAGCAGCGGCCCGGTGTGTCCTGCCTGTTCGCCATCCTGTGTCCGTGGAAGGTATGGAGGACACCGTGGGCCTTTGCTGCAGGGCAGGGCTGAGGGGGGTTGAGGCACACAGGCCTGGAGGTAGGGAGAGGCCTTTGGAAGCTATGATGGTGACCCAGGCCGGTGCAGGGGGCAGAGGGGAATGTCCAGATGTGAGAGACATTTAAGTGGACATGACTCGGCTCTTGACAAAACGAGGAGCCAGGGGTGGCTCCCAGGATCAATAATGTGATAAGAGAGAGCACCCCACTTCAGGGCTGAGAGCACAGAGCTCCCGGGGCCGTTGGCCTGGCCTGTCCGAAGGAAGCCACTGTGGTGCCCAGAAGCTGCCCTCTGCCTGCCCAGCCCTCCAGCTGGCCTTGGGCAGGGTTCTGGCCAGGAGGCAGCAGTGGGTTTCTGGTCCCGCTTCCCCCTCCCCTCCACGATTTCACCGGCATCCCATGGTAGCCAAGGCGGTGGCTGTGAGGGGCCTGTTATATAGACTGAAGTCCAGTCAGGGCACGCGGTGGTCACCCCAAATGAGTAGGGCTGGAGGCAGCCTCTGGGGCAGGGCCACTGGGCTCCTGTCCCCACCCCTCCCCCTGCCTCCAGGGGCCTGACTGGCGCCGGCCAGGGGAGCTGCAGCTGGTCCCCTGCTGGGCCCCTGACCTGCCCTTGGCCTCTGCCCTGGCCCAGTCCCGCTTCGGTGGAAGCCCCGGCTCAGCGCGCCACTTGCAGGGCCCACTCAACTGCTGTCGAGGGCACCCGTTGGTTCGCTGCCCCCCTGAGCCCGCCCCCGCCGCCCCGCCCCTCCAAACGGCAACTCCACGTCCAAAGGCAGCAGCTTCCAAGGTGGAAGCTGGGTCCCACTGCCAGGAAGCGGCCGGTGCGCGGGCGGCAGTGGACTCGGCCTCCACGTGCGCGCCTGCTCCACTGCCCCGCCCTCTTCCCGGTGGCCGGGATCGGGGACTCCCTGCCCGCGGACGGCGCCCCTCGTCCCGCGGTGGCCGTGGCTGGGACGTCCGCGCGCGGCCGCTCGCCGCGGGATCACGCTCCAGGTCTCTCTCCTTTTGTTTTCTACGGGGGGGAGGAGGGCAGCTCCGAGAGGTCCGGCCGGCCGAGGTCCAGCACCTCGGCACCACCTCTATTACCCGGGCCCGCCTGGCCATGCGGGAGATCTCGGGCTGGACCCCCTCTCACGCGCACACGCCCCCCAAGTCGGAAGCTCGAACGTGGGGAGTGACTGCGGGCAGGCAGAGTGAGAGACGGACGCAGAAAGGGGGTGTGGGGGGAGACGGCTGCGGCCTTGGGCCCCCAGGAGTGGCCAGGAAGGGACCCACGGCGGCCCTCGAAGGGGCCGTTGGACCCCCAGCCTTCCTCTTCTGGGGGACCTCTCACTTCCCTTCCTGGGACGGGAAGCAACGCCGAGTGGCTGCCTGGGGCGTTTTTCTTGGGGCGCAAGGGGCGCCTTTCTGCATATCCTTACTGTAGGAGGGGTACGAGAAGAAAATCAGGCAGTAGAGGGGCGTCCCTGCGGGACCCTCGGCGCCCGCCTTCAGGACCCGGGCCTGGCTTCCCGTCTTGGCCCCCGGGCCAGCGCCCGTTGGCGGCCGGGCGCGAAGGACGCGAGCTCACGTCGCGCGCCTTCCCTCTCTCTGCAGCTCTCGGGGCCCGACGTGCCAGGAGCCGCGAGCCCATGGAGGGTCTGGGCCGCTCGTGCCTGTGGCTGCGCCGGGAGCTGTCGCCCCCGCGGCCGCGGCTGCTGCTCCTGGACTGCCGCAGCCGCGAGCTGTACGAGTCGGCGCGCATCGGCGGGGCGCTGAGCGTGGCCCTGCCCGCGCTGCTGCTGCGCCGCCTGCGGCGGGGGAGCCTGTCGGTGCGCGCGCTCCTGCCTGGGCCGCCGCTGCAGCCGCCCCCGCCCGCCCCGGTGCTCCTGTACGACCAGGGCGGGGGCCGGCACCGGCGCGGGGAGGCCGAGGCCGAGGCCGAGGAGTGGGAGGCCGAGTCGGTGCTGGGCACCCTGCTCCAGAAGCTGCGGGAGGAAGGCTACCTGGCCTACTACCTACAGGGTAGGTGCGGGTGGTGGCCCGCGGGCACCAGCCCGGGGAGGACCCCAGCCCAGGGAGGGCCGGGCCCCACCTTCTGAGGACATTCACGATTCATTTGACCTTGGGCAAGCCCGGCCTCATTTTGTCTAAAGTGGAGGTGAGGTTTCCCTCCCCTGAGCATGACCTTGGGGAAGTCCTTCACTCTTGGGAGCCCCAGTTTCTGAGTCTGGAAAATGGGGAGAACCTGCCCTGACCTGGCTCCCTGGATGCTCAAGAATGGAATGCCCAGTTCGGGCTCCCAGCCCCCATCCCATCATATCACCCCCTCCCCCAGCTGCTCAGCCATGGGTGAAGGAGGCTGGAGCCACAAGAGGACAAATCCCGCTCAGCAAAGGGTCTGGAAGGGGGAGGGGAAGAGAGAGGGAGAGAAGCAGTGAAGGCAGGAGGAGGCAGAGAGCTCCCCCCTCCCCCGCCTGCCATGGTCATGGCAGGGCTTGGGGGTGGAGGGGAGATGGGCTGATACAGGCATGTTGGCTCCTTGCCAAGCCAAACACCCCCAGAGATCCAGGGTAGGGACGAGATTCCCATGAACCTACAGAGCCAGCTGTCCCCACCTCCCCATCCAGGAGGGTCATTGGCCTGTCGTCTGTTGCTCCATTCTGAATGCACAGGGACATAGAAATACATAAAATGTCAAATTTCCAGGCCCCCACCGCCATCCCCAGGGAAATAGTAGTTGTTTGTAGATGGAGATGTTCACTTCTTGGGACTTTGGGACCATCCAGGTGGAGCGCTGCACTCTCTCCCAGGCTCTCTGCCCCTTGGGGTCGACCTCATCCCTGAGGAGAGCGCAGACACGGCTGTGACCCGGCCCCTGGCCTCGGGGTGCCCCTGGTCGACCTGGGTCAGGAGACCCCGAGGCAGAGAACTCACATCTGAACCTTTCCTCTCCTTTAACTGATGGCCGCTGTCCTCCCCAAGGCTGGCAGTACATCTAAACTCTGTTGAGCCCTCGTGCCTGCCTTGGCTTGGCCCTGGGGGGGTGTAAGGTCCTCTTTGGGTGGCTCTGCCCCCGCCTGGCGCCTTGCAGCTGCAGTGGGCCCTTGCCGTTCGGAGCAGCAGCCACCAGTGCCGAGCACACCACACGGGAGACCAGTGTAGGTCAGACTGCTGGCTTTCGAGTTCCTCTCGGAGACATCTGCCAGCCCCCTCAGGCATCGGAATTGTCCAGGGTCGGGTCCCTGTCCCCAGCCAGGGCGCTCGGCTACCCGGGATCCTCCCCTTGTCCCCTCCCAGGTGGCTTCAGCAGATTCCAGGCCGAGTGCCCTCACCTATGTGAGACCAGCCTTGACAGCCGTGGGGGCCCAAGCACAGCTCCGGTGCCCAGCCCAGTGGTGGGGCTCGGTGGCCTGTGCCTGGGCTCCGACTGCTCCGACGCGGAATCCGAGCCTGACCGAGACTCCATGAGCTGTGGCCTGGATTCGGAGGGTGCCACGCCCCCCCCAGCGGGGCTGCTGCCATCCTTCCCGGTCCAGATCCTGCCCAACCTCTACCTGGGCAGTGCCCGGGATTCGGCCAACGTGGAGAGCTTGGCCAAGCTGGGCATCCGCTACATCCTCAATGTCACCCCAAACCTGCCTAACCTCTTCGAGAAGAACGGCGACTTTCACTACAAGCAGATCCCCATCTCGGACCACTGGAGCCAGAACTTGTCCCAGTTCTTTCCGGAGGCCATCGCGTTCATTGGTGAGGCCGCTCTGCACTCCCCCCTCCCTCCCCAGCCCCGGCCCTGGCTGCTGGCCTCTCCCACGTCTTCCCTGTCCCTCACCTGGGCTCCTCCAGGCTCAGCTGCCTCCCCAGAGCCCCGAGCCGGGATGGCCCTGCGGGGGCCGGGCACCACTGGAGCAGCTCCCCAGCTCGGAGGATGGGGCGGGGACTGCCAGGGACCCCCCGGAAGGCCACCACCCGCACCTCACGCGGGCCCCCCTCTGCCCCCACCTAGACGAGGCCTTGTCCCAGAACTGCGGGGTGCTCGTTCACTGCCTGGCCGGCGTCAGCCGCTCCGTCACCGTCACCGTGGCCTACCTCATGCAGAAGCGCCACCTCTCGCTCAACGACGCCTACGACCTGGTCAAGCGGAAGAAGTCCAACATCTCGCCCAACTTCAACTTCATGGGGCAGCTGCTGGACTTCGAGCGCAGCCTGCGTCTGGAGGAGCGGCGCGCCCGGGATGGGGGCAGCGGGGGGCAGGAGTCGGCCGCCTCCGACCCGCCCTCCTTCTTCACCACGCCGACCAGCGATGGCGTCTTTGAGCTGGACGCCACATAGGGCCCCGGGCCGTCCCCCAGCGGGTGCGCCCAGCCCAGCCACCCGCGTGCTGGGGAAGAGGAGGGAGGGGGCTCGGCCTGGGGGGGCGGGGAGAGCACAATACCTCATGTGGAGCTGTGGGACGAGGCAGGAGCCGGGAGCCCCTCCAGGGTGGCGGTGGGGACAGGCCTGTCCTACCCACTTGAAACATCCACAGGAATCCTATTAAACGTGCCTATGGGCCGGGCCTGGGGCCGCCAGCCTGACCCGCGCTGCTTGTGGGCAGAACCCCGCTCCAGAACCTGCCTCTTCTGCGACTGTTCCTTTTTCCTTCGGTGGGGGGGGTGGGGATTCCCATCCCCAGAGACCATTCCAGGTGGCTGCACTCGGCCGAGCTGGCCGGGCGCCGAGCCCCCTGCGGCTTCCCTTTCGGGAGGGCCGTGGGCCCGTTCCGGCCACCTCGTCTGCCACAGGGACCCACTCCCTGTCCCATCCCTCTTCCCAAATGGCTACTTATGGGGAGGGGTGCACCGCCGACACCAGCATAGTCACCCACTGCTCCTCCGCAGAGGGCTTGGGCTTCCTGGGACTGGGGGCCTCCCTGGGGACATGGCCTTGGAGGCGCAGCGGCCACCCAGCGTCCGCAGGGACAGCCCCTTTCTGGGTGGCTCCTTGCTGGGCAGCACTAGAGGGGAGGGCGCCGGCCTGGGAGCCGCTGGGCGGCTCCCGGCCGCACATCTGGCGCCCTGACTGTTTATCCACTTGACATTTGAAAAGATGCTTTTCTTCCTCTTCCCCCAGATGTCCTGACAGGATCACTGGGGCTCTTTGTGACTGAGGGTGGTCAAACTGCCGCCAGAGGAGATGGGGTCTCAAAGCAAGAGCTGGGGTGGGGGAGGGGAAGAAGCAGGCCTGGATTTTGCTGCTGTGGGTCCCACACGGCCGTGGTGGGTTTGGGGGGCGGGGAAGGGGCCGAGCTGCACACACACACAGTCATTCATTGCAGTACATACCCCTCATGGGCGGCGTGTGTGCGTGTGTGTGCGTGTGTCTATGTGTCAACACTCACACACACACCAGCCCGCTTACGGACCCGGCCCAGGGCCAGCAGTCCCTGCAGCAGGGCCATCTCACCCTTGGGAATGCACACCACGGCTGCTTTCCTTAATTGTTCCTGAATAAATGGTTTCTGTAAGATCCTAAACAGCGGGAAGCAGCTTCCTGAGCACCTTGGAGAGTTTGGGGGAGAAGGCAGGGAGCAAGACCTGGGGAGTGGGTGTGCTGGGCTGCTCGGGCACTCGCGCACCACCCGCCCCCATGTCACTTCCCACCTGGCATCCACACTGCCTGTCGGCCCAACCTCTGGCTGAGCCGCCCATTCACTCATTGAGCTCCTACTCTGTGCCCCATGGCTCAGGACCAGGACCCTGTGAAGCAGCAGAGAGGGGAGCAGGGACCCAGAAGTGACCATGGGGGGTTGGTAGCTGAGCCCTGAGAGCGCAGAGTCCAACCCAAGCCCCAGTGTGAGGAGATGGAGCTGCAGAAGGACCCAAGCTGGTGAGGGACACGGGAAAACTGCACATCCAAGCGTGCGTCCCTCCGGCTGACACTGTGGAATTTGGCCTCCAAAGGCTGGGTTGGGGGCAGGGAGAGCCTGCGGAGGCCACTGGGCCATCTGCAGTGACCTGCTCCTTCCAGCCTCCCAGCCTCAGCTCTGGCCGCCTCCAGTGCCTTCTGCGCACTAGCCGGGGCGGTCGCTCTAAAGACATGATTCCCGGTGATGGAGACACGGCAGGAAGTGACAGGAAGCTGGAGGGTGGGTGGAGACAAGCACAGTGTGAGAATGCAGTGGAGGCCTTGCGAGCAATGTGGACCACGCGTCCAGAGCAACCCTCCTGGTCCAGAACCTCTAAAACATAGGATGAAGTCTAAAAACATTTTTGAATGAATGGCTGAGCTCGTGGGAAAATAAGAGAAAGTCTCCAAGGTCAGAAACAGTGAGGATACTTGAGATGGGGAAATAGTCCTGGATTCTCCAGGTGGGCCCTAAATGCCATCATATGCATCTTTATAAGGGAAAGAGAGAGGCGGGAGAGTGAGATGAGATGTGGTGATGGACATGGGCCGGAGCCAGAGAGATCCGAAGATACTACACTGCATGGAGGTTCTCCCAGGACAAGGCAGCTCATGAAGGCCAGCAGCTTCTCTGCCTAGGTTTGCAGGTGGCTAAGTCAATTTGGAGTGGTGGGTAATATCCACACCAGGGGGCATTGTCAACTGAAGTAACTTCTCAAGGGCAGACAACAGGGAAGGGCCAACAGCTCAGTTCTACTAGACAGGTTGTGCAAGTGGTTCATTGGGACAAGCATATTCCTGCCTAGCTGGAGAAAGGAGAGGTCCCAAGCCATCCACACTCTCCTGACTGCCTTGAGGCTGTGCACAGGTATGTAGGAGACTCAAAAGGGTCAGTGGAAAAAACCCCGGGAAGGCCTGAAAATAGCCTGAAGATTGAAAGAACTCCCCCTCCCACACACAGATCCATCAGCAGAGCACACAAGCCTTAGTGGCTTGAGATGTTTGAGCACAGTTTCTGTCCAATCATTGTCTGGCCTCTAAGCTAGGCAGATACGGGGGCAGCCCCTAGAGAACCAGGCTTAAATTTTAAACTGGACTATTTCTTTTTTAACTCAGCAGAGACACCACTGACTGCACAGTGTGGGGCGGGGAGGGGACAGATTTCACAGACTTAGCCCAGAATAGTCACACAACAAAGAAACAAACAAGTTAAAACACACACACACACACACACACACACACACACACACTCCAAAACAACTACTTCTAAGGGGAAAGGGAATATGAGAATCCAGAGTTGATGAAAAATATTATCTAAAATGTTCAATTTTCGGACTTCCCTGGTGGCGCAGTGGTTAAGAATCCACCTGCCAACGCAGGGGACACGGGTTGGAGCCCTGGTTTGGGAAGATCCCACAGGCCGTGGAGCTACTAAGCCCATGCGCCACAACTATTGAGCCTGCACTCTAGATCCCGCGAGCCACAACTACTGAAGCCTCCGCACCTAGAGCCCGTGCTCCACAACAAGAGAAGCCACCGCAATGAGAAGCCCACGCACCACAATGAAGAGTAGCCCCCGCTCGCCACAACTAGAGAAAGCCCGAGCACAGCAACAAAGACCCAATGCAGACAAAAATAAGTTAATTCACTAATTAATTTTTAAAAACTATGAAATGGTTTTTAAAAAATAAAATAAAATAAAATGTTCAGTTTTCAGCAAAAAAAAATTACAAGACATGCAAAGAAACAGCAAAGTGTGACCCACATTAGGGAAAACAGTCAATAGAAACTGTTTGTCTCTGGGGACTTCCTTGGTGGTCCAGTGGCTAAGACTCCACGCTCCCAATACAGGGGGCCCGGGTTCAATCCCTGGTCAGGGAACTAGATCCCATACGCTGCAACTAAAGATCCTGCATGCCGCAAAGAAGATCCTGCACGTAGCAACAAAGATCCCGCATGCCACGGCTAAGACCCGGCGCAGCCAAATAAATAAATAAATATTTTTTTAAAAAAGAAAGAAAGAAAAGAAACTGTCTCTGAGTGTTCCCAGATGTTGGAATTAACAGATGAAAACTTCAAAGCACTTATTATAATTACGTTCAAAGTGCTAACAGAAACCATGTTTAAAGAGTTAAAGGGAAATGGGACTTCCCTGGTGGTCCAGTGGTAAAGAATCTGCCTTCCAATGCAGGGGACACGGGTTCGATCCCTGGTCAGGGAACTAAGATCCCCTATGCCGCGGGGCAACTAAGCCCACGTGCCACAACTACTGAGCTAGTGCGCCTCAACAAGAGAGCCCGCGTGCCGCAAACTACACAGCCCACACACCCTGGAGCCCATGCGCCACAACTAGAGAGAGAAAACCCGCACACCACAACTAGAGAGAAGCCCGCACGCCACAATGCAGAGCCCGTGCCACAATGAAAGATCCTGCATGCCTCAACAAAGATCCCACATGCCGCAACTAAGACCCCATGCAGCCAAAAAATAAAGAAAGTAAATAAATATTTTTAAAGAGTTAAAGGAAAGTAGGACAACGAAGAACCAATACATAGAGATTCTCAATAGGGATACAGAAATTATGAAAGGATAACTAAATGGAAACAATGGATTTAAAGAGTACAATAACTGAAATGAAAAGTCCTCTAGAAGTATTAAAGAGTAAGTTCCAGATGTCATAAGGAATTATTACTGAACTTGAAAATAGATCGATAATATAAATTATCCAATCTGGAGAAAAGAGAGAAAAATGATTGAGCTTCAGAGACCTGTGGAACAACATCAAACATTCTAAAATATGTGTAATGGGAGGTTTTGAAGAAGAGGACAGAAAGGCTCAGAATAAATATTTGAAGAAGCAATGACAGAAATGTCCAAAATTTTATGAGAAACATTAATCAGGTCCAAGAAGTTCAATGAACCCCGAATAAGATAAAAACAAAGAGAGTGAGTCATAGACACTTCACAAATTGTTG
Source organism: Tursiops truncatus (assembly GCF_011762595.2). Classification (NCBI taxonomy): domain Eukaryota; kingdom Metazoa; phylum Chordata; class Mammalia; order Artiodactyla; family Delphinidae; genus Tursiops; species Tursiops truncatus. The sequence continues at coordinate 1,851,391 of NC_047055.1, read as the reverse complement.
AAAGCCAAAGATAGAAAATTTTGAAAGCAATAGGAGAAAAATGACCCACTTAGAAGGAAACCACAATAAAATTCACATCAGAAACAATGAAGGCCAAAGACAGTGAAATGACATAATCAAAGAGCTGAAAGAAAAAAACACTGTCCATCAAAAATTCTATATCTAGCAAAACTATCCTTTAAAAAAACTGAAGGTTTAAAAAAGACATTTCCAGATAAACAAAGACTAGGAGAATTCATTGCTAGTATACTTCTTTACAAGAAATACTAAAAGAAGTCCTTCAGGCTGACACCAGTTAGTGACTTGAATTCACAAGAAGAAATGAAGAGCAGCAAAAATGATTAATATCTGGGTTAATGTAAGTGTCTCTCTTAATATATTTTTCCTTATTTCTTCTCAACTTCTTTAGCAATAGCTATAACACTGTGTGGTTGAGTTTATATTATAACATATATAGATGTAATATACATGACATTAAGAGCACAAAAGAGGAAGGAAGGAATGGAGCTATACTGGAGCAAAGTCTCTACAGTTTACCGAAAATTGTATGAGTACTAATAGGAAGTAGATTGTGATTAGTTAAGATCCGTATCGTAATGCAATTGTTCTTTGTGGGGTTTTTTAATATTTATTTTATTTATTTATTTTCCTTATTTTTTTGGCTGCATCAGGTCTTAGTTGCTGCACACAGGATCTTTGTTGAGGGATGCGAGATCTTTTTCGTTACAGCGCACAGTCCGCTCGGGTTTCTCTCTAGTTGTGGCCTGTGGGTTTTCTCTCTCTAGTTGTAGTGCATAGGCTCCAGGGCGCGTGGGCTCTGTAGTTGTGGCACGTGGGCTCCAGAGCGCATGGGCCCTGTAGTTTGCGGCACGTTGGCTCTCTCGTTGAGGCGTGTGAGCTCAGTAGTTGTGGTGTGCGGGCTTAGTTGCCCTGCAGCATGTGGGATCTTAGCTCCCCGACCAGAGATCGAACCCACGTTCCCTGCATTGGAAGGAGGATTCTTTACCACTAGACCACCAGGGGAGTCCCTGTAATGCAACTGTAATTCAAAAATATATAGTTAAAAAATCAGCAGCAGAAATAAAATGGTACACTAAAAAATATTTAACACAAGAGAAGGCAGTCAAGGAGGAAGAGAGGAACGAAAAGACAGGCAATATAGAGAAACCAATAGCAAAATGGCAAATGTAAATCCAACCATATCAATCACTACATTAAATACGCAGGGTCTAAACGCCCCAATCAAAAATCAGAGATTCAAAAAAGCAAGATTCAGCTAGCTATATATTGTTTACAAGAGAAATTTATCTTTAAATGCCTAGACCAACAACAACAAGAAAAGGTCTCAAATCAATGGCCAAATGACATACCTTAATAAACTAGAAAAAGAAAAGCAAACTAAATGCAAAGCAAGCAGATGGAAGATTACTGCAGAAATGAATGAAATAGAAAAGAGGAAAACAATACAGAAGATCAGTGAAAAGTTGGTTCTTTGAAAAGACCAGCAAAGTTGATCTTACTTAGACTGATCAAGAAAAAAAGATTACCTGTTCTTTTCTCTGGCGGTCCAATGGTTAGGACTCAGTGCTTTCACTGCCGTGGGCCAGGGCCCAATCCCTGGTAGGGGAACTAAGACTCCACAAACTGCACAACACGGCCAAAAGAAAAAAAAAAAAGAAAAAGATTACCAAGATCAAGAATGAAAAGAGAGGGGCTTCCCTGGTGGCGCAGTGGTTGAGAGTCCGCCTGCCAATGCAGGGGACAAGGGTTCGTGCCCCGGTCCAGGAAGATCCCACATGCCACGGAGCGGCTTGGCCCGTGCGCCATGGCCGCTGAGCCTGAGCGTCCGGAGCCTGTGCTCCGCAACGGGAGAGGCCACAACAGTGAGAGGCCCGCACACCATAAAAAAAAAAAAAAAAAAAAAGAATGAAAAGGGGGGGCTTCCCTGGTGGCGCAGTGGTTAAGAATCCGCCTGCCAATGCAGGGGACGCGGGTTTGAGCCCTGGTCCAGGAAGATCCCACATGCCACGGAGAGACTAAGCCCTGGTCCAGGAAGATCCCACATGCCACGGAGCGACTAAGCCCGTGCGCCACAACTACTGAGCCTGCGAGCCACAACTACTGAGCCCACGCGCCTAGGGCCCGTGCTCCACAACAAGAGAAGCCACCGCAATGAGAAACCCACACACCGCGACAAAGAGTAGCCCCCACTCGCTGCACCTAGAGAAAGCCCGCGCGCAGCAACAAGACCCAACACAGCCAAAAATAAATAAATAAATTTAAAAATAATAATACTGTAAAAAAAACAAAAGAAAGAAAGAAAAAAAGATTACCTGTGAATTCTCTGGCGGTCCAGTAGTTAGGACTCAGTGCTTTCACTGCCATGGGCCCGGGTTCAATCCCTGGTTGGGGAACTAAGACCCCACAAGCTGCACAGCACGGTCAAAAAAAAAAAAAAAGATTACCAAGATCAAGAATGAAATGAGGGGACTTCCCTGGTGGCGCAGTGGTTAAGAATCTGCCTGCCAATGCAGGGGACACGGGTTCGAGCCCTGTGCCGGGAAGATCCCACATGCTGCGGAGCAACTAAGCCCGTGCGCCACAACTACTGAACCTGCACTCTAGATCCAGCAAGCCACAACTACTGAAGCCCGCGTGCCACAACTACTGAGCCCACGTGCCACAACTACTGAGCCCAAGTGCCTAGAGCCCGTGCGCCACAACAAGAGAAGCCACTGCAATGAGAAGCCCGCACACCGCAATGAAGAGTAGCCTCCTCTCGCCACAACTAGAGGAAGCCCGCGCACAGCAAAAAAGACCCAATGCAGCCAAAAATAAATAAATTTATTTTTTTTCAAAAAGAATGAAAAGAGGGACATTGCTACTGACCCATAAAAATGTTAAGGGTTATAAGGCAATGTTTTGAACAAGTTTATGCCAACAAATTAGACAATTCAGATGAAATGGGCAAACTCCTGGAAAGACAAAAATGACCTCAATTGACTTTAAAAGAAAGAAAATCTGAATAGACTTATAACAAGCAAATAAGTTGAATTTGTAATTGAAAATCTTCCCACAAAGAAAATCCAAACCCAGAAGTCTTCACTGGTGAATTCTATCAAATAATGCAACTGAAAACGTATGTCCACACAAAAACTTGCACAGAAATAATCATAGCACACAATAGCCAAAAGGTGGAAACAACCCAAATGTCCATCAGTGGATGCATGGATAGATAAAACATGGTCTAGCCATACAATGGAACATCGTTCAGCTATAAAAATGAATGAGGCACTGATACATGCTACAACATGGATGAACCTTGAAAACATTATGCTTAATGAAATAAGCCAGACACAAAGAGCCACATATTGTGATTCCATTTATATAAAATAGCAGAATAGGGAAGTCCACAGAGACAGAAGGTAGATTAGTGGTTGCCAGGGGCTGGGGGGTGGGGGCCGGATGGGGAGTTACTGCTAACGGGTACAGGGTTTTCCCTTGGGGTGATGAAAATATTCTGGAATTAGATCGTGATCACGTAAACTGTAAACACAGATCTTCCTCAACTTCTGATGGGGTTACATCCCAATAAACCCATCATAAGTTGAAAATATCCTAAGTCGAAAATGCATGTAATACACTTAACTTACCGAACATCATAGCTTAGCCTAGCCTACCTTCAGCATGCTCAGAACAGCCATATTAGCCTACAGTTCGACAAAATCACCTAACACAAAGCCTATTTTCTCATAAAGTGTTGAGTATGTCACGTACTTGAATACTGTGCTGAAAGTGAAAACCAGAATGGCTGTCTGGGTATAGAAGGGTCCTAAGTGTATCCATCGTTTACCCTCGTGATCAAGTGGCTGAGTGAGAGCTTCGGGTGGCTGCCACGGCCCAGCATCACAAGAGAGGACTGCAGCACATATTACTAACCTGGAGAAAGATCAAAATCCCAGATCCGAAGCACAGTTTCTACTGAACGCGTATTGCTTGTGCACCGTTGGAAAAGTCAAAAAATCGTAAGTCAAACCATTGTAAGTCAGGGACATTTGTGTACCAAAACAACAGTAAATTGTACATTTTAAAGGGTGAGGTTTATGGCGTGTGAATTATATCTCAGTAAAAAAATTGAAGTTTGAAAGAAAAAGAATTGAACAAGATATGACAGGCAAGTATTCACGAAAAGAAAGATATAGTTGCTATGCTCCATTTTGACCAAATGTGCAACTTACAAAATACGTAGCAATCCTAAACTCATCTGCACTTAATAACCATAAGGCAGGGGCTTCCCTGGTGGCGCAGTGGTTGAGAGTCCGCCTGCCGATGCAGGGGACACGGGTTCTTGCCCCGGTCCGGGAGGATCCCACATGCCACGGAGCGGCTGGGCCTGTGAGCCATGGCCGCTGAGCCTGCGCGTCCGGAGCCTGTGCTCCGCAACGGGAGAGGCCACAACGGTGAGAGGCCCGCGTACAGAAAAAAAAAAAAACAACATAAGGCAATAATTGAAAGAACTAGAAGGATAAACAGAAAAAACAACTGGGCCTCTACTCGGGACATCACTTGAGGCAGGCTGGGCTCCCTGGCATGAGGGGAACTATTGAAATCTCTCTCGGGCTTGGGTGGGGCGGCATCTAGAGATGAGATTTTTGTATTTATCAAGAGGGGCCAGATACGGTTGAAAAATACTTGGAAACTGTCTTAAAGCAAAAATCTCATCTGGCCACCATCCTCCCTACAGCCCTCCAGTGGCTCCCCAGTGCCGTCTTGAGAAAGTTCACCTTTCTGGGCAGTCTCTAACCACTTGTCGCAACAACCCTCAATCAACCAAATCGGGTTATTCGGTTTTTTCCCAAACACTCCGTACTTCGTGTCTTGCCCACCTGAAGAGACAGGGATGGAGACAGGGGTGCCTGGGCGGAGGTGGGGTTGGACAGAGAACATGGCTACCATGGGCCCTGAATAGGCCTGCTTCTCTCCTAGACTCCCTCACAGTCCCCCTGCTCAGTCCACCACGACCAATGTCCATCTTTCCAGTCCCTCTTCAGCTCCCTCCGTCAGCACATCTCTCTCACTTGCCCTCCAACATGGCCCCCAGACGTGCCCCTGCCGTCAGCCCAGGCCCTCACACTGAATCGCAGAGGGGTTCGCCCCATCAGCCAGGTTCCCGTTTCACAGGGAATTGACTCAATGAGCTAGAGGCACAGGGAGTGTCCTGCAAGGCTGCGCTCAGCAAGAGAAGGGTGGAGAAGAGCTCCCCTGCCTTCTCCCCAAGTCCCCACACGGCCTTCCTGTTCCCAGCGAGCGCTCCTCACTTACACAGAGACCGGCAGGAGGCAGAGCCCAAGGCTGCGCGGCCTTGGCTCAGTTATGCGGCCTCTATGCCCCGCCTCCCAGTATCCAAAGTGGGGATGACGATGATGAGAGTCGCTACCTCAGAGTCGAGGCTGGAGTTGATACGGGTGCCTGGCACACAGTAAGTGCTCAATAAACACTCACCACTGGGCCTTCCCTGGCGGTGCAGTGGTTAAGACTCCGCGCTTCCACTGCAGGGGGCAGGGTTTCAATCCGTGGTCTGGAACTAGATCCCGCATGCCACAGATTCGCTCCAGGACAGAGCGTGTGGCCCACCCTGTATGGCCCAGAATGAGGGAGACAGCTTCTTGTGATGCCCACAGGGCTCCCCCCTCAAACCCAGTCTGGTCCCTGACACCTGGGAAGGCCAGTCCTCTGGCCCCGGCTCCAGACTCAACAGCAGCTCAGCACCTCCCCAGCCCGGACAAGGGCGCTCTCAGGCCCCCACCCCGCCAGCGGCTCATCGCAGCTCAAAGACCGAGGCCCAGCTCTCACCTCACCAGGCTCCAGTCTGACCCGTCTCTCCGGCGCAGCCTCAGTACCGGAGCACCTGCTCTTCCCTGAGCCCGAAATGCTCCCACGGCCTGGGTCACCCAAAGCTTTCTTCTCGCAAACTGCCCCCCCCAGATGGGAAGGGCTCGGAGGGATGAATGGCGACGCCGCTGCCCGACCTGGGGGTCCCCCGTCTCCCTGCTCCCAGATGGGCAGGGTAGGCCTCTCCCCCAGGCTAGGACGTCCCTGGGGCAGGATTTGGGAGGGGGGAGGAGAAATGGTTTTGAGCAGCTGCCCCAGGTGCTGAAGGATCAACAGGTGGCTGATGGACGTGGAAAAATGTGACTGTGGCGCCTCCTGCTGGCGGAAGATCAAATTGCGCCCTGTGTCACTGCGGCCGGAGCTGGGGCCGGACTCTGACTCCGCAGCGAGGATGTGGCTGCAGCCTGGGCTGGAAGAGCTGGCTGTCTCCGAAGGAGTGTGGTTGCTTCTGGAAGGCTGGCTCTGGCACTCCTGATCAGGCCTCCCTGAGCAGCCAGCTGCTACCTTCCCCGGGCGGATCATTCCCACCGCCTGAGTAAGCCCACTCCCTCCACTGCAGGACCTCCTGCGTGACGGTGGGCACCTTGGCCGGTGGGCTCAGCGCCTGGCACAGAGTAGAGGCCCAATCAATGTTGATGGCAAAGCGAGAAAACGTGAGTGTGCTGGGAGGCCAATGTGAACAACCAAAAGAGGGGAGGAGAGCCAGAGAAGGGGACGTCTGAGGTGGCAGGACAGGAGATGACAAGGCCCCGCGTGGGGGGCTAAGGGGAGGCAGGACAGGTCGTTGGAGGTGAAGAGGCCAAGCTGTAGAGACCGGGCCAAGGTTATGGCAGCCTGAGGTCCCCCGGGCTATGGACAGAGAAAGGGGAGCTGGCGTGGTGGGACCACATTGTGTGACACCAAAGCCTAGAGCAAAGGATGGCCTAGAATTGGCCGTGGGGACAGCGGGGGAAGCTGCCTACCCCTCGGGACTTGCCCCGGGCTCAGGGGCCTGCGCGGCTGTGCACGGAAGGGGGTGGGAGGATGCTGGGAGGAGAACTCCGGAGAGGGACTTGTGCGTGGCTACCCTCCTCAGCGGAAGCCCGGCCCCTGCTCCAGCCCCACCCCCGAGACCCAGGCCAGCCCTGCTCTGGGCCTCGCCATCTCCCTTCAGATCCCAAAGGTCGACGTGGAGAGGTCTTCTCCAGCAGGCTCTGCGATGAAGGCTGGAAGGGACCAGTGGGCAGGGGTGACGGTGGGACAAAGGGGTGGCCAGCTCAGCCAGAACCGTGAGGGTGTTGCTTCTGCCCTGACCGGGGCCGAGGAGAGGCCCTAGGAGCCTTCCCCTCATGGGCGCAGGACAAAGGCCAAGCGGAGCCAGTAAAGGCCTGGTGCCCAGCAAGGCCGGGCTCTGGAGCCCTACCCGATCCAGAATGGGGGTGTGAGGGGCAGGGGCTGCACAGACCAGAACACCAGCCACCGTTCTTCACACCGGAAGCCACGACCCACCCACCCAGCCCGGGGTCCCCAGGGCCTGGAGCCCAGCGGTGCCAAAGCCACGACCCAGCACAGAGGTTGAGGCCCCAGCAGCGCCCCCTCCTGGACGAGGGGCCCCTCCTCCAGCCTCAGAGACGGGCTGCAGAGCCTTTCGGAGCAAGGCGTGCTCTGGGAATGCTCTGTCCGGCCACGGCCACGGGAAGCAGGGGAAGGAAGGGAGACGGAGGGGGGGCGGGGAGGGGGGTGAAGACAGCCCGGAACTCTGGTTGCCCTCCTGGCTACAGCACCCGGGGCTCCACTCGCCCCTGAGCCCGGCCCAGGGCCCCAGAGCCACACGCAGGCCAACCTCGAGGGTGGCAGAGCTGGCCAGCTCGGCTGCCTCTTGCCGGCACGTCGGGGAGTGGGGACAGGAAGTTCTTGGACAACCCGGAGCTTGTCTGCTGTGATGGGGGGAGCAGAAGTTCGGGTGGTGGCGGGCAAGGTGGCCTGCCTCCTTGGTTTCCTTCCCAGCCCTCATCCCTCCCCCCAGCTCACCACTGCCCATTGCTCTGTCTGTCTTTATTGATTTGGGGAAGACTGGAGGGAGGCTGGAGGGCCACGACACAAGCAGGACCACCCACAGTCAGCAAAGCACAGAACAGCACGGGAAGGACAGCCCCTGGGCCTCTTGGTCTCTAGACGGGGTGTGGCAGCGACAGGGGAGGGAAATCTGTGGACGTGCCCCAACAGCGCCCACCCCAGTGCCCTGCACCACACCCACAGGGCTCAAGCTCTACCGCAGAGGTGCCCTGGGGCGGGAGGGGGAGGTGGGGGGGACTGAAAGGGTCCATTGGAAGGGAGTCTGGGGGTCCGTGCGCTCAGCCTGGGGTGGAGAAGAAGAGAGAAGCACAGGGAAGGGGGCAGTCAGGAGGCGCCCCTGGCCTGCCCTGCACCCCCTGCTCCCGGCCCAGGCTCTCAGCAGAGGTGCTCACTGGGCCCCTCGAGGACCCTCACGCCAGCGGCACGGCCTGCCCCCCACCTCTCTGTCTCATCCACTTCTTGGGGACCCCGGCTCCTCCCCTCTTTCGGTGCTCTCCGCCCTCAGCCCGCTACTCTGTGGGGCCCACCCTGCTGAGCTCTTGGCCACACGGGGCCTGCCACCCCCTGAGCTCAGCGAGGAGCCAGGTCCCCGCGGGCGCAGGGCTCACCCCCACGCACCTGGGTGTCACCACTTGGGGGGCTGGCCAGTGCGGAGGCCCGGGTGGCCGTGGCTCATCATCCTCCGTCCCGAGGTGTCCTCCCCCTCCGGGGTCTGCCCCAGCTTGCGGATGTGGCGCAGGAAGGAGGTAGCATTGAACGCTCGCTGCAGGGAGAGGGGTGTCAGGCCGTGTCCCGGCCCTGGTCCCAAGACTTCGAGGACCGTAAAGACCACTGGCGGCCCAGACCATCCTTGTGAGGCTGACGGACGGGGCGGGCAGCCTCGAGCCGGGTCCCCAGGCCCCTCCCCACACTGACCTTCCAGTGGGTCCGGGCAAAATTCTTCTGGATCTGCTCACTAACTGAGCCCAGGATGTCCCTGTCAAAGGCTGTATCCCCGGAGATCCTAGGGCAAGGCCAAAGGTCAGTGAGGGGTGGGGGTCTCTGAGGGTGTGGACCCTCTGGTCCCAGGACAGCTCAGCAGGGGTCCCGCTCACCAAAGATGCTGTAAGGCCTGCTGGCAGGTGAACCTTTTCTGGGGATCTCGCTCCAGAAGGTGCCGGATGAAGTCTTTGGCTGGGACAGGGAAACCAGGTCAGCCCGCCCCATCCCCACGGCCCCACGGCCCTCCCCGCTCCCTGAGCTTGGGGTCAGCCTCAAGTTCACCTGATTCTGAGATGTCATCCCAAAAGGGAGAGTCAAACTCGTAGCTGGCCCTCAGGATCTGGCTGAAGAGTTCGGGGTCGCTCTCATCATAGAAGGGGGGGTACCCACACAGCCTGGCACCCACAGATGAATCACCCAGCTGTCCAAACCTCCCCGACCCAGCAGGGGGCAGGCAGGCAGAAGAAGAGCCTTCCCAGTGGTCACTCACAGGATGTAGGAGATGACACCCAGGGCCCACACATCTACGGCCTTCCCGTAGGGCTTCTGCTCCAAGAGCTCCGGGGCTGGGGGCCAGAGACAGACAGACAGACAGACGCACGCCCGCGCACACGCACAGCACGCCTCCAGTGCTGCCGGGCTCAGCCGAGTGCACCCCAGGAGTGGCCCGCCGCCTGCCCTGCCCCTGGCACCTCGGCTCCCACAGGGTACCCCGGCCCCCGGCGAGCCTCGGGGCGCCCCCCTCACTTACCCACATAGCCCGGAGTCCCACAGGCGGTGCCTAGCATGTTGCCAGCCTGGATTTTGGAGAGGCCAAAGTCAGAGACCATGATCTTGGAGTCCTCGAAGGGCGTGGCATAGAGGAGGTTTTCAGGCTGTGACACACCGATGTCAGAGAGAACACCGGCTCAGCCGTGGCGCGGTCCCCGGGGCTGGGCGCCCGCAAGTCCCCCAGACCCGTGGTGCACAGGGACGCGGGGCAAGGCCTGGGTGGGCGGGCAGGAGGGCAGAGGCACCTTGAGGTCTCGGTGCACGATGCCCAGGCTGTGCAGGTAGGAGACGGCACCAAGGACCTGCCCCACCAGGTGGCTGGCGTCCTTCTCCGTGTACGAGCCGCGCTCCATGATGCGATCGAACAGCTCGCCCCCCGTCACCCTGGGGGGGCAGGGGCTCAGCTGACCCGGCCCCCCGGCCCCGCCCACCCCCGCCTGACCCCGCCCTCCTCACAGCTCCATGGCCAGATAGAGGTGGGAAGGGCTCTCGTGGACGTCCTCCAGAGCCACGATGTTGGGGTGGCTGACCCTGCAACGGCAAGAAAAAGCCCCTTACGGGCCGCCACGGCCCCCTCTGGACCCCCAGGGAAGCCCTTCACCCTCTTCTCTTCCTCCCGCCCCTGCCCCCTACCCTACCATGGGCCGCCCCTGCCGGTCCAGCAAGGCAGAGCCCCCGGCCAGGCCTTTCTGGGGACACGGAGGAGGCAGGGCGCTCCACCCCAGGAGGCTCCCAGCCACTGCGAGGCGCACACCTGCGGAGCACCGCGATCTCGTTCTCCACCAGGGCCTCCTTGCCTCGAAGGGCCTTCTTGGGGATGCACTTGAGGGCGACAAGGTGTGAGGAGCCCCGCTCCTGGGCCAGCACCACCTCGGAGAAAGCGCCCCTGCGGCAGAGGGGGAGGCAGGAAGGGAGGGGAAAGGCGAGGAGGAGGGCGGGGCGCGAGAGCAGAGGCGGGGAGGGAGAAGGGCCCCCTTAGCCGAAGGAGATGGGGAAGCCCTCCCCGTCCCATGCCACCCATCCCCCCACACAGATACACACATTCACTCTCACACGCGCGCGCGCACACACACACACACACACACTCACGAGCCGAGCTTCTCCCGGATCTCATAGACGCTGCTGATGTCCTCCGTCTGTTTCTTGAGCAGCAGCATGTCTGGGGGTGCAGGGAGAGGTGGAGGGAAGCTCCCTGAGCGAGGGGCAGCCCCGTCCCCCAAAACCCAGATCCGGCAGTGCCTCAGCCACCCTCAGCCACAGCCCCACTCAGGAACACAGGTCCCACACACCCTCCCCCAGCCCGTTACATCTCGCCCCTCCCCCACTGTCCAGGTCCGCACTCCCAGGTGGACGCCTCCAGCGAGGCCGCCGCATAAACTCCTCCCCCTCCCAGATACGGCCACGATCCGACGCCCCGCGACCTGGCACCCCGACGACGATCAGCGCCCAGAGACCCCCTCTCCGCCCCCACACAACCTAGTCAGCCGCGCTTGGCCGCCTTCCAGAAGGCTCCGTGCCCCCCCCCCCCCGGCCCCTCCAGGCTCACTCCCATCCGCAGCGCCCAGAGGCGCCCCCGGTCGCCCCCAAGCCTAGACCTGCCACCCACGGCCCAGCGCCCACAGGCACGCGCCCCCCAGGCCACCGACCCGCCCTAGATGCACCTGCGACCCCCGCGCACAGCCGCCCGCCACGGCCACCCACGCGGCCGCCCGGCTCAGCCCAGCCCTCGGCGCCTCGCGGCGGGAGGGACTCGGCAGCCCGGGCCTCCCGCGTCCCGAGCTGCGTGAGCCGCGCGCGTGCCGGCCGGGGGCGCGCCGGGCGTGACAGGTGTGCGCCGGGCCTGCCGTGGCCCGGGACACTGCACGCCCCCGCCAGCGCGCGCCCGCGCCCCGGAGCGCCGGGTGCGGACCTGGAGCCGAGGCGAAGCCGCAGCGTCGCCTAGCGCAGTAGCCACCGCGCCGAGCCCCCCGCCCGCGCCCCGGCGGCCCCGCCCCCCTCCGCGCGCGCCCCCGCCGCCCGCTGGCGGCCGAGCACGCGGTGGCCGAGCGCGGCCGCGGCACTGCAGGGCGCCTTGTAAGGCAATCGGCCGGCGCCGGCCGCCCCCGCCTCTCTCCTTTGTCATTCGTGCGGGTTCCCGCCGGCTCCAGCTCCTCCCGGCGGCCTGACTGGGCCGGCCCCAGGGCCTTTGCACCACCGGTGTCCTCCACACAGAAGTCTCTTCACCCACATGTTGACCTGGCTCTCTGGGTGCCTTCGGGTCTCTGCTCTAATGTCCTCTCCGCAGACAGGGCATCCAGGCCACTTGACCTAAAACAGCCTCCTTCCCTAGCCCCAGCCCTACCACTGCCACTTCTGCCACCTTGGCCTGAACCCCCATCAGCACTCAGTTGGAGGACAGCAAAAGCCTCCTCGCTGGGCTCCCCCTGCCCTCTGCCTGCACCCTTAACCTCTCCAACCGGCAGTTTCTTCCCCACCGAGCAGCCAGAGCTTCCTTTTATTGAGATCATGTCACCCCTGAGCTCCAAACCCTCCCACGGCTCTTCGTGTCACTCCAAACCAAAGCATGAGTCCTTACAGGGGCTTAAGAGTTCTGCGTGATTGGTCCCTCTTCCCCATCATTGCTTTGGCCCCTCTCCACCCACTCCTCCCCCCCTTGCTCAAGCAGCTCCAGCCACACTGGCTTCTTAACTGGTCCTCAAGCACACCACACATGCACCCGCCCCAGGGCCTTTGCACTCACTGCCTCTCTGCCTGGAACACTCTTCACTCAGGTATCTGTTTGGCTTGCTCCCTCACTCCATCAGGTCTCAACTCAAATGTCACCTCTTCAAAGAGGCCTCAGCTGTCCCCCTCCAACACATTCTATATAGTAATCACCCCGCCTGCCCTGTCTGAAGAGCCTGCACCTCTGCAAAATCACCTTCTTTGGCTTGTCTTCCTCAGCAAAGCATCCACTCCCAGAGAGTGTCTCTGTCAACTTGGCCCAGGAGAATCACTCAGGAAATAAGTGCTTGGTGAATGAATCCAATCCTTCATCCAACAATTAGTGGATTTGTCCCATGCAGTCTCATCTCGGTTCTGGCGCCCCTCCCAGGGAGTCCAGGTCCCACCAAGGATGGGGGCAACAGGTGTCCTGGCTGTTACCAAGAGTACATCCACACAGGCCATTGTTGGAGGGGCTCCATGGAATCTCAGGGCCCGGGAGTAACCTGCTGGCTCTATCTTTGCAGGGGTCTATAGGCCCCCGGCCTGACACAAAGTCTTCAAGAGGGTCTACGGGGCAGGCAAAGGTTTTTAAAAATCATCTCTCCAGACCTCAGCTCCTACATGTCCTCTGTTCAAAATGGCGGGTCTGAGAAGGCCCCCTCAGGTTCCCTTTCCCAACCACCCCTCCCAGTTCCTTCGAGAAGGCTCCAGGGGCCTCAGCACTCGGAAGCATGGGCCCCACTCCCAACTGCTCAAATCTGTGAACAGGGTTTCCTAGATCTTACATCTAAAAGAGAAAAAAAGATAGGAATGGAACCGACAGTGAACCCCATCTCATGCTGGCAGTAAGTCCTATTTGTTTATGGACACTTGGACAAATTGACACAAACCAAAGCCCCATCTTATTTGCTTGTTTCATAATTATGCATCCACATGTCGAATCCACTGCCCTGTGGTCACAGGTCCTAACAAGAAATGTAATTGGTGTTTTGGAGAAGTACGATGATGCATGAGTAATAAAAGGCTTCCCACGTGGAGAAGGACAGCAAAGGAGGCTGCTCTGGGGGGCAGCAGATGGAAAGTGGAGGCAGGAGGAAAAGGACCCACTTCCAAAGTGAGCCTGTGGCATCAAAATCAGGAAGTGGAAGTGTCAAAAGTGATCTCACAGTTTTTGTTTTAAATCAGTATTTACAATACACTGGAAATGACACCCTTCACGACTGTTGAAACATCCGTTGAAATACTGTAGATGTCAACTTCAAAAAACACATGTGTGTGTGTTAGAGGGTGGTGGATGCAGAGCTTTTCAAAATCCTTTCAGGGGATGCCTTACAGAAAAATGAACGCAAAGTGGATCACAGACCTAAATGTAAAATGCCAAACTTCTAGAAGAAAACATAGGAGAAAATCTGTCTTACCTTGGGCTTGGTGATGAGTTTGGGGATGCAATATGAAAAGCATGGTCCATTAAAGAAGAAATGATAAATTGGACTGTATCACAATGTGACATGTTAGCTCTGTAAACAACACTGTTAAGAGAATGAGAGAAAACGAGAGAGAATGAGAAGACAAGCCACAGCTTGGGGAGAAATCTTTGCAAAACACATATCTGATATAGGACTGGCACCTAAACTATATAAGGAATTCCTAAAACTCAATAACAACACAAACAACCCAATTTAAAAATGGGCCAAAGCAATCAGAGAAGAAAAAGAACTAAAAGGAATACAAATTGGAAAAGAAGAAGTAAAACTGTCACGGTTTGCAGATGACATGATACTATACATAGAAAATCCTAAAGATGCCACCAGAAAACTACTAGAGCTAATCAATGAATTTGGTAAAGTTGCAGGATACAAAATTAATGCAGAGAAATCACTTGCATTCCTATACACTAACAACAAAAGATCAGAAAGAGAAATTAAGGAAACAATCCCATTCACCATTGCAACAAAAAGAATAAAATACCTAGGAATAAACCTACCTAAGGAGGTAAAAGACCTGTATGCAGAAAACTATAAGACACTGATGAAAGAAATCAAAGATGACACAAACAGATGGAGAGATATACCATGTTCTTGGATTGGAAGAATCAATACTGTGAAAATGACTCTACTACCCAAAGCAATCTACAGTCAGAAAGAGAAAAACAAATATCGTGTATTAATGCATATATGTGGAACCTAGAAAAATGGTACAGATGAACTGGTTTGCAGGGCAGAAATAGAGACACAGACGTAGAGCACAAACATATGGGCACCAAGGCATGAAAGTGGCGGAGGGGGGCTGGTGGTCGGATGAATTGGGAGATTGGGATTGACATATATGCACTAATATGTATAAAATGGATAACTAATAAGAACCTGTTGTATAAAAAAAAATAAATAAAATAAAATTCAAAAAAAAAATTTTTTTTTGGGCTTCCCTGGTGGCGCAGTGGTTGGGAGTCCGTCTGCCGATGCAGGGGACAAGAGTTCGTGCCCCGGTCCGGGAAGATCCCACATGCCGCGGAGCGGCTGGGCCCGTGAGGCATGGCCGCTGAGCCTGCGCGTCCGGAGCCTGTGCTCCGCAACGGGAGGGGCCACGACAGTGAGAGGCCCGCGTACCACAGAAAAAATAAAAAAAAAAAAAAAAAAAAAAAAAAAAAAAAAAAAAAAAAAAAAAAAATTTTTTTAAAAAGGGGGCCAAAGATCTGAACAGATACCTGACCAAAGAAGAAATACAGAGAGCAAGTAAGCATATGAAGAGAGGTTTAACATCATATGTCATTAGGGAATTGCACATTAAAACAACGATGAGACACCACTACACACCTCTGAGAATGGCCAAAATCTGGACCACTGACAACACCAAATGCTGGCGAGGATGTGGAGCTACGGGAACTCTCATTCATTGCTGGAGGGAATGCAAAATGGTGCGGCCAGTTTGGCTGTTTCTTACAAAACTAAACATACTCTTACCATACAGCAACCGCGCTCCTTGGTATTTTACTCAAAGGATTTGAAATTTTATGTCCACAGAAAAACGAGCACAAAATGTTCATAGCAGCTTTTTCAGAATGGGCAAAAACTGGAGCAACCAAGATGTCCTTCATTAGGTGAATGTGTTCGTTTCTGCTGCTCAAAATGTGCATTTTAAAGAGGTGGCAGAGCTATGGGCTCCTGGAGAAGAACAGGTAGAGCATTTGTATCTCAAAGGCCTGAGGAGCAAAAGGCAAGTTCCTTCTAGGATGACTTTGTTCCCTTAAGGCCAGAAAAAAAAATTGTTTTCCCTCCGTACTTACAAGCCTCTTAAGATAAGGAGGGGAGGTTTGAGGAGTGGTAAAGGCTGGTGGGATGTGGATTCTTTCTGGAGCTCCACCTCTGATCCTGTACAGACTAGAGTTATAAAACAAGGAGGGTTTTTTTTCCTCAAAGAATTGAGTGGCCACCTCAGTGATATCAAAAGACTGACACACTCATTCACCTCATTCACCTATGTTGGAATGTTTTACTTGCCCTCATCTAGCTTAGGGGAGAAGGCCTCCTTCACCCCAAATTCCTATCAGCGATGGTTAGTTTAGTCAGACCAGTGGCCTCCCATTTTGGTAATTTATTTATAAACACTTTTGAGGATCCTCCCTGGGTTTAAGAAGCTCTCTGATCGTGGCCCTCGAGGCTGGCCTACAGCTTCACATGGTCCCATTTCTAAAGGTAGCCTGACGAGAGCAGCTCCGCCAGGGACCTCTGCGTCCCAGGCAGCGGGGTTCACTTGAGAAACAACCTGGGGTGGAGGGGAGACCCCCTCTGGCTTGGGATTGAGGCAGGCTCCCACGGGCAAGAGCAATCATTTTTCTTGGCGGGTGCCTTCTCCGTGAGGGTCTCCAGCTTGGACTATTGTCTGGAATTCAGTGAGCAAGTTCCTTCCCAGCAGGGGGACGGGGCACTGAGGGACGGGGCACTGAGGGACGGGGCACTCAGGGACGGGGCACTGAGAGACGGGGCACTCAGGGACGGGGCACTCAGGCATGAGCAGAGCTGATGTGTGAAGGTCCCACTTCCTAGCAAGCAGCTGCGGGGGGGCACGCTGAATTGCTTGGTCTTATCATACACGATTGGGAGGACGCGGGGCCTGAGCCATCAGTCAGCACAGACTAGGCGGCCCCCATAGCTGGTAAGAAAATAACCTTCCTACCGTCCGCGTCAAGGTTACCAGAGGCTCTTTACCGAAAGCTCGGTCTCTGTGCACCGGTGCCCAATCAAATCTTGGAGACAGAGTTTTGGGGGAAGTAGAAAAGGAGAGCTTTACTGCTCTGCCAGACAAAGGGGGGCACAGCGGGCTCCTGCCTCGAAAAGCTATGTGTCCCCCGCCCACGAGGATTTGAGGAGGGGTTTTATAACAACGGTTCAAAGTCAGGGTTCCTGACAAGATCGGGGTGTGCGTAGGGCTTTCACTCCCTTAATCTCGCCTCAGGTGGTGTGTCCTGATCTGGAGGAGCTTCTCGGGTCCCTTTAATCTCGTCTCAGGTGGTTTCTTGGCCGCTTCTCCCTTGATCAGCAACTGTTCAGCTCTGCCCTTTGGAACCCAGGGAAGGTCACGGAGGCTGGACTCTTGCCTACAAGAAACGGGGGACAAAAGTGCCTCCGTGCCCGGGAGCCCCACAGGGCCCGCTCACTTTCAGCTCCTCCAGAGAAAGGACCAGGTGTCCTTGGGGAGCCAGGGAGGGTCCCGGGCCCCAACAGTCTTAGGTCCTCTCGGCCATCATTGGTTTGGGGGCTCAGAGTCCCCATCGGGACTGGGGGTGGTCCCACTTCCGGTGGCCCTCTCGTTTGCATGTCAGGCAGGATCCCAGTGGACTTTTCCCATACAGGGAGCATTTGTCCTTCCAGTGGCCATCTTGGCCACACTTAAAACAGATCCTTTCCTGGCGAGACGGTGGCCCTGATCCAGGCTTCCTGGATCCTGTCCCCGTCATGGGCTTCTGTAAGGGAGGGTAACCCTGAGGTGGTGCAGGGGTTAGGGCTGCCGCCAATAACTGTGCTTTTCGCTGAATCCTTTTTACCTCTTCAACCTTATCTCTATTGTTGAATACTCCAAAGGCCAAATCCGTGGGCTGATTCAGGGGTGTTTGGGGTCCCATAGCTGTCCAGATGTGGCGTTAGGGGTAAACAGGCCGGAAGACTGTCCCTCCTCAGAATTGGGGTGGGGGGCCGGGTAGGAGTTCCTGGTTGTGGATTCGGGGAGGTGGTCTCATAAGGGGATCACCTAAAACATCAGGCTCCCGTGGGGGAAGAAGGCACTTTGAAGGGATGTGAGCCAAGCACACCCGGCGGGAGCTCTTTAGACCTGGATCTTAGAATAGGGTCATGAACATTTGAACATATGGGACTCCCACCCCATCTACCTTTCCTTTACAGAACAGGTCCAGCTGCAAGACGGTATTGTCATTTAATGACCCATTTTCTGGCCAGATCTCTTGGTCCCCTAGTTTGTACGGGGCCATGCAATATTGCAAAAGAAAATTAATTATTTTTCTTAAACCATCCTGTCTACATTTTCCCCAGCTATCTAATATGCATCTTAGTGGGGAGCTCTTTGGGAGTGGGAGGGTTGTCCCAACTATTCTGGAGAAGGGGTGGAGAGCAACAGGAACTGGGCCATCGCCCTCTTTTTGGCCTTTTATGGTCAGCCTGGGAACTGTCGTGGCACCTGTGGGGTGTCATTTAGCATGTTAATGCATTACAATGAGGCTCGAGGTCTACTGGAAGTGAGTCTTCCACCATCTTGGGCCTAACTGGCTCTAACCAGTTTTTGTCGGATCCTGTTTTTCTCAATGGCTCCTCAGGCGTGGGCCATGGCTAGTGACTTTGTTCCCAAGAGGACAGGATGGGAAGGGGGAAGATTAAATTCAAAGTGGAGACACCTGGTGAACAAACAGGACCTCAGCCAGGTGACCCAGGTCGACACGGACAGTGGGAGTCGTGTTCAAAGCACGGAGTCTTGCTGGGATGTGATGAGAAGGGCACTTCGCCTCCGTGGTCCTCCTCTCAGTAAGCATCACCCTGTCTACTCATGACAGAAAACACCAGAAAAACCCTGAGGGGTCCTGCAGGACCTTCGCCACAACACCAAAAACGAGGACAGTCACGGCCCAGAGGAGCCTAAGAAGACACAACGCCGATGCAGTGTGGGATCATGGGGCAGAAAAAAGAGGTGAGGGGAAAGTCAAGGACATATGAATAAGACTCTGGACTTTAACCCTCCTTTTGTTGGCAGGGATCAGGCGTGTGGTCTTGGGCCACGTAATGTAAGGACTCTGGCCCCCTCGGTGTCATGTCTTCAGTACTGGCAGTTTCCAAGCTCCAGGACACAGGGCAAAAAAAAAAAAAAAAGACTCTGGATTTTAGCTGCTGATCATGTATAATATTGGTTGATTATTTTAACAAAGGGACCACACGATGGAGAGTGTTAGTAACAGGGGAAGCTGTGTGTAGGTGTGTGGGAACTCTCACTCCTATCTCTGCAGTTTGTGCATCTAAAGCTATTCTGTTAGAAAAAGTTTATTTAAAACATAAAAACGGGGACCTCCCTGGCGGTCCAGTGGTTAAGACTCCGCGCTTCCAATGCAGGGGGTGCGGCTTCGATCCCTGGTCGGGGAGCTAAGATCCCACATGCCTCGCGGCTAAAAATCCAAAACATAAAAAAAAAAAAAAAAACCAGAAGCAATATTGTAATAAATTCAATAAAACTTTAAAATGGTCCGCATCCAAAAAAATCTTAAAAAAGAAAAACATAGAAAACGAATTTCAGAACCCTGTTGGGGGTTCTGCGTGGATGAACACAGCTGGCGGACCAGGGGTGCTGTGCAGGGGCCGCGGTGAGCAGGCCCCGGGCCTCTCAGGTTGCCCGCCCCCCAGCCTCCCGGGCAGCCTGCGCCTTTCTCCCCTTCCCAGCGGTTGGAAGCACAAAGCCCTTCAAGGTAGACTCCAGCCGTCCCTTTGTTCCCAGCTAATTCTAATTGCAAAGCTCCCCAAGCCTGGCAGCCTCCAAAGAGGCCCCCCCACCCCCGCACCCATCTCCAGCTGCGAGGTCCTCTAGGCATAACCAGTCGACCCGGGGCCGGACGCCCTCCCACCCCGCCCACTCCGAGGTCCACGGTCGCTGCAGGCACTGGGTCCAATCCCCAGCCCAAATCCCCAGGCCTCCCTGGACAATGGGAGCCCTCCCTCCCCGCCCCCCTTCCAGCTCTCCCCTCCCCTTCCTCCTCAGCTCCTACTCTCACCCCCAGCCTAACTGTGGCTTCTGCCTGGGCAACGCTTTGCTTCTCACCCGGGAGCGGCGGTAGGGCACACCCACCCCCTCGTGCACGTGCTTGGGAACCAGCCTCGAAGGGCCATCAATACCGGGGCCCGGCGCGGGGCAGCCTCCTGCCCTCAGCTGAGGGTCTGCCGCAGGGGTAGGGGGTGTTGGCAAATACACCTTTGCGAAGCCCTGAGAACCCACCGAGGGCTGGAAACCCCTCTGCCTCTGTTGGAACACTGTAGACGTCCCTATCAGTTGAGACACTCCTAAGGACTGCTCGGGTCAACACATCAGAGGCCAGAGTTCCGACCCCAGCTCCCACTTTGAGAAACTCCTGCCTGATCATCCCGCCAGAGGCGAGGATGTGTTCGTGAACCTCACGCATCTCCAAAGCCCAGCTCACCCCGTCTGGACACGGGAGGCGGTGCAGCTTGTGTGCAGGGGTCGAGGGCTCCCGAGTCTCCCTCTTTAGCCTCCTGGGCCAGGTGGCGGGTGAGCTGAATCCCACAGGATCGGAAGGAGGCGCGGGGAGGCGCAGCGCCCTCCAGCTCTGGAGAGCCCGTGGGCCAGCTCGTGCCTGATCGCAAACGCCTTGGAGGAGATTGTAGGCTGATCTTCAGCAGAGAGGAAAGCACAGGGAAGAGCGTATAGGGGAGGAACCGGTCAGATCTCTGCTGCTGAGAGAAGCACGTGGTGCCCAGGCCACAGGAGGAGACCACACGGGGGCTGGGGAGGCAGGGGGTGGTCTCATCGCCCACTGGGGCAGACTGGCGAGGGGGAGGGAGCGAGGGTGTGGCCCTGTCGCACCCCCAGATGCGGAGGCCCGTGCTCCGAGCGGCTGGTGGTCCCTGGAGCGGCGGTAGCCGCTCTCTGCAGCCGGCTCGCCCTTCGCAGCTCTCTTCAGCCACCTCCAGCGAAGCCACCTCGCTCTTAGCAGCCTCTGAGCCCACAGAGACAATGGCAGCCACAGGTGGCAGTTCCCCCCCCCCCGGTCCTGCCACTGGCCTTGGAACATGTCCCCTCCCGTCCTGGGCACGGCAGCCGAGGTCCCCACCCTTGCTTCTCAAGCTCCCTCGGCCTTGCTCGGTTCACCCTCTGCCGTCTTCAAAAGTGCCATTCCCAAAGTGCAATCAGCTCACCACGTCCTTCCCCAGCCCCTGCCTTCTCTCCCCACCGAGCTCCTCGGACAGGCAAGTTCTTAAATTCTTGAGTCTCCTGCCCCCGGCCACGGCCTCACTTCCCTGAGCTTCCCCTGGCGCCATCCGGCCTCTCCATCGAAGCCAGCCCTCACCCAGGTCACCGCCAGCTAATGAACGCCCTCCCCTTGCAGGCGTCACACCCTCGGCCGCAAGCACGCCCTGCCCCTTCCCCTCCACTTACTCCACCGGATCCTCTTTCCCCTCTCAGACTGCATAGGGGTGCCTGCGGTTCACTGGGCCAGGCCCCTTCCCCCTCAGTCCTCGCCCTGAGGGTGGCCCCTGCTTCCCCAGGCCATCTACGGGTCACTCGTAGGCTGGGCCAGGGAAGACTCGAGATTGGGTCTCCCGAGGAGCACCGGGACCCCGCCCCCTCGAGGGTCCCCGAGCCCCCAGTGCCCCCGCTCCACCTAAACACTGGAGACCCCGCCTGTCTCCCACACAGGCCCGTTAAGGCTTGCCCCTCCCTCACCTAACAGGTTCAAGCTGGCTCAGGCCGGAACTGCTTTTCTTCCTAAAGCCGCCCGGATGGCTGAGGGTTTAGCTTAACGGGATGAGCCATCTGGGGACTGCAGCGTGGCGACTGGGGAGCCTGGGACTGGGGTCAGGGGTGGGGGCGGGCACACTTCACATCTCCAGCCGGGATGATGACCCCTTCCTTCCCCATCCTATGGCTACTCTTGGCCCTGGGAAATTCCGAACAGGCTGCTCAGCTGCTGATGGGGAAGCAGCTGAACAACCTTGCCCTTGCCGGGGAGGCCTGCAGGTCCCTGGGGAGAGAAGCACAGAGGGTGCGGAGCTGGGCCCTCTTAGCTGAGGCCTCTGGGGGAGGGTCTGTGCACCTACCAAGCACCAGGGGGCAGCCTTACCCTACTCCTGCCAGAGTCTCACATAAGTCAGGCAGGGGTAGGGGGGGCAGGAATCCCTACCACCCTCCACTTTGGTGAAAAGGTGTGGCATCGTCCCTCGCTTGGGCAGGCTCCCCTCTGCCTGCTTAGGAGACTCCAAGAGCTGGGGCCCTGACCCCCAGCCACCAGTGCTGTGTCCCTCAGGGAGGGCCGAATGGCAGGAGACAGGGTCTTGGCAAAGCCCCACAGCACACACCTGGAGGCATACCCACACCCCCGCCCCAGCCGTTCCCCGATTTGGCCAGCTGGGCCCAGCCCTGCAGGAGGCGGAAGCACCCTGCACCCCCTCTGGTGCAGGGGAGCCGGAAAGCTGTAGGCCTTGGTACCCAACAGTGGCCCAAGCTGCAGCTGGGAGTCAGAGAAGGGACCGAGATGGGACAGGCTGGAAGGAGGAGGAGGGAAGAGGTGGGGCAAGGATGTCGAGAAGGCAGCCAGGGTAGTGGCTGGCCTAGAACCGGGAAGGGCAGGTTAGGAGGGTCGACGTGAACCAGGTCCGGGTGAACCTGGGGTCAGGGGCGGTTCGGCTCCTGGGAAGGAGGTGCTGGCCGGCGCCCCAGGTAGCAGCCATCCAGCTTCCCGCTGGAGCGGCGTCGCCTCCTCGGGAGGAGGGCGGGAGGAGGTGGGCGGAGTGACGGGGAGGGCAGGCGGGAGGGAGGGACGGAGGAGGGGGAGGGGGAGCAGTCCAGTCGTGGGGGTGGGGCGACAGTGACATCATCCCGAAGTCGGTTCTTAAACGGCAGCCGGTCGGACCGGGGAGGAGAGGCAGGATCGCAGCGCAGTGGCGAGTCGCTGAGCCCGCCGCGGCCCCGAGAGCGGCTGGAGCCGCCGCCGCCGCCGCGGCCGCCAGGAAGGAGGGGCGAGCGCGCCTAGGCCGCCGCCGGGAGAGCCGCGGGCGAGCCGAGCAGCCGCGCGGGTCCGGGCCGGGGCGGGGGGCGCGGGCCGTAGGCCCCTGCTCCGGCCGCAGCTTGCAGACAGTGGGCTCCGGTGGGCTCCGGCTGCCACCCGCGCCCCGTTAGGCTGAGCCTCGGGCCGGCCGAACAACCGCCGCCGCCGCCGCCGCCGCCGCCGCCGCCGCGGGAGCTGCGGGCAGGAGCCTCGGGAGCCGCCGCCGCCGCCCGGCCGGGCCCCGCCGCCGCCCGCGCGCCCCCGGGCCCCCGACACACATGAGATTCTTCAGGCTCACTTTCAAGTGCTTCGTGGACTGCTTCTGACCGCGCCGCCCCCGCCGTCCCGCACCCCGCCCGCCGCCCGCCCGCCGCCCCGACCCCCGGTCCGGCCGCCCCCGGCCCCCGGCGGGCCCGCGCCTTCGGGCCCCCCCCAGTGCCGCCAGCGCCCCCGCCGCCCGCCCGCTCCCGCGGGGCGCCGCGCCCCCGGCCATGGCGAAGAAGAGCGCCAAGAACGGCATCTACAGCGTGTCCGGCGACGAGAAGAAGGGCCCCCTGATCGCGCCCGGGCCCGACGGGGCCCCGGCCAAGGCCGACGGCCCCGCGGGCCTGGGGGCGCCTGGCGGCCACCTGGCCGTGCCGCCGCGCGAGACCTGGACGCGCCAGATGGACTTCATCATGTCCTGCGTGGGCTTCGCCGTGGGCCTGGGCAACGTGTGGCGCTTCCCCTACCTGTGCTACAAGAACGGCGGAGGTGAGCGCGGGCCCCTCCCCCGCCTGCCGCCGGCCCCGCCGGGGCGCCCGTGCGAAGTCCAGGGGGTGGGGAGGCCCCCCCGGGACGGCCGGGGGCGGCCCCTCGCCCGCCGTCGCCGCGCGGTGGCCCAGCCGGGCGGTCTCCGCCCCCCCCCCCCCCCCCCGGCCGGTCATGTGCCTGGCAGCGTGTGGGGGGAGGGGGCCGGCGAGCCTCCTGCCGAAAACGCCGAGCTGCCCCCACAGACTCTGGGCCCGAAGTGATTGGCCACCGAGGTGGCAAGACGAGGCCTCCCCCTTGGGGGGGCTTCCAGAGGTGAGGAGCCCTGGCTGCCCCCACAGGTCAGGCACACAAGTGGCACATTGTGTGGGCCCCCCACGTGTGCACACACGAACACACACACAATGGGCCACTCTGTCCCTCCCTCTGCTTTCCCCTCCCTTCCCTCCTCTCTTCTCTTCCCCTCTCTCCCCTTCCCTCCCCTCCCCTCCCTCCCCTCTAGCCTGGGCCTGGAACACTGGGTGCCTGAGCCAGGCTTGGGAAGCCTGCAGCCTGGGCCGCCTGGCGCCGCCGCTGGACACACTGCATGCACACCCCATGCCCGCCCCAGCCCAGCTTAGCAACAGCGATGGGCACGCGTGTGTCCTGTGACTGCAAAGCAGCACCAGGGTTGGTGGGAAGCCGCAGGGACTAGATGACGGACGGGTGGGAAACTGAGGCCCAGAGAGAAGGCCTTTGCCCAAGGTCACAAGCAAGAAGGATGCTGAGACCTGAAGCCAAGCTCAGCTTTTGAGTAGTGGAGAGTGCCGAGCGGGGGCAAGGGTAGGGGGCCTGGAGAGGAGAAGGGCTCCCCCACCCCCAGCCTGAAGTCCCTGCCAGCCTCCCCCAACCTTGTCTCCTGTCCTTGCTCATATGCCCTTTCAGACACCCTCCACTCTGCCCACTGGCAGACGACTGCTACCCACCTACCCACCCACCCGCTCCCCTGCACCTTCACACTTGCAGGAAAGAGTCTGGGTGCCGGCACAGTCCAGGGCTCCCTTCCCCTCGCCCAAGCTCAGCACGTCCCCGGGCCTGAGCGCCGGCCACGGAGTGGCTTGTGTCCACAAGTGCATGTGTCCTCCGTGCCCGTTAGTTAGGTCACCGTAGGTGAGTAGGGGCAGAAGCCTTGTAGGGGACCCCCAGCCCAGGAAACAGGGCTCTAAGGCCCAGGGGCTGCCGTAGGCCCCTCGACACTCCACCTCCCCAAGACTGTTCACCTTGGGCCCCTGAGTCAGCAGCCACCCCTTGCACTGATTCACTCAGTGGGAAGTTATGATGGGCTCTGGGCGGAGCCTGAATCTGGGGCTCCACCCGCCTCCCAGGGCTTCTGAAAGCCAGGCTGGCTGGCCTGGCCTGGCTGAGGAGTTTGGGTCAAGTCCCCACCTGGCTAAGGGGCCACCCTGTGCAAGTGGCCACCTTGAGCTTCATCCCCCAGGTGTGTTCCTCATTCCCTACATCCTGATCGCCCTGGTCGGAGGAATCCCCATTTTCTTCTTGGAGATCTCGCTGGGCCAGTTCATGAAGGCCGGCAGCATCAACGTGTGGAACATCTGCCCCCTGTTCAAAGGTGAGCAGCCCCAGGCAGCCCCTCTCACCCTCTCCCTCCGGGACCTCTCCCCTTTCCCGCCACTGGGGCAAAACTGGTACCCACTTGAGAAACCTCAAGTCTGAGCATCTCCTGTCTGAGCACCAGGCCTGGGATGCCCCCCAAGCTGTGAGGGAGAACCTGGAGGACATGCAGACCACCTGGCTGACCTTGGGGAGGTGGAGACTAGAGTGGGGGATGGACCTCTCCACCAGGGCGAGAAAGCCCAGTCCCAGCAGCACCCGGGACAGGCCCTGCCGAGTATACTTTGGCTCGCTGGGGCTGAAAAGAGGGTGGCTGGGCATGAGACGCGATGGCAGGAGAAGCCAGAGGGCCAGCCTAAGGAGCTGGGGCGGGAGCCATTGAAAGTTCAGGGTCTGAAGGGAAGGACCAGTGGCCCCTTCTGCGTGTGAGCAGTGCTCCCCCATCAGCTCAAGGCCCTAGGAGGTAGGGCCTACTGTTACCGTCCTCGTTGGCTGGGGCACAGAGAGGTGAAGTAAGTGACTGGCCAAGGTTGCCTCCTGAGAGGGTGACTGTCTCCCACGCTGCCCCAGGTCCCCAGAAAACCCCCAGCTGCTGGTACGGAAGGCCATTGGGTGGGGGGCAGGTGGAGGCATGGCCTTCCTTCAACCGTCATGGTGGCAGTGGGACCCAGAAGGGGACAGGTATGTGAGACTAGGGAAACAAGAGGACTTGACTCTCAGACGGGGGCAGGATGTGTGCTCTGCTTTGGGGCTGGGGAGGATGCAGGAGGTGAAGCAGGGCGGGGGCAGGGAGCAGGGGCTGATTTGGGGGGACAGATTGAGGAGTTAGCCTAGCGCTGGGGACACAGTGCAAGGGAGACCCCAAGGGGACTTGGAGAGGTCTGGTTGGACAGCAACAGAGAAGGATTTAGTTGCACGGATGGCGGGGGAGGGGGAGGATGGCAGATGCAGGGAGCAGGATGTTGGGGTCCAGCAGGGACCGCTGGCAGTGCCTGGCCATGTAGATAGTGGGGACGGTGGGGAACTGGCCAGAAAAGAGCCTGCATGGAAACTCTGCTCCTCTCCAGGCCTGGGCTACGCCTCCATGGTGATCGTCTTCTATTGCAACACCTACTACATCATGGTGCTGGCCTGGGGCTTCTATTATTTGGTGAAGTCCTTCACCACCACGCTGCCCTGGGCCACGTGTGGCCATACCTGGAACACTCCCGACTGTGTGGAGATCTTCCGCCACGAAGACTGTGCCAATGCCACCCTGGCCAACCTCACTTGTGACCAGCTTGCTGACCGCCGGTCCCCTGTCATCGAGTTCTGGGAGTGAGTCAGGCACCTCTGGGCCAGGCCCCGCCTGTCTCTCTGGTCTCCCACACGTAGCTCGAGTCTGCATGTGTGTTCGTGTGCACGCGCGCGTGTGTCGGGGCCCGGCCCTGGGGGGATGAGGCCAGGGATGCGGAGCGGGCGGTGCCTGCCCACCTAGGGAGGGAAGCGGGGGGCTGCTGCTGGGCCTGCTGGGGACGGCGTGGGGCCGGACCGCCAGGGGCTCCAAGGCTCCGGGGGCACAGACTGCAGCGACTTCAGGCTGCAGGCTTGGCCCGGGCTGGCCAGCTGCATGGGGGAGACCGGCTGGACGCAAGGGCTGAGGCAGCGGGGGTGGGGGGAGGGCGGGAGGCGCCACCCCAGGACCACCCCCAGTCTCCTGGCCGTTTGCTGGCACAGACCTCATGGGCTTTCCCTCCCCCAGGAACAAAGTCTTGCGGCTCTCCGGGGGCCTGGAGGTTCCGGGGGCCCTCAACTGGGAGGTGACCCTGTGTCTGCTGGCCTGCTGGGTGCTGGTCTACTTCTGTGTCTGGAAGGGGGTCAAGTCAACAGGAAAGGTACAGCCAGGGTGACGCCAGGGCTGGGGGCAGCACTGCCTGGGGGGGTGTGGGTGTCTGCCAGCGACCACTGCTGCCACGGGAGGAGACGGCACGAGGGCCAGAGCCTGAGGAGGGGCAGGGACTTCAGTCCGGGCCACTTGATCCCCACCCCCTGGCGGGAGAGTCCTCCCCACCCTGCGCCTCCAGGCCCGGCAGCCTTCCCTCCCGAGTGGAGGTGGAGTGGCCCGGGCAGCGGCTGCCCCTTCCCTGGGGTGGGGGGCATCCCTGGCTCGCCTTTCCTGTCTCGCCTTCCCTCCCTTCCAGTTCCTCTCGGTTCTGGCTCTGCGTCAGCTTTTGACCTTCTCGGTCTGTCTCTCTCACCTGCCTGTCTGCCCTCGGGGACCCAGCGGGGAGCGTGGACCCATCCCTCCCTCAGGGGCTCCCTGTCAGGTTGTGGGCACAACTGTGTGAACAGACACACAATAAGACAGCCTGCCGGTGGTTGCGGGACACGCAGGACACGGCCAGGTCTCTGGAGGGCGGGAGCGTTCCAGCAGGGTCCGCAGAGCAGCCGCTTGGCGCTGCTTGCATGGGAGGCAGAGGCCTTTGCTGCCGTCTTGATCTTGCCTCTGTCTCTGGCTAGCTGAGTTCTAATCCCCGGCACCAAGGACCCCCGCCTCTCTGCAGACCAGGCCCTGGAGTCGGCACGGGAGGCGTGGGACCTGCGTGCGGGCTGCGGCCTCGCTCCCTGCCAGGGGAGGGCCCTGCCTCTCCCTCCCTCTGCAGCTGACCTGTGCTCGCCGTGGGGCTGCTGGTGCCCCAGCCAAGCACCCAGCTTCCTTTGGGAGGAGTCGTGGCTCTGATGAGTAGAAGGGGGTGCCACTGGGTGGCCTCCCTCCTCACCACTGAGCACACCGGCCAGCAGGGACGGTGGCCTTCCTGGCAGCCCTGCGCAGGCGGGGGAGGTGGGTGCCACAGGACCCCTCTGAGCACCCCCGCCCCCCAGGTCGTGTATTTCACCGCTACATTCCCCTACGTGGTCCTCGTTGTGCTGCTCGTGCGTGGAGTGCTGCTGCCTGGAGCCGTGGACGGCATCATCTACTATCTCAAGCCTGACTGGTCGAAGCTGGCGTCCCCTCAGGTGAGGCGGAGGTCGGGTGGGGGGGACACTGTGCGGGAGCAGGCCGGCCTAGCAGCGCTCCTCACACCTGCTCTCCCCTCGCTCATCTCCAGGTATGGATAGATGCCGGGACCCAGATTTTCTTTTCTTACGCCATTGGCCTGGGGGCCCTCACGGCCCTGGGCAGCTACAATCGCTTCAACAACAACTGCTACAAGTAGGCACTACAGCCCTGCCACCCCTGCCCTGCCTGCCCGTGGGCAGCAGGCAGTCTCACCAGCCCACACGGTCCCCTCTGCCCCCAGGGATGCCATCATCCTCGCACTCATCAACAGCGGGACCAGCTTCTTTGCTGGCTTCGTGGTCTTCTCCATCCTGGGCTTCATGGCCACAGAGCAGGGCGTGCACATCTCCAAGGTGGCGGAATCAGGTAAAGACGCCCCAAGCCCCAGCCCGGGCTCCGGAGCAGCGGCAGCTGCTGTCGTAACGGACCGTGTACGCGAACGCACACAGAATGACGTTCTGAGAAATGAGAACAATTCAAACTCAATTTGTCACATCACTCTGGGCCAGGAGGCCTGGCTGAGCAGCTGCGAGGCACAGCTGTGCAGCCACCTCAGGCCAGGCCACGTGGAGCCCCGAGCCCCCATCCATCTGTATCCAGGGGCCTCGGGGTATGTCCTCACACTTGCCTGAGTGTTGTAGAGGGAAAGGTCGGCCTTCTCTGGGTCAGTGGTGATCTGCGACCACAGTAGCTGCCGGAACCCAGGTACAGAAGGCTGAGCCAGACACGCCACTCATGAGTACAGGTCTACCAAGGGCTTGCGGGGACCTTCCAGCCCCTGGTATGGCGCGCGCGCGTGCAGACACACACACACACACACACACACACACACGCGCGCGCGCACACACACACACGCACACACGAGGGCTCGAGTGGCCCGGCAGTGTCTTGACAGAAGTGGAAAGGCCCTTGGCCACAGGGTGCCCTGGCATCGTCCACTCCTCTGGTACCGTGGTGCAGGGTGGAGGGGGACAGGTCGTGGGTGGGGGGCTCCAGGTGTCCACACCCTGCCCCTTCCCCCTCAGGGCCTGGCCTGGCTTTCATCGCCTATCCCCGGGCCGTCACGCTGATGCCTGTGGCCCCGCTCTGGGCTGCTCTGTTCTTCTTCATGCTGCTGCTGCTTGGCCTTGACAGCCAGGTTTGAGAGGGGGGATGCAAGAGAGGGGGCTGGGAGGTGGGGGGGAGGGGGACTGGCGAGCAGAGGGCACACTGGGCGACGGGAGATGGCAGGTGGGTGGGGAGGGGCACGGCCTGAGTTGCCCGGCCACAGTTTGTAGGTGTGGAAGGCTTCATCACCGGCCTGCTGGACCTCCTCCCGGCCTCCTACTACTTCCGTTTCCAAAGAGAGATCTCCGTGGCCCTCTGCTGCGCCCTCTGCTTTGTCATTGATCTCTCCATGGTGACCGATGTGAGTGGGGGCAGGGTGAGGGATGCCCCTGGCCTCAGGCTGCCGGCTGCCACCTTCCCTGACCTGGCTCCATCCCCAGGGCGGGATGTATGTCTTCCAGCTGTTTGACTACTACTCAGCCAGCGGCACCACCCTGCTCTGGCAGGCCTTCTGGGAGTGCGTGGTGATCGCCTGGGTGTACGGTAGGTCTGGGCCGACAGGCAAGCCGGGGGTGCGGCACGGTCAGGGGTGGTACATCTCTAGCCCTGGCCCTCCGGCCTCACGTTACCCCAGGAGCCGACCGCTTCATGGACGACGTGGCCTGCATGATCGGGTACCGACCTTGCCCCTGGATGAAATGGTGCTGGTCTTTCTTCACCCCGCTGGTGTGCATGGTAAGGGCCGGGAGAGGCTGGGCAGGGCGAGGGACACCGAGGGCCCGCAGTGGTGGCTGCCGGCTGAGCGCGAGGCTTCTCGCCCGCAGGGCATCTTCATCTTCAACACGGTGTACTACAAGCCGCTGGTCTACAACAACACCTACGTGTACCCGTGGTGGGGCGAGGCCATGGGCTGGGGCTTCGCGCTCTCCTCCATGCTGTGTGTGCCCCTCCACCTCCTGGGCTGCCTCCTCAGGGCCAAGGGGACCGTGGCTGAGGTCAGTTCCCCGCGCCCCGTCTCCCGCACACCATCCCTCCCCCCCGTTGGGTGGAGACGTGACCTCCAGAGCGCCCTGCCCCTTCTCCCACCTGCCGGGAGGGACAGACCGTTGTGCCGGAGCCTCTGGGCCAGCTCGGAGGGGGGTGTACGGGAGGAGAGTTGGCCCTCCAGGGCCTCGCTCAGGTGGTGGCGGCGGAGGAGAGGCCTGTCCCTAGCCTCTGTTCTAGCAGCCACTCGGCCCTCCGCTGAACCCCTATTTCCCTAGCGTAGGGAGCGGGGCCTGGTCAGGAGGGGCGCGGCCCCGGGCCCCAGGTTGGTGGCAGGTGGCGGGAAGCGGAGAGAGGCCAGGGACAAGCAGGTGCCCCTCCCCAGGGACTCAAGGTGTCCCTCTCTCCCGCAGCGCTGGCAGCACCTGACGCAGCCCGTCTGGGGCCTCCACCACTTGGAGTACAGAGCTCAGGACTCGGATGTCAGGGGCCTGACCACCCTGACCCCAGTGTCTGAGAGCAGCAAGGTGGTGGTGGTGGAGAGCGTCATGTGACAGGTGCCCCGGCTCACATCACCAGCTCACCCTCTCGTAGCCATAGCAGCCCCTGCTCTAGCCCCCCACCCCCCCAGGGGGCTTGCCTTTCCCTGACACCTATGGGGTCTGCCGGGGGGGGGAGGGGAGGAAGCACCAGAGTGCTTATAACTAAAATAACTTTTTCCATTTTTAATAAAATGCCAAAAATATCACAACCCACCAAAAATAGATGCCTCCCCCACCCCCCTTAACCAAGCTGGTGCACACGCTGCTTCCCAAGCCCTGCCGCCCGCCCTCCAGTGCCCGCTACCGTCACGTCTCACCTGACCCCACCAGGCCCTGCCTGCCTCTCTCCAGGCTCTGCCCAGCACACCCCTGGGTGGCCCCTCACCCCAGGGGCAGCAGTGGCAGCTCGGGGAACAGGGGGACTGGAGAGCAGAGGGGGCAGGCGAGGGGGGGCAGCAGAACCAAGGCGAATATTTCAGCTGGGCTAGACCCCTCTCCCCGTCCCTTCTCTAGAAGCTTAGAGAGCCAGCCAGCAAGGGAACCTTCGGTTCCTGAGCCAGTTGCCACCAGTAGCAGTTGTGTGAGCTTGAGTGCATGTGTGCGTGAGTACATAGGGTATAGACATAGATCTCTGTTTCTCAGCCAAGGTGAATACCAGGTGTAAATTGTGCCTGTGGGCAAATGAGGCTTGTATTTTGCACATTTTATAAAAACTTGAGGAGATTTCTGCTTGTATATTTCTAAGAAACACCCCAACGTCCCTCTCCTTGCCACGCCCCACCCCTTTCAGCCCCTCTTACACCTCTGCCCCAGCCAAGGAGTGTGAATTTATAGATCTCATTTTCATAGGCAAAACAGAAGCTTCAAGCTGCCGAGTGTGTGAGTCTGTCGTGTGGGTATGCACGTGTAGTCCCTGGCCCCAGACTGGGGTGGGAAAAGTGCATGGTGGGGACCTCAGTGGGTGTCTGCACACTCCCCGCTCTACCCACAGGTCGGCAGGGTGAGCCGACGCAGGGTTCTGCGGGGGGATCCAGACCTGGGGCTGCTCACCCAGCATGCTCAGGCTGACCCACACCCTGCGCCCTGGGCCGGGCGCCCCTTGGGCAGGGATCTGAGGTGGGCATCCGTCCCCCGCCCCAGGGATCCTGCGCGCGGCTCCCACCTGCGAGCTTAAGGCTGACGCACTTTCCACGTCTCAAGTCCTCCGCGTAGCAGCTTCACTTAACCCACGTCTGTGTCACGTCCAATCCCGAGACAGCCGAGGGGGCCCTAGAAAGGCTTCCCTCACACCCTGACGTGGGCTGGAGGGGTGGGGGGCGGGTGAGGGCGGCGGTCCAGCAGGGACACCCTTACTGTGCTCAAAAGCCACTGCAAACATAGCAATAAAAACATGTCATTTTCCAAAAGCTGGCTCCTGCCCCCACTCTGTTTGTCAGGTGCCAGAGCTGCGGGTGGAGGCCTCCCCACCTCGAGCAGCTTCCTTGGGCAAGTATTCGCCCTGAGGGTCTCTGCACCCGGCACTGTTCTGGGATCTTGGAACGGAACAGGGAAGGAATCCGGCAGGAAGCCTTTTCCCCACGGAGCTGACATACTTGGGGAGCAAGGATATCGGCGTGCTAAAGAGGAGCACGCCGAGCGGGGAAGGTGGGTGTGAAGTCCGGGCGCTGAGGTTTGCAAAGGCTGCCCAAATGCTGCACTGAACAGGTGCTCTTCCGAGGGCAGGCGAGGGAGAAGGCTGGGGAGGAGGCTCCGATAGAGCCCCCGGAAGGAAGGTGGAGATCACTGGGTGGGACCAGGGCACTAGCAGTGCAGGTGAGAAGTCTCTGGGTTAGGGACCTGTTTGCGAGGCAGAGCCAACAGGCTTTTGGATGGCTGGGATGCCAGGGACGATGGCAGTTGCCAGGTCCTGCACCAGGGAGACGAGGAGGTTTGGAGGGGACGGTGGTGTCAACTGAGTAGAAATGTCCAGTAGGCAGGTGGACAAGGAGTTTGAAGTTCTGGAAAGAGTCTGGGCTGGAGACAGAATTTTGGAAATTCTCATTACATAAAGATGGCCCCGAGCCTGGAACGAGCTCCCCAAGGCCGGGGCGGGGGGGGGCCGCGGGCAGCTGGAGAGGGAGACGTGGCCCAAGCACTTGAGTGGCCCTGGGACACTCAAGAGGTGGCAGAGGGCTTCCCTGGTGGCGCAGTGGTTGAGAGTCCGCCTGCCGATGCAGGGGACACGGGTTCGTGCCCGGGTCCGGGAGGATCCCACATGCCGCGGAGTGGCTGGGCCCGTGAGCCATGGCCGCTGAGCCTGTGCGTCCGGAGCCTGTGCTCCGCAACGAGAGAGGCCGCGAAAGTGAGAGGCCCGCGTACCGCAAAAAAAAAAAAAAGGTGGCAGAGAAGAGGGGGGACCGGCTGCAGAGTCTGAGGAGGCTCGGGAGGGGCCCTCGAGTGCCAGACGGGTCCTGGAACACATGTGAGGACCCCCCCAACCCCGCCCTGGGCGTCAGGGAGGAGGGAGCAATGGGCTCTGTCGGGTGCTGCCCACGGTCACGGGAAGTGAGGCCCGAGATCGCCAGCTGCGTTTGGCGACAAGATAGGTGACAAAATCGCGGAGACCTGGATGAGAGAGGTCTGGTGTGGGAGGAAGGGCCAAAGTCTGATTGGAGTGGTATTAGAAAAGGAGCGGAAGCAACCCAAGTGTCCACCGACAGAGGAACAGATGAAAACAATGTGATCCATCCACACGATGGAAAATCAGCCTTAAAAAGGAAGGAAATTCTGACACCTGCTACAACACGGATGAACCTCAGACAAAACGCTCAGTGGAAGGGAAGCCAATCACAAAAAGACATAGTGTGTGACTCCACTTCTATGACGGCCCTAGAGGAATCAAATTCAGAGACAGAAAGCAGAACGGTGGGTGCCAGCAGATGGGGGGAGAGGGAAGGGGAGTTAATGTTTAATGGCGAGAGAGGCCACACACAGTGTAAGTGTACTCAATGTCACTCAACGACAATCCTAAAAATGGTTAAAGCAGAGTTTGAGATTACACACACTTTAGCCCAGTGTAAGGGAAGGGGTGGGGAAGACCTGGAGAAAGTGAACCCATTCAGGTCCTTGGCTCCATCCCGAGTGATAGGAGGAGGAGCATGACGAGGCATAGACACAGGGTGGCCAGGACCAGCCCGGTCATCATCTGAGGCAGGCCTGGGGTGGGGGTCAAGGTTGGGAACCTGCTGCCCACTCTGAATGCCAGCCTGGGCAGAAGGGAGGGGGTGGCCCTTCAGAGAAAAGTGACAACTTGCTCCTCTTCAGTCCCTCCCAGGCCAGTCCCTCTCTTTAGCAAGGCACAGTCCCCTTAGAGAGGAGGGGGCTTTAGCCCTCAACTGTACAGCCGGAGATGGGCTCCGCCTGTGACACGGCCATCAGCCCATGCTCTCATGATCACCAAGAAGAACCCAGAGAGCACAGGTCACTGCAGAGCTTGGGAAGGAACATCGGCCGAGCAGGCCCAACCCCAACTCGACCTGGGCCTTTGCTGGCGTGGAGAGGCGCCTCGGCGGTGCGACGGTGGCCCGGGCCCTGCAGGCCCAACACCTGACTACCGTTCGTCTGACCCAACCCGTCCGACCCTTCTCTTAAAAGACTTTTCACCCTACAAACCTCTGCTCTCGCCACGCCCACAACTCCAAGAACCCCGTGTGCTGGCAGCTCCCCAAACCTGCAGCCTGGCTCTCCTGAGCAGGCCCCTCACATGGTGTCCAGCCCCCACCCTGCATCCGCTCCTCCATCAACAGTCCCTGCCTCCCCTGCGGCTGGGCCTGCTGTCACCCCCAGGCCCTCGCTACTCCCCACCCTGACTCATACCAACTCCTTAACGTCTCCGTTCCCCCGACCACCGCCATGCCTTGGCTCAGATCCTCATCACCTCTTACCAAATGGCCTCCAAGCCACCTGCCACAGGCCAAGAAAGACTCAGAAAACATCAACAGCACAAAAAAGGGAACTTAGGGAATTCCCTGGCGGTCCAGTTGTTGGGACTCTGTGCTCCACCACAGGGGGGCCGGGTTCGACCCCTGGTCGGGGAACTAGGGTCCCACAAGCCATGCGGTACAGCCAGATAAATTAATTTTAAAAATTTAAAAAAAAAACAAAAAAGGGAACTTGACAGAGGTCATGCTGCTTGGCCAGGGCCCTGAGAGCAGTAGGCTGGCCCCATTCACTTGGGAATCTGTCCGTCCAGTAGGGGCTGAGAACCCAGTGACCAGCAGCCTAGCGGGGGAGACAGGCAAGGAAATGGAACAGCCCAGACCCGTGGAGCCCACGGGGTTACCAGAGCTGGAGGCAAGACGGGGGATACTGTCGGGCACAGTCCCACTCGGAATGGAGGCTGCCGGAGGAAAACAGCCCTCAGGATGGGCCAGAGGGGGCCGGTTTCCTCAGGCAGCCCTCCAGTGTAGGCTGGGCGAGCACCTGGCTTTTCACCTGCCAGAGTCTGCTGCCCCTGCCACTGTCTCTTCCCGTCCCCAGCCCGGGGCCTGATGCCAAGGGGGTTCAGGGACCACCTGGGACTGAACAGGGAAGAACCTAGAGGCACACTGTTTGGACTTTGGCCTGTAGAAGTTCAGAGAAGAGCGAGCTCAGGGAGGCCGAGGTTGTCAGGGAACGCTTCCTGGAAAAGTGGGACTGGCCCTCAGCCTCGGCCTAGCAACCAGAGGGCGTCACCTGTGGGCTCCCTCCCCAGCAAACACCACCTAGAAGGCTGCCCAGAAAGGGGTGGCATTCCTCATGAGAACGTGGGGAAACGACAGCCCTGAAGGGAGCCACCAGCCTGCGCCTGGCAGGAGGAGCAGGTGCGCAAGGCTGGGTGTCAGCACCATCTTCAGGGGCCCCTTAATTCCAAGAGAAAACACCTCCGACCTTACCCCAATTCCCCTCGCCCAGCCCTCAGGGCCAGCAGAGGATGAGCACTACGGCCTGCCCAATGGCGGCCACCTGCCAAAGCCAGCCCAGGGGGCCACCAAGGGGGAGCCCGCTGCCAGAGCAGGCTGTCCGATCAGGGCGGTGCACCTACATGTTCACGGGCCGCAGGTGGCAGAGGAGCACTTTACCCGCCCGGAGGCCCTCCCCACTGCCTCGCTCTGCCCTGGGCCAGTCGCAGGTCACTGCCAAGGGCAAGTCTCCTCTCTTGCCAGCATTAGTCAGAGGTCATCCTGCAAACCTTCGGGAGGGGGTGGGGCAGGGAGTGACTGGTGGCACTCTGCCATGCTCTATCTGTCCTAAATGTGATGAACAGGACCCAGAGGAGGCAGGCGAGTCTGCCACCCGGAAGCCCCAGCAGTTTACCTTGCCTCTCAAGCTTCCCCGGGCCCAGCAGCCAACCCCCAGGAAGACCGACAGGATGGACACACCCCACGTGGCCATAAAGCGGGGCCTGGCCTAGGGAGCAGGAGGCAGAGTGGCAGAGAGGGCAAGTGTGAGCCTGCGCCCAGCCTGGGATGAGGGAGCCTTTAGGGGTTTGAACAAATGGAGACAAAATGTCTGGAAGGCCTCCAGGGCAAAGACTGGAGCGGGGGTCTCTGTCTGAGCTGCCTGCCGCCACCTTCCCAGCCACTCCAGAGAAAGGGATCACAAGGAGGTCTCCCTGCGGCCTCAGTTATACGCAAGCACCACGGACACAACACAACAACGTTTATTTTGCCCCAAGAGAAATTCTACTCTTTCTGCTCCACCTGCCCTCCTGCAGGACCAGAGAAAAGGGGCCTTGGAGCCCCCGATCATCAATGCGCAACACAAAGGGGCTTAACCCAGCGGGAAGCAAGACCTGCCACAGCCTTACTCATCCTGGGTGGGAACTGAGTTCCCTACAGAATGCTGGGAGAGCGTGAACTGCAAGCGGCATGAGGGAACGGAAGCGGAAGGGAGCGAGCCGAAGTACCGAGGGAGACCAGGCTCTCGGGAAGCA
Source organism: Tursiops truncatus (assembly GCF_011762595.2). NCBI lineage: Eukaryota > Metazoa > Chordata > Mammalia > Artiodactyla > Delphinidae > Tursiops > Tursiops truncatus. Next base: position 1,814,789 of record NC_047055.1, on the reverse strand, counting down.
GCCAGCCACGGGCGGGGAGCAGGGGCCCTCACTCCTCCTTCTTGTCCGTGGGGCCATCTACCTCCGCCTGCAAAGGGGACAGAAATTGCAAAGCAGTGGGTTGGCAGGCATACTCCTCCCCTTCGCCTTCCAGCCCCTCCACCCCAGAGGCCCAGTGGGGTGCCCCTTTCTGAAGATGCCAGGCGGTCAGATGAGCAAGGGACCCCCCCACCAGCAGCACCTCACAGTCTGCCAGGGTGGGAGTGGCCCCACTCCACGAGGGCTGTAACCCTAACTCCAGCCGGGCGGGGGCGTGGGGCGAGGGGGCGAGGGGAGACAAGCCTCTGCTGTCGCTCTTTTCTCAGAGCACCAACCCCGCAGCACCACCTTCTCCTGGGCCTCACTCACACCCACCCTCGTGCCCACGGCTGCCTCCGAACTTGAGTCCCTTCCAAGTCCCAGTTCAGGCTCTTCCCAACTCTGCACACCTTCCACAGGTCCTGCCAGTGAGCCCGCCCTGCACTGAAGCTGTTGGTCCCCCTTTGGGGGCTGGGCCCTCCTTCTCCACCTTCCACGGTGCCCAAACTCAGGCCGCCAAGCACTGAATCAAACCATCAGAACTTAGGGGTGCTTTCCTAGCCCTCATGCCCAATTTCCAGGCCACCTGAGCTTCCAGACGCAGGTAGCCTGGGGACTCAGACCGGGCCTGCGGGCGGAGGTGGTGGCAATGACTCGGACCTACTGGGTGGGAGCTGGCTGTGATGTCCCCAGCTCTCGGCCTCACATCACCCCGCAGCCCCTACGGAGGGAAGGCCAGCAGCCAGCAGTGGAATTTCCCCTGCACGTCTCTGGCCGGTACTTGATGGGGCCCTTCAGTAAACCACACCATGGACCAGGGGTACGTGTAAGGGAAGGAGCTCTTCTCAAGGGCACTGATGCTGGGCACAAGGCTGGGCAGGCCCACAATGCAGAGGGCTGACCCGACTGCCAAGGCGACCTTAGTAAGTGGCTGCCATCTGCCAGGCCACACCCCTCCTGCTCCAGAAGGGGTTCCGGCTGTTGGGCCCATGCTGGCCCCAGACTCAGCGGCAACAAAGGAAAAAAGGGGGACTGGGAGAGAAAGCAGCCAGCTTGCTGCCGAGGCCTCTCAAAGGGGACACGTTGGCCCTGAGGCTAAGCGAGTGGGAGGCCTGCTCTGCGCCTGCGCAGGGTGCGGGGGGCTCGGTTCCAACAGAGCGAGCTGAGCGTGCTGACCTGCAACTTCGCGTGCTCCTCCAACAGGCGGTCGTACTCCTTGGTCAGGCCCTCAGACTGCTTCCGCATGGCCAGAGCCTCATTTTCAGCTTTCTCCAGTTCTGGGGATGATGCAAGTGGTGAAGGAAGGAAAATTAAAAGATGAGGATTAGGGAGAAAAACACCATTTGCTGTAGACAGCAGATGCAGCCGCCCCAAATCTGTCCCCAGTGAGGGTGTCTGGGAGACCACTCCTCTCAAGAAAGCTCCTCTGCCAGCTGCCTTGAAAGCCTCCAAAAGTGGGGAAGGGCTGGCCAACAAAGCTGGGAGAACACTGAGGATCGCCCCCCAACCCCTTTAATGGAGGGACCCTGCATGGCTCTCAGCAGGGGTGACCGCAGGGAGGCTGACAGCATGGGGTAAACATCTTGAAAAGGTTGGGGGTAAGAGCAGGAGGCAGGGAGCAGAACCCCAGCCTCAAAGCTGAGAACGAGAGGTGTGTCGAGAGTGGCCTTCAGGAAGGGAGCAGATGGGAACATCTCAAGCAGCTCTGATGCAGCCTTTCCTTCCCCACCCACCAGGCCCCTGGTGACAAGGCACACAGCGCCACTCCCCATGCCTGGTGCTGGATGAGATGCTCTGGAGTTAGCCCATGGGCCTCTGGGGTTCCTGGGCCCTCCTCGGTTGGACCCTGAGTGCACTGCTAAACCACTAAGCCCCACCGGCTGGGGCCAAGCCCGGCTGTGTTTGGGCTGGACGAGCAAGGAGCCATTTGTTTGTTTTCACGCAGCTCCTGAGCCTGCGTGTGAGCTTGTTATTAATACTTTGGCAAGAGAGGTGTGGCAGCCACTGGCAGAGGCTCCCGAGCTCTGGGGGCCGCGGGCAACCCGACGACAGTGCTCACTTTGCTTGTTGACAGCCAGCTCGTCCTTCAGCCTCTGCAGATCAGCCTTCAGGCTCCTGTTCTCTTCCTCCACCTTCACTTCAGCGTCCCTGCCATCCAACTTGACTCCACCGGCAGCTTCCTAGGAACAGTGCCAAGGGCCTGGGTTACTCAGGAGGGAGGAGGGAGGAGGGAAGGAGGGAAGGAGTCCAGCTCCGTCCTCCCCACTGAGCTGTGATTCCTCAAGCTGCCCTGGGCACTTGCCCCTTCGGAAATGTCAGCACAGAACTGGGCCACTGCTTGTTCCCAGCCACCAGGCAAAGCCCAGGCCAGCAGGGCCACCTGCTACAGCTCCCAAGCCACACGCCCTGCCTGCCCTGGCCCCCAGCCCTGCCTCCTTTCTCGGCAGCTCCTCCAAGTTGACCAGTCCATCCAACGACTCCATTTGCTGTCATCTGGGGATTGCTGCCAGTGACCCCCAACTGACCAATGCCATCGCTTCCTCTCCCCAAGCTCCACAGCTCACTCCAGCCGAGGAGCCCCCAACTCACCCCTGCCCATCCAACTCTATCCTGCCTATGAATCCAAGTCCATCCGTCTCCTTCCCAGCTTGGCTCACACCTCACCTCCTCTGACAAGCCTTCTAGGACTGCCCCGCCTCGTCCCCAGATGATAGCAATCCTCAGGGGACCAAGATTGGTCCTATCCTATCTTGTGTTCTTCTGTGCTAACTTGCCCAATGTGCACAGCACAGGGCTCGGCTCCTTAGGGAGTCAGTTTATCAGGGAAGAGTCTGGCCCGGATGCACAGCGGGTAGAGGCAAGAGAGCAGCAAGGGCGCCCCCCTTCCCATCGCGTCCCCCAGACCCCTCCAGTACCCACCCCCTTCGTCCCTCCACCCAACTCCTCCGCTTTTCAGACAACAGCAGTGTTGCACGTTTCCCAGCCTGATAGGCTAACGGCAGCTGCTGTGGCCCATAAAGAATGTCACGTGGGGGGGTCGGGAAGGCCAAACTCACCTTCTTTAGCTGGTCATTCTCTTCCATGTACTTCTTGGCCGCTTCACTAGCGCTCTCTGCCTGCTTTTTAAAGGCTTCATTGGAGGCCAGCAGCGTGGCCTGCTGGGAGATAAGAGTCACCAGGCGTCTAAGCAAGCTGTAATTGTTTACAAAAAGAAGGGAGAAGTGAGCAAAAGAAAGAGGGAAAGATGGCTAGCATGAACTTCTTTCGTTTGCTCCCACCCCATACCTGCCTGCAGCCTAGACCTGTCCTTCTGGATTGCCAGGGAGGCAAAGCAAACGTGAGGGGAAAGATGGAGCCAGGAGCTGTCCTCTGCCACCAGAAGGATTACTAGTGCCCCCAAAAGGCCGCTCACAGCCCTGGGGCTCTTCTCCAGCCCAGAAGGCACAGGAAGCAGGAGCCTGATAGGACACAAGCGGCCACGCCTAGATACAGCCTAAAGGCCTCGAACCCGGCACTTTACAGGGCAGGGCCTGGACGTGCCAAAGCAGCCACGCTGCCACCTTCCTCGCTGCGAGGCTGGGCTCGCCTTGATAAGCAAGCGCAGCCCAGGACTTCCCTGGCGGTCCAGTGGTGAAGACTCCGTGCTTCCAATGCAGGGGGCGTGGATCTCAGTTCCCTGGTTGGGGAACTGAGATCCCACATGCCATGCAGCAAAACAAACACACCACACAAGAGCAGCCAGTGCTGTGGGGGCTTCCAAAGGGCCGGCCGAATCCTCCAGCCCGCCTTGTGAGACAGTTGCTGCCACTGCCCCCGTTTCACAGAGGGGATGTGGAGGCTCAGCATGCTGAAGCAACTGGTCAAGAGCCAGAGACGAATGTGGCTGGAATCCACACTCCTGCCTGTATGACCCCAAGGCCTGAGCTGCCAACCACTACATGTTCTTGATTTCCAGGGAACCACTAGCTGGGCCAAATGAGAGAGATGGAAACAACCCTTCTCTCCTCACCCCCTTCCCAAATGCAGTCTACAGGCAGCTGCCAGACCACACCTGTTAGAAAACATCACCACCTTGAGGTTTCCCCAGGCAAGGGGGACAGAAAATGAAAAATCAGGGCTCAGGCACACATCTCAGGTTCAGGCCAGCCACGAGAGGCAAGCACGTGGCAGCTGAGCACACGCTGCTCCATTTCCCGACAGCCACCCTGCCCTGAGATGTTAGCTGGCAGAAGAGAGGATGGGAGGACTCACAGTGGGGGGCAGCGGGGGCACTTCCCCACATGCCTGGGACGGGCCTGGCCAGCCACTGCCCCGAGGAGGGTGCAGAATAGGCAGGCCCCGGGGACGGGGACGAGGGGAGGACTCAGCATGTGTAGGGCATTTCCACAACAAAGTGCTCGCTCAGAGGAGACAAAGCAGCTGAAGCCGCCTGCTCCGAGCGTCTTCCCTGGCCTTTGCAGGGCTCCTGTGGACACCTGCTGCTCATCAGGCCCAAGGGGACGAGGGGACTAGGGAGGGATGGGAGAGCAAACAAGGCGCCCAGCTCTCCCTGGCCAGGCCCTGGCAGAGCCCCTGCTGGGAATAAGCCCGGATGGGGAGCGGCTCGCAGGGGCTGTGAGGCACCCATCACGCTTCCTGGTTTAGGGAGCGGCTCCAGGGGCCCCTGTCAGGACCGGGAGAGCCAGGCTACTGGTTCCTGGCAGGAAGGGAGAGTTTCCAGTGACATGTGCTCTCTAAAATTAGCGACCAAGACCTCGTGGCCCAGGGCTCAGGTTTCCCTGTCTCAGCCGCAACTGCCCACCAGCCTGCCCCCCACTGGGCTGAAGCCCTGGAGGTGGAGGGGGCTCCCGAGTGCCCCAGGAGCCAGAGAGAAGCAACGTGCCTGAGTCACACAGGCAGAGTGGCAGTCACTGGGGGAGCCCAGAAAGAAAGGCAAGTCTGACTAAGCCCCAAGCTCGCAAGCACAGGGCGCTCAGGCAGCTCTGAGCAGATCCTGACGACGTGGAGGAGGCTGCTCCTCCCAGCCGGAGACTGGGTTGGGGGGAGGGCACATGTGCCACCTGGCAGACCCAGCCAGCAAAGATGGAGCAGACAAGCCCAAAGGTGACGCTCCCCCTTCGCCTGCCCCCCCCCCCCGCCCGACGAGGCTGGGCAGGCGGCTGACATGGGGCAGGACTCCAGCAGCACCGTGAGCCACCACAGCTGTCGCCCCAGTTACCCAGGGAGGCCAGGCCCAGGATGGTGGTGGCAGCGAGGACCACAGCAGTACAGCAGGGGCCGAGCTCTCCTCGGTGCCGTCCCAGCCCATCCCCACTTATGGAGAACCAGGGTTGCCAACAAGAGCCCAGGCAAACACCCAGTACCCAGCGCCAAGAGCTGTCCAGGGGGCCTCCCGCCACCTCAACCCGCTCAGCCCCCTGCCTGCCCTCAGGGTCTCCCACTCAGTGCAGGGCAAGAGCGTCTAGGGTAGATGCCCCTCCCCGACCACGTGTCTTTCACAACATCCATCCACGCCATCCATCCCCTTCCTCTCCCTTCCTGTTAGACCTGTTCCTCCAACCCAGCCCCAGACGATTCTGGGTAATTCCTCCCTCCAGGAACCTCGCCCCTCAAGGCTCTGCCTCCCACCAGCCCAAGCCCCTCCTCTCTTCCTCCATTCCTCAACCACCAACAACCTATATCCTGCCCTGGCCATGCCACCAGCATGATCACCGGTGCCCTAACCGCCCAATCCAAGGAGCACCCTGGAGTCCTTGGGGCACTCGTTCTGTAGCACTTGGCACAGCTGACGGGTCACCCCCTTGGAACTCTCCCCTACCCTTGCCTCAAGCAACCCTCACCGCCCACCAATCCCACCCCCGACAGGGGTTTATCTCAGCCAGATCCTGACACCCAGCTGCCGACTCACCAGTGGCTCCTGCATGGCCCCGAGACACGCCTGACTCAGCCCATCCATGACAGGCCAACTGCTCCTGCACCGCGCCATGGTGGACGCCGTCACTGAGCTACCCAAGCTCTTGGGCCTGCACGCCACCTTGGGCCCCAGACATCCCTGTGGCCTCACTGCTTCTTTCCTGGGTGACTTTAATAGCTCCTAAGTGGCCTCCTCCCTACCCTCCACCATACAGCTTTGCAATCCATGCCCCCAAGGAAAGCCAGTGATCTTTCTCCAAGACAATCTGATCATGTCACTCCTCTGCTTCCATCGCTCTGACGCACGCCCACTGTTCTGGCTGGCACACAGCCCTCTGCGAGCTGGCTCTTGTCCCCTCACCACCCGTATGGCCCTTTGCTCTACTAACACCAAACCACTGGCTGCTCTTGAACACGCCAGTCCTCACTTGCCTCATCTCCTGTCACTGCACGTCAGCCCACCAGTCTGCAGGGGTGTCTCCCCTTCTCTTTGAGAACTCTCGCTGATGACTCAAGACCCAGCTCCAGGGGACTTCCCTGGTGGCGCGGTGGTTAAGAATCCACCTGCCAATGCAGGGGACACGGGTTCGAGCCCTGGTCCAGGAAGATCCCACATGCCGTGGAGCAACTGAGCCCGTGCGCCACAACTACTGAGCCTGTGCTCTAGAGCCCATGAGCCACAGCTACTGAGCCCACGTGCTACAACTACTGAAGCCCACGAGCCTAGAGCCTGTGCTCCACAACAAGAGAAGCCACCGCAATGAGAAGCCCGCGCACCATAACAAAGAGGAGTGCCCGCTCACCGCAACTAGAGAAAGCCCACCTGCAACAACGAAGACCCAATGCAGCCAAAAATAAATTAAAAATAAATAAAATTTAAAAATAAAAAAGGGGACATTTTAAAAAATCCGCCTGCCAGTGCAGGGGACGTGGCTTTGATCCCTGGTGCGGGAAGATCCCACGTGCCACGGAGCAACTAAGCCCGTGCACCACAACTACGGAAGCCCGCGAGCCACAACTACTGAAGCCCACGAGCCACAACTACTGAAGCCCACGAGCCACAACTACTGAAGCCCACGAGCCACAACTACTGAAGCCCACGCGCCTAGGGCCCGTGCTCCGCAACGAGAAGCCACCGCAATGAGAAGCCCGTGCACCGAAACGAAGAGTAGCCCCCCGCTCGCCACAACTAGAGAGAAGCCCATGTGCAGCAACGATAGACCCAATGCAGCCAAAATAAATAAAGACCTAGCTCCATTACCACTCTCCCCTCAAAGCCTCTCCTGAACCTCCCAGGTCCCCCTTCCACATGTTCCCACACCAGCCCCTGTGCCCCCTCATCTGGTTGCACGGTTCTTCCTCTCTTCTCCTCCCAATCATCTCCCCGCATCACACTGTCACTTGCTCCTCAACTGGCTGCCCAGCCACAAATGCCTTCAGACCAGGGAATGCACCTTCAACCTCTACACGCCCCCCCACCTGGTCCACTGGGAAGGGACCCTGCAGATGACTCCCCCCCCCCGTCCCCCATGTGTGTGATGCCACACCTCAGGCCAGGACAGAATGTGAGTCTGGGGCCCTGGCTCTCCCCAAACTCAGCCTTCCCTCGGCCCAGCCGCACAGAGGGGGACACAGGCAGACACGGGCGGGGCTTGCCAGTCAGTTGAGCAACAGGGTGACGAGAAACAGCAGCAGGAAGGCGCCATGTCAGACCCGTGTTGATGAGCCAGCCAGGCTTGTGACTGCAGCGGTAGCTGAATAGGCACTTGGGAAAACACTCATCACCAAAGCTGGGGGCAAAGCCCAGTGCCCCGGCCCAAGTCCAAAGGGTGCCCCTGCAGGGCCCCCGGCTAAGCCAAGAGCAGCATTCCCTAGCACGGCCGACCGGGCCTGCCCAGGAGCTGGCCTTCTAGAACTTCTTAGTGCCCCTCACACATTAGGCCCCATGCTCTTGTGCCTGTCCCCAATTCACCCAAGATCCAGCTCCAACACTCCCCGAGAGCCTCCACCCTCTCCCAGGCACATCAATGTGCCCTTTTTGTGTCTGTCCCCTCAGTGTTCTGAGTCTCCACCGAGACCCAGGACAGAGCAGGGCATACGGTGGAAGGTGCTGAGCTTCAGAATCTCCAAATTTCAACAGCCCAGAGATGTCAGCCTAGAGAGAAGGCTGATGGACTGCTGTTCCCACTCCTGCTGGCCATCCTCCACCGTGCTCGGCTGCACTGTCCAAGTACTGTTATGCAGGTAACTATTTCTAGCCATTTCTGGACAACAGGTGAGAAGCCACAAGCCGAAGGGACTTCCCAAAGGTTCAGGGCTGGTAGAGGGGCCACGGTCTGGGTTAAATGCACCCAGCGACTGGGAGAGAAGTCAGTGCACGAACCGTAAGAGAATCCAGATGTGCCCTTGGCAGACAAACGTCATCCCCAAATACCTGAATTCAACTGGGCTTTCTCGGTAAGATGTTTCTGGACGCTGAGTGGGGCTTTCATGCTTTTATAAAACGTTGAGTAAACAAGGATCGGCAGGAGAAACAGAGCCAACCATATCAAGCTATGGAGACGTGGTTTCACATGTGCTTTACACCGATCCTGTCTCCCTCCTGTGGGCGAACAGGGGGAGGCAGACTTGGACTTTACAGGAAGTGGGACGAGAGCAAGGAGGAGGGTCCTCCCAAGTCCCAAAAGGAATATTCTATGCTTGTGGCCCCCCCTTGCCAATCCTGCCCACTAGCATTTACCAGGCATCTCCCAGGTGCCACGCCCTCGGGTCACTCAGCCCTCAGGGCCCCGCAGCGAGACAGGTGGGCAGGCAACTCCCCTCACCCTGCTGCCCTGGGGAAGCGGGAAGCTGGTGTCACAGCGCCACCTGTTGACTCTCCAGGCTGACTACAGCTCTGCCTCTGGCGCCGCTCCACAGGGTGGCAGGTGGACTCCGGGTGAACTCGGCCCAGCTCGCCAGCAAAAAAAACACTGAGGAGGCGGCGGCGCGGCGGCGTGGGGAGGTGGCCACCGTGGCGAGGAGCCAAAAGCCAGGTGCTGCCCCAGCAAAAACTTCGGACAAAGCAGACCAGTAATAACAGGGTGGAAGCCGCCCCAGGAAACTCTTACCCTACAGAGTCTGGAGTCATGAAAATAAGGAGGCAGCAGAATGGGAAGAAGGAGAGTTTACTCAGAAAGATCCAGGGAAAATCTTTCAAGGGCTGCCCCCATCCATCTCAGGAGTACATCTCAGCACACATGCTCGGCCTTCCTCTTAGCCCTTGAGTTCGGACAAAATGGGAGGGGGCCAGGGTCGAGGAAAGGCCAAGGCCCTGCAGCAACTCCAGCTTAAGCCCAGGTGGTGCCTATCTACCCTGGGGACAGCAAGGCCAGCTAGAGGGAGCGGGGACGGGGGGCCCTCTAGAGCTGAAGAGAACCAGCGAACAGGAGCGAGCCTGTCACGTTGCCTTCTTGAAACCAGGGAGCAGAGGGATTCTGTATAAACTGGGGGACAGAGAGCAACCAAAAGAGGCCAGACAACCTAGACAGATGTTCCAACGCTAAAATATGCTGGTGGCCCCCTGGCTACTTCAAGGGGATGGGAAGGAGGGAGCTGTCGACCCCCAGATGTGCCCCACGTGGTACTCCAGTCCAAAGGCAACAAGGCAGTGTCACCAGCAGGCGGTGGCGATGTGCTGTGGAAAAAGCCCAGGAAATAGGCCCGGCCCGGGCTGGGGAACCAACAAAGCAAAGAACGAGAGGTGGCATTGGCTACGCCGTCCAATACAGAGGCCACCAGAGGTCCTTTCAGTTCAAATAAATTAAAATTACATTAAATGAAAAATCCAGCTCCTCAGTCACACCAGCCCCATTTGTTCACAGCGAGAGTGTCTCCAGCCTGCAGGCAATTGGTCACATGGCGCTGGGCTGGAGGAGCCAATCGCCCTTCCCATCTCCAGCCCTGCTCTCCGCTCACCCTACCCTCTGCCTTCAGAGAAAGGGGCCCTCCTGGAACATCAGGCTTCCGATGACCTTGGAATCAGGAAGACTGAACCCCTGTAGTTTGGCACCCTGCCCCCAAAGAGGTCATTCACCATTTGCCTTTAGAGTATGAAGAGAATTCTTCGGCCAAAATCCAGTAGCTGAGCAAACAATCCATATTTTAAAAGAAGCCAATGCGTGTCAGATGGTCTTCCATGGCCTCTTCGTAGCAACTCCCCCCGCATTAACACGGTCCCCCCTTTATCAGAGCCCCCTCCTGGGCCCAGCACCCACAGGACACCAGCACACTAGTAGCTGGGGTGAGTTTGGCTGGGGGAGGGGGGGACTAGAAATCAACAGACTTATCGAAAAGGCTCTTACCCAGTGCTGAGCTGTGAAGCACTACTGTATTTGTAGTCTTAGAAAATGATGGCAGGGCTTCCCTGGTGGCACAGTGGTTAAGAATCCACCTGCCAATGCAGGGGACACGGGTTCGAGCCCTGGTCCGGGAAGATCCCACGAGCCACAGAGCAACGAAGCCCGTGCGCCACAACTACTGAGCCTGCGCTCTAGAGCCCGCGAGCCACAACTACTGAAGCCTGCGCGCCTACAGCCCGTGTTCCACAAGAGAAGCCACTGCAATGAGAAGCCCGTGCACCGCAACGAAGAGTAGCCCCTGCTTGCCGTAACTAGAGAAAGCCCGCGCGCTGCAACAATGACCCAATGCGGCCAAAAATAAATACATTAATTAATTTAAAAAAAAAGAAAGAAAATGATGGCAGCTGATGGATGGATCGTCGGATCAAGAGGAAACAAAGGTCAAAAATCCCTTTACCTGGCCTTCTAAGGTCAGTCCTCCACTTAAATCACTTTATCTTTGGGTAGGCCCTGAGCATCAGATTTTAAAAACCCCTTAGGTTCCCTTATCTAGACACAGATTTAAACAAACAGTAAAAAAGCATAAACAAAACCTGCAAAGTAATCTGGGAAACGTGAGCAATCACTCCTGAGTTGGTTACTAAGGAGTTACTGTAAGGTTCTTGTAATAAGCAAGATGCTAGTATGCTTACGGTTTTTTAGTAAAGTCCCTCTCTTTTCCAAGCGATAATCCAAAATATTATTTTGCCTGTAAACATAATATTTGGGATTCGTTTCAAAATAATCCAGAGAATAATGGGGAAGGGGGCAATCAAATGAGACTGGCCAGGGAGACACTCATGTTGAAGCTGAGTGACACCACAGGGGGTTGGCTCTTCTATGCTGCCTCCAGTGCTGAGAACCGGATGCCCAGGGCCCTGAGGATTCCTTGGCTTGGCCGCCTCCAACCCTTATTTGGCCTCTCCCTGGGGCAGCCCTCCCCCCACCCTCTGCTCTGGCTGCAGTACCCGTCCTCTCTGTCCTTCTGTCCCACTCTGCTCTCCCGCCCCCACTCTCCCCACCCTGTGCCCAGCCTGGAATGTAAGACCCCTGAAGGCCAACACCAGCTTTCTCTTCAACTCCCTACCCAGGCCCAGCACAGCCTACCACGTGAGTGGGAAAAATCCCACGAAACTCTCTCACTACTTGGGGTGATGCCGGTAACAACTACCATTTATTAAGCACTCCCCACGTGCCAGGCATGATGCTGAGAACATAACCCAAGTCACCTCCACCCTCACACCAAGTGCTCGAAAGAGGCATCCTCAACCCCTGCGCAACAGGTAAGGAAAAAGGCTCCGGAGAGTTAAGTGACTTACCCGAGATCACACAGCTAGACAGTAACAGACCCAGAATCCAAACCCAGCCAATTCCAAAGTCCACTCTCACTACGCCCATCTGTCTCTCAGGACCACCATGGGCTGTTATACTCCCTTGGGCAAGGGAAGAAAGCGCCCCGTGGCCACTGCAGGCGGCAGAGCCCAGGCTGGACGTTCATCCTCGCCTGCTGGACCCACGTGGCCTCCGTGGACACGGTGGCTCTGGCTTGTCTCGCCATCAACACAAGCCCCAGCGGCCGCCTGGGCACCAACTATCTGCAGAGCTGAACGCTGGCAGCAAGCAGGGCTGACCCAAAAGCAAAGAAAGCAGAGCAGAACGTCCCGCTCACCCCAGAGGGTCTGGATGGATTCCGCCTCACCAGCAGGTTAAAGGGCACGATCACCTTCCAGGAGACAACCCAGCCCCCAAGTCACTGGTGGTTAAGCAGAGGAACTTTGTAGCAAAGCACGGGCAGCTCCATCTGGACTGACTGTGGTGACACAACCCAGCCCCAGAGAGGTAGGCAGAAAACAAGAGCTAACTGTGGACCAAGTTCAGGTCACTACAGATCGAGGGGCCTCACGCACGACGGTGGACCTTCCTGGGTCTGGATGGCGACCACTACTTGGGTCCTGACCAGTAACATTTTAGCAAAAGCGGAGAAAACAGAGCACTGCTCTCAGAACATGCAAAACTCAGCCCAGCAAGAGCTGCTGTGCAGCCACACCTGTAGCTCCAGAGGGATGCCCGCCAGAGGCGCTCCCAGAGCAGGGAAGTAGGCACTAAGGCAACGGATGAGCAAGAGCCCGCGAGACAGAGCCCGCGCTGCCGAGTCCACACTAAACAGTGCCCTGCGCCACACCCATCACAGACCAGAGGCCCGCTACGCAATGCTGGGACCAACGGCATCCACATCCACATCCTCGGGGCACCCAGACATGTGTCTTCACGAGCACCGCCCCCACCCCCCGGCGTTCCTGCTGCCAGAGCTCAGGAGACCTGAAGAGCTGGGCATCCAATCTAAAACACTCGACACAGCAGTTCGATGAGTTCAACCAGGACATGGGCCTGAAGCTGTCCCTGTGTGCCCAGGACACTCCATTCAGTCCCTAAGGTGAAGGTGGCACAGAGCCAACCAGACTAAAGGGGGTGAGCCCAGGTCCCCACGCTGCCCCTCACAGGCCGCTGGGGCCCTTGGAGGACAGCTCTGTAAGCCAGCCCACAGCACAGCACGGGCCTTGCACGGCAGAATCAGGAGGGAAGGCCCAAATAAGCATGAAGAGGAGGTCTTGGCTAGACCAGCAGACAAGAGTTGGGGGGTTCCAGGCAGAGGCCACAGAAATACTCAGGGAAGGGGACCCACGAGGCTGGTTCACGACACGGGGCAGCCGAAGCAGAGACTGCAGAGGGCTGCAGGATGTAGGTTTCAAGCCTTGATGCCAAAGGTGCTCTGAAGGCACTGGAAGCAGGGGGTGGTGGAGTCGGTTTTACATGCCAGAAAGGTCACTTGGCTGGGGCAGGGTGGACAGGCTGGGAGACCAAAGCCAGCGGCAGGAAGCCTACTTGGGATGATGCAGCCCCACTGTGGCAGCACTTCCCCGGGGAACGAGGAAGAGAGGCTCAGGAGGTGAGATCCCTGGCTGTGGAGTGGGGACAGAGTTCCAGTTTTGCAGATGAAGAGTTCTGGAGGCTGCCTGTACAATAGTGCGCACGGGCCCAACACTACTGAGCCGTACACTTAAAAATGGTTCAGATGGCCAGTTTGATGTTAATGCATTTTATCGCAATTTAAAAAAGGAAAACACAGGAGCAGGGGATCACATGGGACAAAAAAAAAGAGGCAGAGCACCCCCAGGTTTCTAAGTAGAGACAGCTGTTCTCAGACTTTGGGGCCCAGCCCACAGAGAAAGGAGCGTGAGGACATGGGAAGGTAGCAAGCTGCCCGACGTCAGGGCGACCACGAAGCAGACGCAAGACAAAAGCCCAGACCCTGCCCCCTGCCCCTCCCCAGCAGACTGTTGCAGGGAAGTACAGACTTGTTTAAGGACGTGATGCGTCCTTTAAGCCTGGGGCCCCTGTTTTCAATCATGAGGGCTGCTCAAGGTTCCCCCCAGGTGCTTTTTTTTTTTGGCCGCCCTGCACAGCCTGTGGGATCTTAGTTCCCCAATCGGGATTGAACCCGGGCCCTCAGCAGCGAAAGCGCAGAGTCCTAACCACTGGACAGCTAGGGAATTCTCCCCCAATGTGCTCTTGACCCCAGCCCCATGAGGAACCAGCGCCACCCCCAGCCTCTCTTCTGAGCATTGCTCTCTGCCTCTGTGGTCCCCTCACCCACTAACCTGCTGTCTCTCCCCCTGTCTTGCCTCTCCCTGCATCTGCTTTCATTCCCCTCCATCTCACTTCCAGGGAGCGGCCAGCACCTCCCTGTCGCCCATTCCTCGACCCCTTGGTGCAGTCATCGCCCTCCTCTCCCCCGGCTTCTTCGTTCCTTCCAGCAGGCCTCACCGGCTCCCTTCCTTCCACGCGGGTGGGTGTGCAGCCTTCCTCTGGGTGCTGCCACTCTGTGGGCGCCCACAGGAGAACCCACCACCACCTCAACCTCAGAGGCTTGGCATGCCCACTAGTTCCTCCCCTTTCTTCCACCAGCACCTCTGAAGCCAGGTTCAGGCCACCAGCATGTCTCAGTTCGGCGACCTCTGACTTGGTCCCCCTGCTTGCAGGCTCTCCGGCTCTACTCCACCCCAGGCGCCAAGTATGAACACGCAACTCTGACCATGGCGCAGCGCCACTGGGAAAACTCAGTGCTGTACCACACAGAGTTCGGGTACAAACTCTGAAACTGGCATTCAAAACCCTCCACCCTCTCTCTGGCCACTCCTGACCCATCCACCCTGATCCACGTGCTCTTTTCCAAACAGCCTACAGGGGTTCAGGGACTGAGCCAGTACCTGCAAGGGAGACTTGCACAAATACAGATGAGAAAGAGACAGACAGTGAGAGGGGCAGAGACACTTTGAAGAGTACCAGGCGGTCTAGCTGAGAGGCACGCAAAGTGACAATTGAGAGGGGTTTTCCCTGTTTATGATATCAGAAAAATGGGGAGATCGGCCTGATGTTCACCAGCGGGGAATTGGTAGACACCTAAGAATGCTGGCAACAGATGGGGTGTCCTAGAACAATGTTAATGACAAACTCAATGGAAGACCCATGTTCCCACGTGGTAGTTACAACCTGACCCTGTTTTGAAGAAGCATGTGGCTGCTGAGGTCCCATCACTTCAAGTCTGAATTCTCAGCTCTGCTGATGACTAGTTCTGGGAACTGGGGTCTCTGAACCCCAGTTGTTTCTTCACAGAGCTACTATAAAAATTAATGTGTGCCTGGCATACTGAACGCTTAACAAGTGGTAGCTGCTATTAGGCATAGAAAAGTCTAGAAAAATATTCAACAAACGTATGTGTCGACAGCGGTTATGATAGCATTTTAGAGGATGTATTTTCTTATGTTTATTTAAAGCCTCAACCTCCTCCAAAGGTTTTAGACTACCAGATTACTTAATAATCCTCAGATGTACAAATGGAGCTAAGAGATTAAAGTCGTTGGACTCCTAAAACTTAGACTAATAAGACTGATGTACAGATCGTGTACTTGATCGAGGCACCTTCCTACCAAAATCCAGGGGAAAAAGGCAGCCCACTATCCAGTCTATGGTCTGAGGCAGGCTATACACCAACAATCTGGCACCAATTGCTCACTCCGATGCACACTAGCTGGCATCTGAACAGAGGGTCGGAACTCGGCGTGAGCTCGGGCTGGCCACTTAGAACCTGTGCAACTCAGGCCGCTCCATCTCTCTTGGGCTGCCCTTTTCCATTTATAAAGGCCCACTGAATTATGAAGAATTATTAAAGTCCTTACTGACTTCAAGCAGAAACAGAACCCAAACAGCTCACACGCACACAGGCGAGGCCACCTGGCCATCCAATCTTCACGATAAGCTTTTGTTTTCTTTCTTTCTTTTTTTTTTTTTGGCCATGCTGCGCGGCTTGTGGGAATCTTAGTTCCCTGACCAGGGATTGAACCCAGGCCCTCGGCAGTGAAAGCGCAGAGTCCTAACCACTGGACGGCCAGAGAATTCACACGTAATCTTTTTTCTTCTTGGATGGTTAATGTCATGCAAATAGAGAAGTTCCTCAAGGGCCACGGCCGCCATACAGGATCTGACCCCTAGACTAGGGAGGAGTATATCATCTCAGAAAATTCTAGAAACAATTAAACAGCTCATTTGTGGGCAACTGATGAATCCACACTGATCCTTGGGGTCACTGTTTCCTTTTCTAAGAAGTCACACAAGACCAACCTCACATCCTTTTTTTGATCAGCTACTGGCCAGGAGGGACACGGGAGGGTATGGCAGGCACAGCAAGCTAAGATGGACAGGCAACAGATGTATGGCTGCCGGAACAACCAGGCCCAAGAAGTTACTATGCCCCACATGTTTTAAAGGGAATTCGATGAAGCCTTCCTTACACGCCTGTCAAATGGAGAGGTCAGAGCAAAGTGAGGGAGGCAGCTGACACGACAGAGCACAGAGTGGGATTGTGAGGGAGCATGGGACCTGTGGGCCCAAATCTCACTCTCCTCTCTCAGTCTCCGCGCGTCCCTTCAGGAACAGCCGAGGTATAAATGAGGACTGCTCTTCTTTGAATTCACCTGTTTGGGTTAGGAGACTGCCAACTACTCTGTACCCTGACGGTGGTGGTGGTGTTATCCTACTCTGCATTTGTCAAACACTCACAGAACCAGATGCCCATTTGTGCTATATGTCAATTTTTTAAAGTCAACTGCAGGAATTAAGCTGGAACACCTCGCTTCACAGTGTCGCAGAGAGGACAGAGCTGAGCACACACTCACTCGTCTGGTACACCTGGTTACCCACTGTCCCCTGGCCTTGTCAGATAATACCTGCCCTGGAGATCTCCTTCTGGAAGAGATCACAAAAGCAGAGCAGTCAGGAGAGTCTCAGTCCACAAGATCATACTTCTTTTTTGGAGCTTCCTGAAACGCTAAAACTCTAAGCTATGTGTCCAACTCCTCCCAGCCTTCTCAGTTCCTGACTCTCAGAAGTTGGAAGACAGCAGCCTTGCAGATCACTCCTGTGATCAAATGTATCCCCCTGAAAAGCCCTTTCCAGCTCCACCACCCGGCACTTTCCAACTATGGAAAGTGACTTTTTTTCTGAAACACTGAAACCCAGTCATTCCAATGCCCAAGAATCCATCCACTGACCCTACTTCTCAGTAACCTCACGGTAGGCTCTTCCCAATAACTCCGGAAGCCCTTGGCCCCCAGGCTCCAATAGGCCTCATGCTCCTGTGACAGGTCTACATCTGGGAAGGCCCTGGGGACAGGGTCGGTCTCAGCCCCTTCGTGCCATTTCTGCCCACTCTTCTCAGGACAGGACCCCATACACAAAAAGCCCCTGTTCAACTGGTCCCTTTTTTTTCTTCTTTTTTGCAGTACGCGGGCCTCTCACTATTGTGGCCTCTCCCGTTGCGGAGCACAGGCTCCAGAGGCGCAGGCTCAGCGGCCATGGCTCACGGGCCCAACCGCTCCGCGGCATGTGGGATCTTCCTGGACCGGGGCACGAACCCGCGCCCCCTGCATCAGCAGGCGGACTCTCAACCACTGCGCCACCAGGGAAGCCCTCAACTGGTCCCTTTTAAGCTGGGCTCCAAAGAGCCTCTCCCAGAAGAGGGTAACGCCTGTCATTTACTTCACTCTGTGTACAGAAAGCGAGCTGGTGATAAGACATTTGTCCTAAAAGAACGTGTTGCAGATTACGGCAGAGCCAGAACGTGGTCTTCTGACCTTCTAGTCAGCCCGCTCCCACCCTCCATGCTGCCTCCGGAGGTCAGGAGAAAAATCAGAGGCCTCTGGGGAAACTGTGTGGTTCCCCTAACACAGAAAGGGCCTCCAGTTCAAGGCCACAGACTGAGGAGGCAGTCATGGGCTAGGTCCCTTCACAGTCCCCCAGCCCTCCCCACTCACAAGGACAGCAGCAAGGAGAAGCCAGCAATGTAGAGGTTCCTCTGGGCACGGAAAAGCTTCATGTGGAAGTGTTCCACAGCCCCGGGGTTGTTCTGGAGGTTCACCTTCTCCGTCACGTCGTCGTACTTTCGAATCTCGCGAACAGCATCTGTGGCGGAGCAGAGAAGAGATACGGGCATTTAGCTCCCGCTCAGACTAGGCTGGCCTGTCCAGGTAAGACAGGCGGCATGAGCTGGGGCAGTCTTGCTTCCCTCGAATCTGTCTCCCCTGCTATCCCCCTTCTGTACACACCTTGGGGGATGCCTTGTCAGAAGCGCTGCCCTTGGACCTACTCTCTCCTCCAGCTTTTCTCACGTCACCCCCGGACCCATTCTACACAGGCCATGAGCCTGCTCTCCGCGTCAAGATGCTCATCGAATCTGAGACATCGCCAGCAACAGAGGCAGCTCCCCTTTCCCATGGTGCCCCCAATGTTTGGTTCTGTTTATCTCAAACTGGGCTGGTCATGGGCCATCCAACTGATAAGCCGGGGTACTCCTGTTTATGGAAATGCCCGCTAGGGAGGCATGAGCTGCCTAGGAGTCAAGACCTGAAGCATGCGTGCTAGAGATTCAAGGGTTTTCATTTCTAAGCTTTATAACCCATTTTATTATTTAAACTGTTTTATTCTGATTACAAGAGAAATTCACACTTATCAAAGGTTCAAACATAGCAGAAATGCAGAAGGAGTAAGAATCCCATAACATAATCACCTCCAGCAGGACCTGCTACATGTGGCCAGCTTAGCTAAAAAGCAGTCATTTTCAGTCCCATTACCTGATGTCATTCTCTTTGCAATACACACATCTGAAATTACCCCAATTACAGGTTTATTGTCCATCTCCCCCAAATTAGACTACAAACGCCACGAGAGCAGAAATCTTTTCTATTACACCCCTAGGGCCTAGCATAGTGCTAGGCGCACAGGGGGCACACAAACACCTGCTGAATGGTGAACAGCCTCTGCTCTGGAGAGCTGCTGCTGGCCACACAGCGCTCTGGTTCACCCGTGTATTCACATCTATGTGTTTGTGGAATAGAAATGGAACCATCACACAGGGAGGGGGAAGGGTAAGCTGGGACGAAGTGAGAGAGTGGCATGGACATATACACACTACTAAAAGTACAACAGCTAGTGGGAAGCAGCCGCATAGCACAGGGAGACCAGCTCGGTGCTTTGTGACCACCTAGGGGGCGGGATGGGGGGGTGTGATAGGGAGGGTGGGAGGGAGACGCAAGAGGGAGGGGATATGGAGATATATGTATACGTATAGCTGATTCACTTTGTTATACAGCAGAAACTAACATAACAATGTAAAGCAATTATACTCCAATAAAGACGTTAAAAAAAATAAGAAAAAAAAAGAAGAAATGGAACCATCCCATACCTACCGCTTTTCTCCCTCAACCCTGAAATCTCTTTTTTCTTGAGGTACACTGATTTGTAACATTATGTAAATTTCACGTGTACAACATTTCTACTTCTGTATACCCTACAATGTGCTAAAAAACATGGAATGCTTCATGAATCTGTGTGCCATCCTTGTGCAGGAGGCATGCTAATCATCTCTCTTTCCAATTTTAGGATATGTGTCGCCAAAGTGACCATCTGAGACATCTTTTTAAGTCAGTACATAAAGAGCTACCTAAAGAGGGCTCTTAATGGACCCCCATGGGAGAGGGTTAAAGTATCACTGTATGGCTATTGTCTGGTTCTTAATTTCTTGTTTGAGACTGCTTGTTTTTTAAGCTGATCTTACATTATAAAAATCTGTCCTCCTTTACTGGTGTTTTTGTGTTACATCTGTACCATGAAGCAAGCCCTCTTTCAACACTGTTGGCAGGGATATAAACCAGGACAACAATGCTTTTTATGGACTGCGTGTTCCTGGCCCCAAAAATTCCTAAGTCGGCATCCTAACCCCCAACCAGATGGTATTAGGAAGACGGGCCACTGGGAAGTGAGCACGAGGCCCTCGTGAATGGGATTAGTGCCCTTGTAAAATAGACCCCAGAGAGCTCCCTTGTCCCTTCTTCCATGTGAGGACATGGCAAGAAGACAGCCACCTATGAACCAGGAAGAGAGCCCTCAACCAGACACTGAATCTGCCAGCACCTTAATCTTGGACTTGCTGTCTCCAGAACTTTGAGAAATACATGTCTTTTGTTTAAGCCACTCGGTCTATGGTCTATCGCAGCCCAAACTAAGACATAAAATTTTAAATGTTCATGCCCTTGGGTTCATCCATTCCACCTCTATGAATTTACCCTACAGAAAGTTTTGCATATACGTGCAATGATATGAGGATGCCTATAAAGAAGGAATTACACTATAACCATATGATAAAATACTACCCAATCTTTAAGAAGAATGAGACTGCTATAAGAAAAAAAGCCTAAGATACAGTAAGTGGAAAAAGCACAATCCAAAACAGTGTGTACTGTGATCTGAATCCAAGCCAAAAGGGTATGTACTAGTTTAATAAAGACGGCAGCATAGAAAATGCCTGTGGAAACATACCATAAACTTTTAACAATACTCACCTGTGAGACATGGGATTATGGGGGACTTTACCTTTCTAGGTTGAATTTGTGAACTTTTAAAGATGTGTTATTTTTGTGATTTAAACAAACAAAAACCATGTCTTCCTACACTGTCTTCTGCATCCAGAAACCCCAGCACCTCCAGGACCACCTCTGGCTGATGGCAGAGAGCAGACCGGGGATGGGGGCGTTGGGCCAAACTAGCCCAAGTCACGCAGCAGAGTGCTGCCCTCTATCTCAGGCCTCCAGCCCAGGGTAGTTGACCCTGGACCCTCATTAAGCCCACTCCCCCAGTGAGATGTGCCCTAGGCCCCTCCCAGTGATGGCTAGGGGCCAGCCAGGCCTGCAGCTTCTAGCTGGTTATGTTATGTCATCAGTATTTGCTACTAGCTAACAACTTATTTAGGTAGGCCTCTCTAGATTATGCTTCTTACCCTTAGGATAGAAAGCAGCCTATCATCATAGCAGGACGTCTCTCTAGAACATCCAGGTAGTTCCCTGACCCCCAAAAAAGAAGAATGGCACCTTTGCCAACTACTGCCTTCTGCAAAGGGCCCCCCCGGCCCACTCTGCCATACTAGGAGAGTTCGTGGAGTCTGGTTTGCAGAGGGGCAAGGCCCCAAGTGAACACCCTCAGCACGGTCCCTCCCCACCCCAATTCTTGCCCCCAGCCCACACCCAAAAGCAAAAGCACACACACCCAATTCCAAAACCCTGCAGCCTGGCCTTTCCTGCTCACGGGAAGACACGCATAATCCCTACCTGTTCTGGACTCAGAGGCTGCTCAGGGAGAGAACCCTGATTGGAAAGAGCTGCCTCTTGGGGCCTTACCAAGTACTTCAAGAACAGTGAGGTCTGTGCGCAGCTGGCACCCACCCTCCACGGCTGGGAATGGATAGGCTGCACCTCACCTGTCCAGAGGCAGTCCTGCCTGAACCTATCCCATCAGGCCCCGAGACATCAGGAAGGAGACACGCCTAATGCTGCAGCTGGTGGGTGGAGCCCTGCACTTTCCCCTGAACTATGGCTCCCTGGCCTCCCACCCCCTGCCACATTTCTGCTGGGGACTCAGGGAGACAGAAGTGCTCTGAGTCTAAGCAGGCATCGCACCTTGGAGACAGGACCACTGTCTATGGCAGAGGTGAGCCAATACTTTGGAGACCAAGCAGGGGGATGTACTGATCACTTACCGCAGCAAAAGGCACATTTAACAGACAGATGAGAGCTATACTGATTCCTCGGGTCTCCAAACAATCATGCCACCACCTGGCCTCAGGCCCCACCCCTGTTCATCTTTCAAGCCCCTGCTGGTGTGTACCTCAATGCAGGGTTTATAGAACTTCAGAACTGGAAGGACTTCGAGGAACCTGAAGTCTGACCCAGATCCAGAGAGGTCTGGGATTTGCCCCCTAGATATGCTATCAGACCTCTTGCCCCCCGTATACTTCAGGACATGGCGGCTTCTTTCCCAGCTTGACTCCCTATCTATTTGGTAGCTCAGTCCCCTATCTGAG
Source organism: Tursiops truncatus (assembly GCF_011762595.2). Taxonomy (NCBI): domain Eukaryota; kingdom Metazoa; phylum Chordata; class Mammalia; order Artiodactyla; family Delphinidae; genus Tursiops; species Tursiops truncatus. The sequence continues at coordinate 1,792,973 of NC_047055.1, read as the reverse complement.
GCCTGTTTCAGGCACTGAGGAAGAGACTGACGCTGCTAAGTGCCCAAGGAGCAGCACTACTTGGACCAAGGTCAGCATGAGCCAGTTAGCTTCTCTTGGTTTCAGCTCTGGAAGGGCGTGAGGAGCTGCCTGAGACATGAGGTGGTCATCGCCAGGTACACAAAGGCCGCCGGTCGAAGTGAGGGCCCTGCCAGCAGCCAGCATCGTCGTCTTTGTGCATGAAAGGAGCCTCCTCCCCCAAGAGAAAGACAGGCGCCCTTCAGTGGTCTGTCTCTGAGAAGCCAAAGCTGTACACTGCTTACGGAACATGGCACGGGGCTTTGCAGCAGAGGCTACTTTGGTCAAAGGGTCTAGGTCAGGTAGCTGCCCTCAGCCACAGCTCACTCACCAATGAGCAGCAGCACAAGGATGACAACGAGAACCACAAAGAAGGTGTTGCCATAGGTCACTACCAAGTGCACGAGGCGGGACTTGAAAATCTTCTGCCATCTGTGAAGAAAACAAAACGGCTAAGGCCTGAAGAGAAAGAACGCACGCCGGGGATCCAGGGCCCTGTGAACAGAAATACAGTTTTGCACTCGTCTCCAGCGGCTGAATATCCCATACAGATTCAGCCTCAGCCACTTGCAATTCTCCAATTTATGGCATCCATTCAAGAGTGTTAAAAAGAAAAAAAAAAGATACATGTCCGTGTATAGAAATTTCTAGAAAACCAGTCTTAAACACTGGTAGGCTCTGGGGAGGGAAATGGGAAACTTACTTTCCCCTCTGTAGTATCAAAATGCTTGCCACGTACACATTTCTTTAAACTGTTTTCCCCCGTTGACCAATCGTGGTTCACCTAGACTCCCACCACCCTACATTACCATGAAGCAGACCGCAGACCTCTCTTCGTTTCCCTCCATGAATACCTCAGGATACAGCTCTATCAGAGAAGAGTCTTCCAAAATACTAATCACGATGCCATCACCAGACCTCAAAAATATCAACAAGATCTCTCATCATCAGAACTCCAGAGCCAGAACTCCAAAGTCCAACTGAGACAATTATTTTTAGTTGGTTTGTTTGAATCCTGACAAGATTCTGATCCTGCATTTAGTTGGTAAGTATCTTAAGTCTCTCTTATTCTATAGGCTCCCTCTTCCCTTGCTCTTTTTTCTTTCCCAGTTTACTGTCTGCAGAAAACAGACTGTTTGTCCTACAAAGCTTCCCAGATTGCAGCTCCAAGGGGGCCTCTGTTCTGCATCTCCTGTGAACTGTACGAGGCGACTCACATCTCGCTTTTGTCAAGAATATTCCTTAAGCAATGTTGTATACTTTCTATCACATCACAACAGGGCCTTCACTTTTTCATTAAAAAAGAGCTTTTAAAAAAACATCCATAAAAACACAGCCTCATCTGTAATGCCCCAATTTAAGTCCAAACGTGTTCATATAATAAATGTAATTAAAATTAATTTCCAGTTAACTTTCTACAGGTCCTCTGTTCATTGAAAAGAAACATGGCTCCAGCCTTCATAGGCTGAGTAATGCTCATGAGGGCACTACGCAATGCCAGTGAGACTAGTTAAGAGAACAGAAGTCACCAAATCAATGGCAACGTGACCCCGTGATGCAAGTTTTGCAGATCCCACAATGCCATTCCCCGAACGCCAGGGCCCCCGAGGGGGTGGCAGGAGGGCATCATTCCCAGAACCATAACTAGGTCTTCTCCCCTCTGGGACATTCTGAAGACCAGAAGGCAGGGCGCACAGGAAAGGAACTCGGCAAGATGTGACAGAGCAGAACTGTGGGGAAGGTTGGCGATAATCAACGCAACCCTTGCCACCCCTACCCCAGACAGGTTCTACCTGTTTCCATCCGGCCTCAGTTCCAGGGCCCACCAACTCTGCAGGGATAAGCTGCGGAGCAACTCTCCCTGGCTCGCCTGCGCGCTCCACGGGCCATACCTTTTGGGAGAAATGAAGGGAATGCAGAGAAGCAGCACAGCGAAGACCTCTGCATAGAGGAAGGTGGCGACTGCAGTCCACTGCAGACTCATCGTGTTGCTAGCAGCTTTCCAACGGGGAGATGTGAGCCTGTTCCTGCGGGAGCACAGAAAAAACGGGAGTCGTGACAGCTGGGCGGCCCCCGCACCCGACCTCAGAGCCTTCCAAGGCCTGGCTGACACGGGCTCGAGCCCCGGCAGTCTGGGCGCTAACACACCCAGAGCCGCCTTTTCGGACAATTCCTTCCCGGTGGAGTCCGGGAGGCTCCTCCCGCCTGCGGAACCGGGGTAGCGTCTGGAATCGGAAACCCGTGGAGCCCAGAGGCCGTCCTCGCAGCCCCGCGGGCCCGGGCCCGCCCCGCCCGCCGAGGGGAGCGCTGCGCCAGACGCTCCCGCCCCCCACACCCCAGCCCCCGTCTCCATAACGCCCTCGCGCTTTCTCCCGAAGCTGCGGCGCTCCCATCCCCCGGGGAAGCCAAGGGGCCCTGGCGCCCGCGGCCCTCCCATCGGGGCCCACAGAGAACCAGCAGCCCCTCCCGGGGTAGGAGCGGGGCTCCGAGGTCTCCCGACCACTGCGTCCGCCTCCGAAGGGGCGGAAGGGCTCGGGGTACCTCAGAAAGCCCCGGAGAGCGACTCCTAGAGAACGGGAGTCGGGGCCAAGGGCAAACGCGGGTCTCGACCCTGCACCTCACGGCCCCATCCAGAGAAACTTCTAGAAGACTGTCTCCTCAAAAGCCGGAGGAGCCCCTCCCGGCCGCCCGGGTCGGCCACGGCGTCCACCCCGCTCCAGAGAAACCCCGACGTGGCCCCGACCCGGCACGCCCTCCCAAGCCCCACCCCGGCGGCTCCTCCGGATGGACTCGGCCGTCGCCCCCCGCCCCCGGAGACGGCTCCACCCGCCGCCGCCCCGACTTCCCTCTGCCCGGCCCTGCCCTCGCACTCCCAGCTCGGCACTGGCCCCGCGCCCCGGGCCTCGCCGCGCTGCCCGCCGTTCCCCCCCTCGTCGAGGAGCCGGGGCACCTCGGCGACCCCGGAACCCGGCCGGGAGCGCGGGCTCGCTCACCGAGTTTCCCACAGTCAACCGTCACGCCCCGTCGCCGCCGAACTCTCCCACCTCAACCTCGGCCCCGCCCCTTCCCCGCAGCCGGAACCGGAAGCGCCCGCCGGGTCCCGCCCCGCCCCCAACCGCCGCGAGGCCCCGGAGGCCCCTCCCAAGGCGGTTTTCCGCCCCGCCCCCGAGCCGAGGCTCCGACGCCCAGGACTGGGGAAGAAGCTGCGCCTCGGGCGCGCGGGGAGTCGGGGCGAGGCCTTGGCGGGAAGGCGAGGTGCAGCTTCTCTAGCCCGCGCGGTCCTCCCACGTCTCTGTGGTCCGGGGAGGGGGCGGGGCCCAACCGTGGGGCGAGAACGGGGTGGGGCGCCCCGCGCCCTGGCTCCGCCTCCCACCCCTCCTCCGCCTCCTCCCCTTCCCCCGAGTTCCCCCTGGGGAAGAGTGGGTGGGTAGGTGGGGATTCCCGGCGGGTGGCGGAGTCACAGTCCCTTCAGCCAGGCTGCGGAGCGGACGGACGCGCCCGGTGCCCCGGGGGAGGAGGAGGTGGAGAGGAAAAGACGCCCTCTCTGCCCGAGACCTCTGGAGGCTCTGACCCCAGGGGCCAGGGGACTGACAAGTTCCTCCACCTCGGCTGCCTGAAGAGGCCGCGACCCTGGAGGCCCCTGAGCCCACCGCACCAGGGGGCCCAGCACCACCCGGGTGGCCTAAAGCGACAGTATCTGGGACCACTGCGAGGTTTCCAGTTGCCTAGACAACGAGCCTGGGGTCAGAGCCTCCACCCTTCCAGCCACCTGCCTCCTCTGCTGCCTCAGGCACCAGTCCCAGACCCGTGAGTCCAGCCCAGGTGACATGACGGTGCTCTCGACCCCCCGGCCCTCGCGGGTGACCACGCTGAAGCGCACAGCTGTGGTCCTGGCCCTCACGGCCTATGGAGCCCACAAAATCTACCCCCTGGTGCGGCAGTGCCTGGCTCCGGCCAGGGGCCCTCAGACGCCGGCTGGGGAGTCCGCGCAGGAAGCTTCCGGGGCCACGGTGGGCGCAGCGGCCAAGGCCGGTGTCAACCGGGTGTTCTTCCAGCGACTCCTGTGGCTCCTGCGGCTGCTCTTCCCCAGGATCCTGTGCCGGGAGACGGGGCTGCTGGCGCTGCACTCAGCCGCCCTGGTGAGCCGGACTTTCCTGTCGGTGTATGTGGCCCGCCTGGACGGCCGGCTGGCCCGCTGCATCGTGCGCAAGGACCCCCGGGCCTTCGGCTGGCAGCTCCTGCAGTGGCTCCTCATCGCGCTCCCCGCCACTTTCGTCAACAGTGCCATCCGCTACCTAGAGGGCCGACTGGCCCTGGCGTTCCGCAGCCGGCTGGTGGCCCACGCCTACAGCCTCTACTTCTCCCAGCAGACCTACTACCGGGTCAGCAACATGGACGGGCGGCTCCGCAACCCGGACCAGTCCCTGACGGAGGATGTGGTGGCCTTTGCCGCCTCCGTGGCCCACCTCTACTCCAACCTGACCAAGCCGCTCCTGGACGTGGCTGTGACCACCTATACCCTGGTTCGAGTGGCCCGCTCCCGCGGGGCCGGCACAGCCTGGCCCTCGGCCATCGCTGGCCTTGTGGTGTTCCTCACGGCCAACGTGCTGCAAGCCTTCTCGCCCAAGTTCGGGGAGCTGGTGGCAGAGGAGGCGCGGCGGAAGGGGGAGCTGCGCTACATGCACTCCCGGGTGGTGGCCAACTCGGAGGAGATTGCCTTCTATGGGGGCCACGAGGTGGGGCAGCTTGGGGCACCGGAAAGCGTGTAGCTGGGGGCTCAGGGGCCGGAGAGCCAGGGCTGCCTATGGCTGATGCCAGAGGTGTGGGCCAACCAGGGCCTTGGGCAGCTCAGATGGCACAGTAATGAAGAGGCAGGAAGGCTGGGTGGGGACTGCCCTGGGCCACTTCTGCTTCTTCTCCGCCTCACTTGTCTTGGCCTTAGGGCTGTGGACCCTAGCGATTTGAGGCTAGAGTTCCCTGGTTGCCCCATTCTTCTAGCCAACAGAGAGGAGGCTCCTGCCATCTGGGGACGTGGCCTTATGCCCGGGCCCCCAGACCCTTTGAAGGCTGGCCTCTGGCCCAGCTGGCCGGCTGGGCAGGCGGGCAGTATGGGCATGACTCAGCCCAAGCGGAGGTTAACGAGCAGCGCGCAGCGTGCCGGCCGCAGCGGTGGTGGAGCTCAGCGCTCCAGGTCAAGGCTTCCCCCATCTGGAGCCCGAAGGCCCGCCTGGCTGTGGGCTTGGCCGCCTCTCCGAGGCCCCGGCCCAGGATGCTGGGCCCAGGCCGCCACTGCGGCAGGACGCACTTCCTGCCTGCCCGGCGGCCACCCTGCCCCCAGCGTGGCCGCCCTTCCGCCTGGGTCCCAGTCGTGCAGCTTCCCGGCAGGCCGGGTCGGGGGGCCGGGCCAGCTACGGCCAGCCTAGGAAAGGTTACTCCAGGCCAATGCTCCCTTTATCTCGCCTCGGCCCCTCCCCTTCCTCGCGCCTGGGGTTGCGGCTGCCTCTGGCTAGGCTCTCTGCAACTCTGGTTTCAGTTCCCAGTGTTTCTCGGGGGAGGGGCACAATGGCATCCATCTCGTGAAGGCCCATGTGTCGTCCCCGGGTCAGGTGGCCTTGTGCCCCAGACCTTGTCTCACTGGCTGCGCATCACACCAGGCAGATAGGCAGGCTTGTCTCTGATTTTTAAAAAGGGTTTATTCCCGAGCAGATAGGGGGCATCCCGGGCATGGGCTGGGCTCCAGATTGGAGAAAAAGTGCCTGGTCTGCAGCTGCAACCCCCTCTCCTCCTCTCCTGTCCTCTGGGCCGCAGGGCCTTGGCAGGCAGCCGTGGCCTTGGGTGAGGCACTTGGCACGTTCCCCGTAGCTACATTGTCAGCTCCTGCCAGCTCCCAGCACGAGCCTGGATTGCCCGGGTGCTCATTTCAGGAACAGGAGATGGGCTTGAGGCAAAGCCACTGAGCGGTGCTGCAGACCTGGGTGGTGGGGGGTAGAAGAGAGATCACTGGCTCCTTGAAGGACTTCCTCTGGGCTAGCTTCAGCAAATCGCATGCTCACCGGGAGGATTCACCGGCCAGGGCGGGAGGGACCTTGTGAGCGTCCACAGCCTGTCTGTTAGGGCCTCAGCCAAAGGTCTGAAAGCAGTGTGGAGTGATGGGCCTTCACGGGTGGGTTGATTGCCCTTACTGTATAGGCAGGTGGCTCACCCCAGTCCCATAGGCAGACGTCCCCATGCCCAGACTCAGATCAACAGGCTAGGGCGGAGGTGACTGGCTGGAGGGCAGACAGCAGGGTATTCTGCTGTTGCTGGGATCTCGAGGAGGCTTATTTAGACACGCACATACAAACACACAACCTCTTATTGGCTTGTGCCTAGGTAGACCTTTCTTCATAAGTGGAAGCATGAAGCATCGTTTACAAGAATTTGGTCCTCCTAATGGCTCAGCCAATGTGATCCAAATTCCATACCTCTTGCTACCTCCAGGCTGGGTGAGCTGGGGCAGGTCACTTTGCCTATCTGGGCTGCAATGGACATGAGAATACACACACAGTGGGACATGGTGAGAATCAAATGGAGAGTCAGCTGTGAAACCACTTGGCGGAGGAAACGGTTCCAGGCTGGGCAGCTGTTGTCGGTCAGGGGTGGGAAGGCGGGGCTCGGGCATGTGCCCCCGCCCCCACAAGAAATCTATGCCCCAGTGGCCACCTTGCTGTGACTGCTTCCTGACCACTCCAGCCCCCCCGCCCGTCTACCTGCTGCTATCACAGGGAGCCTCTTTCTCTCCCACTCCCTCTCCTCCTCTCTCTTCTCCAGGCCCTGCATAGGTCCCTCTCCTGAGATGGCAGGTAGTGGCCAGTGCAGGAGGGGGAGGGCAGGGGAGGCCCACTCTCTGCTGAGCGGGTGGGCCAGAGTCCTCAGCTGGCTTGGGCATGGGGCTGTCCACTGAGGGCGATGCCTGCATGAGCTGGCTTGGGAGTGTGCCCTGCAGGTTCTGGTGGGAGAATGCAGTGCAAGTGTGTCACCCAGAGGAACTGTGGGAAAGTAGAGGGAGGTGGGGCCTAAGCAGGTAGAGGTTATTGAACCAAGTTCTTCAAAACCAACAACCGCCTTTTGCTTTCCTGTGCTGTCCTTCGCTTAGTTCAGGGTAGCCCCCCAGCAGTTGCCCAAAGAAACAGGCAAGGTGGCTGCCCTCAGCCCATGTCGAGAAGCTGTCCAGGGCAAAGAGGGGTGTGGTGAGCACTCCAACTGAAGAGGCAACGGAAAGGGGATGAGCGTGGGCCTCGGGAGGTGGGGGGGTGAGCCCCTTCACTGCCGCTGTACCCCAATGCTGTGATGTCCATCCCATACCTCCCCCGAGTTTGAGACCTGTCCCCTGTAAACGTGGCCCGGTCCTAACCCCCGGCTCTCAGCCTTGTCGTGCTCATCATACAGCATGGCCTGTGTGAGCGACACTTGGGGACTCTCGCTGTCCCCGCTGTGGGACTGACCGCCAGGCCTCTGGGTCTCCGGTGCCCGATCCCTGCAGGTGGAGCTGGCCCTGCTGCAGCACTCCTACCAGGACCTGGCTTCGCAGATCAACCTCATTCTGCTGGAACGCCTGTGGTACGTCATGCTGGAGCAGTTCCTCATGAAGTACGTGTGGAGCGCCTCGGGACTGCTCATGGTGGCAGTCCCCATCATCACCGCCACCGGACACGCGGAGTCAGGTGAGTGGGGGCCTGTCCTCCTGCACCGCTGGGCTAGGCTTGGGGGGCCCCAGTGCTCAGCCGGCCCACCTGACTTTTCTACTTCTGGGGTCAGGGGGCACCCGGCAGGTCACACTCTCCCGGAGCTCCTCGCTGCCTGCCACCCTGTGTGCGGCTCCCCTTTACAGCATCTCATGCTTCTTGGTCCCACTTGGCCAGGCCCAGGGACTGCAAGTGAGGAACAGCCTTCACCAGGCGCGTGCACCCTTGCGCATCTGGCCCTGCCCTCGGCTCATCTTGGAAGCGGGAGGGTGGGGAAGTCCGTCGAGGGAGCCCCTTCCTGGCTTGGGCTTTGGCTTTCCCACCCACGCCTACAATAGCTCTTGCAGGTTGTCGAGGGCAGAGCCCCCTTCCCCAAGGCCTTGGGGGGACTGGGAAGGATTCGCATTTTGTTCCTCTACTGGTTTGCAAGGAATTCATTCTGTTTGCAGTCTTTTCATGGTTGCCCTTCGAAGGTTAACGTGCTCACTTGAGAACAGTCTGGGTTAATCAGTAGCTCCTCCTCCTCTGGGCCCTTACTCAGAACACGTGGGCTGGAGGGCCAGCCCGCCTGACGTGCTGATGTCCCCAGCAACGGGTTTGCCGTTGCTTTATCCGGTTGGTGCGTGTTCAGATTCACCTGTGAGTTTCTGCTTTCTTGGCTTCCCAGCCCTTCCCCGCGGCCCAGTGACCCTCCTTCAGACAGCCGTCCTTCAGAAGTCCTTACTGTGACGCTTTCATCATGGAGCTTCGAGATGATTTTCTTGTCTGAAAATGTCTTTATTTTATCCTCCCCCTACCCCCGAACTGAAGTTCAGTTGGGTGAGGGAGTTGAGACGGACGGTGGGTTTCTCTCAGCCCATTGACAACATCCCGTTGCCTCCGTTGGAAAATCTGTTACCAGCTTAACTGCTCTCAGCAGCCTGCGTGGTCTCCCTGGTTAGACTTTTCTCTTTTTCTGCAGTCTCTTTAGGAAGCGTTTGCCTGTGTGTTTCTGTCTATTCTGCTTGAGACTTGTTGTATGGCCGTTGAATACTCAGATTGTTCCATCGTTCTGGAAAGTTCTCAGCTGTTACCTTTTCAAATATTGCCTCTCTCATTCTTTTTACTCTTTCCTTCTGGAACTCTCACGATGTGTTGGGCTTCTCACTCCTTTGTGACTGTCCGTCTCTCTTCACTTTTCCCCATCTAGCACTGTCTATGCTGAGTTCTGGGAGTTTTCCTCAGATTTTCCTGCTCACACATTTGCTAGTTTTCTCTTCGGCTGCATCTAATTTGAATTTTCTTTTTTTTTTGGCCACACTGCGCGGCATGAGGGATCTTAGCTCCCCGACCAGGGATCGAACCCGTGCCCCCTGCATTGGAAGCACAGAGCCTTAACTACTGAACCGCCAGGGAAGTCCCTAATTTGAATTGTTTTTTATTTCAATGGCTATTTCTGTAAAGTTCTGCCGGCGGCCATATTAATCATGCTCGTTCCATGGTTTCTGAGCAGCTATTCGGTTGTCTGAATTCTTGGGGGTCTAAGCCAGCTTCATCTTCCGTCTGCCGGTCTTCTTTGCTCGTGGTCGTTGTGGGTTCTGCAGCCTAACTGGAGGGTAGGATTCCCCTGCGCACATTTGCTTTAGTTTTAGCCAAGCGGCTGCCCAGTAATGAACCAGTTAGAGGCCACTTTCATGTTAACTTCTCTGCTTGGGGGAGGAGGGGTCCCCGCACTTGCAGGTGATATTAATTTGCAGCCCAGACACATAATTACAAATTCTTAGAGGAGACCTTTTGGTCCTTGCACCTAGAGCCCTACCTTCTCCGTCTCTGGGGATGTCACAGGAGCACCTGGCTACTGGCTTCTCTTCTCACTCCTGGGAATTTCCCTTGCTTTCCTGCAAGCACAGCTCTGATTTAAAAGGTGCTGCATTTTATGCAGTTTGGTAGTAAGAGGGTTTTCAGATCTGTGTAAAGAGGGAGAGCCTGAAGTGCGTGTCTCAGAACCAGAAGTCTCTCTGATTCTCTCCCTATTGGTGTCTCTCCCTTGGGGCTTCCGTACCCTCAGCTGTCTGTCCCTCTCTGGGTGACCCCCAAGAGGAAAGATCTAATTGAGGGGGTAGTTGCTTCCACCAATGGACCTACACTAAGGGTGGCCTTGATTTAGGCCAGGAGCATGGGAACGGACCCAGGAGGAAACCCAGCCGTGGTTTCTGTGAGTAAGTGCCTGTGGCCGCTTCCCTCTGAAGCTGGCACAGGGCACAGCTCAGCCTGTCTAGTCCCCGAGGCCTCTCCCTCCTCTGAAGGCCTAGGACTTTTTGGCGCCTCTGCTGTGTCGGGCTCTGTCCCCACCCTCATGGCCCTTATAGCCAGTCACCTGTGAACACGTGGACCGCTCCCATCCCCCTGGCTCACTCCGCTTGTCTCACTGGCCTGCTTCCGCCTCAGGCCCTTTGCTCCTCCTGGCTCTGCCAGGAATGCTCTTTCCTCTGCCACCCCGTGGCCCCTCCCTCCCTCTATGGGAGCTTTGCTCACAGGCACCCTCTAGGTGAGCCCACCGCCCCGCCTTTCTCTCCCCCTCCCCTGCCTCGCTGCTGTTCAAAGTGCTGAACAGCCGTCTACTCCACGTCTGCGGCTGCCTTATAGAGGCTCTGCCACTTTAAACTCAAGGAGGCCAGAGGTTTGTCTGTTTTGTCCCTGCTGTGTCCCCAGTAACTGGAGACTGAGAGCGCTGGGAACCGGGTGAGGAGGCCAGCGATTATCCACAGGGAAAGATACCTTTGCCTTTCTGGCCTGCCGGCATGGCGTCCTGGCCGGGAAGAGCTGTCAGGTGTCTGGCTCTGGGGTACTCATCTTAGCCCCCAAGGCGCCGAGGAAAGCTGCAGAGGGTTATGCTGTCTCCAGGGAGGGGCCCACTGTTGCCAGGGCCCCCGCGCAGACCCTTTCCCTTTGTGCGCAGTCCCTTTCCAGCTCTCAGGATGTCCGGGGAGGAGGGTTTGTGTCCCCCCTGCCTAGGGACCTTAGACTGTCAGAATCACCACTGCCCTCCCCCGCCCAGTTCCCTGGACTCCTGGTGCTCTAGCCAGCTGTCTGGCCGTATCCACCCCACACTGCACCTGCCCTGACCTGACTCCCTGGCCCTTCCCAGCCCACCCCCACCATCACATCCTTGAGGCTCCAACCTCAGATCCATTTATGCCCCTGGATAGAGTTAGCCCTCAGAGTTGGCCTCCCCCTTGCTCCCCATCACCATTTCCAGAACATTCCTTGTGTAAAAACCTTGCCCCTCTAGGGGGTCCAACGGTCAAGGGAGTCAAGACCATTGACAAGAAAGGGTTGAAGTGAGTGACCACGGGGTCTCAACTGAGACAGAAAGGAACAAAGCAAGTCAAGACAGGAGCAGGCTCTCAGGGAGAAATAGTAGCATTGAGGACGGCCACAGAATACGGCAGCAAGGGGAGAGATGAGGGCGACACGGGGTAGACCGGAGGTCTGAAAGGGGATATTCCTGTTTGAGAGGCTCGGGAGGGGCTGCCGTTGTAGTACAGGACACAACATCTGCGTTACTGAGACATAATTAACGTACCATACAATTCGGCCTTTTTAATGGGTACAATTCAGTGGTTTTTGATGTAGTCACAAAGTTGTGCAACCATCACCACTATCTAAGTCTAGAACATTGTCACCACCCCAGCAAGAAAGCCCAGACCCACTAGTGGTCACTTCCCACCCCACCTGGCAGTGGTCGCTGGCAGCCCCCAGCGACCACTAATCTGCCTGTTGCTATGGGTTTGCGTCTTCCGGACAGTTCACATAAATGGAATCACACAATATGTGGCCTTGTGTATCTGGCTTCTTTTACTTAGCATCATGTTTTTACGTTTCATCCACGCTTTAGGATTAATCAGTACTTTATTCCTTCTTATGGCTGGATAACGTTCCATTGTGTGTACATAGCTTCCACGTCGTGTTTATCCACTCATCCATCGGTAGACGTTTGGGTTGTTTCCATCTTTCGGCTCTTAGGAATAACTGCTACACATACTCATTTATCATTTTTTGTGTGGACCTCCGTCTTCACTCTTGGATATATGTACACCTAGGAGTGGAATTGCTGGGTCATTTGGTAACCCTCTGTTTAACATTTGGACGAACTGCCAAACTTGTCTTCCGCAGCAGCTGCGCATCGTTCATCGCCACCAGCGGTGTCTCATGGCGCCAGCTGCTCCGCTTCCTCACCAGCACTTTTACTGTCTTTTCAGCTGTAGCCACATCCTGGTGAGTGTGAAGTGGTGTCTCATTGCAGTTTTGATTTTGTATTTCGCTGGTGACCAATAAGCATCTTTTCGTACGCTTCTTGGCCATTTGTATATCTTGCAGAGGAAATGTTTATTCAGGTCCTTTGCGCATTGATTAATTGAGTCGCTTGTCTCTTCATTGTTGAATTGAAAAAGTTCTTTATGTATTCTGGGACCTGGGACCTGGGCCCTTAGCAGATATATGATCTGCAGATATTTTCTTCCAGTCTGTAGGTTGTGTTTTCACCTTCTGGATGACTTACTTTGGTGCCCCAAACTTTTTACTTTTGTCGAAGCTCCCTTACCTGTTTTGCTTTTGTCACTTGTGCTCTCTGGTGTCGTATTTAAGGAGCCACACCTAATCCCAGGGCACGAAGGTTTACCCCTGCTTTCTTCGAAGAGTTGTGTGGTCTTAGCTCTTCCGTGCAGGCCGCTGCGGTGCTGCACTCTGAGTGAGTTTCTGTGTGTGGTGTGCGGTAGGGGTCCTTCTTCTGCATGTGGATGCCCGGTTGTCCGAGCACCATTGGCTGGACCGACTTGCTCTCTCCCCCAGTGGGTCAGTTATGATTTTCCACTGTCCTCGCCACTCCCCACCCCACTGTGCTCCGCAGACTCGGAGGTGGCGAAGAAGGCGGCCCTGGAGGCGAGGGAGGAGGAGCTGGTGAGCGAGCGCACGGAAGCTTTCACTATCGCCCGCAACCTCCTCACGGCTGCCGCGGACGCCATCGAGCGGGTCATGGTGTCCTACAAGGAGGTAACCCCCCGCCCAGCCCCCGCCCCTACCATCTCCCCTCCCTCTCCGCCCCCACTGGCGGGGGCTGAGCCACGGTCGCCCTCCCTGCAGGTGACAGAGTTGGCTGGCTACACAGCCCGGGTCCACGAGATGTTCCAGGTATTTGAAGACGTCCAGCACTGCCGTTTCAAGAGGCCCGGGGAGCCAGAGGACACTCAGGCAGGGTCCGGGGCCGTGGTGAGGTCTGGTGTCCGTGTGGAGGGGTCCCTGCAGATCCGAGGTAAGGGAGCCCTCCCCAAAGAGGCCGCCCTGGTCCCGGCCCTCCCACAGCAGGCTGCCCGGCGCCCCACGGAGGGCTTCCTGGGCACGTTGCGGCCCCCACAGCCCTCCCTCTCAGAGCGGCCACCGCTGGCCACCGTGCTCACGTGCCCAGTCCCTTCCAGGTGCCCCGGTCAGGGTTTCCCTTTGCGAGAGAGGGGGGCGCAGCTCCAGTAGGGGCTGGGGCGCTGGGGAAGAGGCCCCAGGCGTCGCAGCCGCCTTTCAGGTGGTGTGGCGTTGAGGGGCTGCAGGGGCGGACGCTACGCTTGGGCTCCAGAGGCCAGGGAACCGGCTTTGCCCCTCCGCCGCCCAGAGCACAGCAAGGGGGCTGTAGTCAGCTGGTGGGCAGCCGCACTGTATTCCCAAGGGCCCCTGGGCCACACAGTGGCGTGCCGTCACGGGTGGGGGTCCATGGCGCCCAGCGGCAGGTGGCAGGAGAGCTCTGCTCCCTCTCTCCCTTCCTCACGTTCTCTCTCCAGGCCAAGTGGTGGATGTGGAGCGGGGGATCGTGTGTGAGAACATCCCCATCGTCACGCCCACGGGGGAGGTAGTGGTGGCCAGCCTCAACATCAGGGTAGGTCGAAGGGCGGAGGGGAGCCCCAACCTGGCAGCACGGGCAGGGCCGAGCCCAGCTCTGGGGCCCGGGGCCTGGCCTTCTGCACCCACCTCAGCCCTCAGCATCCAGCCTGGCCAGCCTGCCCGCACTGCCAGTAGCCATTGACCCCAGGTCTATGTGGCAGGCAGGCTAAGCTCAAGGTGAAAGACCAGCGTGTCTCTGACTGACTGTTAGTTCTGGGGCAGTGGAGTCAGAGCTGATTAAGAGGGCTGGGCTGGAGTCACCCAAAGGTTCCTGGCCCTATCACTGGCAGCACCCCACGCCCGCCCCTATCCCTGAGTAGCCCAGGACTTGGGGACTCTGGTCCAATTCCAGCTGTGATGAAAGAGATTCTCTTCCACTGACCCGGGCTTGAGGTCCCACGGATTTGCTGTGAGAGGCCCCCAGGGCGGGTGTGTGCCGGCTGCAGCCTGGCCCACTGGGAGGGCTCTCAGCCATTACGCAAGCTGTCTGTGGAGAGGATGCCCTGGGGGCAGACATCCACCAGTGACCTGTGTCCCCAGCCGGAGCTTTGGACAGGGTCAGGGAGTGATAGAGTGAAGGGGAGTCCTGGGTGCAGTAGTCATTCATTCATTCATTCATTCATTCAACTAATGTTCCCTGAGCTCCAGGCTGGACACTGTAAACCCCAGGTAAATCAGGGGAACCCCAAAGCGTTACAGAGATCCCGGATTTGGGACTTCCCTGGTGGTCCAGCGGTTAAGACTCCACGCTTTCACTGCCAAAGGGTGCAGGTTTGATCCCTGGTCAGGGAACTAAGATCCCACATGCCGCCCAGTGTGGCCAAATTAAACTTTAATAAAAAAGAGAAAAGATCCATGGTTAGATGGCTGTCCCGGGTGCAGCGAGGGCCACAGGAAAGGTAGAGTAGAGGTCTGCATCCCTGGGGGAGTAGAGGTCACATGAAGCCTCACCCAGGGCAGGGACGAGGAGCCAGGGGCTTCGGGCCCAGGTCCTGCAGGGGCCACGCGTGCCCTGCTGAGGAGCCAGGGCAGCGGAAGCCACGGCCAGGCAGGGAATAGGCAGGAAGGGCCAGTGCCTAGAGCACCTTTCCTTGATCTGCTGAGAGGGGGCCTGAGAGCCAGCTGGAGGCTGGACGCAGGCCAGTGGTGTGATCCCCGTCACCCCGGGCAGTAGTCACCCTTGGGGTGTGGGGCTGCCACTGACGGCCGGTTCCTGCAGGGTGAATGGCTTCCAGGCAGGCCCAGTGGAAGCCCAGCTGGGCAAAGCTCAGAGGCCATGGTGAGCAGGGGCGTGGCTGGTTAGGGAGCAAGGTCAGGCGAGGAACGCGTGACCAGGGGCTGAGCAAGAGCTCTGTCCTGGCAGAGCCGCTGGTGGAGCTGGGCTCCGGGGCTGGGAGATGTTGGGGGCGGTCAGAGAGATGCACGGAAGGAGACAAGGGAGGCAGCCGTGGAGCTGGCTGGGGCCACGCAGCTCCCCCGGAGCCAGACACACAGAGGAGCCGGGCCCTGACCGACCAACCCTCCCACATTTGCACGGAGGTAGGCCTGGGCCCTGCCCAGGGGAGTTTACAGTCTAACGAAGGAGGAACAGCAAACGAGGGGCTCAGCCAACAGAAGTTCACATCAGGGTGTCTAGGCCTCTCCCGGCTTCTGGTGTTTTGCCTTCATCTTTTTTTTTTTTTCTGGGCCGCGTTGGGTCTCTGTTGCTGCGCGTGGGCTTTTCTCTAGTTGCTGCGAGCGGGGGCTACTCTTCGTTGCCGTGCGTGGGCTTCTCATTGCGGTGGCTTCTCTTGTTGTGGAGCACCAACGCTAGGCGTGCGGGCTCAGCAGTTACGGTACTTGGGCTCAGTAGTTGTGGCGCGCGGGCTTAGTTGCTCCGCGGCATGTGGCATCTTCCCCGACCAGAGCTCGAAACCCTGTTCCCTTCATTGGCAGGCGGACTCTTAACCACTGCGCCACCAGGGAAGCCCCTGCCTCCATCTTCACTTGGCATTCTCCCTGTGCACGTGTCTCTGTGTCCAAATGTCTCCTGTTTATAAGGACACCAGGTCACACTGGATTAGGGGCCCACCTCACTCCTTATCTAAATTTCATTATATCCGCAAAGACTCTATTTCCAAGTAAGGCCACATTCTGAGGTCCTGGGAGTTAGGACTCGAACACAGGACTCTTTGAGGGGACACGGCTCAACCCATGGCACTGACCGAGATAAACCAGATGGATGTGCGTATCCGCCACACTCTGGGGTCTCACGAGGACTGCACTGGCTGGAAGGCCCTTAGTGTTGCTGTGATGTCACACATGGCGGGGGGCAGCGGAAGCTGTACCCCGCGTGTCTTGACTCCGTGCCTCATGCTCTCCCCCACCCCGAGGATGGCGGGCTCCCTGCCATCTGCATGCTCCCCACCTGCTCGGGCGGCCTTTTTCCTATAGCAGGTGTTTCCAGAACACCAGTGGACATGATGTAATCGGCTCATGGCGGGCCTCAGGCGCTTGGCGCTTGGCTTCCAGGTGAAGCGGGCTGCAGCTGCCATTGACCTTCTGGGGCGCGCACCCGTTTGCTGGACTGTGGCAGGACAGGCCCTCCTCCTGCTGGCCCCCTGCTCTCTGGGGACAAGGCAGTGCCTGAAACAGGCAGCCGGTTAGGGCTCCGGATACCAGAGCTCACCCTCGGGGCCCTGCCATTCCTCACCAAGAGATGGAGGATGGCATGTGCTGGGTGCGGGGGCCTCTCCGAGGCTGTCAGGCAGGCCGTGGGTAAGGGGAGGGAGGCCCGGGCCGGCTTCCACGGCTGCTGCCTCTACAGGTGGAAGAAGGCATGCACCTGCTCATCACGGGCCCCAACGGCTGCGGCAAGAGCTCTCTGTTCCGTATCCTGGGCGGTCTCTGGCCCACCTATGGTGGCGTGCTCTACAAGCCCCCACCCCAGCGCATGTTCTACGTCCCCCAGAGGTGAGCGGTGGGGTGCTGGGGCCACCGGCGGCTGGGCGGGGGTGGGGGAAGAGGGAGAGAGCCAGGGTCCCCAGGTCCGCCCCCACCCCTTCTGACCTGCGGAACCTGACGTCCCGGAGATGGCAGGGCCTGAGGCCTGGGCAGAGGACGGCAAGGTGCTGCCACCCCGCCCCGCCCGCCCAACAGCTTCACAGCTGGGGGTGCGTGTGCATGCGTGAGTGCGTGTGGGCGAGTACCTGCATGTGTGCCGTGATGCGTGTGTGCAGCCTGAGCGTGCGTGCGTGTGTGAGTGGGTGGGCGCGGCACGCTGTGCGGCAGTGTCTGCGGCCTTCCGGTCAGCCCCCCTCGGGCAGGCAGGGCCCGTGCGGAGCCTGCTCGGGAGCAGGGCATCGGCAGGGAAGCCGGGCCGCCCTTCCCTCGGCGGACACGTGGCTCTCCCGCAGACCCTACATGTCTGTAGGCTCCTTGCGCGACCAAGTGATCTACCCAGACTCTGTGGAGGACATGCGAAGGAAGGGCTTTTCAGAGCAGCACCTGGAAGCCATTCTGGACATCGTGCACCTGCACCACATCCTGCAGCGGGAAGGAGGTAGGGGAAGGGGCATCCCGCTCATCAGTGCCATACGGGACGCCGTCGATCGATCGTCCTTTGTCCCAAGACTCAGCTGGGGAACCTGCTGCTGCCCCTGCCCGTGCCTCTCTCCTGGCCCCCGAGGGATAGTCCCCGAGGGACTGCCCCAGCCAACGTTCGCGAGTCCGAAGTGCTACGTGGCCTGGGGAGCCCCCCCTCCCCGGGGAGGACCGACAGGAAGCGCGCGGCCCCAGACCGCCCGAGTGCACTGCACTCGGGAAGGGAGCCAGGCCTGGCGGGGGCCATCCGACGGGGCACCCTCTCCAGGCTCTGGGCTCTGTGGCAGGCAGGGCCTCTTGGGCCAGGCAGGGAAGGAACAGGTCAGTTATGCATTTCAGCGAGAGGGCAGAGCACGGGTGTGGGCAGGGCAGCCTGGAGCGTGCGGAGCAGAGGTGGAGGGGACGCCTGCCCACCCACGTGTCTGGCTCGAGCCTGGGAGGTGTGTCTCCTGGGAAGAGACCGCAGGAGGGAGGGACAGGCCGATGGCCAGAGAACGCATCGCCTGGGGACTTCTCAGCTTGGTCTTTAATTGCCCATCGTGCCCAGAGGGGCGGAAGAGGAGAGTGCGGCCCAGCTGCCAGAGTTTGGATTTTTATACTGAAAGCTGAGTGGCAGAGGTCCGAGCCCTGCCTAGGCTACCAAGGGGCAGCTTGACCTTGAGCAAAACCTGACCTCTTGAGATGCTTTCCACCTGTAGAAGGGGCCAGGTACCAGTCTCAACCTCAGTGCCGGCAGTAAATGAAAGAGCGCCTTTCAGGACCCGTGGGGGCTCTGCAGGACATGGCGGGTGACTCGTGAGAGTCCCTCCCAGGTGTCGTCACCTGGGCAGAAAGGGGGCCACGGGCAGTGGATTCAGTGGGGCTGTTCCTCCCGGGCCTGCCCTGGTCGCCACGGTCCCTGCAAAGCTTCATCCCCAGCTTCCCCCTGGCCTGGTCGGGCCTCTTTCGCTCGCCCTGGGAGTGTACCCCTCCTCCTGGGCTGCACACACCCCTGAGTGCCTGGGGCCCCTGAGGCCGAGCCCCACTCCACAAAGGCGCCCAGGTCACTCTGCTATATGTGGCTTCCTTTCCCAAGGTCACCTCACGGTCCAAGGTGGCTGCTGCGGCATCACATCGTATCCCAGGCCATAGGATGGAGAAAGTGGCAGGGGCGGGGTTGGGGTGCAAATCATAGAGGGATTTAAAGAAAGTTCCTTTAAAGAAAGTTCCAGAAGCTGCCACGTGTGTTAACACACTTATACCCCATTGGCCAGAATTCAGTCCTGTGGTTAAACCTCTCATCAAAGCAAGCTGGGGGATTTTGTCTCTTTTGTGTGTGGCCACGTGCCCTGCCAAAACCTCTAGTTTTCTGGAAAGGCAGTGGAGGGAGCAGGCGAGGAGGCGTTTCTGATGAATCGCCCACTCGCCTCCTGAGATGCACAGGCCTGGCGCTTGTGGGTGAGAAGCCTTCTGGAGAGCCCATCGCAGCCATCCTTGGGGCTCTGCCATGACTGTTTGATGCCCACTGGCACCCCATTAGCACCCCGTTAGGTCCTGTGTGAGTTCGCTGGCGCCACAGACTGGGTGGGGCAAACGACAGAGACGTGTCGTCTCCCAGTTGTGCAGGCCGGGAGGCCAAGATCCAGGGCTGTGGGCAGGGGCAGTTCCTTCTGGGGACCGTGAGGGAGGGTCTGTTCCAGGCCTCTCTCCTGGGCTTGTAGTTGCCGTCCGCTCCTTGTGTCTTCACGCCGTCACTCCTCTGTGCGTGTCTGCGTCTCCAAATGTCCCCTTTTTATAAGGACACCAGTCCCATCGGATGAGGACCCACCCCCGTGACCTCACTTTAACTCGATCACCTCTGTAAAGACCCTGTCTCCAAATGCAGTGG
Organism: Tursiops truncatus; assembly: GCF_011762595.2. Taxonomy (NCBI): domain Eukaryota; kingdom Metazoa; phylum Chordata; class Mammalia; order Artiodactyla; family Delphinidae; genus Tursiops; species Tursiops truncatus. The sequence continues at coordinate 1,773,836 of NC_047055.1, read as the reverse complement.
CATTCTCACGTCCTGCGGGTGAGGACTCCCATGTGTCTTTTCTTGGAGGGGATGTAATTCTGCTCCCAACTCCTTTGAACTATTCCGGTGTCCCCACAGTCGGACAGGTACCCAGAGCACACGTCCCCAGCGGACAGCCTTTCTCCGAGTCACGTGCGCTGCTGTGTTCCGCTATTGTTGGTGGCCCGGCCCCTCCCACCACAGCCACTGCGCCTGGGCCCGGGCCCTCTGCCCGTGCTGCCCGGCCCTTGTTGAACTGAACAGCGACCTTTGTCTCCTGCCAGGTTGGGAGGCCGTGTGTGACTGGAAGGACGTTCTGTCCGGGGGCGAGAAGCAGAGAGTTGGCATGGCCCGCATGTTCTACCACAGGTGAGCCACTCTGTCCTGAGTGGTTGGGCTCCCTCGGGCACTGGAGGTCCTCCAAGCCAGCGGCAGAGACAAGGGTGCTGCCTGAGTGCTCCCAGGAGCCTGCTCGGCATCTGTGCTCCCTGGGAGCCCCTTAAACGGGGAGGGCAGCGCCACCAGGAGGCCTTGCCCTGCCCCCCAGGGCCCAGCAGGGATGGGATCGAAAGGACATGGGGTCAGCACGCAGATCAGGCTTCCCGCCCCCACTGGGAGCTGGGGCCGGCCCGGGCTGTTGGGGCTGTTGGAGGGTCCACAGGCTCACCCACTCAGCCCCCACCCCCAAGGCCCAAGTACGCCCTCCTGGATGAATGTACCAGTGCCGTGAGCATCGACGTGGAAGGCAAGATCTTCCAGGCGGCCAAGGATGCAGGCATTGCCCTGCTCTCCATCACCCACCGACCCTCCCTGTGGTAGGTGCCCTCACTTCTGGCGAGCGACGCGCCCGTGGCTTTGCAGCTGGGGAGGGGGCGGTGCTGCCAAACAGCCTCCCTCTCCCTCTCCTGGGACAGGAAGTACCACACACACCTACTACAGTTCGACGGGGAGGGTGGCTGGAAGTTCGAGAAGCTGGACTCGGCCGCCCGCCTGAGCCTGACCGAGGAGAAACAGCGGCTTGAGCAGCAGCTGGCGGGCATCCCCAAGATGCAGCGGCGCCTCCAGGAGCTCTGCGAGATCCTGGGCCAAGGCCCTGGAGTCCTCCAGGCCGCTGCCACCTGACACACGGCCCTGGCTCTTAGCCCTTGGCCCACGCCCCACACCAAGCCCTCGGATCACGTGAAGGAAACGGAGCGCCTGCCCACCAAGCCTTCCCCCCCACCGCCCCGCTGCAGGCCCACCCTGCATGCTTTGCCGTCCTCCCAGGCCTCCCAGAGGACAGCCAGCGAAACCCGTGCCCACTTCCCAGCCCCACCAGACTGGGACCTGGGCAAGTAGAAGGGGAGAGGGGCCAGAGGCGCGGCCCCGCTCACAGCGCCAGCCTGTGCCCAGGAGCCTTGGTGTTTGCGGCGCAGCGCCTCCTAAGTCTGGAGTCCCCCCATTCCCTCCTCTGCGGTCCCTTGGAGACACCACAGACGGTCCATCTCTCTATTGCCATCATCCCAGTGGCCCGCCAAGGCTCCCGTCCCCCGGAACACCCTCACTGCCATAAAGACGGCCAAGTGGGCCCCGCGATGAGGCAGGGCCCGTCATCTGTGCCCCTTCTCCCCACCAGTCATCCCAAAGAGCCTTCGGGAGAAAGAACTGCACAACGTTTCCTACCGAGCAATGACGAGAATGTAGTCCCTGTCCGCCTCCGTCCCCAGCCCTCCCTCCTTCAAGCTAATTTATTGGATTCCCCTTTGCAGCCCTCTGTATCGTCAACATGAGCACCCTGCTAGCGGGAGAGGTGGCCTGGGCCGCCAGCCAGCCCGCTACCCCACCGGCCTACACTGCCAACCGCCAGGGCGTGGGTGGGGGCGGGGACGCTGGGGCTGCCAGTTCAGTGCCAAAGAGGGGTCAGTGGGGAAGCTGTCTCTGCAAAGACTGCCCCCACCCGAGGGGGAGACCCCGCCACCGCGCCGCCGTGTGCCTTTCGGGTCGGGGAACCTCCCTCAGTTCCTCAGTAAAAACCTCCTGTGGAAAGTGCAGTCCTGCCTCCCAGCGTCTTTGTCCGTCGGGGCTTGGGGGAGAGGCGGGACGGGCAGCAGTGGCCTGCGTCGGGGGGAGGAGCCTTGATCCCACCCCCAGGCGAAGATGCTGCCCTGCGCGTCCTCCGGCAGACACAGCCGTGGGCAGGCGGCATCAGCAACATCTCTCGAAAAGGATGGCTGAGCCGGAAGGGGACTCTGGACCCAGCCCGACCTTGTGCCAGGGTGGAGAGGAGAGGACCGAGGTCCAGTCCACCCGTGACGAGCTCCAAGAGAGATGCTGAGAGAAAACCAGTGAGCTGCCAAATGGGCTGGCAGGGTACACGGAGGAGGAAGAGTCCCGAGCCAGCCAGGCAAGGAGCAGTGGGGACACAGTGCTTCCAGACCTCCTAGGAGGGGGAACGCTTGTGCCGAGGCCCAGGGGTAAATCAGGAGCAAGATGCAGGGGGCAGGGAGGGGCCTCACTTCCAGAGCCTGGCCTTCAGAAGCAGCGAGAAGCCACTGAAGGGTTTTCAGCAGGATGGAAACAACATGGGATTCACGCTTAAAGGAGGCTGCGTGGAGGGTTGCTTGGAGGGAGGCACGAGCACTGCACTTGGCTCACACACTGCTGCTGGGACACAGGTGGGGCAGCCATCGTGGGGAGCAGTGTGGCAGGTCCTGGAAAGCTAGGCAGAGTTCCCGTGTGACCCAGCACTTCCACTCGGAGATGTGGACCCAAGAGAATGGAAAATAGATGTTCAATCAAAACCTTATACATGGGGCTTCCCTGGTGGCGCAGTGGTTAAGAATCCGCCTGCCAATGCAGGGGCCACGGGTTCGAGCCCTGGTCCGGGAAGATCCCACATGCCACGGAGCAACTAAGCCCGTGCGCCACAACTACTGAGCCTACGCTCTAGGGCCCACGAGCCACAACTACTGAGCCCGCGTGCCACAACCAATGAAGCCCGCGCGCCTAGAGCCCGTGCTCTGCAACAAGAGAAGCCACCGCAATGAGAAGCCTGTGCACCACGACGAAGAGTAGCCCCCACTTGCCGTAACTAGAGAAAGCCCGCGCGCAGCAACGAAGACCCAGTGCAGCCAAAAATAATAGATAAATAAATTTTTTTAAAAAAACCTCATACATGAACATTATTAACAGTACTATTGATGGTAACCAAAAGTGGAAACAACTCGAATGTCCATCAACAGATGAATGGACAAGCAAAATGTGGTCTGTCCGTACAATGGAGTATTATTCAGCTTGACAAAGAAAGCAGACCAGTGGGTACCAGGGGCTGGATAGTGACTGCTGAATGGGGTCAAGGTTTCCTTTTGGGGTAATGAGAATGTTCTGGAACTACAGAGGTGATGGTGGCACAATACTGTCAGTATGCTAACTACCAACAAACTGTGCACTTTAAAAGGGTTAATTTTGTGTTATGTGAATTTCGCCTCAAAAAATAGATAATAGGTGATGGATACATTGATCATAAAGAGGTAGAAGTGATCGATGATTGATAGATAATAAAGAGAGATGATAGACTGGTGATGATGATAGATAGATGGATGGATGGATCACAGGTAAAGAGCTAGACATAGATGAAGGAGCACACCGCTTGACGCAACCCAGGCCAGACGTGCTGAGGCCTGAAATCCCAGATGCACTAGAGAGAATAGAAGAAAGTCATGCGGGGGGTACCTCAGACTCTGGGGGAGGGGACGGGTGGAGTGAGAGTCAAGGTGACCCCTGGGTTCTGGCTTGGGTGGCCGGTTGGGCGATGGCATCCATTGCGGAAGAAGGGACAGGGCGGGGAGAAGGTGCTGCCTGATTAGTGCTTGCTGGGCCCAGGCCCTTGGCCCCAGCAGAAATGATGAGTAAGCGCTAGGAGGGTGTGACTGGCTGAGAGCTCCAGACTGGGGGTGGTCCGAGGGTGCATTGGCCAGCAGAGAGGCAGCTGGTGGTTGAAGAGACGCATGGACGCGAGGTGCTTGGTCTCTCATCTGGGGCACGGGAGATAGACGGCGTTTTCTCTGAGTTTTTTTTTTTTAATTTATTTTTGGCTGTGTTGGGTCTTCGTTGCTGCGCACAGGCTTTCTCTAGTTGCGGCGAGTGGGGGCTACTCTTCGTTACGATGTGCGGGCTTCTCATTGCGGTGGCTTCTCTTGTTGTGGAGCACGGGCTCTAGGCATGTGGGCTCAGTAGTTGTAGCACTCAGGCTCAGTAGTCGTGGCTCACAGGCTGTAGAGCACAGGCTCAGTAGTTGTGGCGCACGGGCTTAGTTGCTCCACGGCATGTGGGATCTTCCCGGACCAGGGCTCGAACCCGTGTCCCCTGCATTGGCAGGCGATTCTTAAGCACTGCACCACCAGGGAAGTCCCTTAGCTGAGTTTTGAGGTTAGGATTTGTTCCTGATCCAGGACAAGTGGCGATTTGGAGGGTTAGGAGGTGTTCCTCCATCTCTTCCCAAGACTGTGCAAGCCGTCCCTACCTGATAATAAATCCTTTTTTTTTTTCAGCTTACAAAGCTAGAATGGTTCTGTGGTCTGCCACCAAACCCTAATTGATACAAATGGAAACAGACATACCCAGCGAATACCATTCAAAAGGGAGTTAGTGGAGAGAAATTAACATCAGACAAAGTACACCTCACGGCACAAATCATTATTAGGAATAAAAGGGGTTGCTGCCCAATGATTAAAGAAATAATCCATTCAGAAGCATTAACCATTCTGAATGTGTGTGTAGCTGCCTGATGACAGAGCCTCAAATGTACATCAAACAAAAAAGTAGCAGTGGGCTTCCCTGGTGGCGCAGTGGTTGAGAGTCCGCCTGCCGATGCAGGGGACGCGGGTTCGTGCCCCGGTCCGGGAAGATCCCACATGCCGCGGAGCGGCTGGGCCCGTGAGCCATGGCCGCTGAGCCTGCGCGTCCGGAGCCTGTGCTCCGCAACGGGAGAGGCCACAACAGTGAGAGGCCCGCGTACCACAAAAAAAAAAAAAAAAAAAAAAAGTAGCAGTAAAAGGAAAAATTAATAAATTAGTAAATTCACCACAGTAAATCACACTACCTCTCACTCCAATAGGTAGCTCAAGCAGACAAAAATAGGAAGAATATAGCACAAACTGAACACACTTGATTAACAGACATCCCAAAACTAGAGACTACACACTTCAAGTTCACCTTGAACACTTAATAAAACCCACATGTTCGCAGCCACAAAACAAATCTCAGCAAATGCTAGAAGAATGGGTATCATACAGATCGTGTTCTCAAACTGCAATAGAATAAAATCATAAATGATAATAAAGCTAAAATTAAGTCCTCCCGTATGTTTGAAAATTTAAATCTACAAATTTAAATTTAAAAATACACTTCCCAATAACTGATTGGTCCAAGAAGAAATATAATGAAAATCTAAAAAAATGTTAGAACTGAACAACAATGAAAACGCGCCATTTGAAAACGTGTGGAGTGTAGCTCAAGCAGTACTTAAGAGTAAATGTACAGCCTTAAAAAAGTAAGCTGAGCCCCAACCCAGGAAGTTAGAAAAACCACAGTAGAATAAACCCAAAGAAAGTAGAAGGAAGGAAATCACAAAGCCAGCAGAAATTAATGAAATAGAAAAAACAAAGATCAAGAAAACCAAAAGTTGATTCTTTGAAATTAGTAAAATAGACACAAGGCTCTGGCAAGAATGAAAGGAGAGGAAAAGAGGGGTAAAACCATGGATACCATAGCCCTTTCCAACGTAATGAGAGACTCTGGCTTAAGCATGGGAGCTTGGACACCTGTGCAAGAGGCTGCTAGATCACATATATTTCAATTATATATATATATCAGCTTTATATATATGAAGCTGCTAGATGCTCACATCTTTACCCCACCTCATGCAGAAGACCAGACTTTATTCCCTGGCAAGTTAGAACAGAGGGTCTTTGGAAATGCAGATTAAAGCCACAGTGATATATCTTTTTATTCCCATCCACTGACTGATAGAAACGAAAAAGTCAGACAATAGTAAGTGTCGGCATTGATATGGAGTAGCAGGAAGTCATACACTGTGGTGCTATACAAACTTGTACAGCCACTCTGGAAAACAATTTGGTGTTATCTAGTAGAATTAAAGATGTACATATTTATGGCCTAACAAGGTCACTCTTGGGCACACCCTAGAGAATGTCCTTCACAAATACCCCAGATTACACGTACAGGTCGTTCACAGGCAGCATTGTTTATAATAAGCAAAAGCCAGAAAAAACCCAGGTGTCCATTAACAGGTGAATAAACAAACCATGTTGCAGTCATATGATGGAAAACCATTCAGCAAATGTAATATGGAACTAAAGCAACAGGCTACAGAAAAATACATCCAGTATGATTCCATTTATATAAATTCTAAAAATATATTGTTTAGAGATGATGCATATATGGGACAAGTAAGAAAAGTAAGGAAAGGCTAGTGGTTGCTTATGTCAAGGGAGGAACAGGGTATATGGGGGCTTCAGAGTCATTGGGAATATTGTCTTCTGGTTGACAGTAGGGACACGTGTAGCAACAAAGGATACAACAAACAGAGTAAAAAGGCCTCCTACAGAACGGGAGAAAATATAAGTCACATATCTGATAAAGGGTTAATACCCAGAATATACAAAGAACTCCTACAACTCAACAACAACAAATCCAATTACCTGATTTAAAACTGTGCAAAGGGACTTCTCTGGTGGCACGGTGGTTAAGAATCCGCCTGCCAATGCAGGGGACACAGGTTCGATCTCCCCTGGTCTGGGAAGATCCCACGTGCCGTGGAGCAAAGAAGCCCATGCGCCACAACTACTGAGCCTGCGCTCTAGAGCCCACGAGCCACAACTACTGAACCCGCGTGCTACAATTACTGAAGCCCGCAAGCCTGGAGCCCATGCTCCGCAACAAGAGAAGCCACCGCAATGAGAAGCCCACGCACCGCAACGAAGAGTAGCCCCCGCTCGCCGCAACTAGAGAAAGCCTGTGCGTGGCAACGAAGACCCAACGCAGCCAAAGATAAAATAAATTAATTTAAAAAAAAGATTTAAAAAATGTGCAAAGGCCTTGAATAGACATTACCCCGAAGATGATATACAAGTGGCCAACAAGCATATGAAAACATGCTCAACATCACTAATCATCAAGAAATGTAAATCAAAACCACAATAAATTACCTGACACCCATTAGAATGGTTACTATTTTTTTTAAAAACCCCAAAATACCCAGAAAACATCAAATAGTGTCAAGAATGTGGAGAAATTAGAAGTCTTGTGCACTGTTGGTGGGATTGTAAAATGGTGCAGCTGCCATAGAAAATGGTGAGGAGGTTCCTCAGAAAATTAAGTATAGAACTACCACGCGATCCAGCAATCCCACTTCTGAGTATGTATCTAAAAGAATCGGAAGCAGAGCTACTTACACATCCACGTTCATGGCAGCGCCATTCGCGACAGTCAAGAGGTAGAAGCAACCGCAGTGTCCGTTGACTGATGAAAGGATGACCAAAATGTGGGCTATACACAAAATGGAATATTATTCCTCCTTAAAAGGAAGGAAATCCTGCCAGATGCTACAACATGGGTGACCCTTGATGACATTATGTTATGTGAAATAAGTCAGTCACAAAAGACGAATATTGCATGATTCCACCTATGTGAGGTCCCTAGAATAGCCAAATTTATAGACACAGAAAGTAGAAGGGTGGGTGCCAGGGGCTGGGGAAAAGCAGAGTTGCTTAATGGATATAGCATTTCAGTTTTGCAAGATGAAAAAGTTCTGGAGATCCGTTTCACAACAATGTGAGTGTACCTAGCACTGCTTAACTGTACACTTAAAAATGGTTAAGATGGTAAACTTTATGTTATGTATTTTTGACCACAATAAAAAAAATTGACTCAAGAAGAAACAGAAAACCTGAACAGTCCCATAATTACTAAAGAAATCGGCAATGTAATTTAAAATGTGGCCTTCCCCCTTGGGGGAGGGGGGTGTAGCCCTCCGGATCTGCTAGGCCTTCAGGTTCTGGGTCGCTCGCCTCCCCTGACGCCCCTCGTCTCCCAGTTCCCTCTTGTGACTCCCACCCACCCCCAGTGCTCTTCACCCCGAGCCAAGCTTCTTATGCTAAGACCCCACCAGCTCCATTGGCCACCTCCTCCTGCCTTGTGGGCCCCTCAGTCCTCCCCTCCACTGGCACCCGTGCTCCATAGGGAGTGATGCCCCAGCAGAAAGAGCCCAGAGATCTGGATCCTTCTGCGTTCGCCGCCTACACCCTGTCCACCGCCACGTCTCCTGGGTCCTGCTCCCCCTCTCCACACCTACAGCCCCCCCGACCCAGGTTTCCCCCATGCTCTCCACCCCTGGGCCACCAGCTTGCGCTTGTTCAAATGCAAAGCCGTTTGCCGGCCCTCCGCAGCCTCGAAGCTCACCTCGACCAACTTGTGCTCCAGGTAGGAGAAAATGCCCTGTGGGCGTGTCACCTGCAGGCTTGGCCTCGGCCAGTCCCCATCTCCCTTCCTGCCCAATGCCTGCTGCCCTTCATGGTTCAGGGCCTCGTGCCTGATGGTTAAGGGCAGGGACCCGCGGTTGACTCTTAGCCTTACCACTTACTAGCCCTGTGACTTTGTGCAAGTTTCCTAACCTTGCGAGCCTCAGTCTCCCCACCCGTGAACCAGAGGAAATAACTGCACCCGCTCTGGGGTCATTGGAAGGACTGAATGAGTTCACGTCCACAGAACACTTAGACCAGCCCTGGTACATTGGAGGATGACAGTAGGAGTAGCACGGTGTGGTTCAAGGTCAGCTTAAACTTCACTTCCTCTGTGATGCTCTCCATGATGCCCTGAGCGGCCCTAGACTTGACTCCCCCTCCTTGGTGACCCACAGTGCCCTCCACAAATGGCTGTCCTGGCAGTGGGGTCTCATCTGTTGGCAAGTAGTTCTGCCCCTGAGACCCGGGAGACTCTTGGGGCAGGTGGCTGTGGGCTTTGTCTCTGAACGGTGCCAGTGCCAGGGCCAAGTCTGGCGCTCAGTCAGGGCACTTCATGGAAGGCTATGGAATGCCCGCCTGCCCCCACCTCCCCATGGGAGGGCACCGCCCCCTCTCACCTCCTCCGGGCAGGTGCGCGGCCGGCCCTCTGCCATGCCCACCGAGGCCGGCAGAGGGCAGCAGTGCCCTGCCCTGCGCCGTCGGGCAAAGGGGTGGGCGCGGAGGGGCTGGGCTTCCCGGGGCACCCAGGACAACTCGGGCTGGGAGCCATTGCATTGTGGGGAGGGAGACTGGGGCTCCTCCGGGACGCACTCCTGGCACCGCCAGCTGCTCCTCGGCCCGGCCGGCGGCCCGCTCAGGTAGGCAGGAGCCGGGGCTGGCTAGGGCGCGGGGTGCAGGGGCCGCCGGGTCAGGGTGGGGGGCGCCGCCTGGGAGCCAGGAGAAGCCAGGGGTCCACAGGCCGACTAGCCCGAATCAGGCAAAAGCGCTTAGGTGCCAGACCAAGTCCTGCGACGACACCTCCTGATGCCTGGGGGCACGGATCCCCCCAGTCCTGGCCAATGGGTGGCCCTGGCGCTGGGAGGTAGGGCTACGGCTGCTGCCCCCAAATGTGAGAGCTGGCGCCTCTGGCCACGGGGCAGGGCACGGGGTAGGGAAGCGGCCCGCCTGGCTCCTACAGCCACCCAACTGGCCCAGCCAGGTGGCAGCGAGCCCTGTGGCTGTCACCTCACCCTGGAGCCTGCCTGCTGCTACCGCACGCTGTGGAGGAAACGGGGAGACTGACTCAAGCACACCTGTTCCCGCACCTCGGGTCACGGCCTGAGCCCTGCCGCCTGGTGTGCGGACGGTGCCCTCTGAGGGAGGCAGAGGAGCCGGCTGCCGGCTGCCGCTCCCTTCCCCACCCCACACGTGAAGGGGGAGATCCAGACCCATCCTGGGATGGTATTTCCCCGAGCGAGCGGGAGGGGGACAGCCTGCGACCAGTTGCCAAGTCTGAAGCTAAGGGCTGGGTGGGCTAAGGGCTGGGCTCCCACCCCCTCCTGTGCATCCTCTATGCCTCAGCCCCCTCCAGAAGCATCCTCCGCTGGCACCAGACTGTACCTGGCACGACTTTGCCAGTCCCTGGGGGTGGGGGGGCGTGAGGGGAGAAGGTCTCCCAGGCGGGCTGCCTTGGCCAGTCTCTCCCCTGCCCCCCCGCCTGGACAAACGCAGGCATTGAGGGTCGGGACTCCCCTCCAGCCAGGCGCCAAGGCTACCGAGGGTGAGGCCTGCTATGCAGGGGCGCAGGGCCCTGGCCCTCGCAGAGGGGCTCCGTGGCCCACTCTGCGCCCTTCACAGGGACCCCGGGGGGACACGGGGAGGAGCACGCTGGCTGGCACGGGGCGGGAGTGGGGGACTGGCTGTGTGGGTCTCATTTTTCTGGCTGAAGGAAACCCTGTCCCTTTGTCCCCAGATCCCAGGGGGTGTCTCTCTGGGGGTGGGGAGTGGCAGGGAGCCCCCTGGTCAGAACAGCCTGGATGGGGATAGGAACACCAGATAGCGGGTCCCTGGCCTGGGCCTCTGGACAGAGGGGACATTGTTGGCGTGGAGGCAGGGCTGCCTTGGCCCGGCCACTATTGACAAAGCTGCCAGCTGTGGTGGAGCCCGGCTGCCAGGCCTCGGCCCCCCTGGCCTCCCTCCTCCCCCGGGGTTGAGTGTGAATGGAACCAAGCCTTGCCTGTCTCCCTCCTCCTCAGGACGATGCCCCCCACAGCCATCCTGTGCCCGTCACCACTGCCCCGGGAGACGCCTCTGCTGCTGCCCTTCGCTGCGGTAAGTGCCTGAGTCCTGCGTCCCCAGAGACCCCCCCTCTGGGGCAGGGAAGGCAGGTGAGGAGCGCGGAGGAGCCTGGAGCCTGGGCTCCCACGCGCTGCGCCTCCAGCTGTGGGCCGTCTGCCCCTCACCCGCCGCAGACACTGCCACCGATACCAGGGTCCAGAGGAAACGGCCCTGTCCCCAGGCCAGGCCTGACCTTCCTGTCTGTATTCCCAAGATAAGGGCCCAGAGGCGTCCTCGGAGCTCTCCCCACAGCTGGCACGCCCACGGGGGCCGGAGCTGGCAGGCCGCTGAATGACAGCGGGCCCGCTCCTGGCTGGCACGCGCCCACACACCCAGCTGTGCGGGACCTTGGCTCAACTCAGGACCTGGCTTCCACCCCGTCCTTGGGGCTCTGCGCCGGGGTCAGGAGGAGAGAGGCGTGAGGGGCCATCACGGCCCAGGGATTCGTGGCGCGTGTCACCTGGGCACTGCAGGAGGCTGCTGGGCAGCGGGTGCTAAGGCCCCTGGCCGGGAGGTGAGCTGGAAGGCGCAGCAGAACCCAGGATCGGAGCCTCCTCTGGAGGCTAGGGCCCTGCCCTTCCCTCAGGGCTCAGCCTTGGGCCCCAAATGGGTGGGGAAGGGAGTCCATGCCCAGCTTCTGGCTAGGACTTTCTTTCAAGCTCTCCTCTCCCCTCCCGCCCTCTCTGGCTGTCCTCTTCTCACTCCACCCGCCCCCCCCACATTAACCCTCCCCGTGCCAGTCCCGGTGGACCCTGGCTGCCGGGGCTGATGGGGCAAGGGACAGGCCTCCCCCAACCCCCTGCACCCTGGGTTGTCTCTTGGTGCCCCCCAACTCCCCCATCCCCGCTCTGAGCACCCCCAGCTCAGTCTGGGGCCCTCCCAGCCCTCTGTTCTCCTCTGCCTCGGCCCTGGCCACCGGCCCCTTGCTTTCTCTGGGGCAGGCAGCGGGGTGTCTGGCTCTCTCCTCTCTTCCGCTGGCTTCCCAGGGCAGCTTTCCTCTCCCACCCTCGCTGGCCCTCAGGCCCTGGTCTCCGGGCTCCTGTCCCCTTTCCCCTCGCCCTCCACTGTCCTCCGCCGCCGCCCGGGGAAAGGCGCTCCCCACCCTCCGCGCTGCTCTCCTTTCTGTGGTCTCTCCTCTCTCTGCCACTCAGTCCTGTTGGTGTTCCTGTGGCTTTTCAGGATCTGCCCCCTTCCACAATCTAGATGCATCTAAAGTAGACGAAGGAAATTCCTCGCGCATGCGTGCACCCCGCCCCCACCTCCTGGGGACTCTCCGTGTCCACCCCCACCCCACCACCCCCCCACCCCACCCCCCTGTCCCTGTCTCCCTCTGACTCTTTCCCTCTCCGCTTCCCCTGCTGCTCCCTGCCCCCGCTTTCTGCTGCTGTCTCTCTGCCTCTCCGTCCTTCCTTCCCCCCCTTCTGTCTCTGTCTCTCCTGGATTCTCCTTTTCCTCCTGCCCCCTCATCCTCCATTCCCACAGCCGCCCTGACTCATGCCTTCCTGCCTGGCCTCCCCCAGGGCCCCGCGATGGCGCCCCGGCCTCCACTGGGCGCCTGCCTGCTGCTCGTGCTGCCGCTGCTGTGCCCACCGCTCACCCCGACGTGGGCACACCGCTTCCCAGCGCCCAATACCACCCTCAACCGCTTGGCGCTGGCCCCAGGCCGGGGCGCGCTCTACGTGGGCGCGGTGAACCGCCTTTTCCAGCTCAGCCCCGCGCTGCGGCTCGAGTCGGTGGCCGTCACAGGCCCGGTCCTCGACAGCCCCGACTGCGTGCCCTTCCGGGAGCCGGCCGAGTGCCCGCAGGCCCGGCTCACCGACAACGCCAACCAACTGCTGCTGGTGAGCGGCCGGGCCCGGGAGCTGGTGGCCTGCGGGCAGGTGCGGCAGGGAGTGTGTGAGAAGCGGCGCCTCGAGGATGTGGCGCAGCTGCTGTACCGGGCCGAGGACCCCGGCGACGGGCAGTTCGTGGCTGCCAACGCCGTGGGCGTGGCTACGGTGGGCCTGGTGGTGCCCGGGCCAGGCCAGGACCTCCTGCTGGTGGCCAGGGGCCTGGCGGGCAAGCTGTCGGGCGGGGTGCCACCCCTGACCGTGCGCCAGCTGGCTGGGCCACAGCCCTTCTCCAGCGAGGGCCTGGGCCGCTTGGTGGTGGGCGACCTCTCCGACTACAACAACAGCTACGTGGCGGCCCTCGCTGACGCTCGCTCGGCCTACTTCGTCTTCCGCCGCCGTGGGGCCCGGGCACAGGCCGAGTACCGCTCCTACGTGGCTCGGGTCTGCCTGGGGGATGCCAACCTCTACTCCTACGTGGAGGTGCCCCTCACCTGCCGGGGCCACGGCCTCATCCAGGCCGCCTCCCTCGCCCCAGGCGCCTTACTGGGAGCGTTTGCTGCCGGCCCGAGGGGGGCGCAGGCGGCCCTGTGCGCCTTTCCCCTGGCCGACCTGGACGCGACCATGGAGCGGGCCCGGCGCCTTTGCTACACCACGGGCGGCCGGGGCCCCGGCGGCACGGAGGAAGCCACCGTGGAGTACGGCGTCACATCGCGCTGCGTCACCCTGCCGCCCGTGAGTGGCTGGGCCCGGGCCTCACCCCTGCCCTCTCACCTGAGGCTTTCCGCACCGCCACCTGGCAGCGGCTCCCGCCTCTCCCGCGGCCTCGTGTTGCCCGGCCTGCCACCCCGGCCCTGTCCCTCTGTGGACCTGCAGCATCTCTCTGACCAGGGCCGGGGCTGCCACACGTAGTCCTGGCCGAGGGCAGCTGGACGCTCTCATGTGACAATCGCCTGTGACCTCTGCTTTAGAGGATGTCAAGGAGGGGCCCGCTTGTCTGAGTCTCCTTGGCCAGTCTCTCCCTCTCTGCGGTGCAACCTTGAGCCCTTCTCGCCTGCTGCCTTGCCATCCTGGGCTGACTGCAGATCTGGGCCCAGGGAAGGTACCTCGTGCCTCTTCCAGGAATTGAATCCCCCCTCTCCGCCCCTGCAGGACTCCCCCGAGTCATACCCCTGTGGCGACGAACACACCCCGAGCCCCATTGCGGGCCGCCAGCCCCTGGAGGCGGGGCCTCTGCTGCAGCTCAGAAACTCCATCAGCGCAGTCGCAGCCCTCCAGGCAGACGGACACACGATAGCGTTCCTGGGGGACGTCCAGGGCCAGCTGCATAAAGTAAGGGCCTGATGAAGGCAGGGCGGGCCTCGGCCAGACCCCCGGTCCCAGCCTCAATGCTGCCAGGCCGGGCCCGGCCTCAGTGGCCTGACTGGAGGCGCTCCTGCCCTGTGGTGGCTCACAGGAGCCCCGTGAGCCGCGGGTTCCTTCCACACCTCTCGGCCTGTACCCTGCTGGCAGGTCGGAAAGCCAGGCCACACACTGAGGGCTGCTTCCCAGATGTGTGGCTCAGGACGCCTCCCAGGCGGCCCCCACTTCTCCGGCCGATAAGAGGAGACTCTTGCCTTTTCATGACCTGCTTGTCCCTCCACAACTGCCCTTCCTCCCCTGGCACCCAAGGGCCCCACCCAGGGTGGCTCTGCCCCCCTAGCTGGGTGAGGCCGAAGGGGGAGGCGACATGGGCAGGCTGGATGCCCGTGGGCCTGCCCCACCCTCCACGGCACAGCCTGGCCGCCCTGGGCCGGCAAGAAGGGGAGACAGCTCTGTGGGCCGGGATGCTCCCCGGGAACCCCAGCCGGGACAGCACCTCCTCCGAACGGTTAGCCTGCGGCCATCTTGAGAGCGGGCCTTGGCTCGGCGGGCTGGCCCAGCCCTGCCCTTGTCATCCCCCCAGGTCTTCCTCAATGGCACCCGAGGCCAGGTGTACCACTCACAACAAGTGGGGCCCCCGGGCTCGGCCATCAGCCCCGACCTGCTGGTGGACAGCAGCGGCAGCCACCTCTACGTGCTGACTTCCCAGCAGGTGAGGGCTGTCCCGGGGGTGGGGGGTGAGCACACGAGGCCCGAGGCCCCGCAGCCACCACCTCCGTACCCCGCCGCCTGTCCAGGTGGACCGCTTACCCGTGGCAGCCTGCCCCCAGTTCCCCGACTGCAGCAGCTGCCTCCAGGCCCGGGACCCCCTGTGCGGCTGGTGCGTCCTGCAGGGCAGGTGAGTGGGGGCCGCTCCCGGAGCACTTCTAGGTGGGCCAGGAGGCCGGGTCGTGTCCCCGAGGTGGGATGCAGGGCCGTCGCTGAGTTCCCCCATCCTGCCCTGCGTGCCCAACCGAGAATCTGGTGGGCATCTCCTTCCCCCCACTGCCCAGCCTGTCCACTTCTCCTCCCCCCAGCCCCTTCTGGGCCAGGCCTCCGTCACCTCTCTCAGGTGTCCCCTGGCCCACTCCAGCTCCTCTCCAGCCCACGCTCCTCACAGCAGCCTCAGGAATCCCTCACGGCAACCCTAAGTCAGGTTCACGTGCTCATGCACTTGGCCCCTTCCTCTCTGAGCAGAGTCTCTTTCACCCCCACTGCTTGCTGCGCTCCAGCTGGGCCGTCCTCCCAAGCCCCTTGCCGCAAATCACCCAGGGAGCCTGAGTCCCACACAGGGACCCAACGGGCCCCTGCCCCACAGGTGTACCCGCAAGGGCCAATGCGGGCGGGCAGCCCAGCCCAACCAGTGGCTATGGAGCTACGAGGACGGCCGCTGCCTGCACATCCAGAGCCTGCTGCCGGCCCACCATCCCCGCCAGGAGCAGGGCCAGGTCAGATGCCTGCCGCCGCCTGCCGCCACCTGCCGGGGCGGGGGCTGCCCCGTCTTCCTCCTCTCCCGCTGCCTCCGCTCCCAGCCCTCCCTTGCCCTGGATCCCTCTCCCTCGGCGAGCTGGGCCCCCCAGGAGGCCCCCGCCTGCTGTGCTTTCCTCGCATGCGTCGCAGGTCACCTTGTCTGTGCCCCGGCTGCCCACCCTCACCGTGGACGAATACTTCCACTGTGCCTTTGGGAACTATGACAGCTTGGCTCACGTGGAAGGGACCCACGTGGCCTGCGTCACCCCTCCCCAAGACCAGCTGCCGCTTAACCCTCCAGGCACAGGTGAGGGGCCCCCGGGGCGAGGGGCAAGGGGGGAGCCAGAGGGGCAGGAGCCACATGGCCGCCCCTGCCACCACCATATGCCCCCCAGAGCACATCACCTTGCCCCTGGCCCTGATGTTCGAGGACGTGGTCGTGGCTACCGCCAACTTCTCCTTCTACGACTGCGGTGCCGTGCAGGCCTTGGACGCGGCTGCCCCGTGAGTGCCGGGCCCAGCTGCTGGGTGGGGGTGGTGAGTCCCGATGGTGCCCCGCCTGAGCGTCCCCCCGTCCCCCCAGGTGCAGTGCTTGTGTGGGCAGCCGCTGGAGGTGCCACTGGTGCCCCCAGAGCAGCCGCTGTGTGTACGGGGAACGCTGCCCGGAGGGCGAGAGGACCATCTACAGTGCCCAACAGGTGGGCGGGCCCAGCCTGCTGGCTTCTCTTCACCTCCGCCGTGCGCCCGCCCTACCCCGGGCCCGCCTAGGCCCCTCGACTCCTGAAGCGCTAAGGGGTCTCCTTCCCCCAGGTGGACATCCAGGTGCGGGGCCCAGGGGCTTGTCCCCGGGTCGAGGGCCTGGTAGGCCCCCTCCTGGTGCCTGTGGGCTGGGAGAGCCGTTTGGCCCTGCGCGTGCGGAACCTTCAGCATTTCCGGGTGAGCATTCCGGTGGGTGGGGGACAGCGACAGTGGGGGAGGAGCAGTGGTAGCGGCTGACAGCGTCCAGGATGCTGACAGAGCCCACCCCCAGGGCCTGCCTGCCTCCTACCACTGCTGGCTGGAGCTGCCCGGAGAACTGCAGAGGCTGCCAGCCTCCCTGGAGGAGGTGGCCGGGGACGCCGGCCTCATCCACTGCCAGGCCCAGCAGGTGGGCAGCTGCCCCATAGCCTCACCTGCCACTGGACGCGCGGGCCCTCAGGGGCTCGCCCCCTTCAGCCTGTCGTCACTCAGGAGGCCTGCCGTGGGCAGGCCTGGGCGTGCACAGGAACGTGGCGCCCACAGCCCCTGCTGGGAGACGCGGTGGTTGGGGGGGGGGGGGGGCGGGGCTGAACAATGGCACGCATTCTGGGAGGAGCGTCCTGGAGGAGGCGGGGGGGGGGGGGGGGTCAGGGGGTGTCCCGAGTTGGGTCGGGCCTGACCCCGCCCTCCACCCACAGTTCCAGCCCTCCATGGCCCAGCGGGAGCTCCCGGTGCCCATCTACGTCACCCGGGGCGAGGGCCAGAGGCTGGACAATGCCCGCACTCTTCATGGTGAGCCTGGGGGCGGCACAGCAGGCAGGGCGGGGTGTGCAGCTGGGGGAGGCGCCTCAGCGCACCGCCTGGCCTTCCCTAGTGACCCTGTACGACTGCGCGGTGGGCCACCCCGACTGCAGCCACTGCCAGGCGGCCAGCGGGAGCCTGGGCTGCCTGTGGTGCAGCCACGACCGGCCCACCTGCCGCTACGGGCCGCTGTGCCCGCCGGGGGCCGTGGAGCTGCTGTGTCCCGCACCCAGCATCAACGCGGTGAGCCCCCAGCCCTCCCCCACGGCCCAGCCTCTCACTCATCCGCCATCCCCCATCGCGGTCCGCCTGGCGCCGCCCTGCCCCCCACTGTCTCAGCTTTACCAGGGTCAGCGCAGCCCTGCCCCAGGCCCCCAAACCCTAGCAGCTGTGTCCCACCTCAGTCTGGTTGGCTGGCCAGGCACCCCCCGACACCGCAAAGGAGGAGCAGGTTGGGGGCATCCCATCACCACCCTTCCCTGTTGCAGATTGAGCCCCTGACCGGCCCCCCTGAGGGCGGCTTGGCCCTCACCATCCTGGGCTCCAACCTGGGCCGGGACTTTGCCGACGTGCAGGACGCCGTGAGCGTGGCTGGCCGGCCCTGCAGCCCTGACCCCTCTCTCTACCGCATCTCTGCCCGGTGAGGCATCCTGGCAGCCGGGGGCGGAGGGACGCCCTCCCAAGGAGGCCCTCAGAGACTGGCCGCCCAGAGAGAAGGGAGGCTCGCAGCCAAGAAACGTGGGCCCGGGTCAGATGCGCCGAAGGAAGATGAGGCCGGGGGAAGGGAGGGGGGGCTGGCAGCGAGAGGAGTGGAGGGGGTGGGCTCTGGGCAGCGGCTGGCAGGCGGCCTGTGGCTCCCGACAGGCGAGGGCCCGGCCCACGGGGGTCCTGAGCAGCTATCGGGCCTTCGCTCTGCAGAATTGTGTGTGTGACATCTCCTGCCCCCAACGGCACCGTGGGCCCAATCCAAGTGGCCGTTAAGAGTCGGCCACCGGGCATCTCAACCCAGCACTTCACCTACCAGGTCAGTGCCCACCCAGGGTGGTCCCCACAGAGGGGGCAGTAGAAAGAAGGGACAGGAGGGCAGTGACACCTACGTGAGGATTTCCAACCTGACCTAAGGTTAGTGGGAAGCGTCACCTCATGTCCAGGAGGGAAGCCACGCGATCCGAGTGATCGTTCTGGCCACTGAGTGGACGGTGGGCTGTGGGCAGCGGCGGGATGGTGAGGACGCTGCCCACCGGCCGCTGTCCAGGAGGGAGGCAAGCAGCGGAAGCAGTGAGTGCAGCGGCCGCCGGATGGCCAGGGGGATCACTCGGGGACGCAGACCTGTCAGGACTTGCTGCCCACCCGGATGCCTGCGGGCAAGGGGATGGGGGAGAGCAGGGATGCCTCCAGGTGCCAGCCTGAGCCCTCGAGACTTGCTGGAGCCAGAGAGCCCGGGGTGGGAGCAGTGGGTGCAGGGGCAGGGGCAGCACCCCAAGGAGGTGACTGGATCTTAGGGCTTAGAGCTGCGGGGAGGGGGGCCTGGGAGGTGCAAGCCGCGGCAGAGGACGAGGAGACGCAGCGAGGAGAGAAGAGCACCCCCTGGTGGGGCAGGGCGGCTGGCAGGAGAGCTGCGGGGCTGCAGGAGCTGGGCACAGGGCTTCCGGAGGGAGAGCAGGGTCAGTCGTGGCCCAGGAGGCAGAGCTGAGAAGTGGGCCTCCACGTGCCCCAGCTTGCCCTGTCCCCCAGGACCCCGTCCTGCTGAGCCTGAGTCCCCAGTGGGGCCCCCAGGCAGGGGGCACCCAGCTCACCATCCATGGGCAGCACCTGCAGACGGGAGGCAACATCAGTGCCTTTGTGGGCAGCCAGCCCTGTCGTATGTGAGTCCCTCCTCCTGGCCCCAGCTGGTCGCTGTCAGCTGGGGATACTCCCTACGGGCCCCAGCGTCCCCTTGCGTACAATGCGGGCGATGAGCTCAGGGCTCCCCAAGGCCCCCGTGAAAGTCCCAGGTCCACGGCTGCCGTGCCCACCCCAGGGGTCTCTGCCCTTGGTGAGGGAGGCAAAGCAGGCCTCTGGTGGGGAGGCCGGGCTGAGGCTAGAGCCCAAGATGCCAGACACCTCCCCACCCTGCAGAAGGGAGCCAGTGTGTCCTGAGGCCATCGTGTGCCACACCACGCCCCAGGCCAGCCCAGGAGAAGCTGTGGTTCGAGTGGTCTTCGGCCGTGCCCAGCGCACGCTGCTCGCCAGCCCCTTCCACTACACCGCCGACCCCCAGCTCGTGGCGGCGGAGCCCAGCGTCAGCTTCCGGGGGTGAGGACCTGATCCACCTGGGGCAACCTGTGCACCCTGCCGGGAGGGCGGGCAGCCAGGACTGGACTGGGCTGCCCGCCGCCCCTGGTCCTGCTGAGTGCTATCCTGGCGCAGGGGCGGGCGGCTGATCCGAGTCAGGGGCACGGGCCTGGACGTGGTAGAGCGGCCCCTGCTGTCCGTGTGGCTGGAGGCCGCGGAGGAGACGGCTGTGGCGGTGCAGCCCCGGGACCCGACCCCCAGGGGGAGCTGTCGGGCCCCCGCCGCAGCGCCCCAGGCTTGCACCCAGCTTGAGGGGGGCCTGCTGCAGGTGAGGCCCCACCAGCAGGTGACGCCGTGCCCCGCGAGGGGGTGGGGTGGCCCCCACGTCCCTGGGAGCGAGTGGGCAGCCCAGGCTCACCCTGCCTCGTCCTGGCCCCGCCGCCTCACAGTGCTCCACCGTCTGCTCCATCAACTCGTCCAGCCTCCTCCTGTGCCGGAGCCCTGCAGTGCCGGACGGGGCCAGCCCTCGGCGCGTCTTCTTCGCCCTGGACAACGTGCATGTGGACTTCGCCCGCGCCAGTGGGGGCCAGGACTTCCTGTACCAGCCCAACCCCCGCCTGGCCCCGCTCAGCCGCGCCCGCCCCTACCGCCTCAAGCCAGGCCACATCCTGGACGTGGAGGTGAGGCCTTCTGCCGGCCGCCGCTGCGCGAGGGCTGCGGGCACCAGCTGGGTGGCTCGACTCAGGCCCCGGATCCGGCTTCCAGGGTGAGGGTCTCAACCTGGGCATCAGCAAGGAGGAGGTGCGCGTGCACATCGGCGACGGCGAGTGCCTGGTGAAGACTCTCACGCTCACCCACCTGTACTGCGAGCCGCCCGCGCGGGCCCCGCAGCCCACCAACGGCTCCAGACCCCTGCCGCAGTTCGTGGTGAGGCTGGGCCCCGGGTGCCGGGCTGGGCGGGCGGAGCGCTGCAGGCCGGCGCTCAAGAGCCCTGCGTCCCCACCGCAGGTGCAGATGGGCAACGTGCGGCTGCCACTGGGCCCCGTCCAGTACGAGGCTGAGCCCGCGCTCTCTGCCTTCCCCGTGGAGGCCCAGGCGGGCCTGGGCCTGGGCGTGGCCGTGCCGATCGCCGCCGTGCTCCTCCTGACCCTCGTGTACAGGTGAGGGGGCCGCCCTGCCACGCGTGCACCCGCGCCAACTCCCCTCCTCACCTTTGGAAAGGGTGGCCCACGGCGGGCCTCTGCACAGGCGGCCATCTTGGCTCAGTGGCCTCGGCCCAGGCAGTTCTGGTCCCATGGCTGACACCTGGCCCCTGGGCCGCAGGCACAAGAGCAAGCAGGCCCTGCGGGACTACCAGAAGGTTCTGGTGCAGCTGGAGAACCTGGAGATCGGCGTAGGCGACCAGTGCCGAAAGGAGTTCACAGGTCGGGAGAGGGCGGTGGGGAGGGGGTGGAGGGCGGACCTGGGCCTGAGCTCACACCTCGGTGGCTCCTGGCCTACAGACCTGATGACGGAGATGACTGACCTCAGCAGCGACCTGGAGGCCAGCGGGATCCCCTTCCTGGACTACCGCACATACGCCGAGCGCGTCTTCTTCCCCGGGCGCGGCAGCTGCCCGCTGCAGCCTGCCCTCGAGGGGCCCGGGGAAGAGGGCCGCCGCGCGCCGGTGCACCAGGGCCTCATGCAGCTCTCCAACCTGCTCAACAGCAAGCCCTTCCTCCTTACGGTGAGGGCCGCGGGGGCGGGGGCGGGCCAGGCGGCAGGCGTGGGCTCAGGCGTGGGAGGATGTGTGGGGCGCAGGGCTTCCCGGGGTGGGTGCCAGCACCCCCTCCTCCCGCCTAGCTCATCCACACCCTGGAGGAGCAGCCCAGCTTCTCCCAGCGGGACCGCTGCCTCGTGGCCTCGCTGCTGTCCCTGGCGCTGCACGGCAAGCTCGAGTACCTGACCGACATCGTGAGGACGCTGCTCGGAGACCTGGCTGCCCATTACGTGCAGAAGAACCCCAAGCTCATGCTACGCAGGTTGGCCTTGGCCTGACCGGTCCCGGGAGCAGGGGAGCTGGCTCCGCCCAGCCCTGTCCTGGCGTGGGTGGGGCTGGGAAGCCCTGGGAGGCGGGCTGGGTCCGGAGCCGCTGGTGGGGAAGCAGATGGGCATCCTGAGCGGCGAGCCGGGCACAAAGGGTGGCCAGGCGGAGCAGCTCTGCCCTCCTGCTACCGCCTGCCTCAGCCTGGACACAGGGTGGACCTGCAGCAGCCCCTCTGACCCGGGGCCTGCTCCCTGCAGGACGGAGACTATGGTGGAGAAGCTGCTCACCAACTGGGTGTCCATCTGTCTCTACACCTTCCTGAGGGTGAGGGCCCCTCTCCCCTCACGCCATTCTGGGGCTGCTGCCTCTGGCCTCACTGATCTGCGCCCCCATTCCACCCAGGGGCCTCGGGCTCGAGGGCTGGGTGTCGGTGAGGGGCAGGCTACGAACATTTGCCCGGCTGGATGTGAAGCAGAGGCCGCTGGCGTTGCCTGCCGTCCATCTTCGCTCCGTGCAGCGGGCCGCCCCTCCCTGCCCGCACCGCCCACCGCCCCCCAGCTGACGCCAGCCCTTCCTGGTGGTTGCAGGAGGTAGCGGGTGAGCCGCTCTACGTGCTCCTGCGGGCCATCCAGTACCAGGTGGACAAGGGCCCTGTGGACGCCGTGACAGGCAAGGCAAAACGGACCCTGAACGACAGCCGCCTGCTGCGGGAGGACGTGGAATTCCGAACCCTGACGCTGACGGTGCTGGCTGGCCCGGGGGTTGGTGGGGCTGCGGCGGGCAGCATGGCGCAGCGCGTGCCTGCCCGGGTGCTCGACACGGACACAATCACCCAGGTCAAGGAGAAGGTGCTGGACCAAGTCTACAAGGGCACCCCCTTCTCCCAGAGGCCCTCAGTGCACGCCCTAGACCTCGGTGAGAACCTACCCTTCCCGCCCCGCCCGAGGCTCTTCTCACCTGTGGCCACTCGGCTCTGCCCTACGGGAACAGGCCGTGGGCTGACCGGCTTCCCTGGGTCCCCCCAAGAGTGGCGCTCAGGCCTGGCTGGTCACCTAACCCTGTCGGACGAGGACCTGACCTCAGTGACACAGAACCGCTGGAAGAGACTCAACACGCTGCAGCACTACAAGGTGCCGGGCAGGTGGGCGCTGGGGGCAGGCTCCCGCCTCGGGGTCAGCCAGGGAGGGAGCCCAGCCTCTGCTCCCCTCCCCGCCAGGTCCCGGATGGAGCCACGGTGAGGCTCATTCCCCAGCTGCACAACGGAGGCGCCGTCTCCCAGAGCCCGGCCCCGAGCTGCCCCTCTGGGCAGAGCGAGTCCCGTGGCCCAGCCGCACCAACCTGCCCCCGAGTTCGAGGTGGGCAGGCCGGAGTCCTGGTCATGCCGTCTGCCGTGTCCGGGTCTCCCCAAACCTCGCCAGCGGGGAAGCCACAACTCCAGGCTGAGCCAGGGGCCCGGGGTGGACGAGGGCGGCAGTGCGTCCGGGTCGGGGAGCTCCAGGGCCGTGGGGTGCTGGGCCGAGCGAGCCCCTGGGCTGCCACCCTGTCCTCCACATCTCTCTTACCCTGCGGCCCTCGGCGCCCCCCACCCTGCCCCACCTCACCAGGGAAGCAGGCTGGGCCTCCCGGCCGGCGGCATGACAGTGCAAAGGACTGAGGGCCGGCTTCTGTGCCCTCAGACGTCCCCGCGCTGGAGGACGGTGAGGACGGCGGGGTCCGCCTCTGGCACCTGGTGAAAGTCGCCGATGAGCCAGAAGCAGCGAAGGCGCGGCGCAGCAGCCTGAGGGAGCCGGAGCGGGAGCGGACGCGGGCCAAGGCCATTCCGGAGATCTACCTCACCCGCCTGCTGTCCATGAAGGTAGGTGGGCCGGGGAGCTGGGGTGAGGGGGCGGCCCCACCCACTGAGGCAGGCCGCGGCTGGCCGCGGCTTCGAGGCGCACACGCCCTGCCCCCCCATACCGCCCACGCCTGCCTTCTAGGGCACACTGCAGAAGTTCGTGGACGACGCCTTCCAGGCCATCCTCAGCGTGAACCGGCCTGTGCCCATCGCTGTCAAGTACCTGTTTGACTTCCTGGACGAGCTGGCCGAGAAGCACGGCATTGAGGACCTGGAGACCTTACACATCTGGAAGACTAACAGGTGCCTCGCCTGCTGCCCCCGTGCAGAGAGGACGCTGCCAGGGCGGGGGCGGCAGGGCCGGGACAGAAGCCCAGGCCCGGCGGCCTTCGCCCTGGGTTCCCGGCTGCCCCCGCACGGACTCGCAGGCCAGCTCCCCGCACAGCTCAGGGCCGGGGACCAGGCTGAGGATGCCAGCTGGGGCAGCCTGCTCACACCGCGGCTGGCCCGTGTCCCCAGCCTGCTCTTGAGGTTCTGGGTGAACACCCTGAAGAACCCACAGCTCATCTTTGACGTGCGGGTGTCGGACAACGTGGACGCCGTCCTCACCGTCATTGCCCAGACCTTCATGGACTCCTGCACCATCTCGGAGCATAAAGTGGGCCGGGTGAGGGCAGAGGAAGAAAGCCTGGCGGGGGAGCCACGGGGGCTCGGAGAAGAGCCCTGGGTGGGGCTGGGGGGGCACGAGTGGCACAGTCAGAAAGCCAGGGCAGAGCTCCCCAGCTCCCGCTCACGCCCACCCCTGCCCAGAACAGGATTCCCCCGTGAACAAACTGCTCTACGCCCGGGAGATCCCTCGCTACAAGCAGATGGTGGAGAGGTAGGTGTCGGGGCATCACGGGTGAGGGAATGGGCGCTGCCTGCCCCTGACTCCGTCCCCTCCTCCAGGTACTACTCCGACATTCGCCAGAGCTCTCCGGCGAGCTACCAGGAGATGAACTCGGCCCTGGCCGAGCTCTCGGGGGTGAGGCCCGGCCCAGAGGGTGCACCCTTCCACACCTGGGGCGGGGGAGGGGGGCAGAGGGGAAGGGGAGGCTTGGCTCGAGGCCCGGGCTGGGGCCTCAACCCCCGCGTGCTACCCCTAGAGTTACACCTCCGCTCCCCACTGTCTGGAAGCTCTGCGAGAACTCTACACCCACATCCACAGGTACTACGACCAGGTGAGGCCCGGGGCACTCTGGGGGGGAGGGGCATGCCTCCAGAGCCCGGAGCCCGGAGCCCAGAGCCCAGAGGGAGGCCCCAGGAGTCTCCCTGGGGGCGAGAGGCAGTGTCCAGGCCCAATCTGGGCAGAGGAGAGGAAAGGCCCAGGTTGGGGAAGGGGCTCGGCATCCGTCCAGATTCCTCAGGGAGCTCTGGCTCCCCAGGCTGCTACTGAGATGGAGCCAGGGCAGGGCGGCCGGTGGGCCGAGGGCCAGGGCCTCAGGCGGGCCGGCCTCCTCTGCTCTGGTAGATCATCAGTGCCCTGGAGGAGGACCCTGTGGGCCAGAAGATGCAACTGGCCTGCCGCCTGCAGCAGGTTGCCGCCCTGGTGGAGAACAAGGTGACTGACCTGTGAGCTGGGCAGCAGCAGGGTCTGCCAGTTCAATGCCCTGGACGGAGCCTGGACGGAGCCGGTGACACAGGAGTGGCTGGCAGAGAGCGGGAGCGGCTCCCTGCTGCCTACCCGCCCCCCCCCCCCCCGCCCCCTCCGCTTCCCTCCTTCCCCGCCTGGGCTTCTAACTTATAACCATCCTTTCTCCCTCCCCCTTCCCCACTGTATTTATGTGTTTGCTGGAGCATCACATCTGGAAATAAAACAGAAATGTCTTTAGAAGAAGCCCAATGCCCAGCCCCACCTTCGCCTGTGAGTCTCTTCAGTGCCCCAGCACAGCCCTCCCCTCGGCCCAGGGCTACGACTTCTGCTACCTGAGAAAAAGAGGACTCCGAGGCCTTGCTCTCCTCCCTCCCCGACCCCTGCGAGAAAGGTGCCCCTGCCCTCAGGCCCCCAGCTATGCCACCCCATCCTCCCAGTCCTTTCCTCGGCACAGGGACGTAGAAGCAAGTGTCGCCAGTCACCGCCAGGCCCCCTCCGCTTCCCTCTGACTCTGACAGTCCCCAGCTGGCCTCCTGGCTCCCCTCTTCGCCCCCCAGCCCTCCTGGGAGCAGCCGGTGTTCTTTCTGAAGAGCCAAGGTGCCCACCGGTCTCTGCCGGAAGCCCACGGTAGTGCCCACAGGCTCGGGGGGCTCCTTGGCCGCCCAAGGCCTCCCCTCGTCTTCCCCACCCACACCAGCCACGGAGGTCTCCAGCCCATCCTGCTGCCTCCCTGGAGGCTTCCCCACCCACCCCCTTTCTGGGGACCCAGTTCTTCCTCCTGGTCCCTTGGATGGGGTCCCAAGGTCACGAGCTCCAAGGGCTCTCTGCCTGACCCGGACATCTCTGCCACCAGCCCACTAGAGCTGTGGGCTTACTTGCTTCCCACTCGAGGACCCCTGAGGGCGGGGCCCGGAAGAACAGCTCCCCACGCCTCCTACGTGGATATGTGCACGTGTTGGAGCCAGTAAGCAAGGCAGGGCTGGGCCGCAGGGAGCCGGGAGAGACGGTGCAGCAGTAGAGTCCCAGGCGGGCCGTCCCCAGGCCGTCACTCAGGCCCAGCACCTGTGGTGGGAAGAGCTGCCCGCAGCTCACGCCCCTGACCTTTGCCTGGCCAGGGCCCCCAGCGACGCTACACTGAGGGACAGGAGGGCCCCAGCCTGTCTTGGGGATCAAGGAGCCATCGGAAAAGCGGGGACCCAGCAGAGAGGGGGCAGGGAATGAGGTACCCATGGGAATGCAGGGATCGCCTCTGGGAAGGCTCCCCCAAGGGCCAAACAGGAAGCCAGAGAATGTTCCCAGAGTGTCACCGGCACCCTAGGGCATGTGAGAAGGGGTGAAAGCCCGGCCTGCCATGCCCGCAGTGCCCTTGTGTGGCTGTCCCCATCAGCGGGCTCTGGAGTACAGGGGTTCAGTCTGACGACCAGGTCACCGCCACAGGCCCACTCAGCGGTCCCCTCTGCCAGCCCTGAGGCGCAGGGGCTCAGCCTGGGGCCCGGTTCGTCACATGCCAGCGTGGGCGTCCCCCTTGGCCCTGGGGTGCGAGGGAGCTCACTGTGGAGGATGCGTCACACCGTGTCGGTGGAGGGGTCCCCTCTGCCAGCCCTGGGGGGCGGGGGCCTCGTCCTGGGGGCCGCCCCCTCCCCGCTGCATACCTTGCCCACAGCCATGCGTCACACCGTGTCGGTGGAGGGGTCCCCTCTGCCAGCCCCGGGGGGCGGGGGCCTCGTCCTGGGGGCCGGGCCCTCCAGGGCCGCCGCCGCCGCCCCCTCCCCGCTGCATACCTTGCCCACAGCCGAGCAGCTGGGAGGCTATTTATAAAGGCGGTGAGATCAGCGGCCGAGGCTATAAATGCGCAGGCCGCGGCCGGGCCCCACAGGAGCAGCCGCCCGGGCGCCGGAGCCGCGGGCAGCGCTGCCGGGATGAGCACCAGCGCGCTGGGCGGCGGCGGGGACAGTGGCAGCAGCAGCAGCAGGTAGGGCTCGGCCTGGGCGCCCGGGGCCCCTGGCGCCTCGCGCGCGCGCGCGCGCTCACCGCCCACCCACCCCACCCACAGCTCGCAGGCCTCCTGTGGGCTCGAGTCCTCAGGCTCCGAACGGGCCCCCGCCGCGCCGGCGCCACGGATACTACGGGGGCTACTGGGCTCCGACGACGAGGAGCAGGAGGATGCCAAGGACTACTGCAAGGGTGAGGCCTGCCTCGGCGCCGCCCGCGGGGAGGGGCCAGGGCCAGCCCACGTGGGCCGGGCGCCGGCGGGCCGCGCTGTCCCGGGCACGGGGAAGGCAACACCCCCACCGCGCCCGACGGGCTCCCTTCCCCAGGTGGCTACTACCCCGTGAAGATCGGGGACCTGTTCAATGGGCGGTACCACGTGGTGCGCAAGCTGGGCTGGGGCCACTTCTCCACCGTCTGGCTCTGCTGGGACATCCAGTGAGTGCCCCCTCCACCCCCCGAGGCCCCACGCCAGCTGGGGTCCCGCCCTTGGGCACCGCTGAGGCCACGGTGACGGCCCCGTGGGTCTGGCCGGTGCCGGCAGCCGACGCGGGTCTCGGTGTTGCAGGCGCAAGCGCTTCGTGGCCCTCAAAGTGGTGAAGAGCGCAGGGCATTACACGGAGACAGCTGTGGATGAGATCAAGCTCCTGAAATGTGTGAGGCGCCTCCCCTACCCGCTCCCAGCGCCCCAGGAGCCGCCCAGGGCCTGGCAATGTGGGTGCAAGGCCTGCCGGGGCTCCGCGGGGGTGGGGGCAGGGCTCCCGGAGGGGCAGGCTCCAGCTGGCTCCGTGGAGTGGGAGGACCCGAGGAGCGGGCAAGGGCGGGCCGGCAGCCTTTCTTCCAGCGGGGCCCAGCTGGGGCGGGAGGGAGGCCCCCACCCCGGAGGGGCCGCCCGGGGAGCAGCTGGCGAGGGGCAGGTTGCAGCCGTCTGTGGCCCCTTGGCTTTTGCTCCAGGTCCGAGACAGTGACCCCAGTGACCCCAAAAGAGAAACCATTGTCCAGCTCATCGACGACTTCAGGATCTCAGGGGTTAATGGAGTCCGTATCCTTCGTAGGCTGAGCAAGCAGTGTGGCAGCGCAGGGGCCAGTTGGCTCATGCCTTCCCAGCTCCTAGGGCCTCAGTTTGCTGATCTGCACGATGGGGGTTTATCCCTTCCAGTGACACTGCGCAATATCTCCATCACCACTTCGGGGATTTGTGTTTCTGTGTGGGGGGCAGGGAGCGGATGACCAGGTTGGCACTGGCTATCCACGGGTGTTGCTGGCTTACCCCCAGGTGGGAGGACCCACCTCTGTGGCAGTGCCTTCCCTTTCGGGGGGCTGTCCGTAGGCTCTTTGGCAGACTTGGGCGTAGGACTGGGGATGGGCTGAGAAACCCGCCTATTCCTCCAGTGCCCTCTCCCTAGGGTGACCGTGGAAGGTACTGTCCCAACTGGCACACCTAGAGTGACAGGGACACTATGACACCGGGATGGTAGCAATACCGGGACCTCCCAGACCCAGCTCTGCACTGCCTGAGGCTCGTTGCTCCCCCGCCCCAGCTGAGGGTGGGCGGGGCTTGTGCCCCAGCTGCTTGCCCACTGACCGCCCTTCACTCCCGGCCCAAGACGTGTGCATGGTACTGGAGGTCCTAGGCCACCAGCTCCTCAAGTGGATCATCAAGTCCAACTACCAGGGCCTGCCCGTGCCCTGCG